>NC_079196.1:81513036-82113036 GCF_029499605.1 Hyla sarda | reverse complement strand
GTAGAAATACCAGGTGGATCAGGGAGTGCAGTGGTGCAGGCGGGACAAGTGGGTTCAGCAGAACCAGACATTTTAGAATTGCAGCCCTTGCAAGTATAATAGGTGAACAGGGCCCCAGTTAGCTGTCTAGAGGGAGGGACAGTTCTGGGCTCGGACATAGCACAAAAGTGAAACAGTCTCTCCCAGCGTCTGTGTCCCCAGCAAAGGCAGCTGAGGAGAGAGACAGGAGGGGAGGAATGCAGGACCAATGAGAAGAGAGGGGCCGGACTAGACTAGGGCGCCTCTTATTGGCCCTGAGAACACCTCTGCGTGCGTACAACCTAATTGGCAGAGAAAAAACATCTGGTTTGCGCGCGCGCAGTTTATAGGGCACGATCCAAAAGATAACTGCCCGAGTTATAATGGCGTCTGTGAACACATGAGGGAAGGGAGCATTGAGAAGCGCCGCCAGCAGCACGCAGCTGCCTACAGGATGAAGTAAGAACTATGCTCCGGGCGCATCGAGAACAAGCGATGCGGCCGGAGCGTGGTGACGGCGCTTGCCTGTGAGTGAGGGAAGGGAGCTGTCGGCAGTGCGCGGCTGCCGAATAATGAAAGTAAACTCTACGCTTCTGAGATGCCGGCGCCTGGGGTTGGGCAGGGATTGCCTAGTAACAATAAAGAGGAGTGGGCTGAAAGTAGGGGGTCTCCAGAGGACGAAAGTCCCTAAAACCTGAAAGAAAACAAAAATGGGGGGGGGGGGGGGGATACTCACCTCAGTCAAGAACTTACCTGATGAAGTCTTCAGTCACCTTTTGTCACCTGCATCATGCCGAGCTGTAACAGCGAGATGAGCAGGGAGGTAGGGGGACCCGGACTCGTGAGGTACAACCCCAGGCGCTGACCGTTGGCGAGAAGGGGTTGACAGTACATCCATAATGTCTGTGCCCCTTCATCGCAAATGGAGAAACAGTGAACGCTATGTTCCTGAGTCCCCACCTGAAAACAAGAAAAGAAAAGGGAAAGAAAAATCTAAACGTCCCTAATCTTGAAAATAAAAAATGTTTGACCAGGTCTGGGGAACCCAAGACCAGCGTCTGCCTCCTACAGACACTAAGCTAAAACAGATTAGCTCAGGTGCCTGTAGGCGGGTATACTCTGCTGGAGGGGCCGACTTTTCTTGTTACCATAGTGTCAAGCCTCCTAGTGACAGCAGCATATACCCATGGTCTGTGTCCCCCAATAGAGCCGATAGAGAAAACATGTATTTAAAAGGATATTCCGGCCTTAGACATCTTATCCCCTTATCCAAAGGATAGGATGTCTGATCGCAGAGGCCCTGCTGGGACCCCCGTGATCTGTGCAGCCCCCGGCATTCTGTCATGTCATGGCCACACCCCCTAGTCATATCACACCACTCCCACTCCATTCATCTCTATGAGAGGGGGTGTGATGGCAATCATGCCCCCTCACATAGACATGAAAGTGGGGGGGGGGGGGGTGAGGGTGACGTCATGAGGGGGCGTAAATGTGAGGTTACGGCTCGGGAGCAGCGCCCACCACAGAATGCCGGGGCTGCGCGGAGATGGCGGGGGTCCCAGCGCCAGCACCCCTGCTATCAGACATCTTATCTCTCATCCATTCGATAGGGATAAGAAGTCTAAGGCCGGAAAACCCCTTTAAACAGAAAAGTAATGCATGTCTTAAACAGTAAAAACAGTAAATACACCACCATGAACTAGTGCTGAACATCACAATCAACAAATTAAGTCATTTGGTATAATTTGTTGAAGCAAGCAAGAAATAAAATAAAAAATGTCAAAACTAAATTTTTTCATGATTGCAAAAATACATTTAGCAAAACTTCTTAAACGCACATACAATAGGGGAAAAGCAGATAATTTCACGTGAAAGTGTTTTGAAAGTAATTTCCTGACATAAGCTTTTGCACCTCTAATAAAATCTAAAATTTAAAAACTGTACATGCCTAGTAACTTTTTATGTTGGTGGAGTATCTCCAACTAATTTAGAAGATACTGCAAATATAATTTCTGGAATAGTCCAACCACCAAAGGTTCCTCCTCTGTTTCTTCTAATTTCGTCTAATGTCCCAACGATCTGTTCTCTGCAAAAAATAAATAAATAAATATATATATATATTTATATATATATTCTTTCATGTTTGTTTATTTTTACTGTAGAAACCTGGAATTGATTTCTTACCTAGTAGCATCTTTATGATGCTCCATCAGATACTTCACAACTCTTTTGAACTGGGAAAAATTTAACTGGTTAGGAATAATGACAACCGGAAGCTCAGAAGACGGGTCAAGTTTCGGGTACACACCCCAGTCCTTTAGATAAGAATATATGTAAAACTCACATAGATGTAGTAAACCATACAAAATAAGTATGTTTAAAATTGCCCTATTCTGACCCCCTATAGCTTTCTTATTTTTCTGTATACGGGCTGTATGAGGGATCATTTCTTGCACCTTGATAGTTTTTATCGGTACCCCTTTTGTGTATGTCTAATTTTTCAATCACATTTGATGTGAGCAAAAACGTTTACACCATTCAGCATAAGGGAAAATTAACATTATATATTAATAGTTCGGCACGCCCCAATACCAAATATGTTTATTAAGTACATTTTTTTAACTTTTTTTTTTTATAATATAGAAAAAAATGGGCAATTTATATTTTTATTATGGGCTTATTCTTTTAAAAACATTTTAATTATTTTACATTTTGTAATTTTTCTGTATACGGGCTGTATGAGGGATCATTTCTTGCACCTTGATAGTTTTTATCGGTACCCCTTTTGTGTATGTCTAATTTTTCAAATCACATTTGATGTGAGCAAAAACGTTTACACCATTCAGCATAAGGGAAAATTAACATTATATATTAATAGTTCAGCACGCCCCAATACCAAATATGTTTATTAAGTACATTTTTTTAACTTTTTTTTTTATAATATAGAAAAAAATGGGCAATTTATATTTTTATTATGGGCTTATTCTTTTAAAAACATTTTAATTATTTTACATTTTGTATGTCTTCATAGAACACTATTCATAACAATCTTTTGATTGCAAATACTGTTCAGTGCTATGCATAGGCAAAGCACTAATCATTACTATCTGCAATCTACTTCTCTGGTCTGCCTTATTGAGGTTAAAGGGTAGCTCCCACCTAGTACTATATAATCTAATATGTCCCTACCTAGTAGTAATCTAGCCCTAACCCCCTACCTGGCTTCAACAATTTTTTTAATCGCTTTAATAGAGCAGATTTAGTGCTTCTAAATCTGCTCTATAAAGCAGGGCAGGAAGCAGCGCTTCCCAACAGGCGCAACGTCACTGATGCCTTGCTGGGTGCTTGATTCCGCCCTCAGATCGTCTATGCAGCGCTCCTGTGCATAGATGATCTGCCAATAGCACTGCAGGCAACTCCGGGGTCTCCTCCTCCCTGTTTAGCTATGCATGTGCTACCAGGGAGGAGGAGTAGAGGAGCATCCCCGGCCTGCCGTGCACGATATTACAGCCGAGACCCGGGACCGGTATTATAAGACCTCAGATCAGACTTACCCATCCGGAGGATCAGCGCAGCAATGAGTGCGCGCTGCCTACGGACAGGGTAACGGGGGCGGGCGGGGCCGCGCGCGAGGCCAGTGGAGCTGGCCAATGCGCGCAGCCCCAGCTATCAGCGTGGTCGCTCTCGCCTGTTTGATTGACAGGTGGGAGCGAGCACCGCAGTGACTGAATTTCGACTCGTTGCCAGGCTTAAATGAGTCGAAATTCTGTAGTGACGTCACTGCCGAATGCATTCGGCCACTAGGAGGGCTACCCCTAGTGGCCGAATTTAAAAGTGATTTTAAACTGGTTTAAAATCACTTTTTTAAATTAAAGTATATTAGACATATGTTGTAGTACTTAAGTACTACAATATATCAATTTTTTGATTTCATGACCATTTCGTGCCCATTTAACCAATTTGCTTACTTCTCCCCCCAATGGAATACTGTTCGAAAAATAAGTCTCACTAACTGAATCTTTTCAATGAGAAACAGTACCCCAAGCTGCATCCAATACATCTCTCTCTACAACCAGTAGTGATGAGGGAGAAGAACTTCAAAACAGCTGTCTACAGATGGATGTCTCATCCTTTTGGAGGAGACTATGGTTTGGCTAATAGGTTCCTTACTTCTGGATAACTAATTAGCATTCTGTATTTTTCCCCATGAAGCAGTGCCCAAAAAGAAATCTCCTTACGCCAACTGGGTTTCTTCATAATTCTTCAAAAGACTGATTATATGCAAGTTTTTATTATTTTTTGTAAGTGGGCGATTTTATAACATGTATAAAATTGAATTTATTTTTCCAAACATTGGGTAAGATTGTGAATAACCCTTTGACCCTCATTCTAAAACTAGGACAGGCAAAACTAAGCTACCTCATCAAAATCCATTTCATTATGCATGATAATACCTGCGGTTTACAGGGAACCTGAGACCCATATTGGCTACTGGTTGTAGAAGGCTGCTTCATCAGTAACGACTGAAGGGAGATAAAAAAAAAAAAAAGGATTATTTCCCACTGTGTATGTCACATACAGCAAATTTCTTAACATGACACTATCTATGGGTTTTTACCAGGTTTCCAGCTGAAAGAGAATCTCCTTGCTGTAGTATGACACTAGAGCTTACATCAGCCTGTTGTGGAGATGGTGTCAAAACTCCTGTGCTGGAATTGAGATTTAAAGATGGCCTACTGGCTTCAGGTATTGTGACACTAGGCGGGACACATATTGGAAATCTTAAAGGAGCTGTAGATCTGAGGTTTGAAGGGTCAGAGATATTTTCTGGTGTATAAGCAGATGACAAGCAGCCAGTGTCAGTCATTCCTGCCCCATGTATACCTGCTGTTGTAACGGATACAGACATTTTAAGAGAACTGTCTGGAGATGAAGTTGCTGAACAGTGAAGTTTTCCATTGCTGGTGGTGGTAAAAGAGGTTTGTTCATTGACAGATTTATCTGGGGCAGGCTTATTTTCCATCAACTTTGTACCAGTGTCTCTTTCCAATACTTTAGTTTTGTCTGTTAAAGATGTGAATTGCTTTTGCACAGTGGATCGCAAAATCCCAAAGTTTCTCTGTCTGTCTGTGCTATGCGTAGATTTAGTATGCTTTCCACGTACAGAATTACTATCTTCTTTAAAAAGCTGAGTATTTACATTAGATTTCATGTTATTACTGGGTATACAATTATTAGAATTTGTCACAGAAGACTGAAAAGGAGGATGGGTAGGCAATTTATATAAAGGATAAGAAAACGGAACATACATTAGATTTGGCATGCTGCTGTATGGTAGCATGTTTGAATGCTGTGACTGACACATCCACTGATAACCCGGAGCCATGAAGTTAGAGAAGCCAGATACACTGCAGTATGGGGCAACTGGAAATCCTTGGTTTGTATTAACGGGAGGACAGAATTTATTGCTTGGCATATTTACAGAATAATTTTTTAGATTTCCACCAACTGATGCAGCAAGCGTGGGGCCATGCTGGACTTGGCTAGACAGGGTGAAGACATTCTTTGGTGGCTCTGTCACAAAACTTTCTTTTGGCTCAACAGTATGAAATCTACCTTTTTCATCTTGAGTGATATCTCCATAGACAGACTTTATTTTTTGAAAAGCTAGTGGAAGATTATGACTGGAAGTCTTGATGGCACGAACTTTTAATTTTTTTCCATGCAACATTTTTCCATCCATTTCTTTAATGGCAGCACCTGCTTCATCTGATTTGCAGAAAATCAGTACTGCATAACTTGGGAAAAAAAAAAAAAAAAAAAAAAAGAAAGGCATTTGTAAAACACAAGCTCTTTTTTTTTGCACAACTTGTATAAGAGCATAACCAGCATATAGCATTTTGATAAACGGATACCACACTTCCCTCCTTTCTAAAAGTGGCAAAAAAAAAACATGCTGCCAAATGTAACAATAAAAAATACACACACACTCTAGTGCAGCATTCCGCACTATTCTTAGAGACACCAAGAGGCTGATAGACTTTACTTGTGTCTGTCAACAGATCTATCCACAGATCTGTCACTCCCAACATTTCTTTCTCCATCAAAAAAACGTGATGCTGCAACATACACACACACACATTGAGTTATATATATATATATATATATATATATATATATATATATATATATATAGATAAGGCTCTGTGGAAAGTATATAAAGAGTAATATCATTTTGTCACCTCTGGTGCAGATTCTAAAGCGATTTTTATTTTGATGCTATGCCAGTTCTTCAACTCAACTGAGCCCTTTTTCACCTTAAGGACAGAGACATTTTTTGCAATTCTGACCACTGTCACTTTATGCATTAATAACTCTGTGATGCTTTTACCATTTATTCTGATTTTTTTCGTGACATATTCTACTTTAACATAGTGGTAAAAATTTTTGTCGTTACTTGCATCCTTTCTTGGTGACAAATCCCCAAATTTTATGAACATTTTACATTTTTCTAACTTTGAAACTCTCTGCTTGTAAAGAAAATGGATATTCCAAAAAAATTATATATTGATTCACGTAGACATATTGTATATGTGAATCAATATAGAATGTATTTTTTTTAATAAGGGGTGCAGTGAGCATTTACACCCCACTGGCACTTGACAGATCTTTGGAACAGTTGTCCGTGAAAATGGAAAATGTGCCAAAAATCTGTCAGACACCTGTGGGGCGTAAATGCTCACTGCACCCCTTATGACCTTACTGAGGGGTGTAGTTTCCAAAATGGGGTCACGTGTGTGTGTGTTGGGGGGGGGGGGGGGGGGTCCATTGTTCTGGCACTATGGGGGCTTTGTAAACACACATGGCCTTCAATTCCGGACAAATTTTCTCTCTAAAATCCCAAGGGCGCTCGTTCTCTTCTGAGAATTGTAGTTCGCCAGCAGAGCACTTTACATCCACATATTGGGTATGTTCTAACTCAGATGAAATGGGGTTACAAATTTTGGGGGGCTTTTTTTTAACCATTTTCCCTTGTGAAAATGAAAAATTTAGGGTAACACCAGCATTTTCATAAAAAAAATTATTTTTTTACATTTTCCCATCTAACTTTAAATGGGCACTGTCATGAAGTAAAAAAATTGATATGTTGTAGTACGTAAGTACTACAACATTTCTCTAATATACTTTAAGAAAAAAAAAGTGATTTTAAACAAGTTTAAAATCACTTAAATTCGACCACTAGGGGTCGCCCTCCTAGTGGCCGAATGCATTCAGCAGTGACGTCACCACTGAATTTCGACTCATTTCAGCCTGGCAATGAGTCGAAATTCAGGCACTGCTGTGCTCGCTCCCGCCTGTCAATCAAACAGGCAAGAGCGAGCACGCTGATAGCTGGGGCTGCGCGCATTGGCCAGCTCCACTGGCCTCGTGCGCGGCCCCGCACGCCCCCGTTACCCTGTCCGGAGGCAGTGCGAGCACTCATTGCTGCATTGATCCTCCGGATGGGTAAGTCTGATCTGCAGTGCTATTGGCAGATCATCTATGCGCGCTCCCGACAGGAGCGCTGCATAGACGATCTGAGGGCGGAAGCAAGCGCCCAGCAAGGCATCAGTGACGTCGTGCCTGCTGGGAAGCGCTGCTTCCTGCCCTGCTTTATAGAGCAGATTTAGAAGCACTAAATCTAAACTATTAAAGCGATTTAAAAGTTTTTTAAAGCCAGGTAGGGGGTTAGGGCTAGATTACTAATAGGTAGGGACATATTAGATTATATATTACTTGGTGGGAGCTACACTTTAACGAACATTCGTCAAACACCTGTGGGTTGTTAGGGCTCACTATATCTCTTGTTCCGTTCCGTGAGGGGTGTAGTTTCCAAAATGGGGTCACATGTGGGTATTTATTTTTTTGCGCTTATGTCAGAACCGCTGTAAAATCAGCCACCCCTGTGCAAATCACCAATTTAGGCCTTAAATGTACATAGTGTGCTCTCACTCCTGAGCCTTGTTGTGAGTCCGCAGAGAAATTTACACCCACATGAGGTATTTCCGTACTAGAAATTGCGTTACAAATTTTGGGGGTCTTTTTTTCCTTTTACATCTTGTGAAACTAAAAACTATGGGGCAACACTAGCAGGTTAGTGTAAACATTTAATTTTTTTTTACACCAACAGGCTGGTGTAGCCCCCAACTTTTCCTTTTCATAAGGGGTAAAAGGAGAAAAAGCCCCCAAAATTTGTAATGCAATTGCTTCCGGAGTACAGAAATACCCCATATGTGGCCCTAAACTGTTTCCTTGAAATACTACAGGGCTCCGAAGTGAGAGAGCGCCATGCGCATTTGAGGACTAAATTAGGGAATGCATAGGGGTATTCTACGCCAGGGATTCCCAAACAGGGTGCCTCAAGCTGTCGCTGAACTCCCAGCATGCCTGGACAGTCACGCTGGCGGGGGGTTACGGTGAGTTGCCCGCTAGGAGTTTGCACTGCGGAGGGAGATTTGCTGCAGCTCAAACTTGAAGCAGGAAACTCACTGTAAACCAGCCCATGTGAATGTACCCTGGGGGGGGGGGGGGGGGGAGTTGGGGGACAAAACTCCAGCTGTTGCAAAACTACAACTCCCAGCATGCACTGACACACTTTTGCAACAGCTGGAGGCACACTGGTTCTGTTACCTAACTCAGTATTTTCCAACAAGTGTGCCTCCAGCTGTTGCAAAATTACAACTCCCAGCATGTACTGATTGCCGAAGGGGATGCTGGAAGATGCTGGAGGTACGCAACTTGAACTCCAAGCATGGCGAGACAGCCGTTTGGTGTTCGTGCATGCTGGGAGTTGTTGCAAAACTACAAATACCAGCATGCCCAAACAGCTGTCTGGGCATGCTGGGAGTTGTAGTTTTGCAACATCTGGAGGGCTACAGTTTAGAGACCACTGTATAGTGGTCTCCAAACTCTAGCCCTCCAGATGTTGCTAGGCAACTCACCGGCTTCCGTAGTCAGCACCAGGGAGCCAGCCGCATGTCATCTCCACCCACTGCCACCGATGGTGAGTGACCTCCGGCGCCGGTTAAAGGACAGTTCCCCCCGTTCTGCCCGAACTACTGAGGGTGGGCAGAACCGGGGAACCAAACTTTAACCCCCCCAATCTGCTATTAGTCGAACGCTTCTGAACGACCACTGGCAGGGATAGGAGTGGCGGCACCCCTGCCACCTCACTCCTATCCCTTCAGGGGGATCGTGGGTGTTCAGGACCCCCCTGGGCGATGTGCCAGGATGCCTGCTGAATGATTTCAGCAGGCAGCCCGATCCGGCCCCAGACTATTTGTGTGGGGAAATTGAAGAAAACCACAATTTTGCAAATTTTGGAAGGTTTCGATTTCATGCTGTACAGTTTAAGGTAAAATAGGCCTGTTTTCTTTATTCTGTGGGTTAATACGATTAAAATGATACTCATGATAACATACTTTTCTATTATTATACCGCTTAAAAAAAAAAATCGCAAACATTTTAACCAAATTAGTGCGCTTAAAATCCCTCTATTTTGCTGACCTATAACTTTTTCCGTATAAGCGGCGGTATGAGGGCTTTTTTTAGAGTCGTGATCTTTAAAAAAAATGTTATACCACATTTGCATATATAAAACTTTGAATACATTTTTTTATAAATTTTTGGGGGAATAAAATGTTATAAAAAAAAAGCAGCAATTTTTTACTTTTTTTTTACGTTCACTGAATGGAATAATTAACATTATATTTTAATAGTTCAGATATTTACGCATGCGGCGATACCAAACGTTTATTAAAAAACATTTTTTACACTTTTTGGGGGTAAAATTGGGAAAAACTGACAATTTAAATTTGTGGGGAGGGGATTTTTCACTTTTTTTTTTACTTTTTTAAAAAAAAACTTCAATAGTCCCCATAGGGAACTACTTATAGCAATCATTTGATTGCCAATACTGTTCAGTGCTATGCAAAGGGCATAGCACTGTTCAGTGTTATCGGCTATCTTCTGCTCTGGTCTGCTTGATCTCAGATCAGAGCAGAAGATGCCGGGAGATGGACGGAGGCAGGTGAGGGGACCTGTGTCCATCATTATAGATGATCGGATCGCCAAGGCAGCGCTGTGGGCGATCCGATCGTCCACATTAAGTGCCGCACTTGTGCAGATGCCACGGCATCTGAGGGGTTAATGGCTGACATCAACGTGATTGCAGATAGTAGCCAGGCATCTGCCGGTAATGGCTGACATCAGCAGCCGGGAGCTACCGCGCATGACCAGAGCATCACTCCGATGCTCGCGGTTATGTATAGGACGTAAATGTGCGTTATGTACCACCTCACCATATTTCTTTTTCCTCTGGTAATACAGGTGTTTATAAAGTGAATGGTCACCCTCTGCTTTGTCTTTCTTGATGCTGAAGGGGCGATTCTGCAAGAACTTTGGAAAGAGGAGAGTATCATGCAAGTAGATATTCCCATCCCTCCACCACTTCTCCCTCAGAAGGTACCTCACTCTTATCTAACTATCACTAAGGCTGTCAGGCTGCTCTTCTCCCAGCCTGTCCACTTAGTCCCTTCTCCCATCTCCTTCTCACTGGCCACATACTGTTTCATACTAAGCTCCAAAATATAGCTTCTGGACACTTAAGTCTAGTCTAGATAGTGTTTCGCCATGCAGCCCCCTACTTCTGATCTCAAAAGGCTTTGGCAATGGGAAGAATGTCCTCTCCATAGCACATTTTTTCTCTCTGCCCTTTAGTGGTCAGTTTCAAGAGGTTGCTTCCTCTCAGCAATGTCATTTACAGGTTGCATTTAGCCCCTCTGTGGGGGAGATTCATCAAAACTTGTGTAGAGGAATGCTGAGAGTTGAAGTGTTACAACATCTGGAGGGCCACAGTTTGAGACCACTGCTCATTACAATGGTATTCTATTCATACCAGCAAGCTTATTTACAGCTCCACAATTCACCAGAAGCCTAACCTCTTAAGGACCAAGGATGTATGAGTACGTCCTTGGTCCCGCTCCCGTGATATAACGCGGAGTCCGACGGTGACCCCGCATCATATCACGGTGGGCCCGGCGTCATAGTGAAGCTGGGACCCCCGGTAATAGCGTGCGGCACTGATCGCAGTGCCACGCGCTATTAACCCTTTAGCCGCACGCTCAAACCTGAGCCGCGCGCCTAAAAGTGAAAGTAAAAAGTGCCGGTTAGCTCAGTGGGCTGTTCGGGATAGCCGCGGCGAAACCCGAACAGCTTACAGGACAGCCGGAGTGTCCCTACCTGCCTCCTCGCTGTCCGATCGCCGAATGACTGCTCAGTGTCTGAGATCCAGGCATGAGCAGTCAAGCGGGAGAATCATCGATCACTGGTTTCCTATGAGAAACCAGTGATCAATGTAAAAGATCAGTGTGTGCAGTGTTATAGGTCCCTATGGGAGCTATAACATTGCAAAAAAAAGTGAAAAAAAAAGTGAATAAAGATCATTTAACCCCTCCCCTATTAAAAGTTAGAATCACCCCCCTTTTCCCATAAAAAAAACACAGTGTAAATAAAAACATATATGGTATCGCCGCATGCGGAAATGTCCGAATTATAAAAATTTATCGTTAATTAAACTGCACTGTCAATGGCGTACGCGCAAAAAAATTCCAAAGTCCAAAATAGTGCATTTTTGGTCACTTTTTATATCATGAAAAAATGAACAAAAAGCGATCAAAAAGTCCGATCAATACAGATAAAAACTTCAGATCATGGCGCAAAAAACTTAGCCCTCATACCGCCCCATACGCGGAAAAATAAAAAAGTTATTGGGGTCAGAAGATGACAATTTTAAACGTATTAATTTTCCTACATGAAGTTATGATTTTTTCCAGAAGTACGACAAAATCAAACCTATATAAGTTGGGTTTCCTTTTAATCGTATGAACCTAGAGAATAAAGATAAGGTGTCTTTTTTACCGAAAAATTTACTAAGTAGAAACGGAAGCCCCCATAAGTTACAAAACAGCGTTTTTTTTTTTTCTCACAATGATTTTTTTTTCCGTTTCACCGTTGATTTTTGGGCAAAATGACTGACGTCATTACAAAGTAGAATTGGTGGCGCAAAAATAAGCAATCATATGGATTTTTAGGTGCAAAATTGAAGGAGAAATTACTTTTTAAAGGCAAGGAGCAAAAAACGAAAGTGCAAAAACGGAACCCCCCCCCCCCCCCCCCCCCTGGTCCTTAAGGGGCTAAGGATGCTGCAGTCCCCATAATTACCACATCTCTGTCTTTGGGAATAATACCTGGTCCTTTCTCCTGCAGTAGTGTTTAACCCCTTAAGGACTCAGCCCATTTTGGCCTTACATTTTTTCTTCTCGCCTTCAAAAAGTCATAACTATTTTCATCCCCAGACTAGTATGAGGGCTTGTTTTTTGCGCGACCAGTTGTCCATTGTAATGCCATCACTCACTTTACCATAAAATGTATGGTGCAACCAAAATAATACTATTTGTGTGGGGAAATTAAAAAGAAAACCAAAATTTTGCTAATTTTGGAAGGTTTCGTTATAATGCGTACAAATTACGGTAAAAATTACATGTGTTCTCCATTCTTTGGGTCAATAAGATTAAAATGATACCCATGATAACATACTTTTCTATTACTGTTGCGCTTAAAAATATCGCAAACTTTTTAACCAAATTAGTACGTTTAAAATCCCTCTATTATGAAGACCTATGACTTTTTAATTTTTCTGCATAAGCAGCAGTATGGGGGCTCATATGTGATCTGTACTGATACCATATTTGAATATATAAAACTTATAATACATTTTTTTTTAATCAATTTTTGGGAATAAAATGTTGAAAAAAAAGCATGCCGTCAATAACATTACATTTTAATAGTTCGGATATTTAGGCTCACGGCGATACCAAATATGTTTATAAATTTATTTATTTCATTTTTTTTTTTTACACTTTTTTGGGGGTGAAATGGGGAAAATGGGACAATTTACATTTTTTGGGGGGGGAGGGGATTTTTCCAATAATTTTTACTTTATTTTATTTTTTACTATTTAATAGTCCCCATAGGGGACTATTTATAGCACTCATTCGTTTGCTAATGCATAGGGCATAGCACTGATCAGTGTTATCGGTCATCTTCTGCTCTGGTCTGCTCGATCTCAGACCAGAGCAGAAGACCCGAAGAAGGCAGCGTAGGCAGGTGAGGGGACCTCTGTCTGCCATTCTGGATGATCGGATCTCCGCGTCTTCCACATTAAGATCCGATTGTCCACATTAAGTGCCACACTTCTGCAGATGCCGTGATCTGTATTGATCACGGCATCTGAGGGGTTAATGGCAGACATCAGCGCGATCGCGCCTTCAACTCCTTAAGGGTGTAGGGCGTACCTGTATGCCCTACGCCAGGTGTTTAAAATGGGGTCACGCCGTGACCCCGCATCACACCGGGTCAGTCCCAGCTGCTAATCATAGCCGGGACCCTGGGCTAACCGCGCGCGGCATCGATCGTTGTGCATCGCGCTGTTAACCCTTCAGACGCGGCGATCAAAGTTGACCACCGCGTCTGAAAGCGAAAGTAAACGCTTCCCGGCAGCTCAGTCGGGCTGATCGGGACATCGCGATAAAATCGCGATGTTCCGATCAGCTGGGACGCAGGCGGAGGTCTCCTTACCTGTCTCCATGGTGTCCGATCGTCGATTGATTGCTCCAAGCCTGAGCGACAGGCTTGAGCAATCAAGCCCCTATCTCACTGATCCGTGCAAAGCTATGGCTTTGCAGGGTTCAGCATAGGAGATCAGTGTGTGCAGTGTTATAGGTCCCTATGGGAGCTATAACACTGCAAAAAAAAGGGGAAAAAAAAAAAGTTAATAAAGGTCATTTAATCCCTTCCCTAATAAAAGTTTGAATCACCCCCCTTTTCCCATTAAAAAAAAAACTGTAAATAAAAATAAACATTTGTGGTATCGTCGTCGCGTGCGGAAATGTCCGAACTATAAAAATATATTATTAATTAAATCTCACGGTCAATGGCGTGCGCGCAAAAAAATTCCAAAGTCCAAAATAGTGTATTTTTGGTCCCTTTTTATATCATGAAAAAATGAATAAAAAGTGATCAAAAAGTCTAATCAATACAAAAATTGTACCTATAAAAACTTCAGAACACGGCGCAAAAAATTTGTCCTCATACCGGCCCATACGCGGAAAAATAAAAAAGTTATAAGGGTTAGAAGTTGAGAATTTTTAACATATAAATTTTCCTGCATGTAGTTATGATTTTTTCCCAAGTAAGACAATATCCAACCTATATAAGTAGGGTGTCATTTTAACCGCATGGACCTACAGAATAAAGATAAGGTGTTATTTTTACCGAAAAATGAACTGCGTAGAAACGGAATCCCCCAAAAATTACAAAATTTTATTTTTTCTTCAATTTTGTCGCACAATGAAATTATTTTCCGTTTCGCCGTGGATTTTTGGGTGATATGACTAATGTCACTGCAAAGTAGAATTGGTGACGCAAGAAATAAGTCATCATATGGAATTTTATGTGCAAAATTGAAAAAGTTATGATGAGGAAAAAGTGAAAATGCAAAAACGGAAAAACCCTGCGTCCTTAAGGGGTTAATGTCATCCGCTTGCATCCGTTTTTTCAATCTATTTTATTTATCCGTTTTTACTTCTGAGCATGCTCAGAACAAAAAAATGTTTTTATTTATGACGGGAGAAGAACTGAACGGATCTAAACAGCAGAATGTGAATGCAGCCTAAGAAACAAAAGAAAATTCTTCTACTTTACTTACGTTTCGGTATACATCAAATAAGGAAGCTCCCTGTATGCCTTTGAAGATTAAGAGGAGGATGTCTTAGGCTAAGTTTCTACTTGTTTTTTTGTCCTGCGTTCTTTGGGTTGGAAAAAACGCCTGGAAAAACGCCAGTGCAATGTCCTGCGTCTGTTTTTTGCTGGCGTTTTTCCATTTGTGTGGAAATTGCATTTTTGGCACCTTTGGTGTTCTTTTTTTTGGTACCCAAAATTTGTTGGGTACCAAAAAAATAAAAGGCTGCAGTAGTGATGGAAAAATATGTATTTAATGAAATATAATTTTTTTATAACTAAATTTTAATTAATGTGTGCGTTTCACTTTTTTCTCTCTATTTTTTACATTATTTAGGTAGTACTAACACTCCCAGCATGGAACAGACTGTTCCATGATGGGAGTATAGTACCTGTACTACTAGACATATCGCCCCGGGTGTCAGTTTGACACCCGATGCGATCGTCCATAATATAGCAGAGATGCGGCTGTATACATCGCTCGCATCTCTGCACTATACTCCGGCCAGTGATGTGAATAGAACATCACTCATTCCTATTTTCCGCCCAGAGTGGGGATTGGCCGGATGGTTGCAGCCAATTACAGCTCTGAGGGAAATATGAACGAGTGAGTGGCCAAAGTACAGAGCAGAGATGCAAGCGATGTATACAGCTGCTCTGCATCTCTGCTATAGACAGGACAATCACAGCGGATGTCAGTAGTGACATCCGCTGTGATGTGTCCTTAACTGCAAGTACTACTACTCCCAACATGGAGCACACTGCTACATGCTGGGAGCTGTAGTATCTACATTAATAGACAGATTGCAGCGAGTGTAACTTCTGACACTCGCTGCGATCTGTCTATTAATGCAGGTACTACAGCTCCCATCATGGAGCAGAGTGTACTCCATGTTGGGAGTAGTAGTACCTGCAGTTAAGGAAAGATCACAGCGGGTATCACTCCTGACACCCGCTGTGATCCTCCTGTATAATGTATATATGCGGGCAGCCGCTCTTCTATGGTCCCCTGCACTGACATATATGTACACATATTCATATATCAGACAGAGATTTGTGATTGGCTGGAACCATCCGGCCAATCACAGGTCTCTGCGTGAAATATGAATATGTGTATATATACGGCAGTACAGGGGACCAAAGAAGAGCGGCCGCCGCATCTATACATTATACAGAAGGATCGCAACGGGCGATCTGTCTATTAGTACATTTACTACTACTCCCATTATGGAACAGTGTGTGCCATGCTGGGAGTAGTAATACTACTACCTTAAAAAAAATAAAAAAATAAAGAAAAAAAGTGAAAAACACACACACACTACATTTTTATAATTGTCGGCTAAATTTTTAGGTCCCCGCCCGCCCACATAAATTGATCCCTGTTTAAAAATTAATAAAAATGTTGTATAAAAAAGATACATTTCGTTAGATACAATTTTTTCCTTCGCTACTGTATCTTTTTTATTATTATTTTTTAATGGTAACCTACAAAATTTTATTAAAAAAGGTATCTCCATCACTTTTCTGGATCGCTAAAGTCCAAAAAAGAATGAAAACCGCCGGCAAAAACGCCAAAGTTAAAACCCACATATTTTTCTTGCCGTTTTTTCACTCGCATAGACTTCTATGGGAGAAAAATGCCACGATTTTGACTGAAAAAAATTGCCAGTGGCTTAACATGCTGCGATTCCCAAGGAGCTGAAAATGCCAAAAGAAGAGGGAAAAAACTGCAAAAGGATAAAAAAAAAAATGCCAAAGTGAAAAACGCCAAGTGGAATAAGAATTTAGCGATTTCTCATTGATTTACAGCTAACATCTGGCCTCAGCGTTTTTTGGCCAAAAAAAAAAAACGCCATGCGGCAGAATTGGCATTTTTCTTGGAGTTTATAAAAAAAAATAAAAAAACAAGTAGAAACTAACCTTAGGGATCCATTCTGTACACAGCATTTTGTGTCCAAGGTCTAAAGAACCAATTTTGTCGAGCAGGTTTCTTAACTTATCATAAATGTACAGTCTTTCTCACAAAATATAAAATGTCAATACTTCACCTGCATGACAGAGAAGATTCCTCGAGAAAAACACTTAACACATGGTATTTTTGGAAGACATCCATCAGTTCTGCCTACAATGTAATATGTCCAATGAAAAGAAAAATAAGTATATACATATAATATCCTAATGCAGATTTAAAAAAAAATTAATCTAAATCTCAAATCAATGGAGCACAAGTCACGTAAGCTCCCTTTTTTTGTGTGCAAATTATACCAGAGTTCTGGCACATTTGCCATGGTTAGTCTGCCCCACTGTTTCTAGTTCTAGCTGTATGAACAGTGACCAAATAGCCTTTCAAAAGCCACAAATATAGCTAGCTGCTGTTCAGAAGCTTCAAGCAAGGAAGCACATTAAAGTAAATTATTCAAGCCCTGCTTAAAGGATAAGTATTAGGGATCGACCGATTATCGGTTTGGCCGATATTATTGGCCGATATTCACGATTTTCTAAGTTATCGGTATTGACAATTACCTTGCCGATAATGCGGGCGCTTTAAATCAATGAACTGCAGCAGCTTTTGCAGGGCCAGAGACCGCCGCCCGCTTCTCTCCCCCTGCCTGTCCTGGGGTCCTGAGTCCAACCACCGCCGCTGCCACCCGCTTCTCTCCCCCTGCTTGTCCTGGGGTCCCGAGTCCAACCACCGCCACCAGAGACTGCCACTGCCACCCACTTCTCTCCCCCCCTGCCTGTCCTGAGTCCAACCACCGCCACCAGAGACCGCCGCCGGTGCCCCACTGCCTCCCCCATTCCCGGTTTTATAATTACCTGTTCCTGGGGTCCGCGCTACTTCTGGCTCCGGCAGTGTCCTGAGCTGTCACTGTGCGCCGGGCCACTGACTGTGACGTCACGTTGATAACGTCACTCGTCATTGCACAGCAACAGCGCAGGACGCCGCAGGAGCCAGAAGTAGCGCGGACCCCGGGAACAGGTAATGGGGGAGGCAATGAGGCACCGGCGGCGGTCTCTGGCAGCGGCGGTGGTTGGACTCAGGAGCCCAGGACAGGTAGGGGGAGAGAAGCGAATGGCGGCGGTGGTCTCTGGCAGCGGCGGTGGTTGGACTCAGGACAGGCAGGGGGAGAGAAGCGGGTGGCGGCGGCGGTCTCTGGCCCCACAAAAGCCGCTTCAGTTCATTGATTTAAAGCGTCGGCAGAAACAGTTTATCAGGGTATACCCGCACACGCACCCTCATTTTACCAAGGATATCGGCCTGAAAGTTCACAGGTTATCGGTATCGGCTCTAAAAAATCAATATTGGTCGATCCCTAATAAGTATCATGAAAAAAAAAAAAACCTTCGTTTTAGATTGTGGGCCCCTGCGATATCTGCTGTTTGGAGCCCCTGCTCTCCATCACAGGGATGCGTCACAACCCCGCCCGAAGCGGGGGTCACCACGCCCCCACCATATAGTGCAATGGGAGAGCTGTTCGGCAATCTTCGGCTCTCCCATAGAGCTATATAGAGGGAGCGTGGCTGCCTCTGTTTCCGGCAGGGGTTGTGATGCGCCCCTGTGATGGAGAGCTGGGGCTCCAAACAGCAGATCGGGGGGAGGGGGGGGCTGTTTGGAGCCCCTAAAACTTATTCTGAATCTTTTGGAGTTTAAGTTTTTAGTTTAGTTTGAAGAATAAGTTTTTTTCATGATACTTGTCCTTTAACCCCATACTTTGTTATCCTGGTTACATCTTCAAAACTAACTATAACTATATTTTCAAACTTTTCCTGTAGGGATGTAGTAAGGATGGCAGGTAAGGAATCCTTAACTAGAGACTTGGATATCCTTGTGAGGAGACCAATAAAGTAAATATCCAAATATAAAAAACACATGGGTCTATCCTCCCAGGACCATACTTGTCCTCCGGTTGTGTGTGGTATTACAAGTCCCCTTCATTCACTTTAATGGAAATAAGCTGCAATACCACACACAAATAAGGACAAGAATGGATCAGTTTATGGAAAAAAGCAGCTATGTTTTCTAATCCTAATCCTGGACAACACTGTTAGCATTGAGTGTAATAAAAACAAAAAAAAAAAAAAAAAGATTATATATATATATATATTTATTATATTTTCAATAGGGGTGACCCCAAAAAGCAGTTAACTCCTTAGGGACAAAGAGTAAATTTATGCCCTGCATCTGTTACAGGACTCTGAAGTAAGCCAAGTGAGTGTCAGTGAGTAATGGCCTCCATCAGCTGCCAGGACTCACCGCTATTGCCCACGATCAAAGTTGACAGGAAAATCTAAAAGTTAACATTGCACCTAAGAATGGGGGAGGCATTGGTGCCCCACGTGAAGGTCTCAATTAGCTTAGATAAGGGTTGGAGGTCCCTCATCTGCCTTGGTGTCTTTAAAACTTCAGTGTTATTGGCGCTCTGCTTCTTAACAGACTGATGAATGCATAGCAAATGTATCCTCCAGGACCCTCTGCAGGATGGGGACTCAACTCTCCCCTCTCAATGAAACAATGGGTCGGCACAGGCACCATTGGATGCCTATGTGAGCTCTGGAGATACCCAGAGTGATGTACTTGCTCCCATAGACAGTGAATGGAGAGGACTGACCATCACACATAAGGAATCCCTAACTATTTCTCTGAAATCTGAACCCTAGCTTACTATTGGGTTGGGAATCTGAACTCACAAGAAATGGACCAAACTTTGACTGTCACAGTGATACACACACAGATATTGCTGTAATACTCTAAATTAATAAAGTTATGGATCATATTGTCACTTTCACAACAATAACAGGTGCCACAAATATTTTTTTAAAGCATACCTCTTTAACACAAGAAGCTACATTTCCCACATGGACATAGTAACGACTAGGTTCTGATAAATTCTCTGTAGGATGCTCTTCTTAAAAAAACGAACAAAATTTATTTAAAAAAAACAAATCATAAATAAAACCAACAAATCATAAATAAAACCAACACATGGCATACCACAGTGCATTACATCCCCTTAGGAACACAAGGATTTTTCAGTTTTGCCCTTTTGTTCTTTCCTCCTCGCCTTCCAATAGCCATAACATGACCAAAAGTACGCAATCCTGGATTTTGGTATTTATTAGCATATACGCCATTTACCGTGTGGTTTAATTAACATATTTGAGTAGTTTGAACATTTATGCACACAGTAATACTACATATGTTTAGTAATTTACAAAATTTTTTGTAAAATGGAACCAATAAGGTTTAATTATTGGGGAGGAGCTTATTCATATTTACAAAAAAAAAAAAAAAAGATTTTTGTTTACTTACCATAAAATCTCTTTCTCGAAGGATCCATTGGGGGACACAGACCATGGGTGTATGCTGCTGTCTCTAGGAGGTGTGACACTATGGTAATAAAAAAAAGTCGGCTCCTCCCAGCAGGATATACCTGCCTTCAGGCCCTGAGGTAATCAGTTGAAGTTCCAGAGCAATAGGAAAGGACCAACAGGTCAAAGAAAACCCAAACTGTCCGAGAACCAGAAGAAAAAAACATAACTGAACACACCCTCGGACAGAGAACGAAAGGAAACCCCAAAAAAGGGTCTATCGGCTCCATTGGGGGACACAGACCGTGGGACGTACCAAAGCTGTCCCTGTGGGCAGATAAGCAGTCAGGTAGACGGCCGTTCCACTGCCGCCTGCAACACTTTACGGCCCAGACTAGAATCAGCCGATGCGAAGGTATAAACTCTGTAGAACCTCGAGAAAGTGTGCAAAGACGACCAGGTAGCCGCCTTGCAAATCTGCGAGGCCGAGGTTCTATTCTGGAGAGCCCAGGATGCCCCAACAGAATGGGTAGAATGAGCCACAACCCTGAAAGGAGGAATCTTCCCCTTACAGCGATAGGCTTCCGAAATGGCGGACCAAATCCACCGAGAAATGGTGGCCTTGGAAGCAGACTGTCCCTTACGACGACCTTCTGTAAGGACAAAAAGGAATCACACTCACGAAACGAAGAAGTGATGGAGAGATAAGACCGAACTGCCCGAACTACATCCAGCTTGTGTAGTAAGCGCTCCTTAGGATGAGAAGGAGCAGGACAAAAAGACGGGAGGACAATGTCCTCATTGAGATGAAAGGCCGAAACCACCTTAGGCAAAAAGTAAGGATCTGGCCGGAAAACAACCTAGTCCTGGTGGATCACCAGAAACGGAGAACGGCAGGAGAGAGCTGCCAATTCAGACACCCTCCGGATGGAGGTGATAGCAACAAGAAAACGCCACTTTCCAAGAAAGGAGGCGGAGAGACACCTCTCTAAAGGGCTCAAAGTGTTCACCCTGGAGGGCATTCAGAACCAGATTCAAGTCCCAAGGGGGAGAGGGTGACCGATGAGGAACAGAATGCGCCACTCCTTGAAGGAAGGTCCGGACATGAGAATTAGAAGCCAGAGGCCGCTGGAAAAGAATAGCAAGGGCCGAAACCTGACCTTTAAGGGAACTGAGAGACAACCCCTGTTCCAAACCCGACTGCAAAAAGGAGAGAAGACGGGGAACAGAGAAGGTTACAGGGGATAAGTGCTGAGCTTCACACCAACGAAAATAAGGCCGCCAAGTACAGTGGTAAATTCTTGCGGAGGAGGGCTTACAAGCCCTGAGCATGGTGTGAATGACTTGGGAAGAGAACCTGCGGGCCCTCAAAACCGCGGTCTCAACCGCCACGCCATCAAATGCAGCGACTGTAAATTGGGGTGGCAAGGAGGACCCTGAGAGAGCAAGTCCGGACGGAGCAGAATTGAAAATGCCCCTCCGGAACAGCAAAGCGGAGGTACAGATGATGGCCTGGAAATATTGGGACATGGAGGTAGGCATCCTTGATGTCCACCGAGGAAGAAATTCCCCTTGTTCCAGGGACGCCACCACCGAACGGAGAGACTCCATTCGGAAGCGGCGGATAAGAAGATGACGGTTGAGACGCTTGAGGTCTAGGATTGGTCGCAAAGAACCGTCCTTCTTGGGAACCACAAAAAAATTGGAAAAAAGACCCCGAAACCGTTCACCTGGAGGAACGGTAACGATAACCCCTTGGAAAAGGAGAGAATGGAGAGCCTCTCGAAATTGCTTCGCCAGAAAAGGAAACCGGGGAGCCCGTGATCGAAAAAAGCGATCGCTCGGAAGGGAGGCGAATTCGATTCGGTAACCTTTGGACACCACATCCCTGAACCAAGAGTCCTGAATGTGTGAGTCCAGATGTCTCGAAAAAGTAAGAGACGACCTCCCACCCGAGAAAAAAAACTGCGGGTGGGGGCTTCACTTCATGCAGAAGTGGGTTTGCGGTTGCCTGATTTCGGCGGAAACCAGCCGGACAGGTAGGTGTCCGACTTCCAAGACGGGCGCGTCCGGAACGAGGGAGCCATCTTGTCCCGTGAAGGCGCATGCCCGGACCCTTTGCTGGAGCCAAAGGTCCGAAAGGACGAGGACTTCCTTTGGGAAGTAGGGCGGGCCTTATTTTGAGGCAACAAGGAACTCTTACCTCCTGTCGCCTCAGAGATATTCTCATCAAGACGCTTGCCAAAAAGACGGACACCCGTAAAGGGAAGCTCAGTGAGAGATCTTTTGGAAGCGGCATCCGCATTCCAAGCTTTAAGCCACATAGAGCGGCGGAGAGCCGCTAGGTGACCCACAGCAAAGGTAGAACAACGGGCTAACTGCATGGAAGCCGCGTACAGGAAGTCCTCAGCTTTAGACATTGGAGAGCCAGAGCAGACAGATCCTCTGGGGGGGATCCCGCTAAGATACCCTGATGGAGCTTTAGGCACCACTCCGACAGAGCCTTGGACACCCATGTCGAGGCGAAGATGGGAAGAAGAGAAAAGCCAGCTGCTTCAGAGGCAAACTTCGCTAAGGATTCTACCTTTTTGCCCGTGAAATCCTTGAAGGCAGCGGCATTTGCCAGTGGCAGTGTAGTTGCCTTAGAGATCCGGTAGATTGGTGGATCCACTGCAGGAGAGGAAACCACCTTTGTGACAAGGTCCTTGTCAAATGGATAACGTTCTTGAATCGTCTTGATTCCCGGGAACCTCTTGTCTGGATGTTTTCATGCAGATTCCAGAATGGCGTCAAAGTCAGCGTGAGAGCTGAACCTTTGAGGTGCTGGCTTAGCACGATGAAAGGATACTCCTGGAGTGGCATCCGAAGATCCTGGGTCCTCTAAGTGAAAGGTGTCTCTTATGGCGGTCACCAATGAGTTCACCGTTTCAACTGAATCCGAGCGGACCTCTGAGTCAGATGCCGGCTCGGGAGCTTCGTCCGCCAGTTCACCAGGAGAATGTGAACGAGTGGAGGCAGTCCTGGAGGGGGGCGACCCTGAACCGGTACTCGGCTCTGGCGTGGCAGAGCGGCGACTCCGAGAACGTGCTCTGGAGGAGCGACGTTTGTGCCCAGATGACACGGAGGGGGCGGGACCCACGAAGGGGACGCCCACGTCTATCTGAAGACTCAATGGAAGAGTCAGACGAGGCACCCCTAGTACGCTTGTGAGAGCATGAAGCATGTGGAGACGAGGAGTGGGCCCTCTCAGAGGCCCTGCGCAGGGTAGACCCCTTCAAGGCGGACACCACTTCCCGGGAGGCCTCAGCCACCCAACAGGAGACTTGGGTCAAGTCAGCCATATACTGGGTCAGGGAACCAACCCAGGCTGGTGGAGCGGCTGAATCCACCGGAACCGAAAGGGGATCAGGGGGTACCAGGGGGTCTGGGGGAGCAGGCAGGGCAAGTGGGCTCAGTAGAGCCAGGCATCATGGTATTACAGTGCTTATAGACAAAATAAGTCGATGACGTCAGGAACTTTCTCACCCTAGTCTGTGTCCCATGGCAGCTGCGGTGAGGAGAACCCGGCTCCGTGCAGCTAGAGTGACAGAAACAGGCCAGCCAATAGCAGAGAGGGGCGTGCCTGAAGCAGAGGCACTTACTAATTGGCCCCTCCTAACGGAAAATCGCGACCACAGCGCTGATTGGAGGCTACTTCGCGCCTCTGAAGAGCTCCGACAGCCCTGTGGGCGGAGCTACAGACTGGCCGAGAAGAAGCCAGCCGCATATGCGCTCGGGGGAATAGAGCGGGCTGCCTATACGCCGGCAGAGACTGCCGGAGAAGTGAAAGTAAGCCGGCGCTCAGAGTGCCCGGCCCGTACAAGCGCCGCGGCTGTCAGCCGCATATAAGGCGCTGCGGTCAAAGTAAGCACACACACACAGTGAAGTAAAACACAGATTACATGCCCCCTAAAATGCCACTGCTCCCCCCAGAATAAAAAGTCCAGCCCCTGTATAAGCCAGCCCTATAACCTGAAAAGGTGGGCCAAAAACAGGGGGTCTCCAGAGGTTGCAAGTCTGCATCTAAGGAGAAAAGGGGGAAAGCACTTACCTCAGTAAGAAGAACATACCTAATGGAGTCTTAAGTGAAGTCTTCAGCCAGCTTTTGTCACCTGCATCACGCCTGGCTGCTATGCGCGAGCGAGGCAAGCAGGTAAATATGGGGACCAGGACCCATGAGGTACCAACCCAGGCGCTGACAGTTGGCGAGGGGGGGTGAACAGCGCATATACGCAATGTCTGTGCCCCCTTACTCGCAATGGGGAAACAGGGAACCGGAGTCCCTGAGTCCCCACCTGAAAACAGGAAAGAAAAAGGAATAAAAAACTAACATGTCTCTAACTAGGAAAACAAAAAATCAGAAGACCTGGTCTGGAGAATTCTAGACCATGTCCACCTCCTTCAGACACTAAGCTTAAACATATTGCCTCAGGGCCTGAAGGAGGTATATCCTGCTGAGAGGAGCTGACTTTTTTTTATTACCATAGTGTCACACCTCCTAGAGACAGCAGAATACACCCACGGTCTGTGTCCCCCAATGGAGCCGATAAAAAAAGGAAAGTTAGTTAAACTTTTTTTCTCTATGTCCCCAAGGGGAACTATCTACTATAGCAGAAGTACTCAACTATTTTTGTAGGAGTCTGCTTAATCAGGTCTACCATTTGTTGAGGGTCTGAGCAAAATGCCAAGGCCTGTACCCCTAGGTCTCTACATTAACTATGCCCCTACATGTCATGTACTGTACCACTTATGCCCCCAAAATGTACTGTGCCACTATAATCCCACATGAACTGTGCATTAGGATAAGATGTTTTTTGCCAGAGTACCCCTTTAACAGCAGAATACTGACTGAAGTTCTGGATGTGACATGCTGTGACTGCATAATTGTCCAGCAGCCCTAAAGGTGACTGCAGTATAAGGCATAATGTAATAGCATAATAGGGACCGCAGCTCTAGAAGTGAATGAAATATAACGCATATGACCCAAATGTGTAGTCACTAGCTAACTACGCTCGGCATTTAAAATAAATGACATTCTGAGCATACTCATTTTAAAATTTTCCCAATGTAGGTGTGCCTCGGAGGAACCTAGCCTTAGCTTACAAATACTGACAAAAAATACTGTTGACCATAACCATAGGCTGCTATTTTTTCAGGAACAAGCTGGAGATTGCAAGGATATCTCACACTGCTAAAAGCAGTAATGATGGACTTATGGATATATAAACTGTATGCAAACTTTGCAAAGAACCATTTAAGGACCTACCATTTGGTTTTTGCTCGTATTTATCCAGACAAAACTTGAATGAAGCTTCAAGATCCTATAAGCAAAATACATACCCATAAAAAGAGACATCAAGAGAGGAAAAAGGTAAAAATCATTACTATGAAACAACAAATACATACATTTTTCCTACAATCCGTTCCCTTCAAGTCCTTGGCTGGAACATCAGGGACATTCTGTCTTTCACTAGGCTGACAAGCATCCTTCAGCAGGTAGCTATAAGAAAAGGAATCAAATTACCAAATGCAGTATTTAAGCTTTCTTTTCAAATAATATTTTATATTGGGCATGTTATATTTTGAGAGATGCTTTATAGATTAGGACAAAATATATTACATTAGAATTCAGCATGGAAAGCTAATGCGCCAAATCATATTGATTGCTAATGTATTATAAGCCGGCATACTTTTATCACCTGTGAAGATCTGCATACAGTGAGACAAATCCCTATTAACAGAACTATGTAAACTGTAATAACATTCACATTTTTAGTAAATAAACTTAAAACAATGCAATGAGAAGCTTCTGAATTAAGGATTTTTTGCAGTTTTTTTTCTTTAACCCCTTCCCGCAGGATGAGAAACGTCAGGTTATGCAGGTAGTTTGCGCATCCTGCCTTTTATACAAGTCATTCAGTTAACCCGGCGATGTGCGGCATCACACGGGTTAACAGGCAGAAGTCCCGCTGTAACAGGCAGGAGATATTTTCTGTAAGCCACCACATCTATGAATGGTCCTGGTCAGCGATCACTGTGATTGGTCCCTGTGGACCAATCACAGTGTCTCAGCTGACTGGGGGAAGGGGGGTGAAAGTTCAGATCCCCCTCTCTGCCCACCCCTAGAAGTCGGGGCAGAGCGGGGAAAGATGACCCCCGGGGGCCAATGTGGCGGCACATACCTGAGTAACCGGACCGGCGGCAGGCAAGTGGAGGAGGCAGCGTCAGCATCAGAGCCAGCAGTGAAGATTGCTGTAAAGTGATCTTGACTGCTGCTTCTAGAAGTTTCAAAACTACAACTCCCAGCATGCCTTTGGCTCTCCGGGCATGCAGGGAGTTGTAGTTTTGCAACATCTGGAGGGCCACAGTTTGGAGCCCACTGTACAGTGGTCTCCAACCTGTGCTCTTCCAGGTGTTGCAAAACTACAACTCTCAGCATGCCCAGACAGTCCAGGCATGCTGGGAGTTGTAGTTCTGTAACATCTGGCCCTTCAGATGTTGCCGAACTACAACTCCCAGCATGCCTGGGCAGTCTGGGCATGCTTGGAGTTGAGGTTTTGCAACATCTGGAGGGCTTCAGTTTGGACACCACTCCAAACTGTTCTCCAGTTGTTGCAAAACTACAACTCCCAGCATGCCCTTCTGCTGTCTGGGCATGCTGGGAATAGTTTTGCAACAACTGGAGGCACACTGGTTGGCAAACATTGTCTATTTCCTAACTCAGTGTTTCCGAACCCATGTGCCTCCAGCTGTTGCAAAACTATAACTCCCAGCATGCACTGACAGACCATGAATGCTGTGAATTGTAGTTTTGCAACAGCTGAAGGCACACGGGTTGGGGAACACTGAGTTAAGTAAAACTCTGTGTTTTGCAACCAGTGTGCCTCCAGCTGTTGCATAACTACAAGTCCCAGCATGCCCTTCTGCTGTCACTGCATACTGAGAGTTGTAGTTTTGCAACAGTTGGAGGTTTGCCTCACGTGGACAGAGGTTTACACTGGGTTTCTCACTGCAAGTTTGAGATACAGCAAATTTTCCACTGCAGCTCAAACTCCTGACGGGAAACTCGCTGTGAACCTGATCATGTGCATGTACTCTAAGATCACTACACAAAATAAAGGCTAAAACACTACATATACCCCATACACATACCCCCCTCCCCAATAAAAATGAAAAACATCTCATCCGGCAGTATTTCCAAAACGGAGCATCCAGCTGTTGCAAAACAACAACTCCCAGTATTGCTGGACAGCCATTGACTGGCCAGGCATGCTGGGAGTTTTGCAACAGCTGGAGGCACCCTGTTTGGGAATTGCTGGCGTATAATACACCTATGTCCACCCCTATGCAAATCCCTAATTTAGGCCTCAAATGTGCATGTCGCTGTCACTTCAGAGCCCTGTTGTATTTCAAGGTAACAGTTAAGGGCCACATATGGGGTATTTCTGCACTCGGGAGGGCTTTGGGGGGCTTTTTTTTTACACCCCTTATGAAAAGGTAAAGTTGGGATCTACTCCAGCATGTTATTGTAATTTTTTTTTTATTTTTTACACTAACTTGCTGGTGTTGCCCCATACTCTTTTCCCTTTACCTCTTGTGAAAATGAAAAGTCCCCCAAAATTTGTAACGCAATTTCTACTGGAGTACGTTAATACCACATTTATGGACATAAAATGCTCTGCGGACGCACATCATGGCTCAGGATTGAGAGCATCATGTACATTTGGCAATTTGCACAGCTGATCGTTACAGTTGTTCTGACATAAACACAAAAAAAATAAAAATAAACAGCCACCCAACCACCCACCTACTCGCATGTGACCCCATTTTGGAAACCAGGCCCCTTAAGGAACATAACAAGGGGTATAGTAAGCCTTAACTACCCACAAGTGTTTGAAGAATTTTCGTTGAAATTTTTTTATTTTTTCACAAAAATGCTGGTGTAATTCCAAATTTCATTTTCACAAGGGGTAATAGGAAACCCCCCATAATTTGTAACCTCATTTCTTCTGAGTAAGGAAATACCCCATATGTGGATGTTAAGTGCTCTGCGGCGCACTACAGGGCTCAGAAGAGTAGGAGCGCCATTGGGCTTTTGGAGAGAATTTGGCTGAAATTGAAGGCTATGTGCGTTTACAAAGCCCCCATGGTGCCAGAACGGAAGACCCCCCACGTGGCCCCATTTTGGAAACTACGCCCCTCACAGAATGTACGCCCCTCACAGAATGTAATAAGGGGTGCAGTGAGCATTTACACCCCACAGGTGTCTGACAGATTTTTGGAACAGTGGTCTGTGAAAATAAAAAATTAAATTTTTCATTTGCTAAGCCCACTGTTCCAAAGCTCTGTCAAATGCCAGTGGGGTGTAAATGCTCACTGCACCCCTTATTACATTCTGTGAGGGGTGTAGTTTCCAAAATGGGGTCACATGTGGTGGGGGTCTATTGTTCTGGTAGCATGGGGGCTTTGTAAACGCACATGGCCCCCGACTTCCATTCCAAACAAATTCTCTCTCCAAAAGCCTGGAGCTCCTTGTCTTCTGAGCATTGTAGTTTGCCCGCAGAGCACATGACGTCCACACATGCGGTATTTCTATACTTTCTATATTTTGGGGGGCATTTTCTCCTATTACCTTTTGTAAAAATGGTTAATTTGGGGAAAAACTACATTTTTGTGAAAAAATGTAATTCATCGATCTGACTTTACCGAAAAGTTGTCAAACACCTGTGGGGTGTTAAGGCTCACTGTAACCCTTGTTATGTGCCTTGAGGGGTGTAGTTTCCCATATGGATTTTATTTTTGCTGTTCTGGCACCATAGGGGCTTCCTAAATGCGACATGCCCCCTAAAAAACATTTCAGCAAAATTCACTCTCCAAAATCCCATTGTCGCTCCTTTGCTTCTGAGCCCTCTAGTGCACCCACAGAGCACTTTATGTTCACATATGAGGTATTTCCTTACTCAAGAGAAATTGGGTTAGACATTTTGGGGGGCATTTTCACCTTTTATCCCTTGTAAAAATTCAAAAACTGGGTCCACAATTTCACGCTAGTGTAAAAAAAATTGAGATTTTGAATTTTCTCCTTAACTTTACTGCTATTCCTGTGAAACACCTAAAGGGTTAAACATTTTGAATGTCATTTTGTATACTTTGTTGTTGTAATGGGGCAATTTATCAGGATTTCAAATATGAAGGCCCTTCAAATCCACTTCAAAACTGAACTGGTCCCTGAAAAATTCTGATTTTGAATTTGATTGATTTTGTGAAAAATTGCTGCTGAACTTTGAAGCCCTCTGATGTCTTCCAAAAATTAAAACATGTCAACTGTATGATGCAAACATAAAGTAGACATATTTTATATGTGAATCAATATATGATTTATTTGGTATGCCTATTTTCCTCACAAGCGGAATGTTTCAAAAATAGACAACTGCAAAATGTTAAATTTTTTCACCAAGAAATGATGCAAGTATCGACGAAAATTAATAAATGTTAAAGTAGAATATGTGAAACAAATATGTCACTCCCCTCAACTGGTACCCAAGTAGGAATCCCAATCCTTTAACCCCTTAAGGACTTAGCCCTTTTTCACCTTAAGGACTCGGCCGTTTTTTTGAAATTCTGACCACTGTCACTTTAAACATTAATAACTCTGGAATGCTTTTAGTTATCATTCTGATTCCGAGACCGTTTTTTTGTAACATATTCTACTTTAACATAGTGGTAAAATTTTATGGTAACTTGCATCCTTTTTTTATGAAAAAAATGAAAATTTTGCATTTTTCTAACTTTGAAGCTCTCTGCTTGTAAGGAAAATGGATATTCAAAATAATTTTTTTTTGGTTCACATATATAATATGTCTACTTTATGTTTGCATCATAAAATTTATAAGTTTTTACTTTTGGAAGACACCAGAGGGCTTCAAAGTTCAGCAGCAATTTTCCACAAAATTTCAAACTCGATATTTTTCAGGGACCAGTTCAGTTTTGAAGTGGATTTGAAGGGTCTTCATATTAGAAATACCCCATAAAAGACCCCATTATAAAAACTACACCCCCCAAAGTATTCAAAATGATATTCAGTCGGTGTTTTAACCGTTTAGGTGTTTCACAGGAATAGCAGCAAAGTGAAGCAGAAAATTCAAAATCTTCATTTTTTACACTCGCATGTTCTTGTAGACTGAATTTTTGCAAGAGGTAAAAGGAGAAAATTTTTACTTGCATTTGTAGCCCAATTTCTCTCGAGTAAGCACATACCTCATATGTCTATGTAAAGTGTTCGGTGGGCGCAGTAGAGGGCTCAGAAGGGAAGGAGCGACAAGGGGATTTTGGAGAGAACATTTTTCTGAAATGGTTTTTGGGGGGCATGTCACCTTTAGGAAGCCCCTAGGGTATCAAAACAGCAAAAAAAAACAAAAAAAACACATGGCATACCATTTTGGAAACTAGACCCCTCGGGGAAAGTAACATGGGATAAAGTGAGCCTTAATATCCCACAGGTGTTTCATGACTTTAGCAAATGTAAAAAAATAAAAAATTTTACCTAAAATGCTTGTTTTCCCAAAAATGTTACATTTTTAAAAAGGATAATAGCAGAAAATACCCCCAAAATTTGAAGCTCAATTTCTACCGATTCAGAAAACACCCCATATGGGGGTGAAAAGTGCTCTGCTGGCGCACTACAGGTCTCAGAAGAGGAGTAGTCACATTTGGCTTTATGGAAGCAAAATTTGCTCTGGGGGCATGCCGCATTTAGGAAGCCCCTATGGTGCCAGGACAGCAAAAAAAATATATAAAACCCACATGGCATACCATGACATCCAGCTGTTGCAAAAAAAAAACACATGACATCCAGCTGTTGCAAAACTACAATTCCCAGCATGCACTGATAGACCGTACATGCTGGTAGTTGTAGTTATGCAACAGCTGGAGGCATAATACTTTGGCTGGGGATGCTGGGGATTGTAGTTATGCAACAGCAGGACACACACTGGTTTGCTACTTAACTCAGTGTTTCACAACCAGTGTGCCTTCAGCTGTTGCAAAACTACAACTCTCAGCAGTTATCGACAGCCAACGGGCATGCTGGGAGTTGTAGTTATGCAACCAGCAGATACATCACTACAACTCCCAGCATGCACTTTAGCTGTTTGTGCAAGCTGGGAGTTGTAGTTATACAACAGCTGAAGGTACACTTCTCCATAGAAAAAATGTGCCTCCAGCTGTTGCAAAACTATAAGTCCCAGCATGCACATAAGGGAATGCTGGGAGTTGTGGTGGTCTGCCTCCTGCTGTTGCATAACTACAGCTCCCAGCATGCCCTTTTTGCATGCTGGGAGCTGTTGCTAAGCAACGGCAGGAGGCTGTCAATCACCTCTAACTGCTGCTCCACGCCGCCGCACACAGGTCAGTCCCTCGCCGCCTCCGCTCCTGGGGCCCCGATCCTAACAGGGACGCCGGGGGGGGGGGTCAACTTCCTGCACCCGCTCACGTCCTCCGGAAGAGGGGCGGAGCGGGTTGCGGGAGTGACAACCGCAGCAGGTGCCCTGAATGGTCGGCCGGTAAACCGGCCGCCGAATCAGGGCAATTGTGAGGTGGCACCAGTGCCACCTCACCCCTGCTGGCTATAGCTGTTCAGGGCCGTCAGAGACGGCCCCGATCAGCCAGTAATTCCGGGTCACTGGAGACCCGATTGACCCGGAATTGCCGCAGATCGCTGGGCTGAATTGTCCAGCGATCTGCGGCCATTGCCGACATGGGGGGACATAATGACCCCCCTGGGCAATATGCCGCAATGCCTGCTGAACGATTTCAGCAGGCATCTGGCTCCGGTCCCCAACCGGCTAGCGGTGGGGACCGGAATTCCCACGGGCGTATGGATACGCCCTTAAGGACTCGGAATGCAGGGCGTATCCATACGCCCTGCGTCCTGAAGAGGTTAACACTTGTAAAAATAAACTTGGCACTCCAATGTATAATGTAAAGAGTTTTATTTTCACAGTCCTTAAATCAATTGACGTTTTGGCCCTACCAGGACCTTCATCAGAATTATACTATAACATAATAAAAAGACAAAACAATAATGAGGATGATGTCAAAACAAACAAAATTATATACATAGAATAGAATATAGGTAATATACATAAAGTAAAGATAATAGTATAGCATAGAGTACAGTTGCACTACAGAAATCGTGAATAATAGTCATGCATCTATTAGGCAATATAGGGATCTTATATTTAGAGTCATATAAATCCCTGATAATATCAAATGTTAGGAGAGACCAAATAAAATCCAAATCACATTATCTACATCATAAGCATATTTGTCATATGTACAAACATACTACTACATATTGAAGGAACTGGGATGTACTTGGATGAGACATTATTCAGCAATATTGAATGGAGTTATATCCAAAGGAAACCTGGAGAGGGTTAGTTAAGGAGACGTGAATAGCTAAGGTCCCAATAAATAGTATAGTAATGGTAACACACAGATTAGCAACAAAAAGATTAGCATAAAATATAGCACTTGGTATGGCGATACTTACCAGGACTGGTGCGGAGGATAGAAGAATCGGCCAAGAGCCATGCAATAAAGTAGATTGTAGCGTGGCCATAAGTCACGAGAGCCGTGTGGAGCGTGAAAAGACGCCGGTCTAAATATCCAGCCGGAGCTCAGAATGAGTCCACGGGCTTAGAACGGAAATGACGTCTCGGGCTTGCGCAGTAGAAGAGAGTCTGTCAGTGGAACGCAGCTGCATGTCAAGCCCCGAGCTCCGGAAATGCAATCCAGTATCGGGACCGGAAGTGGAACGCAGAGTGCATTTCATAGAATAGAAATCTAGGAGAGAATAGGGGAGATTATAGAGAGAAAGGTAAAATAAGTGATATAGAATAGAAGAAGCAAAGAGAATATAAGAACCGGAGTAAGGAGAAAAAAAGGATTAAATGGTAGATAATAAAGTAAGAAAACTATCATATAGGTAAATGAGCATTAAGCGGACCATTAAGCATTGATAATTAGTAAAAAAACATGAAAATGATTATATAGGTAATAGTGCAATAAGAGAAAATGGAAGGGAAGTGTATAGAATAGAAAAAAAGAGGAGATATAAGTAGCAATATAATGAGAAAGACTATGAGAAAGAAAGATAGAAAATTGCGAAGAAAACGACAACAAGAAATGGGGTGATATAAGGAGTAAAAGTAAAAGAGAGGAGTAAAAGTGAAAATGAAAAAAAAAGGATTCATAGAGTGAACCTCTGTCAATCCAGGATTAATTGGCCTGTGAGTGGAAAACAGATATCATAAGGAAAAATAATAAGAAATCAAAAATTAACATTCAAATTGCAGTCATAAGCATAAATTCACAATCTCATACTCTATTGAGACCCCTTGACTCGAGAATTTTTGAACAGTTTGGATCCAGAAAGCATCTCTCCTTTTTAATTGTTTCACTCGATCACCACCTCATCTGGGTTTGGGGGCCTGTTCTAAAACCTGAAATCGAAGATTGGCTATAGAATGACCTGATACATGGAAATTATGTGGGATAGGCAATAGGAGTTTCTGCCTCCTAATGGTGGATTTATGTTGTGAAATCCTATCGCGTTTTCATAGGCTAAGCCACAAGGACACTTGATTGAATAAACCACAAAAGAGGAATCGCATGTGTAGAAACCATTAATTTAGAAGGTTTTGCCTGTGTGGGGAAGTGTTAAATTTTCACCACTGGTGATGTTACTGCATTGGGCGCAGTGTAAGCAGGGAAAAGTCCCTCTCCTCTGTGTTTGTAATGTGAGTTGTCATGAGGTGGACTCTGACCCAATAATCAGCCTATGTGGGTGAAACAACCCAACGAATACGCAATAGGATTTCACAACATAAATCCACTATCAGGAGGCAGAACCTCCTATTACCTATCCCACATCATTTCCATGTATCAGGTCATTCTATAGCCCAACTTTCAGGTTTTAGAACAGGTACCCAAACCGAGATGAGGTGGTGATCGAGTGAAACAATTAAAGGGGTACTCCGCCCCTAGACATCTTATCCCCTATCCAAAGGAGAGTTCGCTCTGCACGTAATGACGGGCAGTACAGGGGCCGGAGCATCGTTACGTCACGGCTGCTGGGGACCCCGGGGATTGCTGCTGCAGCACCGTGCTATCAATACTGTGCAGAGAGAGTTCGCTCTGAACGTAATGACGGGCAGTACAGGGGCCGGAGCATCGTTATGTCACAGCTCCGCCCCTCGTGACGTCACGGCCCGCCCCTTTCAATACAAGTCTATGGGAGGGGGCGTCGCGGTCGTCACGCCCCCTCCCATAGACTTGCATTAAAGGGACGGGCCGTGATGTCACTAGGGGCGGGGCTGAGGACCCCGGGGATTGCTGCTGCAGCACCGTGCTATCAATACTGTGCAGAGAGAGTTCGCTCTGAACGTAATGACGGGCAGTACAGGGGCCGGAGCATCGTTATGTCACGGCTCCGCCCCTCGTGACGTCACAGCCCGCCCCTTTCAATACAAGTCTATGGGAGGAGGCGTGGCGGTCATCACGCCCCCTCCCATAGACTTGCATTAAGGGGACGGGCCGTGATGTCACGAGGGGCGGAGCCATGACGTCACACTGCTCCGTCCCCCCTAACGCAAGTCATAACGTACAGAGCGAACTCGCTCTGTCGAGAGCGGGGTGCCGCAGCGGGGAACCCAGGGCTCCCCACCGCTGCGATCAGACATCTTATCCCCTATCCTTTGGAAAGGGGATAAGATGTCTAGGGGCGGAGTACCCCTTTAACAAATGAGAGACTTTCTGGATCCACACTTTACAAACTCTCGAGCCAAGGGGTCTCAGAGAGTACGAGATTGTGAATTTATGCTTATGACTGCAATTTGAATTACGGTAGTAAATTTTTGATTTCTCATTATTTTTCCTTATCATGATCTCCATTTTCCACTCACAGGCCAATTATTCCAGGATTGACAGAGGTTCACTCTATGCATCTTTTTTCACTCCTCTCTTTTACTTTCACTAATCTTTTTGTTGCTAATCTGTACGTTACCATTACTATACTATATATTGGGACCTTAGCTATTCACTTCTCCTGGTAGGGCCGAAACGTCAATTGATTTAAAGTAGAATATGTCACAAAAAAAACAACTCTCTCGGAATCAAATTCATAAGTAAAGCTTAAAGTGACAGTGGTCAGATGTGCAAAAAATGCTCTTGTCCTTAATGTCAAAATGGGCTTGGTCCTTAAGGACTTAAAGCGTACCTACCATAGTGCAAAAAAAAAAATGAAAAAAAGGGATATTACTCAGGACCCAATCCTGATCACGTGCATATAATTTTTGCGTGTCTCGGACCTATATATCCAGAGATATAAGCATTTCTCTGCTGGTGAGTTACTTTTTCATTGTGGAGGCTGGAGGGGGCGTGTCAGTCTGTCTCATTCCCAGGAGCAAGCCTGGGCAGTCAGCCAATCAGTACTCTCTACTCTGTAACCCTTTCCTCTCTGGTTTTATGCTATGTCATGTGTCAGAGAAAGATACTTGGAGCTTGCCTGCAGTAATCAGAAGACATTATGGTGAATTCATAACAGGATAAAATTTATGAATATAAGAATAGATCTTTATAAAATTAGTGCAAGGATTTTTTAGATAAAAGTACAGCATTTTTATGAATACATGCTCTATCTGTTTTATCTTCTCCTAGTAAAGCTGGATGCTAATCAGCATAGCTGTCACTATGTGTGTCATTCATGTTTCACAGACTCCTGAATGTCTGATCAACTTCTTTGTCATTCAGGAGTCCGAGAAAACTTCGACTATTTCAGCATGCTGGGAGTTGTAGTTTAGTAACAACTGAAGCTGCAATGTTGTAAAACTACAGCTCCCAGCATGTCCACACATCCTTTATCTGTAGTTTTGCATACACTCAATAGAAATCTCCTATACTGGATACCAGTATGCTTTACGGCCGGTATCCAGTATGCTGTAAAATCTAGACTAGTCTGTCTGGCTAACACCCCTAGTGGTGGCTATTTTGAGCTTGAATTTCAGGTGAAAATTCTTATTTTTTTTAACAGGCGTATATTGTGAAATGTCATATTATATATATTGAGTCCAGCAATATATGAAAAGTATTTAACAATGACAGTGCCTCTTTAAGCTAAAAACGACTTGGTGTCAAGCAGCTGACATTAAGCAGACCAGAAATCAGGGATGTGTGTAGTAGTATTTTTATCAACATGCCCTATAGCAATTTAACAGGTGTGTTGTGGTATTACAAGAATTGTTATTTTGTGCACTATTCACAACTAACAAGGGGGGGGGGGGGGGGGGTGAAGACAAAAATAAATAAATGTAGCATACTGAAAGTGCTGTGGTTATTAAAACCCACAGCACATTTATTACCGCTGTGTATTCTGCATGAAAAGGCAAAGAGCAGCCCCACCAAATTTTAATGGTTAAAAACTGATATTTTATAATTGACTAATGTTTCCATGACCTTTGACTTCTGCTTGCTCTTATTCTACAGAAACCTTAATGAGCTGTTTACTTAGACAACTTAAGTGCACAGTGTGAGATGCCTGTGTATAGTGGATAACAATATCATAAGTGGAAATTATAAAAATATTCAAGACCTACATAAAATAGTTGCTACAGAAAGCAAAAAATAAATAAAATAAAATTGCACAGATAAGTTCGTATACAATACACAAAAATTCTCAAAAGAGGACAAAAAACAGCAATAGATGTAAAAAGTTGATCAATGGCCAATACCAGTGAGAGGGTTATAGCAATAGGTAAGTTAGCAAATAATCACTTAACCCCTTAAGGACTAGGGATCGACCGATAGCAATTTTTTAGGGCCGATCCCGATAATCTGTCACCTTTCCGGCCGATAGCCGATAACTTATACAGATATTCCGGTATAAGTTATCGGCTATTTCAACCTCCCCCCGGCGGGGCAGAAGCCGTTGCAGTTCAATGATTTAAAGCGGGCGCTTTAATTCAATGAACTGCAGAGGCTTTTGCCGGGCCAGAGACTGCCGCCCGCTTCTCTCCCCCTGCCTATCCTGGGGTCCTGAGTCTAACACCACAGTTGCCCCATCGCCTCTCCCCCCCCCCATCCTCTGCCCACATGCCGCCGCCGCATTGCCTCCCCCCATCCTCTGGCCACATGCCGCTGCCCCATCCTCTGCCCACATACCGCCGCCGCCTCATCGGTTTTATAATTACCTGTTCCCGGGGGTCCACGATCCTTATGGCTCCGTCGGCGTCCTGCGCTGTCACTGTGCGCACTGACGGTGACGTCGCGTTGGGGACGTCACTCGTCATTATGCAGCGCAGCGCAGAGCAACAGCGCAGGAGCCAGAAGGATCGCGGACTCTGGGAACAGGTAATTATAACACCGGGGATAGGGGGAGGCGATGGGGCGGCGGCGGTATGTGGGCAGAGGTGGGGAGGGGGGAGACAATGGGGCAGCGGCGGAGGTATGTGGGCAGAGGTGGTGGGGGGTGTCGGTATGTGGCCAGAGGATGGGGGGGAGGCGATAGGGCAGTGGCATGTGGCCAGAGGATGGGGGGAGGCAATGGGGCGGCGACGGTCGTTTCTGGCTGGGGCATTATCGGCATGGTAATTGCTGTTACCGATAATGTCCAAAATCGTGATTACGCTATTTTGGGCATTGGAATATTTCTGCGCATACGCCATTGACCCTGCAGTTTAATTAACCATATCTTTTTATAATTCGGACATTTCCGCACGCGGTGATACCAAATATGTTTATTTTTATTTACACACTGTTTTTTTTTTTCAAATGGGAAAAGGGGGGTGATTCTTACTTTTATTAGGGAAGGGGTTAAATGATCTTTATTAACTTTTTTTTTTTTTTTTTTGCAATGTTATAGCCCCCATAGGGGGCTATAACACTGCACACACTGATCTTTTACATTGATCACTGTTATCCCATAGGAGAACAGTGATCAATGATTCTGCTGCTTGACTGCTCATGCCTGGATCTCAGGCAAGGACCAGTCATTCTGCGATCGGACAAGCAGGAGGAAGGTAGGGACCCTCCGTGTGTACTCCAGCTGTTCGGGATGCCGCGATTACGCCGCAGCAGTCCTGAACAGCCCACTGAGCTATATGGTGGTAGTTTACTTTCCCTTTAGACACGGTGATCAACTTTGAAAGCCATGTCTAAAGGGTTAATAGTGCACGGCACAGCGATCAATGCCGTACGCTATGAGCGACGGGTCCCGGCCGTTGTTAGAGGCCAGGCCCGACCCACGGCATGGCCCCGCATTATAGAAAAGAAGCGGTCTCAGAGCGTAAAGGTACTCCCTGGGTCCTTAAGTGGTTAAAGAGTACCTGTCATCAAAATGTATTATTTTTTATTTATTTTTTTAAATATCTTTATTCGGTTTTTCATTTTACAACAATGCCGTGCGGCATACCCCACTTCGGGCAAAACGTGACACAGAGTGATTGAGATAACGACAATCGGCAGAATAATACCACGTTAACAATGTTCAATCAAATATATAACAAGTCCACCCCATCCCAACCACCCCCACTGTTCCCCACAAGACCATAAGAGGTTCATTAGAGATGAGCAAACTTACAGTAAATTCGATTCGTCACGAACTTCTCGGCTCGGCAGTTGATGGCTTTTCCTGCATAAATTAGTTCAGCATTCAGGTTCTCCCGTGGGCTGGAAAAGGTGGATACAGTTCTAGGAGACTCTTTCCTAGGACTGTATCCACCTTTTCCAGCCCACCGGAGCACCGGAAAGCTGAACTAATTTATGCAGGAAAAGTCAGCAACCGCCGAGCTGAGAAGTTCGTGACGAATCGAATTTACTGTAAGTTCGCTCATCTCTAAGGTTCATCAAATGCGGAAGTAGTGTGATAAGATAAGAGCCAGGAGATAGCAGTATGTAAGAGGAGCACAACTAGATCACCCCTTAAGGGCCCAATAAGAGGGGCTGCAGGTCCCACCACAAGCATGATCTAACATCCAGGGTAATACAGAATAGCGCTCTAAGGGCATCCCTCAGTGCCTAACAGGTGAGGGAACTCGTAAGCGTACCAGAGAACCCGTTACGTGTCTAGTCAAACACCACGTAGTCGATGTGAAAGGGCCCATCATGACTGCCAATTCACTGTCATCCAAGAACGCCAGAAGGAACCTCTTCCATTTTTTGAAGAAACCCTTCGCCGACCTCTCCTTGGTTCTCAGAATTTCACAATGATCCGGTGTACATATACTTTTTAACCTGTCCTACCACCTCCACCAAAGAGGGCATGGTGCTCTCTAGCCAGTGTGCCAGTAGACAGCGTTTAGCAACAAGGATGAAAATGTGGTGCAGTAATGTAACCCAAGATTCTTACGCTGCAATGTGAAAAATAATCAGGTCAGGAGAAATAGGTAGAGTCCCCCCCAGCTTGTCCATCAGAAGTCTAAAGAGATCCGTCCAGAAAGTCGTCGACCTTTCACAAGTCAATAGTCCATGAAGTCCGTCTGTCCGAAAGTCCCCACAGTTCGGCCAATGATCTATTCTGTCAGGGCGGTCCGGTGTCTTGGGAAGTAAAAAGCCATAGGTGGCGTGGTGGAGTATTCTAAATTGAGTATCCCTCCAGCCATCATTAACAATTGCCTTCCGCACCTTCACCCACCCCTCCAATTCCGGGACCACCAGGTCCGACAGACCCAGTTTCGATTCCCAATACTTTAGAACATCTCCCGCGACCCTATCGCTCCCCTTCCTAATGAGGTATCTATAAAGAGAGGACAAGGAGTGATACGGCGCAGAGGAAGCAATATAACTGTCAAAGGAAGTGGCCACCCCCTCCCTGGAAAGATCCGCCAGCCTACCAGATAGAAATGCGATCAGTTGTCTGTATTGGAGGAAATGACCACTAGCAAGTCCATAAGTGGTACAGACCTCCTCAAAGGTGAGGTATCTGCATTCTACACAGTGGAATAACTGTCCTGCTTTGAGGATTCCCGCCTCCCGCCATCTCCTAAATAAGCTATTTGTCTGTCCCTGAGTAAATTCTGGGTGGGACCATAACGGCATGTGTTAAGACATGGCCCAGGGGAGACGCATTAGACTCCTACAGAGCTACTATGGTGTCACGAAACAGCAGACTACTCTTAGTTGTGGTGGGTATGCTGGAGAATTTAGAGTGAAGAAGGCCCCCCAAAGACCATTCGTCGCTTATTGGCCCATATGAATTTACTAAATGCAGCGTTGATAGTCCGAAGGTCCGATCTCTTCAAAAGCACCGGGATGGTCTGAAGAGGGTACAGAAGTTTAGCAAAGCTCAGCATCTTGACCAGATGGCATCTAGCCAAGAGCGGTAGCAGCAAAGAGCACCACCTCTTAAGCTCATCCGTGATCCTCCTGAAAAGCGGTGGATAGTTCAAAGTGTATAGTGAGGTGGGGGACTTCCCAATCAAAGTACCCAGGTACTTGAACGAAATGCGGGTCCCCGTCACCGGAGGTGGATTACCCAGTGACCGTGTCAACCTATCATGTTGAGAGAGGACTAGCAGGATACTTTTCTCGTTATTTATCCGAAACCCTGACACCCTGCCGAAGTCCCTTAGACATCCGAACACTCCACCTAGGTCCCGCCCAGGATTGCCCAAGAAGAGGAGCAGGTCGTCAGCGAAGAGTGCATGGGTAAGACATTGTCCCCCCACCCAAATACCCTCACCATGCCTCCCCGTGCTCAATCTCCTTGATAACAGCTCGATAGCCAAGTTAAAAAGAAGAGGGGACAGCGGGCAACCCTGTGCAGGGAGAATGGGGAGGAAAGGAATCCCGGGGTATGAATCCTAGCTATTTGAGTGGCATACAAGTTGAGCAAATAGTCTAGAAACGGACCTCCAAAACCCATGGACCGTAAGACCGACCACAGCCATTCCAAGCCAACATGGTCAAATGCTTTTTCCGCGTAAATAGAGAGCATGGCAGCTGAGGGATGGCCGCGTGGGTCCTGATGAACTGTGTCAAGGATCGCGAACACCGTCCTAAGGTGGGTAACTGCCGAGCGACCCATGACAAAGCCCACTTGTGCAGGGGAGATCAGGCGAGGGAGGATCTTGGCTAGTCTATTGGCCATAATTTTAGAAAGAATATTCAGGTCAACATTAATTAGTGAAATTGGCCTGTAGCCAGATGGTGATAGTAAATCCTTCCCCGGCTTAGGGAGAACCTTTATATAAGCTGTGTTAGAATCAGAGGCAGCGTGGGGGAGATGTCTCCCTTGACCAGTTAAAAAAAATCCCCAGAGAAGCCATCTGGGCCAGGTACTTTATCAGACTGCAATCCTTTTATCACCTGCTCCAGTTCAGCACCCTGCACCGGTGCATTAAGGAAATCGCTTTCCTCGGTTGTTAAGGTGGGGAGGGTCCCCGGCTGCAGCCAGGACACAAAAGAGTCAACATCTAGGTGAGAGGGCGCATACATATCCGCATAATAATGCGAAAGTATATCCACCAACTGCCTGGGATTCCTCTGTATGGTTCCAGACCTGTCTTTCAGTGCTGTGATATTGGAGGAGGGCAACGCTCCCTTGGCAAAGCGTGCCAATAGATGCCCTGACTTGTTGCCAAACTGAAACAATGATGCCTCAAAGTGAGAACAATGCAAGTTATCTCTACGTTCATGCCAGATGTCATAAGCCGTTTTGGCTAAAACCCATTCCCTCTTTGAGGCCTTACCCGCTGCCGCAAGGAATCGAGTGTATTTTTGTCGAAGGGTGTCACCCAGGGCTCTCAACTGAGTTGTTATCGTTCACTTCAAGGAGGATGTGTATGCCATAATGCGTCCCCTCAACACCACCTTGGCTGTCTCCAAAAATAATCGAGCATCTTCCCTATGTTGGGCATTATCCGTAGAATACTCCTCCCACCACCGTTTTAGTGGCGATTGAAACTGTTCGTCCCTAGCCAGACTAGTCGGGAACCTCCACAGACAGTCAGAGCCTTTGGGTACAGAGTCAGCCACATCAATGAGTAGCGGAGCATGGTCCGATATCACTAAGTCCGTCAGCGAGATGTCATCCAGTTTGGTCAAAAGGGGGTCAGTCACAAAGCAATAGTCTATCCTAGGCCATGAGTAATGAGAGTGAGAAAAATGGCTAAAGTCGCTGTCAGCTGTAAAGTCCTCCATGCGTCTGTCAGTCTCAGTCCCGTCGCCCAAGGGGATAGCAAAAAATCAGAAGGTCTAGGAGAGGGGGGCACCCGTCTGTTACTGCGTCTATCCTCGGCATGGTGAATTACTCGATTAAAATCACCCACAACAAGTTTAGAGGCAGATGGCGTAGTAGATAGCCTCCCTGTCAAATCTCCAAGAAAAACAGAATGGTCGGTGTTCGGTCCATAAACATTAAACACCTCCACCTCCCCTTGGCCTATCCGTAGTAAGATGCTACAACACCTCCCTTTGTCGTCAGAGGACACCGAGAGAATCTCTCCCTTGAAAGACCTGTGAAATAATATCACCACCCCCGCCTTTCTATCTACAGCTGGGGAGCCTTCCACCCTTCCAACCCACCACTTCTTCATTCTAGGGAACTCATCTACCTCAAGATGTGTCTCTTGCAACAGGACAATGTCCGGCGAGAATCTCTTCAGGTGATGGAGCACCATGTTGCGCTTGTGGGGGGACCTCAGGCCCTTAACATTCCATGAGATGATACTCATAAAATGATACAAAGAAAACGATTAAGATGCATACCTCCATTGAAAAAAATAGAACATACAGCAATATCCACCTGGTGAGCCCCACTCATCGCCATCGCGACTTCCAAATTGACAGCTCGTGAAGACAAACCCATATCCACATTCCTCCACCCTCCCCGCCATTATATGGTAACGATATAGGCATAAAAAAACCCTATGAGTCATCTACTACCCTCCACCATGAGCCCCTTCCCATGTATCAAAGGCAACATCCCATACTCTGTAGTCGAGGGCCCCCCACGAGTCCCCATCTAATTTGTGCCGGGACCAGAAAAATGAAGCCATCTTCCCCCTCTAGGCCCCCAAAGTGTCATCCCCCATACTAGGGTATACAAGTTCCGCAAGCGCCCTCCCATACTATAGAAAGAAAATGAGCATAAACGGTTACGAAAGAAACCAATATAAGCTATAACTTTTTTTTTTGTCATGCCTCCCAGAACCCCCCTCCCCCCACCCCAAGAAAGAACAGAGCAATCCCGCCCCCCTGGCATCATGCACTCGACAACAAGCCCTCAAACTCCCCATAAAACCAACTAACCCCCTCGCCAGCAGACAAGCGCAACAATCGCCAGTATGCAGGTGTGTGGAAACCAGGGTGGGCGATGAAACACAGAAGGCAGCAGGCCTCTCAACAGTAACACAAACACATAAACATAGGGATATAAGGATATGTTAACAAGCAGTCCGCATCCTTAAGTCCACAGGCACTAAGGAAACTATCAACAGCCGCGGGGCGTAGTAAATCAATACTGGGCAGTGGGCGCACAAAGTCCTGGTACAGTCACATCAGCTGCACCCACTCCACCACCCTAATGACTAGGCCCCGGTGCCCCACCCGAGTAATACTTGCGGGGTATACATCCATGTCATCGAGTCCTCAGTCCTGCCTGGGTTGCGGAGAAGGGTTCTGCGAGTTGTCAGCCACAGCAAAGGAGCGAAGAGGTGAAGATCTCGCTGCTGCAGGGTTCCACTTGCTTGAAGCAGAAAGGGCCGGTCCAGCAACAGACTCCAACAGGGGACCTCGGGATGACAGTGAGTGGCCCAGGACAGTCTTCAGTGTGGCCCTTGCTTCCTCCGGAGTGCGGTAAGTCCCAAGCGATCCATCCGGGAAGAAAATCCGGAGAACCACAGGATAGAGGAGGGCGAACCGGATGCCTTTGCGGTGCAGCGTAGAGCACATAGGGGAAAACAGCTTGAGCAGGCACGTAACCTCCACAGAGAAATCGCCAAAGATCAATAATTTTGCACCGTCCACCACGAAATCCTCCCTTCGGCGTCGGAAAGCTCGTAATATAGCCGTCTTGTCTTTAACCCCTTAAGGACGCAGGACGTAAATGTACGTCCTGGTGAGGTGGTACTTAACGCACCAGGACGTACATTTACGTCCTGTGCATAACCGCGGGCATCGGAGCGATGCCCGTGTCATGCGCGGCTGATCCCGGCTGCTGATCGCAGCCAGGGCCCCGCCGGCAATGGCCGACGCCCGCCATCTCGCGGGCGTCCGTCATTAACCCCTCAGGTGCCGGGATCAATACAGATCCCGGCATCTGCGACAGTGCGCGATTTGAATGAATGATCGGATCGCCCTCAGCGCTGCTGCGGGGATCCGATCATTCATAACGCCGCACGGAGGTCCCCTCTCCTTCCTCCGTCCGGCTCCCGGCGTCTCCTGCTCTGGTCTGTGATCGAGCAGACAAGAGCAGAAGTGTTACGCCGAGCGCTCCGGGTCCCCGCTCCTCCCCGGAGCGCTCGCAACATCCTCGCATTTGCAGCGCCCCGGTCAGACCTGCTGACCGGGTGCGCTGCAATACCTCTCTCAGCCGGGATGCGATTCGCGATGCGGGAGGCGCCCGCTCGCGATGCGCATCCCGGCTCCCGTACCTGACTCGCTCTCCGTCAGTCTTGTCCCGGCGCGCGCGGCCCCGCTCCTTAGGGCGCGCGCACGCCGGGTCTCTGCTATTTAAAGGGCCACTGCGCCACTGATTGGCGCAGAAGGCTTAATTAGTGTGTTCACCTGTGCACTCCCTATTTATAACTCACTTCCCCTGCACTCCCTCGCCGGATCTTGTTGCCATTGTGCCAGTGAAAGCGTTTCCTTGTGTGTTCCTAGCCTGTGTTCCAGACCTCCTGCCGTTGCCCCTGACTACGATCCTTGCTGCCTGCCCTGACCTTCTGCTACGTCCGACCTTGCTCTTGTCTACTCCCTTGTACCGAGCCTATCTTCAGCAGTCAGAGAGGTTGAGCCGTTGCTGGTGGATACGACCTGGTTGCTACCGCCGCTGCAAGACCATCCCGCTTTGCGGCGGGCTCTGGTGAATACCAGTAGCAACTTAGAACGGGTCCACCAGCACGGTCCACGCCAATCCCTCTCTGGCACAGAGGATCCACCTCCAGCCAGCCGAATCGTGACAGTAGATCCGGCCATGGATCCCGCTGAAGTCCCACTGCCAGTTGTCGCCGACCTCACCACGGTGGTCGCCCAGCAGTCGCAACAGATAGCGCAACAAGGCCACCAGCTGTCTCAACTGACCGTGATGCTACAGCAGCTACTACCACAACTCCAGCAACAATCTCCTCCGCCAGCTCCTGCACCTCCTCCGCAGCGAGTGGCCGCTTCCGGCCTACGATTATCCTTGCCGGATAAATTTGATGGTGACTAAGTTTTGCCGTGGCTTTCTTTCGCAATGTTCCCTGCACTTGGAGATGATGTCGGACCAGTTTCCTACTGAAAGGTCTAAGGTGGCTTTCGTAGTCAGCCTTCTGTCTGGGAAAGCCCTGTCATGGGCCACACCGCTCTGGGACCGCAATGACCCTGTCACTGCCTCTGTACACTCCTTCACGGAGATTCGAAGTGTCTTTGAGGTACCTGCCCAAGCCTCTTCTGCTGAGACTGCCCTGCTGAACCTGGTCCAGGGTAATTCTTCTGTTGGCGAGTACGCCATTCAATTCCGTACTCTTGCCTCCGAATTATCCTGGAATAATGAGGCCCTCTGCGCGACCTTTAAAAAAGGCCTATCCAGCAACATTAAAGATGTGCTGGCCGCACGAGAAATTCCTGCTAACCTGCATGAACTTATTCATCTGGCCACCCGCATTGACATGCGTTTTTCCAAAAGGCGTCAGGAGCTCCGCCAGGATATGGACTTTGTTCGCACGAGGCGTTTTTTCTCCCCGGCTCCTCTCTCCGCTGGTCCTCTGCAATCCGTTCCTGTGCCTCCCGCCGTGGAGGCTATGCAAGTTGACCGGTCTCGCTTGACACCTCAAGAGTGGACACAACGCCGCATGGAGAATCTGTGCCTGTACTGTGCCGGTACCGAACACTTCTTGAAGGATTGTCCTATCCGTCCTCCCCGCCTGGAAAGACGTACGCTGACTCCGCACAAGGGTGAGACAGTTTTTGATGTCAACTCTGCTTCTCCACGCCTTACTGTGCCTGTGCGGATATCTTCCTCTACCTTCTCCTTCTCTACTATGGCCTTCTTGGATTCCGGATCTGCAGGAAATTTTATTTTGGCCTCTCTCATCAACAGGTTCAACATCCCGGTGACCAGTCTCGCCAGACCCCTCTACATCAATTCTGTTAACAATGAAAGATTGGACTGTACCGTGCGTTACCGCACGGAACCTCTCCTAATGTGCATCGGACCTCATCACGAAAAAATTGAATTTTTGGTCCTCTCCAACTGCACTTCCGAAATTCTTCTTGGATTACCGTGGCTTCAACGCCATTCCCCAACCCTTGATTGGTCCACAGGAGAAATCAAGAACTGGGGTACTTCTTGTCTCAAGGACTGTCTTAAACCGGTTCCCAGTACTCCCTGCCGTGACCCTGTGGTTCCCCCTGTAACCGGTCTTCCTAAGGCTTATATGGACTATGCTGACGTGTTTTGCAAAAAGCAAGCTGAGACTTTACCACCTCACAGGCCTTATGACTGTCCTATTGACCTCCTCCCGGGTACTACTCCACCCCGGGGCAGAATCTATCCTCTGTCTGCTCCAGAGACTCTTGCCATGTCAGAGTACATCCAGGAAAATTTAAAAAAGGGGTTTATCCGCAAATCCTCCTCTCCTGCCAGAGCTGGATTTTTTTTTGTGTCCAAAAAAGATGGCTCCCTACGTCCTTGCATTGATTACCGCAGACTTAATAAAATCACGGTAAAGAACCGCTACCCTTTACCTCTTATCTCGGAACTCTTTGATCGCCTACAAGGTGCCCACATCTTTACCAAACTGGACTTAAGAGGTGCTTATAATCTCATCCGCATCAGGGAGGGGGACGAATGGAAGACTGCATTTAACACCAGAGATGGACACTGAGTATCTGGTCATGCCCTTTGGCCTGTGCAACGCCCCTGCCGTCTTCCAAGACTTTGTTAATGAAATTTTTCGTGATCTCTTATATTCCTGTGTTGTGGTTTATCTGGACGATATTCTGATTTTTTCTGCCAACCTAGAAGAACACCGCCAGCATGTCCGCATGGTTCTTCAGAGACTTCGAGACAATCAACTTTATGCCAAAATGGAGAAATGTCTCTTTGAATGTCAATCTCTTCCTTTCCTAGGATACTTGGTTTCTGGCCAGGGACTACAAATGGACCCAGATAAGCTAGCTGCTGTATTAGATTGGCCACGCCCCTCCGGACTCCGTGCTATCCAACGTTTTTTGGGGTTCGCCAATTATTACAGACAATTTATTCCACACTTTTCCACTATTGTGGCTCCTATCGTGGCTTTAACCAAGAAAAATGCCAATCCCAAGTCCTGGTCTCCCCAAGCGGAAGACACATTTAAACATCTCAAGTCTGCCTTTTCTTCTGCTCCCGTGCTCTCCAGACCTGACCCATCTAAACCCTTCCTATTGGAGGTAGATGCCTCCTCAGTGGGAGCTGGAGCTGTCCTTCTACAAAAAAATTCTTCCGGGCATGCTGTTACTTGTGTTTTTTTTTCTAGGACCTTCTCTCCGGCGGAGAGAAACTACTCCATCGGGGATCGAGAACTACTGGCCATTAAATTGGCGCTTGAGGAATGGAGGCATCTGCTGGAGGGATCAAAATTTCCAGTTATCATATACACTGATCACAAGAATCTCTCCTATCTCCAGTCTGCCCAACGACTGAACCCTCGCCAGGCCAGGTGGTCGTTGTTCTTTGCCCGTTTTAACTTTGAAATTCATTTTCGCCCTGCCGACAAGAACATTAGGGCCGATGCCCTCTCTCGTTCCTCGGATGCCTCTGAAGTAGAGCTCTCTCCGCAACACATCATTCCTCCTGACTGTCTGATCTCCACTTCTCCAGCCTCCATCAGGCAAACTCCTCCAGGGAAGACCTTCGTTTCTCCACGCCAGCGTTTCGGGATTCTCAAATGGGGACACTCCTCCCACCTCGCAGGCCATGCGGGCATCAAAAAATCCTTGCAACTCATCTCTCGTTTTTATTGGTGGCCGACTCTGGAGACGGATGTTGTTGATTTTGTGCGGGCCTGTACTGTCTGTGCCCGGGATAAGACTCCTCGCCAGAAGCCTGCTGGCCTCCTTCATCCTCTGCCTGTCCCCGAACAGCCTTGGTCACTGATTGGTATGGACTTTATTACAGACTTACCCCCATCCCATGGCAACACAGTTGTTTGGGTGGTCGTTGATCGATTTTCCAAGATGGCACATTTTATTCCTCTTCCTGGTCTTCCTTCAGCGCCTCAGTTGGCAAAACAATTTTTTGTACACATTTTTCGTCTTCACGGTTTGCCCACGCAGATCGTCTCGGATAGAGGCGTCCAATTCGTGTCTAAATTCTGGAGGGCCCTCTGTAAACAGCTCAAGATTAAATTAAACTTCTCTTCTTCTTATCATCCCCAATCCAATGGGCAAGTAGAAAGAATTAATCAGGTCCTGGGTGACTATTTACGGCATTTTGTTTCCTCCCGCCAGGATGACTGGGCAGATCTTCTACCATGGGCCGAATTCTCATACAACTTCAGAATCTCCGAATCTTCTGCTAAGTCCCCATTTTTCGTGGTGTACGGCCGTCACCCTCTTCCCCCCCTCCCTACTCCCTTGCCCTCTGGTTTGCCCGCTGTGGATGAAGTGACTCGTGATGTTTCCACCATATGGAAAGAGACCCAATATTCTCTTTTACAGGCTTCATCCCGGATGAAAAGATTTGCCGATAAGAAAAGAAGAACTCCCCCCATTTTTGCTCCCGGAGACAAGGTATGGCTCTCCGCTAAATATGTCCGCTTTCGTGTCCCCAGTTACAAACTGGGTCCACGCTATCTTGGTCCTTTCAAAGTCTTGTGCCAGATTAACCCTGTCTCTTACAAACTCCTTCTTCCTCCTTCTCTTCGTATTCCCAATGCCTTCCATGTCTCTCTCCTTAAACCACTCATCATTAACCGCTTCTCTCCCAAACTTGTTTCTCCCACTCCTGTTTCCGGTTCTTCTGACGTCTTCTCCGTGAAGGAGATTCTGGCCTCCAAGACGGTCAGAGGAAAAAAAAATTTTTGGGTGGATTGGGAGGGCTGTGGCCCAGAAGAGAGATCCTGGGAACCTGAGGACAACATCCTAGACAAAAGTCTTATCCTCAGGTTCTCAGGCTCCAAGAAGAGGGGGAGACCCAAGGGGGGGGGGGGGGGTACTGTTACGCCGAGCGCTCCAGGTCCCCGCTCCTCCCCGGAGCGCTCGCAACATCCTCGCATTTGCAGCGCCCCGGTCAGACCTGCTGACCGGGTGCGCTGCAATACCTCTCTCAGCCGGGATGTGATTCGCGATGCGGGAGGCGTCCGCTCGCGATGCGCATCCCGGCTCCCGTACCTGACTCGCTCTCCGTCAGTCTTGTCCCGGCGCGCGCGGCCCCACTCCTTAGGGCGCGCGCGCACGCCGGGTCTCTGCTATTTAAAGGGCCACTGCGCCACTGATTGGCGCAGCAGGCTTAATTAGTGTGTTCACCTGTGCACTCCCTATTTATACCTCACTTCCCCTGCACTCCCTCGCCGGATCTTGTTGCCATTGTGCCAGTGAAAGCGTTTCCTTGTGTGTTCCTAGCCTGTGTTCCAGACCTCCTGCCGTTGCCCCTGACTATGATCCCTGCTGCCTGCCCTGACCTTCTGTTATGTCCGACCTTGCTCTTGTCTACTCCCTTGTACCGCGCCTATCTTCAGCAGTCAGAGAGGTTGAGCCGTTGCTGGTGGATACGACCTGGTTGCTACCGCCGCTGCAAGACCATCCCGCTTTGCGGCGGGCTCTGGTGAATACCAGTAGCAACTTAGAACCGGTCCACCAGCACGGTCCACGCCAATCCCTCTCTGGCACAGAGGATCCACCTCCAGCCAGCCGAATCGTGACAAGAAGATGACCGAAAACACTGATCTGTTCTATGTCCTATACATAGAACAGATCAGTATTAGCAATCATGGTATTGCTATGAATAGTCCCCTATGGGGACTATTCAAGTGTAAAAAAAAAAAAGTAAAAAAAATGTAAAAGTAAAAAAAAGTGAAAAATCCCCTCCCCCAATAAAAAAGTAAAACGTCCGTTTTTTCCTATTTTACCACCAAAAAGCGTAAAAAATTTTTTTTGTAGACATATTTGGTATCACCGCGTGCGTAAATGTCCGAACTATTAAAATTAAATGTTAATGATCCCGTACGGTGAACGGCGTGAACGAAAAAAAAACTAAAAAGTCCAAAATTCCTCCTTTTTTAAAACATTTTATTAAAAAAATTATAAAAAATTAATTAAAAGTTTTTTATATGCAAATGTGGTATAAAAAAAAAAGTACAGATCATGGCGCCCATAAATGAGCCCCCATATCGCCGCTTATACGGAAAAATAAAAAAGTTAGAGCTCATCAAAATAAAGGGATTATAAACGTACTAATTTGGTTAAAAAGTTTGTGATTTTTTTTTAAGCGCAACAATAATATAAAAGTATGTAATAATGGGTATCATTTTAATCGTATTGACCCTCAGAATAAAGAACACACGTCATTTTTACCATAAATTGTACGGCGTGAAAATGAAACCTTTCAAAATTAGCAAAATTGCGTTTTTCGTTTTATTTTCCCCACAAAAATAGTGTTTTTTGGTTGCGCCATACATTTTATGATATAATGAGTGATGTCATTACAAAGGACAACTGGTCGCGCAAAAAACAAGCCCTCATACTAGTCTGTGGATGAAAATATAAAAGAGTTATGATTTTTAGAAGGCGAGGAGGAAAAAATGAAAACTTAAAAATTAAATTGTCTGAGTCCTTAAGGCCAAAATGGGCTGAGTCCTTAAGGGGTTAAAGTCCAGGTACTTTGCAATCACTTGGCGGGGCCTATTGCGGTGCTGCAGTTCAGGGGGTACTGACAGATCCGGGCCAGTTCTAAGATCAGGGCCCAGTTTATGCGCCCTTTCCACCTTGCACGGCCTGGGCAGTCCAAGAAGCTTAGGGACAACAAATTCACACAGGTGGAGAAGTTCTGAGGCGGGGACTGACTCGGGGAGTCCAACCAACCTCAGGTTGCTCCGGCGGGAGCGATTCTCGAGGTCCTCCACCTTGTCCCAGAGCTTTTTGCATTCACCTTCCAGGAGGGTTATGTGGGAGTCAGCCTTGTCCCCCCTTTCTTCAGCAGCGCCCAGTCTGTCCTCAGCAGCAATCAATCGCGTGTCCTGCCGTGCGACCGTGGCCTGTAGGTCGTGCAGCGTGGATTGCATTGTGGCCACTATAGATTCCTGGACCTTGGGGACGATCAGATCCGCCACAGCAGCCGCCAAGGCTACGAAGTCGATGCCGGCCATCTCCCCCCTGTCCTCAGCGCCGTCATGCTTGAAAGAGAGGGGTTGGGGGAGCCCGCTCTGCTGGAGGCCGGGGATGACGCCATGCTTGTGCGACCCGTTCTGTTGCGGGATACGTGGCCGCCTGTCCGCTGGTGTTTCTGATTGTCCCGGTTCCCCGTCGGCGTCACGAACCGGTCCATACAATAGAGGGCCACCCGGTCAGATACGGCTCACAAGAGGATGCAATATGCGGGTATTTCGGTGAGTTTTCAGCTGCAAGGCGAGGAGCTAGTGTGGCGCGTGTCTTCACAGCATGGCGCGGGAACCGGAAGTCTCAATGTATTTTTAATATAGTGTTCCTTGTGTAATTAGCAGACACTTTCCCATTCACTTGCTTTAAAAATTTACATAAATATGTTTAAATTGTAATAGAAAAAACGGCCACAAGGTGGCTCGGTTCTGTTCCCTGCCACAAATAATACAGTGAGTTTGGTCTCCTCCTGGCCTGGCAGGAGACCAAACTCAGGAAGTGTTAATCTATGCACTGAGCTTGATTGATAGCTGCACAGAGCCTTACTAAAAGTGGCACAACACCTCACTTAACCCTTTAACGACATAGGACGTAAATGTATGTCCTGGTGCAGTGGTACTTAATGCATCAGGACGTACATTTGCATCCTGTACAAGACCGCGAGCATCGGTGCAATGCTCGGGTCATGCGCGGCAGGTCCTGGCTGCTGATAGCAGGATGTACGCCATGAACCCCTCAGATGCCGTGATCAATACAGATCATGGTATCTGCGGCAGATCGGTCACTAAAATGGATGATCGGATCGCCCGCAACGCTGCTGCGGGTATCCGATCATCCATAATGGCGGACAGAGGTCACCTGCCTCAGTCCGTCTCCCGCCGTCTTTTGCTCTGGTCTGAGATTGAGCAGACCAGAGCAGTAAATAGCCGATAATACTGATCAGTGCTATGCCCTATGCATAGCACTGAATAATATTAGCAATCAAATAATTGCTATAAATAGTCCCCTATGGGGTCTATTAAAGTGTAAAAATAAAAGTAACACATTATTTTTTGAAAAATTAGAAAAATTCCCTCCCCCAATAAAAATGTAAATTGTCCCTTTTGTCCCCATTTTACCCACAAAAAGTGTAAAAAAAATGTTATTTGGTATATTTGGTATAACCGCGTGCGTAAATATCCGAAATGTTAAAATATGTTAATGATCCCGTACGGTGAACGTAAAGAAAAAAATATATAAAAAAAAATAAAAAATCTATTAATTTTTTAACATTTTATTCCAAACATAATTGATAAAAAAATGTATTAGAAGTTATTCATATGCACATGTGGTATCAATAAATAGTACAGATCACTGCGCAAAAAATGAGCCCTAATACCGCCACTTATACGGAAAAACTAAAAAGTTATAGGTCAGCAAAAGAGGGATTTTAAACGTACTAATTTGGTTAAAACTTTAGCGATTTTTTTAAAGTGATACATTAAAAGAAAAGTATGTCATACGTCACAGAATAAAGAAAACATGTCTATTTTACCATAAAGCGTACAGTGTGAAATCTAAACTTTCCAAAATGAGCAAAATTGCAGTTTTCTTATTAATTTCCCCACACAAATAGTAATTTTTTGATTGCGCCATACATTTTATGGTAAAATGTGTGATGTCATTACAAAGGACAACTGTTCACGCAAAAAAAAAAAAAGACCTCAAACTAGTCTGTGGAAGAAAATATAAGAGTTATGATTTTTAGAAGGCGAGGAGGAAAAAAAAACGAAAACTTAAAAATAAAATGGGCTGAGCCCTTAAGGGGTTAAACATGCACAGAGCCTCAGCAAAACATGCACAGAGCCTCAGCGAAACATGCACAGAGCCTCAGCGAAACATGCACAGAGCCTCAGCGAAACATGCACAGAGCCTCAGCGAAACATGCACAGAATGACATTATCTTTATTCTGTAGGTCCATATAATTAAAATAATGCCCTACTTATATAGGTTTGATTTTGTATTACTATTGAAAAAATCATAACTACATGCAGGAAAATGTATACGTTTAAAATTTTAATAGTCTAACCCCTATAACTTTTTTACTTTCCTGCGAACGGGGCAGTTTGAGGGCTTATTCTTTGCGATGTGATCTGAAGTTTTTATCGGTACCATTTTTGTTTTGTTCAGACTTTTTGATCGCTTTTTATTAATTCTTTTATGGTATAAAAAGTGACAAACAATACGCTATTTTGGACTTCAGAATTTTTTACGTGTAAGCCATTGACCGTGTGGTTTAATTAACAATATATTTTTACAATAGAAAAACCAAATGGATGGGAGCTTTACATAAAACAAAAGACCTAAGCCAAGGATACTACAATAAACATTACCCAATGTGCCAAAAAACTATAAGGAAAAGCAAAAATAATCTGACAGTTCTTCTAGGCTAAGGATAAAATAGAAGGAATAAGGAGAGAATAAGGAAGAATATGATAACAGTGTCCAATAACATAAGTTAAAATTTATTACACAATTAATAATCACACTATGGTGTCTTCTTCAGGGCCCTTGCATCAGACAGGTCACAGGTTAAGATACAATGATAAACATAAATAAAATTCAAATAATATATATTATGCACCACTTATAAATAATGCGATATTCATTTGATGGTTATTCCCCTATTGGTAAGTTTGTTTCACTAGGAGTATCATATTACAGTCTCTGCGCCATAACTGGCGTGATGTAGTAATAGGTTGGTAAGGTAATGTTCTCTCTGCAATATAGTGGCAAGATATAGATAGAAAAACTTGCTATTCTATCTATATCTTGCCACTATATAGCAGAGAGAACATTATCTTACCAACCTATTACTACATCACGCCAGTTACAGTGCAGAGACTGTAATTGGATACTCCTAGTGAAACAAACTTACCAATAGGGGAATAACCATCATATGAATATTGCATTATTTATAAGTGGTGCATAATATATTATTTAAATTTAATTATGTTATCATTGTATATTTTTTTTTTATATGTTTTTATTAGTTTCAATAAATTTAACAACAGACAATTAAACTGTCTTGAGAAGCTCCCCCACAAATACCAAAATGATATTTGGTCCATAAGATAGGGTATATAACGAATCAATAGGAGTAGACCATGTTTTAGAAATCATAGCCCTCTATAAGACATATCCATTCACAAACACACAAGAACTCATCCTGGGAGCTCACCAGTTATCCACGTAGCCACTTTAAGACTGGGAGGTCCCACGAACCGGAGGGTTAGTAGAAACATCTAACAACATCCACAGCACCCAAACTTTGTCAAATTTTTTTGGGCAGTTCCGACTGACATACAAGATAGCAAGCATACAAAAAAACAGGTCCAGGCGCAACCGCCTAGTTTCAAAATAGGAGATGGTGCACTTGTATTTTTTTACACCAATCAACATTTTATACAATTAAAAGATATATACTGGCCACAACATAACGCGTTTCAGGGCATACAACGCCCCTTCCTCAGATGTGTAAAAATGGCAAGAAGAGCAAACAGAAAATCCATGGACTTAAAAAGTCACCAGGGGTGGTGCCCTGGTGACCTCACACAAAAATACACCAATGATGGAGAAGTAAACATAGACATCAATAATAACAAAGTGATCAAAAATGTATAGTGCACTCACAGTGATGTAAACAGCTCTTATAAACCCCAAAAAAGAGCCCTATACATACATACATACATACATCAATAGTCTAACCGTGATTCATTAATAATCAGATGGATCTCTCTCCAATCTAACAAATCATCTCTATGAGAATCAGTATTTTAACTGCAATAGACCCCTGAAAAGTGCATATCAGGCATCTCTAAAAGTCCACACAGCATCCTAAAAATATATGGAATGTTGCAATAATTCATACCTCTATGTAGTGTGATAGGCGTTCTGGAGGAGAAATTCCGGGCATGCTTTGACTTGTAGTCAAGCCGCGCTGCCCGTCCGATTATTGTAGGAGCCGGCAGATCACACGCTCGCAACACCGACTTCCAGGAGAATCAGAACGAGTCGTGGCTGCGGTCAGTGACACGCATCGCGTCAAAGACAGAAGCACACGCCCCCCCGAAAGCCCCAGGAAAGCCAGAACGAGGCGTGGCTGCCGGATAACCATCAGACAACCACAGCGTAGCTGTGACAAAACAGGCAATAGCCTGTTGGAATACCAGAGTTGCCACTATAGAAAGTGGAAAGAGAACATACCATATGGGCAATTCCATAGAATCAGTAGGAATTGCACGAAGACATCAGACTATAAAGTTCAGACTAAAGTCATCACTAAAAGGCTGAGAGAAAAGGGGTACCCTACAAGTTTAATAAATACAGCATACAACAGAGCGTTGGAATCCCGGCATACGGTGACGGAGCAAAAAACAAAGGAAGGCGAGAAGAAAGGCGAAGAATCGCAAGTTCCATACACGTGCAATTTTATTACAGGATACGCAGCATCTCATACAAAAATTAGGAAGATTCTATGCAAACATTGGGGCGTTTTATGTAATGACCCCATTTTAAAGGGATTGATACTTACTGCACCAAAGATCACATATAGGAGAGCCAAAACTTTAAGAACATATTAGCTCCCAGTCGTTTACGTCCAGAAAAAAATCATAGTAACAAAAAAATAAGACCAGGAATAGGGGATTCTAATTTGGGCTCTCACAGGTGCAATCACCACGCATGTAAATGTTGTGCGAACATGAAAAATGGAGCAAAGTCTTTTGAGAGCCAGGCTACTAAGGAGACCTTCAGCATCAAATCACGGATGAACTGTGGATCATCTTATGTTATATACCTCATGGAATGCTCCTGTAATTTGCAATATATCGGGAGAACCATGCAACCTTTTAGGAGCCGTGTAAATAAACACAGGTATAATGTGAATCACAGATTCGAACTACATAGTGTCTCCCGCCATGCTACAGAACACCATGATGGTGACTTCTCCGAATTTTTATTTACAATCATTGAGGAAATCCCAGAGGAAACAGCGGATAGATTTGAAAGGTTACGGAGGAGAGAAGCCTACTGGATTTATAAACTTAATACGATGTACCCAATTGGTTTGAATGAAATATCAGATAGTATTTTAAATTAAAGTTGTTTTTTTTTACATCTTATTTATTATGGTGGAGTTTTAATAATTGCTCTTATGATAGTGGAAATGTGCCTCTTCTGTGGATTTTTTTAATATACATTTAGTGTATTTTATTGCATATATATATGTATTTATATCCCTATGTTTATTTGCATATACATTTATATGTATCTATTTATTTATACATTTATATACCCACATTATATTTGCATATCCACTAAAGGTTTAATCCCTGCCATTATTCATGCTATTTATGCTCCTTTGCTTATAATGGTTCTGCCATTTTCCATTTTTTCTATGCCTATTGTAGGTACATGTTTGTATACAAGAGTCAATTTGTTGCTATGGCTGCGCAGAATCTGAGCGCATCCCTGTTTTATCACAGCTACGCTGCGGTTGTCTGATGGTGATCCGGCAGCCACGCCTCATTCTGGCTTTCCTGGGGCTGTCGGGCGGGCGTGTGCTTCTGTCTTTGACGCGATGCGCGTCACTGACAGCAGCCACGACTCGTTCTGATTCTCCTGGAAGTCGGTGTTGCGAGCGTGTGGTCTGCCGGCTCCTACACCAGTCGGACAGGCAGCGTGGCTTGACTACAAGTCAAAGCATGCTCGGAATTCCTCCTCCAGAATGCCGATCACACCACATAGAGGTTTTTAAGTCCATGGATTTCCTGTTTGCTCTTAATGCCATTTTTACACATCTGAGGAAGGGGCGTTGTATGCCCTGAAACGCGTTATGTTGTAGCCAGTATATAGCTTTTAATTGTATTAAATTTTGATTGGTGTAAAAAATACAAGTGCACCATCTCCTATTTTGAAACTAAGCGGTTGCGCCTGGACCTGGTTTATTGTATGATTGCTATCTTGGAATCTCACGGTGGATCAGTGGATCTTCATCCGGTACCTGGTGGCTGCACTGCTTGTATACCCGATAATACGCTATAAGTTGTTGTGTCATACCCACACAACAGCAACAGGTGAGTGGGTCTATAATCATCCACTAACCTAATCTGTTTGAAGACTACTACGCAATGAGAGGCTCTGCTGTTCTTTTTGTTCACATATAGAGACTGACATACAAGGCATGGTAGAGGGGAACATATTTATTTCCTCCAGTTCTCCCTCTCTTCGTCACTCCTAACTGGAGGGAGAGGGGGATGAATATTCATAAGCAGCGCTGACATCAGTGCCAGTTAACCTGCAGAAACCCCGCCCATGCCAGATAAGATATACACATAGAATAAAACTACAATTGCGGGCGAACGGCCGGGTGGATCCAGGTAAGGTAGGCTCATTTAATCAGCGTCTCCCGCACTATCAACTAGTACCTGTGGATGGTGCGGGAGAATATATCTGACAGTTTTCCATTAATCTGTGCATGCTCCCTTGTGTACGTAATGATGAAGTTCGAGGACCAGTCACAGCCATTTGGTTTGTTACAGGTGGTTTTAATGAGACAATTAATTCTACAGGAATGTTCGAAATCCATTTTTTGTAGTGGGAACTATGGAAGTCCAGATAGCTGTTGCTATCTACTTCTTTGAAAAAAGTGCATGTGCTTAGGGTAGTGCCTCCATCATGAAATATGACCACATCGAGAAACTCTGCATGATAATTAAAAACGTTATGAGTAAAATGTAAAAATTCTTCCAGTTGGCAATGGGATCCTCCCCAAACAATAAAAATATAATCGATATATTGTTTAAAGAATATGCACTTTGAAAACAATTGATGGCAGTACACAAATTTTTCCTCGAATAGACCAACAAACCGATTTGCAAAACTGGGTGCTACTTTGGACCCAATAGCAGTACCAGTGTGCTGGGTATATATTTTCTTTTGAAATTCTAAATAGTCATGGGTCAAACTATAATGTAGCCCTTTAAGAATAAAGTGATATTGTGCAACGGGTACTTAAGGGTCATTCTGAAGAAAATGGGATACCGCCTCTATCCCTAGGTTGTGGTCGATGACAGTATACAGGAGGTTATGTCAATAGTTACAAGCAGATAGTCATTGCTCCACACCACTGGTAGAATGGACTGGATAAAGTGGGTGGTGTCCCTTAGATATGATGTTAGGCCCACAACATACTTTTGAAGCAAGATATCCAAGTAGAAAGAGGAGGAGACCGAGTTAATCCCTGACACGTTGGGACGGCCTGTTTTTTTTTTCTTTATTCTTATGAACCTTTAGCAGATAATAAAATAAAGGAAGTGCAGGCTCTGTAACTAAAATATAGTCCCTTTGAAACTTATTCAATACTCCTTGATTGTATCCTTCTGTTACCAAATTCTTGAGTTCAGTGGTGTATTGTTGTGTGGGATTGTAGGATAATGGACTGTAATATTTAGTGTCCGACAGGAGTCTTTCTGCTTCGAGAATGTAGTCAGTATAATTTAGGACCACAATCTCTCCTCCTTTATCAGTGGGGCATATAACTATGTCCCGAATTGAATGACAAGTTATTAAGTGCCATGGTTTAAAATTTACTGAGGTTGGAACGATAGCGTGTTTTTGTACCATCACTATTTTTAGAAATAGATTTGAGGTCATTTGAGACCGTGCTGGAGAATGACTCTAGAAAATTGCCAAGTAATTGTAGGGATTGTAGGGGATAGGAGGAGGATTTTGGTTTGAGATCTGTATGTATAGGGGGAGGGATAAGACTACATGTGGGTTCCTTACTGAGTCTGTCTCCGGTGTTCTCTCTCTTTAGAGCAAAATGTCTCTTTATGGTGAGTTTTCTGATGAATTGATTTAGAACAAGAAATAAATCAAAGCTGTTAGCTCTGTTAGTTGGGCAAAAGGAGAGACCTCTGCTCAGGACACTCCGTTCAGCTTCATTAAGGTGGTGAGTGGAGAGGTTGAAAACTTTCAGTTTCTAGTAAGTATGGTGTTTATTGTTCTTGTTTTTCTCTCCCTTCTTTGGCCCCCTCTGCAGCCCCTTCGTCTGTCTTTTCTTTTGAGGCCTAGTGTGGTTGCAATGTGTATTTTCCCCCGAGGGGGGATCTATATGTAGGGTGATGGCAAGGAGGGGGAAGGGGGGGGGGGTTGGATGTAGATCTAAAAAAAAAAAAAATGTGGAATTGTAGTTGGAGGGGGAGACATGAGCAGGGAAAGTTATGGTGACTGTTGGGGTTCTCATCGGGAGAGCAGCCTGCGGGAGTGAAAAATGGCTGTTCATATCTGGAATCAGAATCGGGGGGAAAAGGTGTGGCATGGAGGGTGAGAAGAGAGTCCTCCAATATGTCTGAGCCTGAAGAGAATCTACCAGAGGGAAGGCGTGTGTGTAGATTGTGGTTATTCCTGTGATCATGAATGAAGTCCAATAGTTCCTAAGGCAGGGGGCGGTTAGTGGGAGATGTAGGAATTTGCTTGTGGGTGGCGCAGGAAAAGCCACCGTATTATGTGAGTTAGCAGAAGGCTAGGAGTGTCTGGTGGTCTCGGATGGTTTAGAGGAGGGTTTGGAAACAGTGCATGGCTGACACGGACGTATAGGGGTCTGGGAAGCATGTGGTTTGTTGGTGTAAATATTGGGTTTGGTGGAAGATGGAAGGAAAGTCTGAGTGGATGCTACGGAGTGATTCCGAGGTGGTGCCCTTGATGGGGCCTGTGCACTGTTTCTGGGTTTGTAGTTGTTCTGGTGTGTCTGAATATTGGAATTAGCACTGCATCGGCTTGGTTTGTCTAGCCAGTATTTGCTGTTAGTTGCATAGTCCTCTCAATCTCTTGCTAGTTTAGTCAGTTTTTTCTGGAGTATTTCTTGTTATAATTTCGCAATTTTTTGTTGGTAAATAGAATGCCATTCGGCATACTGGGGGAGATGTGGGAACTTAGATATTGAGTGAATAACTGTCTATTTTTCGGATACAGTGTCAACGATCCTAGCTCTTTTAGCATGCAGGAGGTTCAGAAGTGTATGAGAGCAAACATTAAGTGCTTTATCTCTGTCACTGCAGAAGTCTGCATAGTCTTTAAAGGAGGGGGCTGGTCACAGTCTCAAACCTCTGGGAATCAAATCCTCTGTGAGGTATACTTTGAGGAATGAGCCATCTAGTTGGTGCTGGGTTTCCTCGGTCGCTTGAGTTAAAAAAAAATAGAGAATTAATTTTATCAAAATCACAAGTGGTAACAGTACCTTCCAGGCGGGATGTGCGGTGTGCTGTAGTAGTAGAGGCTGGAAGCGTGCTCACCAATGTATCGAACAGCATTGATCTCCTGTTTAGACGAGTGTTCTTTAGTTTCATGGTAGCAGACATGGTGTTGGTAAATCCGGTCGCCGCAGTTCATGAGCAAGAGCTCTACTGGCATGTTATAGCAAACGGCCTAGACACTTCACACTATATTTAAACACCATGTTAACTGCTGCATACCTATGCTGATCTGAGAAAGAGGGGGATACCCTTGAAACGAGTCATCCTTGCTGTAATGTGTTTTATTATTTTTTTAATACAATAAAAGTGATGTTTGAGCCTGCAGCGCCTGGAAACAATGGTCTTTTTTCCTACCTACCTTGCATGCTATTACAGGACAGCTTCTGCTGACCCCAGAGGACCCTCCGGTTGAGCAGCAGGCTACATCAGTATACCTCTACCTTGAGGTGATATGCGCTTAACTTTCTGCCACCTTTAAGGGGCTGAAATACACGACGACTGTGTAATCACCGGTTTCCCCTGGGTAACACACAAGGCGCCATATGTGGTCTTTTCTTTTTCTATATGTTGTTACAAGATCTTTTCAGTCAGGGATCCTCTAGAGCTTCCTTTAATAGATTCATAGGCACGGACAGCCGCCGCCAGAGGTTCTACAGCCAAAGCAAACAGAAAGGGAGATAAAGGGCACCCTTGCCCAGCGGGAAGGAACCTGAAATCTAATTGGTGCGTACTCGGGCCCTAGGCGCATCACACAGCAAACGGACCCACGCCCTAAAAACAGGTCCAAAGCATCAGGACCTGCATCAGGCACCAAATATAGTGCCTTTCAACCAAGTAAAAGGCCTTATAGATATCCAGGCTAACAACATAACCAGGGGAAACATCCTCCTCCGCTGCGGAGATATTAAGCTGGAGTCTCTTAACATTGATATTAGTAGCCCTCCCTTGCATAAACCAAGTCTGATCAAGGTGAACCACTGAAGAAATTACCCCCTTAAGTAAGTTCACCAGTACCTTTACCAACATTTTAATATCAACATTTAGAAGGGAAATGGGACAATACGAGTCTGGCAAAGTCGGATCCTTTCCAGGCATGGGAAGTAATACAACAAGGGAATCTCTCATAGAATCAGGCAAAGCCCCCGACTCAAAGGCCGTTGTATACAGGTTAAGCAGGATAGGAATCAATTTCTCCTCATTCACCCTGTACCAGTCCCAAACCAAACCATCCAGCCCCGGAGTCTTCCCAGACGGCAAATCTTTAATAACCTTTGACACCTCCTCAGCCGTCAAGGGGGTCTCAAGACCAGAAGACTGAAGCGAGGTCAATGGGGTAAGGGGGAGTTCCCTCAGGAAGGATAGTATAGTATTAGGGGCCACTCCTGAGGAGGAGGAGTATAGGGAACTATAAAAAGAATGAAATATCCCATTAATTATCATCGGGTCAGAGCTAAGAGTCCCATCATAAGTACGTATACAGGGTATGGAAGCCACAGGGCTACTCTCCCTAGACAAGTAAGCCAACAGTTTACCATTCTTGTCCCCAAATTCAAATATGGCCACCTCCATTTCAGCCATTTTCAAATGAACCCAATCCTTCTGTATAATCAAAAGGGATTTCTGTGCCTTAGCCCACTCTATCTCTGCCTCCGGAGTAGGATCCCTCACCACCTCTGCCTCAAGGTCTCCTATTTGGGATTTTGTTGCTCGTTCCCAGGCACCCAATTCTGCTCTCCTACCCGCTACCCCCACCATTAATGCTCCCTGAACAGTCGCTTTGTAAGCATCCCACTGGATCAAAACATCCGGATGGGAGGCATTATGGGCCCAGTAATCAGTTCGACCTCTAAGGCAGAGGAAATTTCCTCCGCCTGAAGCCACCCAGGAAGCATTCTCCACAGGCGTGAGGAGGTACGGGGACCCAGGGATAAAGTAACTATTAAGGCAGAATGATCTGAGATCCCTCTACTAGTATAACACACTTCACTCACCACTGGCAATAGGTAAGCCGAAACAAAGACGATATCAATACGAGAAAAGGACTTGTGAAATGAGGAATAAAAGGAGAAAACAGTCATCCGGATTCTTCCATCTCCAGAGGTCAGTGAGGCCCAGCCCCAGACGCCAAGAAGCCAATGCAGATGAGCCAGGACCGCAGCACTGGTGCGATCAAGCCGGGACCAGGAACAGCATTGAAATCTCCTATTAAAAGAACAGGATCAGTAGGGAAGGAAGTCAGTTTATCTGTAAGCGAATCCAACAGGGCTACATGAAAAGGAGGATGCACATTCAGAGAGACCAATGTGAAGCAGAAGGAAGACAATACACAATGTAGGATCACATACCTACCGAAGTGGTCACAGGAAACCTGGGAGTCTACCCGGGGCAAGGATTTAGATACCAGGACTGAGACTCCTCTAGCTAGGGACAAGTAAGAAAAATGATATCACTTCGTAACCCACGCCCTCTTAAACTTGGAATTAAGGCCGCGGACATTCCAAATGAATACTTTAAGAGACCCCATCATGAAGCACAAACAGGGCCCAACACACCATACAGAAACCAGTCAATTAGGGGAACTCCCAGACACACCACATACAACAAGGACAGACAACAAAGACACCACACAACAGAACAACAGAAACAAATAAGAACTGGATAACATTCCCAAAACAAATCCCTGTCTAACACTAACTAAACCAGTGAAGACCTGTACCACGAACAAGAGAACCATATCAGGCGAGTGCATGAGCTACTTACAATCCACCACCCACCGACCCCCCACCCAGTAAACAACCCCCTAACCCTCTAGCCAGGGAAACCCTAGGGGAACTTGTACCTCTGCCAACTACTACGTCAATCATACACCACTAACTAAGAAGGGAGTAGGCAATCCAGTAGGGAGATCAGTCCGGCAGCTGAGCAGTCCTATGGGCAGCCTCTGCACACTGCATCGCTTCAGCAGGTGAAGTGAAGAATTTAGTAGTGCGTCCATCCACCACCCTCAGGTGGGCTGGGTACAGACTAGCATAGCGATATCCTTTGGAGCTAAGCTTGGCTCGGACCTCCGTAAATTGGGTACGCCGTTTCCTTAATTCCACTGAGAAGTCATTGAAAAAGGAGACTCTGCTGTCACTGAAGAACACATTGCCTTTAATCCTCACCCCCCTTAGGATAGCGTATTTGTCTTTGAAATGTAGAATCTTTGCCAGAAAAGGTCTGGGGGGCACAGCAGGAAAAGGAGGTCTGGCAGGAACCCTATGGGCCCGCTCCACCGAGAAGAAAGGAGAGAAGGAATCCGCAGGCAAAATCTGTTTCAGCTAGGATTCAAGGAATGCCACAGGGTCGGCGCCCTCCGCCTTTTAAGGAAGGCCCACCAGCCTAACATTGTTGCGCCGTAGGCGATTTTCAAAGTCGTTAGAAACGTTCTCTGGAGGTCAGCAATTTGTTGAGGGACAGGGCGAAGAGTGTCTAGAAATTCTGTTCTCCACCTCCGTGGTGCATTCTCTCAGCTTTTGAGTCTCGTGATGCAGGATGACAAACTCCTGTCTAAGCTCATCCACTTTAGAGATCATGGAAGTATGACATGAGGTTATAGTAGACAATATTTCTGTAAAGCGGAGGTCCATGGTGGCCCCATCATATGGCAACAGATTAGGAGAAGGAAAAGTTGACTGATCAGAAGAATGGTCGGCTAAGGATCCGGACTGCCCAGTCGGAGCGCTGCCTGACAGATCCTCAAACCTGGAGAACTGACTTAGCATTTTAGCAGCGTTGGCCGCGACTTTGGTAGAAAGAGGCATCTGAGCCACAGAGTCTCTCTGGGAGCGTCCATCATCTGAAGAGACCTCATCATCCAATGGAGGGCGAGCCACTCCACTTTGTTTGGATTTTCCCCTTGGGCCACCCATAGTAGCACACAGTCACTTAGCAGGGTAGTATGAGCGAAGTAAGGCACCAGAAGAGAGGATCACCAAACGTAGCACGCAGGAAAGATGCCTCCAGGTAAGATAGCATAAAGATCCACAGTAAAAGAGCTTCAGTAGAAGGTGAGCGACAGAACTTTGCATAGAAGACAGTCCAATTGTGACTTCACCTAAGGGAGCCCTAAACTCTACAAGCACTGCGGCCACCATAAGTCCCAGCAAGCTCAGCAAGAAGTAATGACAGCACAGTCCAGCACGGGGTGGGGGGGGGGAGGCTCAAGGAGCTTTAGTAGAGGAGACCTCTTGTACTAAGCCAGGCCTTTGTCCAGACAGAAATGACAGGGAGGTTGTACTCACACAGGGTACAGTGCCCGGCAGTCCCATCCACGGATTGTAAAGTCCAAAGCCCACCTAGGGTTGCAGCATCCACTCACAGCTCAGTGTTCTCTTGCAGAGGGCTTGTCTTCAGTGCTGCAGCCCACCAGTAACCTCAGCAGCACCTGTATAGCAGAGTTGCCCTGGAGACCCAGCCAAGGCCCAAGCTCCGCCCATGAAAGCCAGCAATGGCGGGCCCCCAGCACAGCAGCCAGGGAGCAACTCGGGACTCAAGCAGGCTTAGGAAGCTGAGGACACCGCGGGGCACCGCACAACAGCAAGGTATCTCCTCTGTCCGCACCCAGAGGCAGGCTGCCCCCTCGATCACTGCCTACAACCGCACATCCGCCGTCCGGAGATCCGTTAACCGCCGCCGGCTCCCAGAAGAAGCAGCCAGCCCCACCGCCACTGCACAGGAGCATCTCCGTTCAGGGGGTTCTCTTCTGGGTAAAGGAAACCAGATAAGCGAGAGCTCGGCTGACACACGACCGCTCTGCTCCCAATGCAGGCCACGTCCTGTTATCATTGTATCTTAACCTGTGATCCGTCTGATGCAAGGGCCCTGCAGAAGACACCATAGTGTGATTAATAATTGTGTAATAAATTTTAACATTTTATTGGACACTGTTCTCATATTCTTCCTCTTAATCTCTCCTTATTCCTTCTATTTTATCCTTAGCCGAGTAGGACTGTCAGAGTATATTTGCTTTTACTTGCAATATATTTTTATAGTTCGGGCATTTACACACGCGGCGATACTACATATGTTTATATTTATTTACGTTTTTTCGTTTTTTATGGGAAGGGGTTGAACTTTCATCAGGGAAGGGGTTAAATCCCATTTATTAACTTTTTTTTATTACACTTTTAGCCCCATAGGGGGCTATAACATGTAGTACCGTATATACTCGAGTATAAGCCGACCCGAGTATAAGCCGAGACCCCTAATTTCAACCCAAAATCCCAGGAAAAGTTATTGACTCGAGTATAAGCCTAGGGTGGGAAATACCTCATCCCCCCCTGTCATCATCCAGACCCGTCATTAACATCCTCATCATCATCCCCTTGTCATCATCCCACACATCCCCCCTTCATCATCCTCTTATCATCCCACACATCCCCCCTTCATCATCCCCTTATCATCCCACACATCCCCCCTTCATCATCCCCTTGTCATCATCCCACACATCCCCCCTTCATCATCCCCTTATCATCCCGCACATCCCCCCTTATCATCCCGCACATCCCCCCTTATCATCCCGCACATCCCCCCTTCATCATCCCCTTATCATCCCACACATCCCCCCTTCATCATCCCCTTATCATCCCGCACATCCCCCCTTCATCATCCCCTTATCATCCCGCACATCCCCCCTTCATCATCCCCTTATCATCCCACACATCCCCCCTTCATCATCCCCTTATCATCCCGCACATCCCCCCTTCATCATCCCCTTATCATCCCACACCCCCCCCTTCATCATCCCCTTATCATCCCACACCCCCCCCTTCATCATCCCCTTGTCATCATCCCACACATCCCCCCTTCATCATCCCCTTATCATCCCACACATCCCCCCCTTCATCATCCCCTTATCATCCCGCACATCCCCCCCTTCATCATCCCCTTATCATCCCACACCCCCCCCTTCATCATCCCCACCCCCCCCTTCATCATCCCCACCCCCCTTCATCATCCCCACACCCCCCCTTCATCATCCTCTTCTCATCATTCGCCGTCAGTGGTCTTCAACCTGCGGACCTCCAGAGGTTTCAAAACTACAACTCCCAGCAAGCCCGGGCAGCCATCGGCTGTCCGGGCTTGCTGGGAGTTGTAGTTTTGAAACCTCCGGAGGTCCGCAGGTTGAAGACCACTGCGGCCTTCAACATCATCCAGCCCCCTCTCACCCCCCTTTAGTTCTGAGTACTCACCTCCGCTCGGCGCTGGTCCGGTCCTGCAGGGCTGTCCGGTGAGGAGGTGGTCCGGGCTGCTATCTTCACCGGGGGCGCCTCTTCTCCGCGCTTCCGGCCTGGAATAGAGGCGTTGCCTTGACAATGACGCAGAAGCACCTATGCGTCGTTGTCACGGCAACGTGACTATTCTGAGGCCGGGCCCGAAGCGCTTAGAAGAGGCCTCCCCGGTGAAGATAGCAGCCCGGAACCACTATCCCACCGGACCACCTCCTCACCGGACAGTCCTGCAGGACCGGACCAGCGCCGAGCGGAGGTGAGTACTCAGAACTAAAGGGGGTGAGAGGGGGCTGGATGATGTTGAAGGCCGCAGTGGTCTTCAACCTGCGGACCTCCGGAGGTTTCAAAACTACAACTCCCAGCAAGCCCGGACAGCCGATGGCTGCCCGGGCTTGCTGGGAGTTGTAGTTTTGAAACCTCTGGAGGTCCGCAGGTTGAAGACCACTGCGGGTGGGGGAGTTCACTCGAGTATAAGCCGAGGGGGGTGTTTTCAGCACGAAAAATCGTGCTGAAAAACTCGGCCTATACTCGAGTATATACGGTACATTGATTGCCAGCACTGCTCAATGCTATGACATAGCATAGTATTGATCAGTGTAATCACCGGTTGATTGCTCAAACCTGGATCTCAGGCTAGGAGCATTTAATCACTGTTCGAATGTTCCGGGGGCAGGGAAGGGACCTTCTGCTGCGTCCTAGCTGATCGGGACACCGCGGTTTCACTGCGGTGATCCCGATCAGCCTGACTGAGCTGCTGGGAAAGCTTTTTTTTACATTTTAGATGCGGCAATCAACTTTGATCGCCGCGTCTAAAGGGTTAATAGTGCACTGCACCGCGTTCGGTGACGTGCGTTAATAGCCCTGGGTCCCGGCTACCGTTAGCCGCTGGGACCGACCAGATACGAGGTGGGGGCCACCGCTTGACCCCGCGTTATATTGCGGGAGCAGGATGTATCACCTGTACACGTGAAATGTGAATAAGCCCCTCACCAATAAAAATTTTAAATATATATACATACACTAAAGGGAACCTTTAAAACATCATTTATTTTTCTTTTATTTATTTTCTTTCTTTGCGAGACAAAAAGGGGTCATATTTATTGACATGTGCATGTCCCCAAAATGATGTAGGCAAGTACAGACCTTTTAAAAAACGCCTGCAGGAACACATTAGTGACATGGTGCATGAGAGGGAGACTCCTGTAGGGACAAAATTCGCGATGCACCAAAATAGGGAGGTGAAAGATCTACGAGCGCAGGTTATTGAGGTCATACCCCTTCCAAAAAGAAAAGGAGATTGGGACAAATTATTACTCCAGCGAGAAGCACATTCTGGACTTTTAAATTGAAAGCTGTCAAACTGTAGGGTTTGAATGACTTCATCTCTTATGCTTGCTTCGTTGAGTGAAATAATGATGATTAATATCCAGCTCTAGAGAATGTACATGGACTTTCGGTTATTGAAGAAACCACATCTATAAAATTAAATTAACTTTGAACATTGTAAATTAGCTTTGATAAAAAAACTAACCTCACAAAATAAGCAGATTGCAATTACAGAGTAGAGAACCTGTATATATCAGCAAATAATACACTGGAGCATAGAGTTAACTTCTAAGGTGACAAGCTCAGGTGAAACACAAAGATTAGAGTTGAGAACGAGGCCTGACCAGCAAACAGTGACGTAAAAATACACCACCCCAACATACCTGTGAGCACTAACAATCACACCTGGTGAGACTGAAGCAAAGGCTGATGCACCATATAGTGATTGGACAAAACAGGTAATGTGAGGAGGAATTAGGAGGAGGGGTTACTGATATATAAGCACGGTTACCTGAACAGAGGAGTACGGCCGCCATCAGTGCCGCACGAGATATGAAAGTTGATCATACAGCTTAAAAGATCCCTGATGAATTAAGGTGGAGTTAAGGCGTAGAATCTGCAATATTAAGAACTTACGGGACCACTTGCACTGACTTCAAGATGCAGCTAAGTGTAATATGCCAATACACGGACATTTTATGAAACAGATAAATACTTAAGGGGATTGAGTGCCAATATACCTGCTAACATATGTGCAATATCGGGACTGTGTGCATTAAGGTCTATGTGCAATATCAGGATTGTGTGCATTGAGGTCTACGTGCAAGATTGGGACTGCATACCTGAGCGTTTATGTGCAAAATTGGGACTATGTGCATTCAGTTCCATGGAATTCATGGTGCTTATACATGAGACTAAGTGCAGTTTATGACAACGAGTGCACCCACACCTATGTGATATAGTTCACCACAGAATATAATATTATGCTGTATTGGGACAATGTGCATATTTTTCAACACTACAGCACTTTGATAGCACTTTAGTTCACATATAGTACCGATAGAAGTTACACATTAAAAACAGTCGATTTGAGGCAGACCCCATCCATATGCCGACTGACTGGACTGCATCTTCTTGAAATAGATTTTGGAATGGTGCAGTATGGCACTATCCAATAGACTGTGGTCATAAACACTGGTGGCGGCCGATGTCAAAACATAATACCATGTGTGCTATAATTTTTAGTAAGAAAGTAATAAAAGTGGTGTTTTAAAGGTTTCCCTTTAAATATTTTTTTTTGTTACACAACTGGGAGACCTCACTCTGTGATATAGGTGCAATAGCATCTTTCAGAATTATTATACATATACATATATATATATGTGTGTGTGTGTGTGTGTGTGTGTGTGTGTGTGTGTGTGTGTATGTATATATATATATATATATATATATATATATATATATATATATATATATATATACATACACACACACACACACACACACACACCCCAAGAGAAACGAGGACTGCAACACTCCAGAAGTATAGGTGAAAAAGATTTATTGACCTGACATCAAGGAACAATGTTTCAAAAGGTGAATGGCATAAAGGTAACACAAAAACAGCACAAATGGCTGCTTTTGGTTACATCTAATCACAATTACAGATCCCGGCACAATAAATTATCCTGCATACAGCCCATATAAGGAAAAATTAGAACGCTATAGGGGTCAGAATAGGGAAATTTTAAGCATACTTTGTTTATAATTTTGTTAAAGATCTGAATTTTTTTAAACCTCTTCAGGACACAGGGCGTATGGATACGCCCTGCATTCCGAGTTCTTAAGGACAGAGGGCGTAACCATATACGCCCGTGGGAAATCCGGTCCCCACCGCTAGCCGGACCGGAGCCGGATGCCTGCTGAAATCATTCAGCAGGCACCCTGGCACATCGCCCAGGGGGGTCCTGAGACCCCCCCCCCCCCCATGTCAATTCAGACATGCGATTTTCCCCAATTCCTGGCTGATCGGGTCTCTGGTTGCCATGGCAACCCCCCGTTCTGCCCGCCCCTGGATGTTGAGGGGCTCTGGGAAGAAGGTGGGGGCCGTACCTGCAGGAGAAGATGCCTGGGGACCTGGGATCTTCGCTGGAGCCTGCTGGATCTTTGCTCAGGTAGGGAATAGACAGTGGGGGGGGGGGGAATTGAAAGTGAAAGTAAACCGATCTTTACTGTGGCAACCACTAGGGGGGCCACACTGCAACTCCCAGCATGCCCAGACAGCCAAAGGCTGTCTTGGGCATGCTGGGAGTTGTAGTTTGGCAACATCTGGAGGGTCACAGTTTGTAGACCACTGTTACAGTGGTGCCCTAACAGTAGCCCTCCAGATGTTGCCAAACTACAACTTTCAGCATGCCTCGACTGCCCAGGCATGCTGGGAGTTGTAGTTCTGTAACATCTGTTCCTTCACATTTAGCAATTTTCATGAAATTTTTGAAAATTGCTGCTCTACTTTGAAGCCCTCTAATTTTTTCAAAAAGCAAAAGTATGTCCATTTTATGATGCCAACATAAAGTGGACATATTGTATTTGTGAAGAAAAATAAAATGTATTTGGAATATCCATTTTCCTTACAATTAGAGAGCTTCAAAGTTAGAAAAATGCTAAATTTTCATGAAATTTGGGGATTTTTCACCAAAAAAGGATGCAATTAACGCCGAAAATTTACCACCAAAATAAAAGCTTTTTCGCGTTATTAATTCGTAAAGTGACGGTGGTCATAATTGAGAAAAAGGGCTCAGTCCTTAAGGTGAAAAAGGGCTGCGTCCTTAAGGGGTTAAACTAGTACAATATTAGTAAATGATTCGTATTGACCCACATAATAATGACAGTATTACTGTAAAGTGCACTGTGTAAAAACTAAACCATCTAGAAGTGGCAAAATTGCGGTTTTCTCCAACAGTCTTCTTAAGTCGTCAGGACCTTTGATAATCTTTTCCAATGTCCTTTGAGCATATCAACAAACCCCAACTAACACATCATCCTTGAAGTTTAAAGCCCCTCAGAGTGAGTTTAGGTGCACTAGATTTGCAGTGGGGGTGTTGCACATAGTGGAAGCAAGTTACAATGCAGTATAGGTGTATAGCTTTCTGAAAAAGCACAATAAATTCAGTATGTTAAAATCTTGACATCTGCAAAATGATGACTAATGTCATGGATTCTCCACCGATTTCAACCCTTCAATGTACAGGAGTATTATCTGTTGTGAAACCAATATGCAATCATATGCACTTGATTTCTGTACATACATAGATATTAGGTGACTGGCTCATTAAACATATACTTTCTTGCAAATAAAGGACTTTTTACATTTCTGTTTTTGTCATCTCTATTCCCCCACAAATAATAATCTAGGCTCCTACTGTTAAATAATTTATTTAAATAGATAGATTTCTATTTTAAATGTACTTACTCTGTAGAAGTATCAACTGTAGTGAGCTACAATGAAAAATAAAAATAACAGATTACTGCATTTCCAATTATTTAGGCTTATTAACACATTTACGCCAGTTTTTAATCACATTTGAGCAACAATATGAAACGCTTTGCTGTTTTGAGCTTCTCTCATGACAAAATTGAGCAGGATTTAGTTGGAGACGGCTTTCTGCAGAGTGATAGATTTACTATAACTTACACCAAAAATGGGTGTAAATTATGGTGTTAATCTTTATTTTTGTGGTGCACAGAAAACTAAACAATGCACCTCAATAAATTTGGCACATTTTACTCCAGTGAAGTATGAATTAGAATCGTGTATAAAATGCCAGTCTTAGTAAAATCCCCCACTGGGTTGTGTGTGCAACTTGTGTTTTACTGTAAGGATGGATCCATTTTTAGTTTTTCAGCACCACCTTTCCAAAAGCCATATGTTGTATTTATAATGGCATTATTTAACCTCCTTGCCTTCTAATAGCCATAACTAGAAATGAGCGAAGTTACAGTAATTCGATTCATCACGAACCTCGAGGCTTGGCGGTTGCTGACTTATCCTGCATAAATTAGTTCAACTTTCAGGTGCTCCGGTGGGCTGGAAAAGGTGGATACAGTCCTAGGAGAGTCTGAAAGCTGAACTAATTTATGTAGGCTAAAGTCAGCAACCACCAAGCCGCGAGGTTCGTGACAAATTGAACTTCTGTAACTTCGCACATCTCTAGCCATAACGCTTAAAATTTTCTACCTACAGACTCCTATGAGGGCTTGTTTTTTTGCGATGACATAACTCAATTATATCACAAAATCTATGGTGGTAACAAAATTAAAAATGTTTAAAAAAAATACACTTTTGGCTGGATATCTCCTTTAATGACGGACATCACCCTGATTGGGTTGGACTGGGTATGAAGTGCGCTTCATAGACCAGGAGTGGGAACCTAGGGATTAATGCACCATATAACTTTAAACTGTAGAAAAGAAAAACACAATTTTGACATTTATCAGGTTACAGCAACAATTTACACTTGGCATAAAAATCTGAAAAACATTCTTACAAAAAAAAAAATTTAATTGGTTTATAATAATAATATCAAAGCTGCATAAAATAAAGCAAAACAACTTAGATGTATCTCTTAGTAGCGCACACCTATGGATCCTGGATAAACACTGCAGGTACTTGGGTCAAAAGCGACCGGCGGCTGTGCTAGGACACAACAAATAGTATATATCAAAAACCAGTAGTAGCAGAACATAAAAGAGCTCCTGCACTCACCACAGTAGTACGGGTCAAACGGCTCCTCTTTGGGACCTACAGCAGAGGGGCAGACAAGGTCAGCGTGGGGCGCTCGGAGGTGACTGCCGGTGGTTTGATGCGTGAAACCGCTGGCAGTCGCCTCTGAGTGCCCCACGCTGACCTTGTCTGCCCCTCTGCTCTAGGTCCCAAAGAGGAGCCGTTTGACCCGTACTACTGCGGTGAGTACAGGAGCTCTTTTATGTTCTGCTACTACTGGTGATAAAAAGAAGTCTAAGGAATTCAGTTACAAACACTATTCGAAAAACCTAAAAGATTTAGAGGGCAATTTATCAAAGTTTTCATTTTTAACCCCTTAAGGACTTAAGTTTTTACACTTTCGTTTTTTCCTCCTTACCTTTTAAAAATCATAACCCTATTCAATTTTGCACGTAAAATTCCATATTATGGCTATTTTTGTGCCACCAATTCTACTTTGCAGTGACATTAGTGCTTTTACAAAAAAAAAGGCGAAACAGAAATAAAATTCATTGTGTGACAAAATTGAAGAAAAATGCAATTTTGGGGGCTACCGTTTCTACACAGTAAATTTTTCGGTAAAAATTACACCTTCTCTTTATTCTGTATATACTTATACTTGTCTTCTCGAAAAAAATCACAACTACATGCACGAAAATGAATACGTTTCAAACTGTAATTTTTGACCCCTATACGTTTTTTTTCTTTCTGCGTATGGGATGTTATGAGGGCTCATTTTTTGCGTCGTCATCTGAAGTTTTTAGCGGTACAATTTTTTGCATTGATCAGACTTTTTAGTCGCTTTTTATTAATTTTTTCATAATATAAAAAGTGACCAAAAATACGCTATTGTGAACTTTGGAATTTTTTACGCATACGCCATTGACTGTTTAACTATATATTTATATAGTTCGGACATTTCCGCATGCGGTGATAAAACAATCGGATGTGCCGGAGGCACGTAACTTACCCTTCGCTCACCTTCTAGTTGATCGGGACATCGCCATTTTACCGCCGGCAGTGTATTTTTGTTATTTTAGATGCGGCCAACTTTGAACGCAGCATCTAAAGGGTTAATAGCACGCGGCACAACAATCGGGGCCGAACGCTATTAGCACAGGGTCCCGGCTTTCATTAGCCGCCGGGATAGACCCGCTATGATGCGGGCCACGGCGTGACCCCGCGCTATAGACTGGGACTGGGCGCAGAGCGTACAGGTACGCCCTGCGTCTTTAAGAGGTTAAAAATGGCAATTAAAAATAAAAGCTTGACTGAGATTGGTTGCTGTGGGTATGCCTTCCTGTTCCTTTACACAAGGTTTGATAAATCTGCCCTATGAACAAAATCTGCTTTATCATTTTTAATCTGTGCAAACTGAGGCCAAACTCATTTCTCTAATTGCTGTTATAATGAAAGCAAAGCTGTGATTGGTTGCTATGGCTGTATTAGACATTGTTTGACTTTTTGACTTTGTAGATTTATAAGACAGGACCTAAATGATCATTCTACTTAAGAAATAGTGCTTAGGTTTAAAAGTGTTAAATCTATCCTATCCTCACCTATAAAAAAAAATTAGGGTCTATTCACACGGAATAGCAGAATTCCAAAGTGTCAACCCATAGAAGTGTATGGTCTTTCATTTCAGGTGGAATTCCGCAGGCGGAAATTCTGCCATGTGAATAGACACTTAGGCTTTACTTTTCACATAAATGGTTGTATGTGTCCTCACCATGGTGTTACTGGAGATTTTAACCCTTGTCTCCAAATCTGCCCAAGGACAATGTTCATTAGTTGGAAACCACAACCCATAAAACGTAGTCTAACATGTGACAGACTGAACCTAATTTTATAGAAAGTGTCACCAAGATGAATCAACAATTAAGGTTAAAAACAAATATATAATATGTTTCTTAAAAAAAAAAAAAATTGGTTGTAATAGAGGCGAAACAAAATATCAAAGATTGACCAATGCCACTTACTTGCATACTGAGTGGAACCAGTGTATCAAGTGGAGTACCAGACTGAATTTTAGTCCTCATTTCCTGATACTTTTCTTCCACTTCAGCAAGAGCAGATGAGAGACTGAAACTCTTCAAAGGTTCTGACTGCTTAGAAGGGTCTTTATTTAAGTTAAAGTAGTATTGCTTCTCTAGAGTCTGTTGCTGAGTTTTCCAGCACATTTGCCAACACAGCCAGCGTTGTACATCAACAAGCTGAAGTTCAGCCTTCACGGCTCTCTGTAGAAGTGCTTCAGGAGAAAGAGATGAGCAACCTCTATGGGACAAAACAAATTACCCTGAATACAAGACTTTGTTAAGCCATGCTCATATTTTTAGGTTGTTGACTGCAATTATTAAATTCAAAGCCTGGAACAGATCAGAAATGGGGCACACATTTCAATCCAGTCAGATCCATTCCTGGCTTTGTATTTAAGAATTGCAATTAAAAACATGGATCTGTGAACACACCCTTAGAAATAAATTAAAGAAAAAATATTAAATATAAATTAATTTCATAGATACTGTTGGTAGAGAAAACTATATTTTCCACATTGTGAAAAAGAAAGTAGAATTAAAGCAGGAATTACAATAATAAGTGGCTGATCCTCTCACTTTTATGACAGCGATGGTTATTAGAAACTGCCACGTGGCAGAAATGCTTTAGATTTTCTGCAGCAGAAAATCCATAGTGACCTTTTAAGAGGAAAATCAACCAATTCCTGCAAATTTGGTGCAAACTTACTCCATGCTCTTATACTATAGTGTGCCGTACTACATACAGTATTGCATCTATCTTCACTCAATCTGTGTATCTCCAATTATAAAGAAAAAAAACTTATTGTGTAGGAATGTGCACTATGGTTGTTCTTCTAAATTGCTTAACATTTTGTAGCTAAACGGATACATGGATTGACAAAGGTGTGTGCTGCTGGCTGCTTATAGCTATTTATTAGTAGACCAAGCAGTCTGCTCTGTCTCCTTGAACCCAGGATTTTCAAGCACTGGACCCAGCTACGAAATGTAAAGTTAGTAAACATAGAAACATAGAATGTGTCGGCAGATAAGAACCATTTGGCCCATCTAGTCAGCCCAATAATCAGAACCCTATCAATTATCCCATGCATGTTTAAACTCCCTCACTGTATTTCCAGTTACCACTTCTGCAGGAAGGCTATTCCATGCATCCACTACTCTCTCAGTAAAGTAATACTTCCTGATCTTACTGCATAAACCTTTGCCCCTCTAATTTAAAACTATGTCCTGTTATGGTAGTTTTTCTTTTAAATATGCTCTCCTCCTTTACTGTGTTGATTACCTTTATGTATTTAAAAGTCTATCATATCCCCTCTGTCTCTTCCTTCTTCTACACATGTTAAGGTCCTTTAACCTTTCCTGGTAAGTTTTATCCTGCAATCCATGTACTAGTTTAGTAGCTCTTCTCTGAACTCTCTCTAGAGCAGCGTTTCCCAACCTTTTTCGGGTCGGGGCACACCTCGGAAAAAAAAAGGGGAGACAGGGGGTCAGAGGGGTGGACACGTGTGACAAGGGGGTAAAAGAGGGACAGGAGTGACAGAGAGGGGTGGACTGGGGTGACAAAGGGACAGATGGGTGAACAGAAGGGTGGACATGGGTGACAGGGTAGACTACTGGGGTAGACGGGGGGTAAACATGAGTGACAGTGATGGACAGGAGAGTGGAAAAGGCGGACATGGATGACAGGGGGGGTGAACGGGGGGTGGGGGTGGACATGGGTGGAAAAGGTGGACATGGGTGACGGGGGGTGGACATGGGTGATGGGGGGTAGACAAGGCGGACATGGGTGACAGGGGGGTAGACAAGGCAGACATGGGCGACGACAGGGGGTGGACATGGGTGACAGGGGGTGGACAAGGCCGACATGGATGACGGGGGCGGTGAACATGGGTGACGGGGGGGGGGGGATGAACATGAGTGACGGGGGGGGGGTGAACATGAGTGATGGGGGGTGGGTGACGGTGGGGGGGTTTGGACAGGGTTGAGAAGGGACAACAGAGGGGTGGAAAGGGTACGGTACCTTAAGCAAGCCGGCTTGCGCAGCTTGCAGTTCCACGGCAGGCACGGGAGTCCGGCGCAGACATAGCTCGTTCCGCCCCAGGGCACCATTTTCCGCTTACAGTAGACGCAGGGGGGAGGGGGACACTGTGTGCGCAGTGCGCACGCAGGCTTCCCTTCCCCCATGCGCCGTCAGTCATAAGCGCGCAGGCCGGGGCGGGACATTTAAAAAAAATAATTAAAAAATCACGGCGAAATCCCGCAGCACCACGGGCAGTGCAAAACGGCACACATGTTACACAATTACCTTGCCAATAAGCCGATAATGCCCCGTCCCCCGCACCGCGCCCGCTTTATATCAATGATCTGCAGCGGTGTCACGGGGGGGATAAATAGCCGATAACTTATACCGGAATATCGGTATAAGTTATGGGCTATCGGCCCTAACCTCCACCGATTATCGGTATCGGCCCTAAAAAAACGATATCGGTCGATCCCTAGTCTCCAGTACTGCGTACAATACTCCAAGTGAGGTCTCACCAGTGTTCTGTACAGCGGCATGAGCACTTCTCTCTTTCTACTGCGTATACCCCACCCTATACATCCAAGCATTCTGCTAGAATTTCCTGCTGCTCTATTACATTGTCTTCCTACCTTTAAGTCTTGTGAAATATTTACTCGTAAATCCCTCTCCTCAGATACTGAGGTCAGGACTGTGTCAAATATTCTATATTCTGCCTGAGGGTTTTTACGCCCCAGGTGCATTATCTTGCACTTATCCACATTAAATTTCAGTTGCCAGAGTTCTGACCACTCCTCTAGTTTTCCTAAATTATTTTCTATTTGGCGTATCCCTCCAGGAACATCAACCCTTACAGTGCACATTCCTGCATACATCTAGAATTTTCTTTATAACTGGAGGTACTGTATGCATTGTGACTTATTAACCCCTTAAAGCGTACCCGTCAGATCAAACAAATTTTTTTTTTATGTGTCTAGCACCTTTATTTTTTTTTATTACACTTAATTTAGCTCACTAGGCTGAATTCCTCTCAAAGGGAGGGGGCGTGGTCTCAGTATGCTGTCTGCTTACATCTCCCCTAGCATTAGCAAAACTACAGCTCCCAGCTTGTCCTCACTGACAGTAGCTGTACACAAGCTGACAGTGGGAGGATTTTTCCTCCAGCTCTGAGCCCTGCGCTCTCAACTGTCAATCAAGTGTGTTCATGACATAGGTGATGATGCATGGACACAGCAGGACTAGTAGTATGTGTCCAAGCAGGCACATAAAAAACTTATGTGGTATCACCGTGTGCGGAAATGTCCGAATTATAAAAATATATTGTTAATTAAACCACACGGTCAATGGCGTACGCGCAAAAAAAATTCCAAAGTCCAAAATAGCATATTTTTGGTCACTTTTTATATCATGAAAAAAATGAATAAAAAGCAATCAGAAAGTCTAATACAAAAATGGTATTGCTAAAAACTTCAGATCACGGCGCAAAAAATTAGCTCTCATACCGCCCCATGCACGAAAAAATTAAAAAAATATAGGGGTCAGAAGATGACCATTTTAAATGTATACATTTTCATGCATGTAGTTAGGATTTTTTCCAGAAGTACAACAAAATCTAACCTATATAAGTAAGGTAACATTTTAATCGTATGGACCTACAAAATAAAGATAAGGTGTCAATTTTCAAAATGGCGTTTTTTCTTCAATTCTGTCACACAATGATTTGTTTTCCCCGTTTTGCCGTCGATTTTTGGGTAAAATAACTAATGTGATAAAGCAGAATTGGTGGCGCAAAAAATAAGCCTTCAATATGGATTTTTAGGTGCAAAATTTAAAGCCTTATGATTTTTTGATTCTTTTGATTCGCAACTGTTTTATATTTTCATCCACAGACTAGTATGAGGGCTTGGTTTTTGCGCGGCCAGTTGTCCTGCGTAATTACATCACTCATTTTACCATAAAATGTATGGCGCAACCAAAAAAAATACTATTTGTGTGGGGAAATTAAAAAGAAAACAGCAATTTAGCATATTTTGGAAAGTTTTGTTTTCACGCCGTACAATTTACGGTAAATATTACATGTGTTCTTTAGTCTGTGGGTCAATACGATTAAAATGATAATCTTGATTACATATTTTTCTATTATTGTTGCACTTAAAAAAAAAAAAAAAAAATCGTAATCTTTTTAACCAAATTAGTATGTTAAAATCCTATTTTGATGACCTATAACTTTTTCATTTTTCCATATAAGTGGCGGTATGAAGGCTCATTTTTTGCGCCATGTACTGTACTTTTTGCCACGATTTTCTGTCCGTGTCACAAATCTGACATGCTGACAAAATGACCAGATCGTAGTCACTAGCAGACTACGATTGGGTCCGCAGCCCCATAATAGTTAAAGGGGTACTCCGCCCCTAGACATCTTATCCCCTATCCAAAGCATAGGGGATAAGATGTCAGATCGCCGCAGTCCCGCTGCTGGGGATCCCCGCTGCGACACTGCGCTATACTTGCAGCACAGAGCGAGTTCGCTCTGCACGTAATGACGGGCAATACAGGGGCCGGAGCATCGTTATGTCACGGCTTCGCCCCTCATGACGTCACGGCCCGCCCCTTTCAATACAAGTCTATGGGAGGGGGCGTGGCGGTCATCACACCCCCTCCCATAGACTTGCATTAAGGGGATGGGCCGTGATGTCATGAGGGGCGGAGCCATGACGTCACGCTGCTCTGTCCCCTGTATCGCCCGTCATTACGCACAGAGCAAACTCGCTCTGTGCTGTAATGATAGCGGGGTGCCGCAGCGGGGATCCCGGGGTCCCCAGCAGCGGGACCGCGGCGATCTGACATCTTATCCCCTATCCTTTGGATAGGGGATAAGATGTCTAGGGGCAGAGTACCCCTTTAATGGCTCCTTATCTGTCAGTACCTGTGCCTGTCGTATCTGTGCACCACAATCGTGGTGTGATGCCAGCCTAAAATTTAACAAAAAAGGAGCAATTTTGCACTTTTTTTTTTTACGTTCATGCAGTTCACCATACTGTTCAGTATGCATAGGGCATAGCAATGATCAGTGTTATCGGTCAGACCAGAGCAGAAGACCCCAGGAGACTGCCAGTGCAGGTTAAGGGACCTCAGTGCGCCGTTCTGGATGATCGGATCGCCGATCCGATCATCCATACTTCTGACCGCACTCCCGCAGAGGCTGTGATCTGTATTGTTCACAGCATCTGAGGGGTTAATGGCAGACATCTACACAATAGTGGATGTCGGCCATTACCAGCGAGTCCGTGGCTGCGATCAGCAGCCGGGACTAGCTGAGCATGATCCGAGCATCGCTCCAATGCTCATGGACATATACATGATGTAAATATACGTCCTGGTGCGCTAAGTACCGCAGCACCAGGACGTCAATTTACGTCTTTGGTTGTTAAGGGGTTGAAGTACAGGAGCAGGGAGTCTGGAGATCAACAGAAGTCCCTGCTCCTCTACATTCAGTATTGTATATCCAGTACAGTTATTCTAGGTTAAAATACCACTGTATATACTGCAACTGATGAAGCCTATGAGGCAGCAAGTGGAGGATATACAGCTCCATACAGCTCGCTGTGCACACATCTTAGCTATGCACGAGTCATTTGTATTACCTTCTATGCATCATTTTTGTATGTTACATACCCTTTGGATTCTTGCACATCATTGGTAATTCCTACCCCAGGTGTTGTAGCCTAGTAAGTAAAAAACAGTTTATATTGTTAACTTAAAATTTGCATCTTTGTCACCAACCAATGTTATTTTCACTAATCTAATATGACATACATACAGGGGAAATTCATCATTTATATTCTACTCTCTGTGCTGGTTTAGAACACAAATGTTGCAGTGATTTTGATGTGTGTGGGAAAAATTCATCAAATGTCTCACAGCACTTGATAAATTTGTTGCACGGCCAAATCATACTGCCAAATTAGATGCTTTAGTAGGTCTGGTGAGTTTTTTAATTAGTTTTACTGAAAAGTAAAAAACTTTCGGCCATACAGAGTAATAAAATAGATATTTGCAGATATCAAAGCGAAATGCAATTACATCAGAAGGAATACACACAGACATGTACAGCAGTATGCACTGTCTGTAGGTCAGTAGCATTGCACAGGAGGTATATGGAGGCAGACATCAGACAGAGGTGCCGGCTTTCAATGGTGCAGGTCAGAGAAGAAGCATGGATAGGTAAAAGCAAGGGTAGTTTATTCTCCCAGCATGCAACGCGTTTCACTGCAACAGAAGCTTCATCAGGCATGACAAGAATCACATGAATGGCGAATTTATCCAGAGGGTAAGAGGACACGTCAGAGTGAAAGGGGGGGGGGGGGTGGAGGGGAGGGAAAAGAAGGAGGGACAGGGAAAAACGGGATGGGAAAAGTAAGGGAATAGGACTTAGACGTTCTCCTCACCGACGGGCAAATTCTAACCTTACAAAAATACATACACAATATAAAAAAGTTTTACATGTAAAAATATATGACACATTAACTAAAATGAAATAATTATAATGATAATAATAATAAAAAATGGGAATGAGAAGATATTGTGTAATAATAATTTTATCATTTTTTATTATGATTTATTATTATTATTATCATTATTATTTCATTTTAGTTAATAATTGTGTCATATATTTTTACATGTAAAACTTTTATATTTCTTTTTTCCCTGCCCCTCCTCCTTTTCCCTCCCCTCCTCATCTTTCACTCTAACGTGTCCTCTCACCCTCTGGATAAATTCGCCATTCATGTGATTCTTGTCATGCCTGATGAAGCTGCTGTTGCAATGAAATGCGTTGCATGCTAGAATAAACTACCCTTGCTTTTACCTATCCATGCTTCTTCTGTGACCTGCGCCATTGAAAACCGGCACCTCTGTCTGAAGTCTGCCTCCATATACCTCCTGCTCAGCCGGCTGGCTGCGGACACTACATGCGCTCACCATTGTTGTGTGGGTACACAACACTTCCAGGTGAGCCTCCTCTTTCAGCGCATAATTTGCCTGACAAGTTACTCTTTTATTACACAGTGGAGCGCTTTGTTTGTCGTTTTTAGCTAGTAGCATTGCACAGGAAGTTTTGCAGATAAAGGGTAAAAACCTAAGAACCAGCACCCGAGGGTGCGAACATAATCAGAGAAGCACAAGTAACAAAAAAAAAAAAGTCCCCGACATCGAAGCTGTCCCCGACATCGATGTCGAAGCTGCAGATATTTATAGAAAGCCTCGCTTGGGATACCATAATCTGTCTGAATCTGCAGGAAGGAGCGCAGGACGTTGTCAGTATATAGATGCTCCAACAAATACACTCCATGAGCAGTCCAGAATTGGGAATCCATAGACCCCAACAGGTGAGAGAGGTGAGGATTATGCCATAACGACAGGTCTGAGGGCACATCAAAGAAAGAGTGGTACTGCCTGGCGGCTCCCCGTGGTGAGAGTAAGTTTGTGTATAAAAAAGGCCATGTGCGCAAAAAGTCACACTTGATAAATCACTAACCACTGCAAAAAACACTCTTCTAAAGCAGTTTGTAATATGGTTATGAATCTAAAATGCTCTAATTAAATAAAGAGTGATAGACAATTCATGAGACAAATATAGACAAAAAAACCAGGGTAAACAGTGAAGAATTTTCCCCAAAGTGCTTACCTCTTTAGGACAATCTTATTTCTCTGATGTCTTATTCACACCCACTACTTAAAATATAAAGCTGACACCAAATATCTGCATTTAGTTCAGCAACTACTGTAGTATTTGTGCTGTGCATTTTATATATATATTATATATATATATACATACATATACAGTCAGGGCCATAACTGCTGGTACCCCTGTAATTTTTCAGGAAAATGAAGTATGTCTCACAGAAAAGGATTGCAGTAACATTGTCACGATTCGGCTGGCTGGAGGTGGATCCTCTGTGCCAGAGAGGGATTGGCGTGGACCGTGCTGGTGGACCCGTTCTAAGTTGCTACTGGTATTCACCAGAGCCCGCCGCAAAGCGGGATGGTCTTGCAGCGGCGGTAGCAACCAGGTCGTATCCAGCGGCAACGGCTCAACCTCTCTGACTGCTGAGATAAGCGCGGTACAAGGGAGTAGACAAGAGCAAGGTCGGACGTAGCAGAAGGTCAGGGCAGGCAGCAAGGATCGTAGTCAAGGGCAACGGCAGGAGGTCTGGAACACAGGCTAGGAACACACAAGGAAACGCATTCACTGGCACAATGGCAAGAAGATCCGGGAAGGGAGTGCAGGGGAAGTGAGGCATAAGTAGGGAAGTGCACAGGTGAAGGTACTGATTAAAACCTCATGCGCAAAGACCCGGCGCGTGCCCTAAGGAGCGGGGCCGCGCGCGCCGGGACAGCACAGACGGGGAACGGGTCTGGTAAGCGAGTCGGTATGCGCATCGCGAGCGGGCGCGCCCCGCATCGCGAATCGCATCCCGGCTGGGAACATTATCGCAGCGCACCCGGTCAGCAGGTCTGACCGGGGCGCTGCGAATAGGAGAACGCTGTGAGCGCTCCGGGGAGGAGCGGGGACCCGGAGGGCTCGGCGTAACAAACATGTTTTGCTATACACATATTTATTCCCTTTGTGTGTATTGGAACTAAACCAAAAAAGGGAGGGAAAAAAGAAAATTGGACATATTGTCACACCAAACTCCAAAAATGGGTTGGACAAAATTATTGGCACCCTTAACTTATTATTTGGTTTCATACCCTTTGGAAAAAATTACTGAAATCATTTGATTCTTATAACCATCAATAAGCTTTGTACACCTCTCAGCCGGAATGTTGGGCCACTCTTCCTTTGCAAACTGCTCCAGGTCTCTCTTATTGGAATTAGATCTGGACTCATTGCTGGCCACTTCAGAACTCTCCAGCACTTTGTTGACATCCATTTCTGGGTGCTTTTTGATGTAAGCTTGGGTAGTGCTGGGCGGTATACCGGTTCATACCGAATACCGAAATTATTTTCCTGCACGATATGAATTTTTTCCATACCGAAATACCGGTTGGCCCCCCCCTCAAATGAATTATCAGCTGCAGCGCGCTGTCCCCACATCGGGGAGCTAATCATATGTGACCCTGGGGCGCTGTTCTGCCTCCTCCTCCCCCCGCCAATATGAATTATCAGCCCAGCGATGCGCTGTTACATCGGGGAACTAAACACATGTCACCTGAAAGCGCTGCTCTCCTCGTCCACCTGTGAGTTGAGGGCCACCGGCGCTGGAAATCTGTACTGTACTACATATTCCTTGTGCCCATGCTGCAAAAATAAACAAAATTAACGTTAGCTCACCTTCCTACGTTCCCCTGTTGCTCCGGTAACGGCCTCACGCTGGGGATGGGAATGTCACAGAGCCATCAGCCTATCACCGGCCACAGCGATGTCCCGCCTCGGCCGGTGATAGGCTGGACGCACTGTCATATAAGGTGCCGGGGGGGGGAGGGGGGGTTAGAGAAGCAGAAAATACCTTTAAATACCGTGGAACCGCCATAACTTACAAAAATACTGTGATACACATTTTTGGTCATACCGCCCAGTTCTATGTTTGGGGTCATTGTCCTGCTGGAAGACCCAAGATCTCGGTTGCAAACCCAGCTTTCTGACACTGGGCTGTACAGTGCGACCCAAAATCTGTTGGTAATCCTCAGATTTCATGATGCCTTGCAAACATTCAATGAAAAAATAAAAAAATAGGAGAGCGGACAGGATCGATATTCACTTATAGTCAATTCATATACCAGTAGCGCAATCCTATTTACTTCAGCGAGAGGGGTTTCTCTGTCCTTAAACCCCCCTCGATCCGGCCAGCCTGTGATCGTTTGGTCTTTTTCTACGCCAACCAGGTACTTTGCACGCCGTTATTCACTCTTTCTCCTTTTTTCGGATCTACCCGAATTTTTTTTAAATCACTGCAGTTCACAATGCTTCATGCAGAAGAACAATTTATTCTAGTAAATTCATGAAAAATTTATATAATCCGATGCGTTGCGGGGAGAAAATTCCCCTTCCTCAGGGATATCTATTCCTAACAAAAGTGCTTCTTTTATCTGGCTCTATGACCTCATATTCACCCGGAAACAATTACCCATTGGTTAAGACATAAAATATACTAAAATTCAATTAAATACATGTATTCCTATACTCGCTTTATACATTCATTAAAACCATTCGGGACCAGTGTGTTAAGCTTAAAAATATAAAAACTTTCTCTCCTACACAGGGTGGAAAATCTCTGCAGACCTTCCGCTATTTGTTCTACGGGAATCACCTGTAGCAACCCTGGATCTGCATTGTGATACATTGCAAAATAACAGGAGACACTGTGCTTTGAATATTTGCGCTTAATATTAAATCTGTGCAAATTTATTCTTTTTCGAAGTGTTTGTGATGTGCGTCCCACATATTGGGTCCCGCACGGACATTCGAGCACATAAATAACGTAATTGCTGGCACAATATATTTAGGATTTTATAGGAATTTCCTCACCAGTTGACGCACTTATTTTCTGTTTCGTTTTCTATGAGTGAACAGGTACCACATCTCCTTTTATTGCATTTGAATAATCCTTTTGATTTTTCTTTTTTCTTTTTTTTTTATTTATATTTCATTTTGGAAACGAAGGTGCAATTTCTTGCGCTACTGTTCTACTGGTCTATAAATACAATTTTATTCTTCATTATACTATTCGGAGTGACGAGTCACTTGCCGAGGAGGATTGATGCGGAGAAAGGACCGATATAGGAGAGATCACCATTTCCATCTACGGGTCCTATAAAGTGTGTGAGTGGTTTAAATAAGCCACTCACCAAGTGTAAGTGTGAATTCAATTTTCTCAAAAGTGTCTTGCTTTATGAAGAATTTCTACACCACTCCCAAAAAAAGAAGTTTTTTTCTTACGTACTTGCACACATTCAAGGCACCTAGTGCCAGAGGCAGCAAAACAACCCCAAATCATCATTGAACCTCCACCATATTTCACTGTAGGTACTATGTTCTTTTCTTTGTAGGCCTCATTCAGTTTTCGGTAAACAGTAGAATGATGTGCTTTACCAAAAAGCTCTATCTTGGTCTCATCTGTCCACAAGACGTTTTCCCAGAAGGATTTTGGCTTACTCAAGTTAATTTTGGCAAAATGTAGTCTTGCTTTTTTATGTCTCTGTGTCAGCAGTGGGGTCCTCCTGGGACTCCTGCCATAGCGTTTCATTTCATTTAAATGTCGACGGATAGTTCGTGCTGACACTGATGCTCCCCGAGCCTGCAGGACAGCTTGAATAGCTTTGGAACTTGTTAGGGGCTACTTATCCGATAAATCAATTTTTCTCTTCCGTCCACACCCAGGGAGATTAGCTACAGTACCATGGGTTGCAAACTTCTTGATAATGTTGTGCTCTGTGGACAAAGGCAAATCTAGATCTCTGGAGATGGACTTGTAACCTTGAGATTGTTGATATTTTTCCACAATTTTGGTTCTAAAGTCCTCAGACAGTTCTCTTCTCCTCTTTCTGTTGTCCATGCCTAGTGTGGCACACACAGATGCACAATTCATAAACTAAGTGAATTTCTCTTCTTTTTATCTGCTTTCAGCTGTAATTTTTATATTGCACATACCTGTTACTTGCCCCCAGGTGAGTTTAAAGGAGCATCACATGCTTGAAACAATCTTATTTTTCCACAATTTTGAAAGGGTGGCAATAATTTTGTTCAGACCATTTTTGGAGTTTGGTGTAACATTATGTCCAATTAGATTTTTTCCTACCTTTTTTGTTTTAGTTCCAATACACACAAATGGAATAAACATGTGTATAGCATAACATATGTTACTGCAATCCTTTTCTGTGAGAAATACTTCATTTTCTTGAAAAATTTCAGAGGTGTCAACATTTACGGCCATGACTGTATGTTTTGCTTTACTTATTGTTCCTTCGATGGCGTCCATGTCATCCACTTGTTGTGCTTATCGTTAGTTATGATTTGTTTTGTATTATTCTACTTAAAACTTTGACTTTAAAAAAGAAAAAAAAAATACAAAGTCGAACAAAGTCACAAGTGCAAAATATGAAATTACAGTGCCGAAACTACACCCCTCACATAATTTAATAAGGGGTGCAGTGAGTATTTACACCCCACTGGCGTTTGACAGATCTTTGGAACAGTGGGTTGTGCAAATGAAAAATTAAATTTTTCATTTTCACGTATCACTGTTCCAAAAATCTGTCAGACACCTGTGGGGCATAAATGCTCACTGCACCCCTTATTATATTACGTGAGGGGTGTAGTTTCCAAAATGGGATCACATGTGGGGGGGTCCATTGTTCTGGCACTATGGGGGCTTTGTAAACACACGTGGCCTTTAATTCCGGACAAATTTTCTCTTCAAAAGCCCAATGGCGCTCTCTCTCTTCTGAGCATTGTAGTTCACCCGCAGAGCACTTTACATTCACATATGGGGTATGGTCTTACTCAGAAGAAATGGGGTTACACATTTTGGGGGGCTTTTCCTATCTTCCCTTGTGAAAATGAAAAATTTAGAGTAACACCAGCATTTTTGTGAATTTTTTCTTCTTCATTTTTCCATCCAACTTTGAAGAATTTTCATTAAACACCTGTGGGGTATTAAGGCTCACTATACCCCTTGTTATGTTCCGTGAGGGGTGTAGTTTCCAAATGGGGTCACATGAGGGCATTTATTTTTTTGCATTTATGTCAGAACCGCTGTAAAATCAGCCACCCCTGTGCAAATCACCAATTTAGGCCTCAAATGTACATAGTGCACTCTCACTCCTGAGCCTTGTTGTGCTCCTGGAGAAGATTTTACACTCACATATGGGGTATTTCCGTACTCAGGAGAAATTCTGTTACAAATTTTGAGGGTCTTTTTTTGCTTTTACCTCTTGTAAAAATAAGTATGGGGCAACACCAGCCTGTTAGTGTAATATTTTTTTTTTTACACTAACAGGCTGGTGTAGCCCCCAACTTTTCCTTTCCATAAGGGGTAAAAGGAGAAAAAGCCCCCCCAAAATTTGTACTGCAATTTCTCCCAAGTACGAAAATACCCCATATGTGGCCCTAAACTGTTTCCTTGAAATATGACAGGGCTCCGAAGTGAGAGAGCGCCATGCGCATTTGAGGATTAAATTAGGGATTGCATAGGGGTGGACATAGGGGTATTCCATGTCATGATTCCCAAACAGGGTGCCTCCAGCTGTTGCTAAACTCCCAGCATGCCTGGACAGTCAGTGGCTGTCCGGAAATGCTGAGAGTTGTTGTTTTGCAAAAGCTGGAGGCTCCGTTTTGGAAACACTGCCATACATTACGTTTTAAATTTTTATTGAGGAAGGGGGGGGGGGGGGGAAGACAGTGTAAGGGGGTGCATATGTTGTGTTTTACCCTTTATTATGTGTTAGTGTAGTGTTTTTAGGGTACATTTGCACTGGTGGAGGTTTACAGTGAGTTTCCTGCTAGGAGTTTGCGCTGCGGCAAAAAATTTCAAGCAGGAAACTTACTGTAAACTCGACCGTGTGAATGTACCCAAATCTCCACAAATCTCCAGCTGTTTCAAAACTACAACTCCCAGCATGTACTGACAGACCATGCAGTACAGTACTGGGAGTTGTACTTTTGCAACAGCTGGAGGCACACTGGTAGGAAAACCTTCAGTTAGATTCTGTTACCTAACTCAGTATTTTCCAACCAGTGTACCTGCAGCTGTTGCAAAACTAAAACTCCCAGCATGTACTGATCGCTGAAGGGCATGTTGGGATATGTAGTTATGCAACAGCTGGAGGTAACGCAACTACAACTCCCAGTATGCCGAGACAGGTGTTTGGGCATGCTGGGATTTGCAGTTTTGCAACATCTGGAGGGCTACAGTTTATAGACCACTGCACAGTGATCTCCAAACTGTGGCCCTCCAGATGTTGCAAAACTACAAATTCCAGGACGCCCAGACAGTAAACTGCTGTGTGGGCATGCTAGGAGTTGTAGTTTTGCAAGATATAGAGGGCCACAGGTTAGAGATCACTGCAAATCCGAGAATGCCCAAACAGCTGTCTGAGCATGCTGGAAGTTGTAGTTTTGCAACATCTGGAGGGCTACAGTTTGAGACCACTATACTGTGGTCTCTAAACTGTAGCCCTCCAGATGTTGCTAGGCAACTCACCGGCTTCTGTAGGATCCAGCCGCACGACATCACCGCCCGCCGATCACCGCAGCTGATCGCCGCCTGCAGCCTCCACCAATGGGTAAGTGGACCTTCAGCGCCGGTCCCTGTCGGTATCCCCGTTCTGCCCAGCCTATTGTGGGTGGGCAGAACGAGGAAACCGAAAGTTACCCCCCCCCCCCCCCCCCCCCCCCCGATCTGCTATTGGTCGTCGCTTCTATACGACCAATAGCAGGGATAAGAGGGGTGGCACCCCTGCCACCTCACTCCTATGCCTTCAGGGGGATCGTGGGTGTCTTGGACAACCCCTATCCCCCTAATTTTCCTGGTCACCATAGACCCGTAGCACCTGGAATAGCTGTAAATCTCTGGTGTGAATTCACCGGCGATTTGCGGCTATTGCCGACATATGGGGGGGAGGAGGGTGGTCTAATGAACCCCCTGGGCATTTGTGCGGGGAGCCCGCTGATCGATATCAGCAGTCACACTGGTCCGGTACCCGCCTGGCGGAGACCGAAATTCCCAAGGGCATACAGGTACGTCCTGGGTCCTGAACTACCAGGAAGCCAGGGCGTAGCCATATGCTAATCTGACCATTGTCACTTCAACTACCATAGAGCTTGCTATTAGAATGTAATGCCTGCAAGGGGCAAGAATAGACTCCCAGCAATATATGAAAAATAATAAGGGGGATAAATCAATTAGAATCCCAGGGGAGGTGCATGTAATACTTAACTTTTAATTTTACAAAGTTAAAATCGTCACCAAATTAAATTAGTGCTCAAATGACCCAAACAAATAAATATAAATGTTCTGGTTGCGGTATGGATCTAACTCCAGAAGCAATATCAAGCATACAGGGTGTCGCTCTCAACGCGTTTCTGCCACTAATGATATGGCGTCATCAGGAGAGACAAAAGACAAAGCTTGAGACACCTTAGAATTGTGGTACTAAGAGCACCCTATAAATAAATAAACAAACCAATGTGACTAAGAGATCACGGCAAAGACTGTCTGTATCAGGCCACCTGCAAAGAAAGCACAACAGAAAGGTACCAATGTCATTTATGTGCTCCAAGCATAATAAAACACATGAGCAATTCATGCGGAGCATACACTCACTGTGCCGTGGATATTTTCCAGAAAACCTAAAAAGGAAAGCACATAGAGAAAAGCCCCTATCAGTAGCTGTCCAGCTGGTACCTGTAAAGAAGAACCACTTCTCCGCAGTATGCGGCTACTCACAGTTCCAGTCTGCCGCTATCCGTGATCCCAGGACGGTACGCTATACCCGCAGTGGCGGGGAGCCTTGCGGTAAATGCCGGCTGCTAATGCGCTTCCGTACCTGGGATCACGGCGTGTGACGTCTTATACGCTGGCCGAGCCACGCGTCACTTCCGCCGCGCCCCTGATTGACGTCATAGGGGCCGGCGATTATCGGGCAGCGCGCGGTCAGGTGACGGCCGCAATGAAAACAAAAGAATCATGTGATTACGGCTATGGTAAATACTCTTATATCGTGGTATATTCATAATGGCTAGATGTTTAAGGCAAGTTTAGGGGGAACTAACGGGATAGCGGTTAAGTATGTAACCTAAAACTATTCATAAGTATATATATTTAATAGGCAATACTTCGGAGGTGCCTTGTAGAAAAGCCGGACCATAAGAGTGTATACATACATAATGGGAAGTCTAGGTACCCTAAATGACTGGGTACTATTGCCATAATTCATTGGTGACTCCCATAATTATATTGATACAAACTGGTCGGAGGAAATTAAACTAGCATACATATAGAGTTTTGACAAGGCCAAAACACAAAGGCCATGGGTATAGATACCCTAGATGCTCGGAAGAGGTTAGACTCCGCGGACGAGGACTAAAAAATTGAACCTTATATTGACTGAGGCTCAAATTATTATAATATATAAAATATATAAGATATAAATTATAAACTAATGGGGTACCCCCCGAAAGGGGGACACTAGATAGGCTACATGACAAGGGGATAGCGGGGGCCTAGGGAACCTACCTTCCCCTGCGCTAGTTCTACAGCCCTAGTGCCTAGGCAGGGAAAACCGCCCTAATAAGGGCGGGCCTGCTCCCGATCCTCCTACTTGCCTAATAGGTCCCTAGAAATTGGTGACACTGACTTTATGCTTACTAAAGCCTCCACTAGCTGCCTATAGTCACCAAAAACGGGGGGTACCCCCAGGTCAATCTACAAAAAACTAGCATAATTGACCTGTTCATTCAGGCCAGATGGAGTACAGGTGTCTAGTTTGTAAATCCACCTACACTCCCTTTGTAGGAGTACACGGTCCAGATCCCCTCCTCTAGGTGATGGCCAAACTTTTTCTATACCCATGAATTTGATTATCTGTCCGGCCCTGGTGAGAGTCATTGATGTGCCTTGCAAGGGGCTTATCCCTCCGATGTCGGATGTCCCCCAGATGTTCAAGAATCCTGGTCTTGAATGCTCTCCTGGTCTTACCCACGTATTTTTTACCACATGGGCAGGTAGCTAGATAAATAACCGATATTGTAGAGCAGTTGATAAACTCTCTCAATCTGAACTGTTCTCCAGTGGATTCATTAACAAATATCTGAGACCTGCTGATGTTGATGAAGGCCTTACAGTGTCCACATGGAAAACACCCCGATTGTCTAGGTCTTTGTTCTAACCAGGTGTTTCCCAATGACCTCGTTGGTAGATGGCTTTGTGTAAGTATGTCACCTAAGTTGCGACCTCTCCTAAAAGTCAGTAGGGGTACCTCTGGGATTTTGTCACGTATATCAGGGTCCATTCTGAGTATATCCCAATGTCTATTAAGGATCTCACGCATTTTGGTGGACCCTTGATCAAATGTCGCTATTACTCTTGTAATCCCCCCTAACTGGTCTTCCCTCGGTCGGGGTATAAGTAATGATTCCCTGGGTGTAGCAAGTGCATGTTGGTATGCTGCTGAGAGAACGTGCGAGGGATAGCCTCTATTTTTGAACCGTGTACGAAGTTTACCAGCCTCCTCCACGAAATCACACCTCTCCGAGCAATTCCTCCTGAGGCGGAGATATTGTCCACGCGGGATACCCCGTTTAAGGGGTCCCGGGTGGCAGCTCTCCCACCTCAGGAGGCTATTGGTGGCAGTGGCTTTTCTATGCACGGTGGTCCGCAAGGTACCACTATCTTGTTTGTAAATCATAATATCCAAGAAAGCTAGGCATTTCTCCTGTATCTCAAAAGTGAAGAAAAGCCCTAGTCCATTGTTATTTAGGGATTTGATAAAGTCCTGAAAGGCCTGGGTTGTACCCTGCCACATAATAAGGACATCATCTATGAATCTAGCCCATACCAGGGCGGATTCACTAAAATGTTCCCTTGTATCTGCAAATACTACGGTGGCCTCCCACCAGCCCAGGGTCAGGTTTGCGTACGTGGGGGCGCATGGGCTCCCCATCGCCGTTCCCCTGAGCTGGTGGAAATAAGTACCGTTGAAAAGGAAGTAATTGTGCGTCAATACAAACCGCATCAATTTAAGCACTAGTTCATTGTGGGCCTGCATATTGATGTCCCTAAAAGACAAATAATATGCTATAGCTGATAGGCCCACCTCATGTGGAATCGCTGAATACAGAGACTCAACATCAATGCTGGTCAATAGTGTGTTTCTGTCTACAACAATTCCCTCCAATCGTTTAAGTAGGTCCGTAGTATCTTGTATATATGATGGTAATGCCATGACAAAGTGCCTTAGCACCTTGTCGATATAGATTCCTATATTTTGTCCCAGACCTCCTATGCCTGCCACGATAGGACGCCCTTTAAGAGGTGTGGTTCCCTTGTGGACTTTGGGCAAGGCGTAGAAGGTCGGGACAATAGGATTCTGTGGTATCAAAAACTCACACTCCTGATCACTTAGCAGGCGATCAGTTTTGGCCAGGGCTACAATCTCCAATAATTCTTTTTTATACCTATTAGTGGGGTCACCACTCAATATCTCATAAGTGGACCTGTCATCCAATAGTTTTTTACACATGAGAATATATTTGTCACGATCCATGACTACAATGTTTCCCCCTTTGTCAGCAGACTTGATAACTAAGTTATCTTTACGCCGTAGCTGTTTAATGGCAGCATGTTCCAAGTTGGAAAGATTCTTCCTGTTTGCTGACAAGGGGGGAAAAGACAAGGCTTTAATATCACGGGATACCAGTTCAAGGAAGACATCCAAGCAATTTGTTTCACTCACAGGTGGAAAGGTTTTATTTCTGTTTTTACAGTTGGTAAATGGACCCTCATACTGTGGTCTCTCGCCATCTTCCAACAGAGATGCTAAATTTCTTACCATCGGGAGTTCATTTATCCCTATGCCTAGTTCTAGACATTCTCTTTTGTCGCGTAGTACATGATATTTGTGCCATTTTAGCTTCCGGATGAAGAGGTGAAGATCCTTAGTCCAAATGAAGGGGTTAAAACTAGTGGTTGGTACATATGAGAGCCCCCGGCCTAGGACCCTCACCTGTGCATCCGTAAGTCTCTCACTAGACAAATTAATCACCTGCAAGTCACCTGTGTCATTAGGGGTCATTGGCGATTCTCTTTGGTTCTGAGTGGGTAAGGATCCCTGTTGTCCCGATTCGTATCCCCAGAAAAAGGAGCCATATGTGAGGCAGAGGATGATTCTCCAGACCATTCTGTGTTCTTGTATTGGTTCCTCCCTGTGCCCGTTTTTCCTCTAGTAGGGCCTCTACCCCGGCGATTTCTGGGGTTACCCTTACCACGTTTGCCTGACTGAGTGTAGGTCCTATCTGTATCACCTTGATCAGTATCTGAGGATGACACCTCGGTTTCAGTGTCCCTTGTTGTTACAGATTTAGTTAGAACACTATAGGCACGGTTTTCCCTAAACTCTTGAAGATCACGGATAAATTGCGCGTGTTTGCGCTCCTTTAGCTGATACTGGAATCGTTCTATAGTGTTTTTAGCTTGTGTCTCTTTAGTCTGAAAGTCAGGGTCCTCCTTGAACTTAAGGACTATGTCCTTTTGTTCCTTCAATTTGCTCTCGGCTATTGTTAGATTAGCTTTCTCTTCCTCGAGCAAAATCTGGATAAACTTTAGAGACGTATTCGTCGCTTCAGTCTCCCACTTTTTTAGGACCGCTGGAGTCCTCAGCCTACTTGCTGGGAGAACTGGGATTCGGAGGCCCCTAGGCACAATTTGATGTTTTAAATAACTCTCGAATCCCTGGATTTCCCAGAAAGAGACTGCGTATTGTTTGTAGCAGGTGATCAGATCACGGAGTGCAATTTTTAAAGAAGGAGTGAATTTAGTTTGTGTGAAAACTCGTTCTGAGAAAACCTCCCTAGCTTCACATAACCATTCAGCCAAATTCGGTGTACCAGATACAAAGCTAGCCATCACTGAAAAATACAAATACCATAGAGCTTGCTATTATAATATATTTTATATATTATAATAATTTGAGCCTCAGTCAATATAAGGTTCAATTTTTTAGTCCTCGTCCGCGGAGTCTAACCTCTTCCGAGCATCTAGGGTATCTATACCCATGGCCTTTGTGTTTTGGCCTTGTCAAAACTCTATATGTATGCTAGTTTAATTTCCTCCGACCAGTTTGTATCAATATAATTATGGGAGTCACCAATGAATTATGGCAATAGTACCCAGTCATTTAGGGTACCTAGACTTCCCATTATGTATGTATACACTCTTACGGTCCGGCTTTTCTACAAGGCACCTCCGAAGTATTGCCTATTAAATATATATACTTATGAATAGTTTTAGGTTACATACTTAACCGCTATCCCGTTAGTTCCCCCTAAACTTGCCTTAAACATCTAGCCATTATGAATATACCACGATATAAGAGTATTTACCATAGCCGTAATCACATGATTCTTTTGTTTTCATTGCGGCCGTCACCTGACCGCGCGCTGCCCGATAATCGCCGGCCCCTATGACGTCAATCAGGGGCGCGGCGGAAGTGACGCGTGGCTCGGCCAGCGTATAAGACGTCACACGCCGTGATCCCAGGTACGGAAGCGCATTAGCAGCCGGCATTTACCGCAAGGCTCTCCGCCACTGCGGGTATAGCGTACCGTCCTGGGATCACGGATATCGGCAGACTGGAACTGTGAGTAGCCGCATACTGCGGAGAAGTGGTTCTTCTTTACAGGTACCAGCTGGACAGCTACTGATAGGGGCTTTTCTCTATGTGCTTTCCTTTTTAGGTTTTCTGGAAAATATCCACGGCACAGTGAGTGTATGCTCCGCATGAATTGCTCATGTGTTTTATTATGCTTGGAGCACATAAATGACATTGGTACCTTTCTGTTGTGCTTTCTTTGCAGGTGGCCTGATACAGACAGTCTTTGCCGTGATCTCTTAGTCACATTGGTTTGTTTATTTATTTATAGGGTGCTCTTAGTACCACAATTCTAAGGTGTCTCAAGCTTTGTCTTTTGTCTCTCCTGATGACGCCATATCATTAGTGGCAGAAACGCGTTGAGAGCGACACCCTGTATGCTTGATATTGCTTCTGGAGTTAGATCCATACCGCAACCAGAACATTTATATTTATTTGTTTGGGTCATTTGAGCACTAATTTAATTTGGTGACGATTTTAACTTTGTAAAATTAAAAGTTAAGTATTACATGCACCTCCCCTGGGATTCTAATTGATTTATCCCCCTTATTATTTTTCATTGTCACTTCAAGCATTAATAACTCAGATTTTTTTTATATCTCATTCTGATTCAGAGCTTATTTTTTCGTGACATTCTACTTTCACGGAACGTAAAAAGGGGTATAGTAAGCCTTAACCACCCACAGGTGATTGAAATATTTTCGTTAAATTTGGATGGGAAAAGGAAAAAAATATTTTTTTTTTCACCAAAATACTGGTGTTACCCTGAATTTTTCATTTTCACAAGGGTTACAAATTTTGAAACAGGGTTACAAATTTTGGGGGGCTTTTTTTCCCACAAGTAGGAAAATACCCCATATGTGGATGTAAAATGCTCTGCGGGTGCACTACAATGCTCAGAAGAGAAGGAACGCTATTGGGATTTTGAAGAGAAAATGTGTCCATAATTGAAGGCCATGTGTGTTTACAAAGCCACCATAGTGCCAGAACAAAGGACCCCCCCCCCTCCCCCACATGTGACCCCATTTTGGAAACTACACCCCTCACGTAATGAAATAAGGGGTGCAGTGAGCATTTAACACCCCCCCCCCCCCCCCCCCACAGATGTCTGACAGATTTTTTGGAACAGTGGTCCGTGAAAATGAAAAATAAAATTTTTCATTTGCACAGCCCACTGTTCCAAAGATCTGTCAAACGCCAGTGAGGTGCACTTATTAAATTCTGTGAGGGGTGTAGTTTCCAAAATGGGGTCACATGTGGGGGGGGCTTTGTAAACGCAGATGGCCCCTGACTTCCATTCCAAACAAATTCTCTTTTCAAAAGCTCAATGGTGCTCCTTCTCTTCTGAGCATTGTAGTGCGCCAGCAGAGCCCTTGATGTCCACACATGGGATATTTCCATACTCAGAAAAAATGGGGTTACAAATTTTGGGGGTCATTTTCTCCTATTAACCCTTGTAAAAAGGTAAAATTTGGGGAAAAATCTGCATTTTAGTGAAAAAATTTATTTTCTCATATACATATCCAACTTTAACAAAACGCCGTCAAAAACCTGTGGGGTGTTATGGCTTACTGTACCTCTTGTTACGTTCCTTAAGGGGTGTAGTTTCCAAAATAGTATGCTGTGTGTTTTTTTTTTTTGCTGTTCTGGCACCAGAGGGGCTTCCTAAATGCGACATGCCCCCCAAAAACCATTTCAACAAAATTTGCTTTCCAAAAGCCAAATGTGACTCCTTCTCTTCTGAGCATTGTAGTTCGCCCACAAAGCATTTTACGTCCTAACATGGGGTATTCCTATACTCAGAAGAGATGGGGTTCAAAATTTGGGGGGCATTTTCTCCCATTACCCTTTGTAAAAATGGTAAATTTGGGGAAAAAAACACTTTAGTGAAATTTTTTTTTTGCTCATTTACACATCCGACTTTAACGAAAAGTCGTCAAACACCTGTGGGGTGTTAAAGCGTACCAGTCAGATCACTCAAAGAAACAAAACTGTTATATGTTGCTCAGTATCTCATCCTGATCATGTACATGTACTTTGTATGTGTCTGTGACCTACATTTCTCTCAGAATTAGCTTTCTTTCTGAAATACCTTAATTTTATCACCCAGAAGCAGGGGGCGGGTACTCACAGTGATAGCCACTCCCCCTCTCTCCTCAGTCCAGTGCTTCCCAACCAGGGTGCCTCCAGCTGTTGCAAAACTAAAACTCCCAGCATGCCTGCACTGTCAAATGATGTGTGGGCATGCTGGGAGCTGTAGTTTTGCAACAGCTGGAGGTAGTCCCACTTTATCTCACACACACACAGGCTTCATATATTCTTACACATACACATTAGATAGACACACTGATATACACACATACATATATCCACACACACACTCATACACAAACGCCTGGACACTTTCGTCTGCAATGCATGTTTCTGCCTCTCTCAATGATGTCTGCTGTGTGAGAGATGGCAGCAGTCTTCCTGCCCCTCCCCCCTCCAAAACGTCCCGAAGTCCAGGACGAAGCAGTGTTCACAGAAGCACTGAATGCATTCCAGGAGGCAGAGGGGGCAGTTTTTTGACTGGATTTTTCACTATGAAATACTGAAAATTTTCTAATGAAAGCAATTGCAAAACCTATTGGTTTTGCATGCTTTACAACATATCAAAAGTTTTTATATCTGACAGCGCCTATTTAAGGCTCACTGGACCCCTTGTTACATGCCTTGAGGGGGTGTAGTTTCCAAAATGGTATACCATATGGGGGTTTTCTGCTGTTTTGGCACCATAGGGGCTTCCTAAATGTGACATGCCCCCCCCCCCCCCCCAAAACCATTTCAGAAAAATTCACTCTCCAAAATCCCATTGTTGCTCCTTCCCTTCCAAGCCCTCTACTGCGCCCGCTGAACACTTGACATACACATGAGGTATTTCCGTACTCAAGAGAAATTGGGTTACAAATTTTGGGGGACCTTTTTCTCCAATTACTAAATTCAAAAACTGGGTCTACAAGAACATGTGAGTGTAAAAAAATGAAGATTTTGAATTTTCTCCTTCACTGCTATTCCTGTGAAACACCTAAAGGGTTAAAACACTTACTGAATGTCATTTTGAATACTTTGGGGGGGTGCAGTTTTTATAATGGGGTCATTTGTGGGGTATTTCTAATATGAAGTCCATTCAAATCCACTTCAAAACTGAACTGGTCCCTGAAAAATTCTGATTTTGAAAATTTTGTGAAAAATTGCTGCTATACTTTGAAGCCCTCTGATGTCTTCCAAATGTAAAAACATGTCAACTTTATGATTAAAATATAAAGTAGACAATGTATATGTGAATCAAGAAATCTTTTATTTGGAATGTCTGTTTTCCTTACAAGCAGAGAGCTTCAAATTTAGAAAAATGCTAAATTTTCAATTTTTTCATCAAATTTTGGAATTTTTCACCAAGAAATGAAGCAAGTATTTACCACTAACATGAAAGTAGAATATGTCAAGAAAAAACAATCTCGGAATCAGAATGAAAAGTAAAAGCATCCCAGAGTTATTAATGCTTAAAGTGACAGTGGTCAGATGTACAAAAAATGGTCCTTAAGAGGTTAAAGGAGTACTCCGGTGGAAAAAAAACTTTTTTTAAATGAACTGGTGCCAGAAAGTTAAACCGATTTGTAAATTACTTCTATTAAAAAATCTTAATCCTTTTAGTACTTTTTAGCAGTTCTATGCTACAGAGGAAATTCTTTACTTTTTGAATTTCTTTTTTGTGTTGTCCACAGTGCTCTCTGCTGACACCTCTGTCCGTGTCAGGAACTGTTCAGAGCAGCATAGGTTTTCTATAGGGATTTTTCTCCTGCTCTGGACAGTTCCTGACACAGGCATCAGGTGTAATAGAAACTTAAAAAATAAATATTTTCCTCTGTAGCATACAGCTGCTAAAAAGTACTGAAAGGATTAAGATTTTTTTAATAGAAGTAATTTACAGATCTGTTTAAAGGGGTATTCCCTGGCATTTTTTTTTATTTGACTATGCTAGAGGGGCTCTAAAGATAGAGTAGTTCATAATATAGCGTCTGTACCTGGGTGTGACGGTTTTCTCACAATTCTTCTGTGATTTTCACCTCACTATTTATTTTTACCAGTATACAAAATGACTGTTGTCTGATTTTTCCCAGCTTGCAATGCGGCCGAGACCTGACTCACTAGTCAGCTGATGACAGGGAGCCTGTCTGCTTCAATGGGTGGAGGGATCAATCTGCAACTAAAGAAACAGCTGTAGGCACCCTGATTGAAAACCACAGGTCTTTTGTTTCAATGGGTGGGGTGGCTGATGTGTGAGAGGGAGGAAAATGGCATTGTGGGATTTGTAGTCAAAAAAACATAAGACAAACAGGAAATACAAGTTTACAAAAAGCTAGCCACAGTGTTATAGTAATCTCATGACATAGCCATTTAGCCCCAAGACAAGCGCAGATCCTTCCTAAGCATGTCCATTACTGCCTGCCAGGTACGTACTAAAATCACCTTATGCTGGATAACCCCTTTAACATTCTGGCACCAGTTCATTTAAAAAAAAGTTTTCCACGGAGTACCCCTTTAACACCCCACAGGTGTTTCATGACTTCTCGTTAAAGTTGGATGTGTAAATACATTTTTTTTTCACTAAGATGCTGGTTTACCCCCAAATTTTACATTTTCACAAGAGGTAATAGGAGAAAATGCCACCCAAAATTGGAACCCCATGTGTGGACGTCAAGTGCACTGCGGGTGAAATACAATGCTCAGAAGAGGAGTCACATTTGGCTTTTGGAAAGCAGAGTTTGCTGAAATGGTTTTCAGGGGGCCCCTATGGTGCCAGAACAGCAAAAAAAGAATAATAATAAATAAATAAATTAATAAATAAATAAAGGAAAAAAAACCACATGGAATATTATTTTGGAAACTAGACCCCGCTCAAGGAATGTAACAACCAGTACAGTGAGCTTTAACACCCCACAGGTGTTTGATAAATGTTCATGAAAGTGGGATGTGAAAAGGAAAAATTAGATTTTTTTTTACACTAAAATGCTGGGGTAACCCCAAATTTTTCATTTTCAAATGGTAGTAGGAGTAAATGTCACCGTAAATTTGTAAATACATTTCTTTGGATTAACCCCTAAAGGACGCAGGGTTTTTCAGTTTTTGCATTTTCAATTTTTCATCATCACCTTCTAAAAATCATAACACTTTCAATTTTGCACAGAAAATTTCATATGATGGCTTATTCTTTGCGCCACCAATTCTACTTTGCAGTGACAGTCATTTTACCAAAAAATCCACGGCGAAACGGAAAAAAGGTTCATCGTGCGACAAAACTGAAGAAAAAAAATGCCATTTTGTAACTTTTGGGGGCTTCCGTTTCTACGCAGTGCATTTTTCGGTAACAATGACCCCATTATCTTTATTCTGTAGGTCCATACGTTTAAAATGATACCCAACTTATATAGGTTTGATTTTGTCGTACTTCTGAAAAAAATCATAACTACATGCAGGAAAATATATACGTTAAAAATGCTCATATTCTGACCCCTATAACTTTTTTTTTTCCTTGAACGGGCGCCGGGCGGGGATTGGACCGGTATGCCTGCTGAAATCGTTCAGCAGGCATCCCGTACAAACGCCCAGGGGGGTCATCAGACTCCCCCATGTCGGCAATCGCTAGTGAATTCACACTTGCAATTTACGCGATTCCGGGTCATTACGGGTCTATAGTGACCCGGAATATAAGGGGGATTGCGGTTGTCTAAGACACCCACAATCCCCCTGAAGGCATAGGAGTGAAGTGGCAGGGGTGCCACACCTCCTATCCCTGCTATTGGTGGTCCTAGACGCAACCACCAATAGCAGAACTTTCATTTTCCCAGTCCTGCCCACCCACAATAGGCGGGGCAGAACGGGTAACGAAAGGAGACCGGCGCCGAAGATCCACTTACCTATCCGGGCGGGCGACGGAGGCTGCGGGCGGCGATGTACGGCTGAATCCGATGGAAGCCGGTGAGTTGCCTAGTATAATGGTCTCAAACTGTAGCCCTCCAGATGTTGCAAAACTAAAACTCCCAGCATGCCCAGACAGCTGTTTGGGCATGCTGGAATATGTAGTTTTGCAACAGCTGGAGGGCTATAGTTTGAGACCACTATATAGTGGTCTCTAAACTGTAGCCCTCCAGATCTTGCAAAACTACAACTCCTAGCATGCCCAAACAACTGTTTGCTGTCTGGGCAAGCTGGGATTTGTAGTTTTTCAACAGCTGGAGGACCACAGTTTGGAGATCACTTAACAGTTTTCTCTAAAACTGAAGCCCACCAGATGTTGCAAAACTGCAAATCCTAGCATGCACAGACAGCAAACAGCTGTCTCGGCATGCTGGAAGTTGTAGTTGCGTACCTCCAGATGTTGCATAACTACATCTCCCAGCATGCCCTTCGGTGATCAGTACATGCTGGGAGTTGTAGTTTTGAACAGCTGGAGGCAGACTGGTTGGAAAATACTGAGTTAGGTAACAGAACCTAACTGAAGGTTTTCCACCCAGTGTGCCTCCAGCTGTTGCAAAAGTACAACTCCCAGCATGCACGGTCTGTCAGTACATGCTGGGAGTTGTAGTTTTTAAACAGCTGGATGTTCGCCCCCCTCCCCCCCCATGTGAACGTACAGGATACATTCACAAGGGCAGGCTTACAGTAAGTTTCCTGCTTCAAGTTTGGGCTGCGGCAAATTTTTCACCGCAGGGCAAACTCCCAGCGGGAAACTCACCGTAACACGCCAGTGCGAATGTACCCTAAAAACACTACACTAACACATAATAAATAGTAAAACACTACATATACACCCCCTTATACTGTCCCCCCCCCCCCCCCCCCCCAATAAAAATGAAAAACTTATTGTATGGCAGTGTTTCCAAAGCGAAGCCTCCAGCTGTTGCAAAACAAAAACTCCTAGCATTTCCGGATAGCCACTGACTGGAGGCACCCTGTTCGGGAATCACTGGCGTAGAATACCCCGATGTCCACCCCTATGCGATCCCTAATTTAGTCCCAAAATGCTCATTGAGCTCTCTCACTTCGGAGCCCTGTCGTATTTCAATGAAACCGTTTAGGGCCACATATGGTGTATCTCCGTACTCAGGAGAAATTGCACTACAAATTTTGGGGGGCTTTTCTCCTTTTACCTCTTATGAAAAGGAAAAGTTGGGGGCTACACCAGCTTGTTAGTGTAAAAAAATAAAACATTTTACACTAAAATGCTGGTGTTGCCCCATACTTTTTATTTTCACAAGCGTTAAAAGGAAAAAAAGACCCCCAAAATTTATAACGCAATTTCTCCTGAGTACAGAAATACCTCATATGTAGGCGTAAAATGCTCAGCGGGCGCACAACATGGCTCAGGAGTGAGAGCGCACCATGTACATTTGAGGCCTATATTGGTGATTTGCACAGGGGTGGCCGATTTTACAGCGGTTCTGACATGAACGCAAGAAAATAAATACCGATATGTGACTCCATTTTGGAAACTACACCCCTCATGTAATTTAATAAGGGGTACAGTGAGCATTTACGCCCCACAGGTGTCTGGCAGATTTTTGGAACAGTGGTCTGTGAAAATGAAAAATGTAATTTTTCATTTGCACAGCCCACTGTTCCAAAGATCTGTCAAACGCCAGTGGGGTGTAAATAATCACTGCACCCCTTATTAAATTCTGTGAAGGGTGTAGTTTCCAAAATGGGGTCACATGTGGGGGGGGGGTCCACTGTTCTGGCACCACGGGGGGCTTTGTAAACGCACATGGCCCCTGACTTCCATTCCAAACTATTTTTTCCCAAAAGCTCAATGGCGCTCCTTCTCTTCTGAGCATTGAAGTGCGCCAGCAGAGCACTTTATGTCCACACATGGGGTATTTCCATACTCAAGAGATGGGGTTTCAAATTTTGGGGGGCATTTTGTCCAATTACCCCTTGTAAAAATTTTAAATTTGAGGGAAAACTAGCATTTTAGTGAAAAAAAATATAAAATAATTTACACATCCAACTTTCACGAAAAGTCGTCAAACACCAGTGGGGTGTTAAGGCTCACTGGACCCCTTTTTATGTGCTTTGAGGGGTGAAGTTTCCAAAATAGTATGCCATGTGTTTTTTTTTTTTGCTGTCCTGGAACCATAGTGTGTCCTGGAACCATAGTGGCTTCCTTAATGGGACATGCCCCCCAAAAACCATTTCAGCAAACTTTGCTTTTCAAAAGCTAAATGTGACTCCTTTTCTGAGCATTGTAGTTTGCCCGCAAAGCATTTTACATCCTAACATGGGGTATTTCCATACTCCGAAGAGATGGGGTTACAAATTTTGAGGGTCATTTTGTCCTATTATCCCTTGTAAAAATTTTAAATTTGAGGGAAAATTAGCATTTTAGTGAAAAAATAAATAAATCATTTTCCATCCAACTTTAACGAAAAGTTGTCAAACACTTGTAAGGTGTTAAGGCTCACTGGACCCCTTGTTACGTGCCTTGAGGGGTGTAGTTTCCAAAATAGTATGCCATGTGTTTTTTTTTTTTGCTGTTCTGGCACCATAGGGGCTTCTGAAATGTGACATGCCCCCCAAAAACCATTTCAGAAAAACTCACTCTCCAAAATCCCACTGTCGCTCCTTCCCTTTTGAGCCCTCTACTGCGCCCGCCGAACACTTAACATACACATGAGGTATTTTCTTACTCGACAGGAATTGGGTTACACATTTTAGTAAGATTTCTCTCCTTTTACCCCTTGTCTTGTAAAAATTCAATAACTGGGTCTAAAACAACATGCCGGTGTAAAAAAATGAAGATTTTGAATTTTCTCCTTCAATTTGCTGCTATTCCTGTGAAACACCTAAAGGGTTAACAAACCTTTTGAATGTCATTTTGAATACTTTGAGGGGTGCAGATTTTATAATGGGGTCATTTGTGGGGTATTTCTAATAAGAAGGCCCTTCAAATCCACTTCAAAACAGAACTGGTCCATGAAAAATTTCCATTTTGAAAATTTTGTGAAAAATTTGAAAATTGGTGCTATAATTTGAAGCCCTCTGATGTCTTCCAAAAGTAAAAACATGTCAACTTTATGATGGAAACATAAAGTAGACATATTGTATATGTGAATCAATATATAATTTACTTGGGATATTTATTTTCCTTATAAGCAGAGAGCTTCAAAGTAAAAAAAAAAATGCCCAATTTTCAATTTTTTCATAAAATTTTGGAATTTTTCACCAAGAAATGATGCAAGTATCGACAAAATTTTACCACTAACAAAGTAGAATATGTCACAAAAAAATAATCTCTGAATCAGAATGAAAGGTTAAAGCATCCCAGAGTTATTAATGTTTAAAATGACAGTGGTCAGATGTGCAAAGAATGGCCGTGTCCTACAGTGAAAATTGGCTGGGTCCTTAAGGGGTTAAATACTGGGATCGGGCGTAGGGGTACAGGTACGCCCTACATCCTTAACCTCTTAAGGACTTAGGGCGTACTTGTACGCCCTAAGCCCGGTCCCCGTGTGAAAAATGGGGTCACGCCGCGACCCTGGGCTAACAGCGCGCGGCACCTATCCTTGTGCCGCGCGCTGTTAACCCTTCAGACGCAGCAATCAAAGTTGACCGCCGCGTCTGAAAACAAAAGTAAACGGTTCCCAGCAGCTCAGTCTGGCTGATCAGGACATCGCGATAAAATCACGATGTTCCGATCAGCTGGTATGCATGCGGGGGTCTCCTTACCTCTCTCCGCGGCATCTGATCGGGATTGATTGCTCCAAGCCTGAGCTGACTGATCCCTGCAGGGATCAGCATAAGAGATCAGTGTGTGCAGTGCTATAGCTCCCTATGGGAGCCATAACACTGCAAAAAAAAAAAGTGGAAAAAAAAAAAAAGTTTACAAAGGTCATTTAACCCCTTCCATATTAAAAGTTTGAATCACCCCCCTTTTCCCATAAAAAAAACTGTGTAAATAAAAATGTGGTATCACGGCGTGCAAAAATGTCCGAACTATAAAAATGTATCTAATAAATCACAGAATTCTGTAGTAAATACCCAGTGTCAGAAATAGAATTCACAGAAGGGGTATTACAACTTAAAACTTAACATTTATTGTGCTATTTAAAAGACAAGACCCCACTGACAACAAAACAAACAGAAAAAAGTAGTCACAACGGACCCAGAGACCATAGATTGTGAACAGCAGTCTGAGTCAGTCACAGAGGCCAAGGTAAAGAATGATCAGGGAGTGACAGGGGATGAAAACTGTAAGACCAGGGTGGGTAGGGCTGTGGCCCTAGTATACCCTAACAGGGAGATGTCGTGCCACTAACCCTGCTCGCTCAGGGAACTGTCGGGGCACTCGTCCTTGAAAGGACGACCCCTGCCCCGGTCTACCCCTTTGTCAAACCCTGCACTATATGGATAATCAGCCTGCCCATCCAACGCGTTTCCCCCAAGTCATTGGGTTCGTCAGGGGCTACAAAGCAAAGACAACCAATATCACAAATATAATCTACAGCTTGATAACACAGAGTGCAAAACAAAAGCCAAGGCCAAAAAGGTGCACCAGTTACAATAAAGTGCACCATATAGAATTAATCAATAATGCACACCGCAACAACATCCCATAAGCATAAGCACCCCTCAATAGTAAGTTACAGTGCAGGGAATAGTGATGTGCTAATGACCCAGAGCAGAGCCCTGCTCCTGGGTACTGACTCATGTGACCCACAGTGGCGGTCTGCGAGATGCTGGCATCTGTAGTGGCAGAGTGCACAGCTATGGCGTCTGTTTTCCGCTAATTTGATCAGCGAAACAGGAACCCTCTTATGGCACTTACCTAATCAGACGCTGCTACGCTCGAATCGCGCGACGCTTCCGGATGCCGACGTCACACAAGTGAGTCTACATTACTTCCGGGGGCGCGTCATCACTAAAGAGCACAGCGTCTGCCGTTGCCTGGCAACGCCACAGTGCTGTGCGCAGGCGCCGTCCACAACTTGTAAACAAACAGAATTAGTATTTAGTGGCTGGATCTGGGACAAAAACGGTAAGTATAAACAGAAAGGTAGTGCGATCCTACTAATTGGTGACATGGCAGTAGGTCTCCAACAACTACTAAGCTACAGAATCAGAAATAGATTAATACTTGCTGCAGAAAACAAAATGTATATATATATAACAAGGGTGTAGAAGACAGAGGGAACATGGAGCTGAACTGAATGGTAAGAGTGACAGGGCACGAGGGTATAAGCTGAAGAGGAATACATATCAGCTACAGAAAACATGCATAACTTAATTTCTCATTTAAGCCTTTCGGGGACTGAGTCTGGAGACGGAATATCCACTGGGCCTCTTTTTGCAAAATCAATTTATCCCGGTCCCCTCCCCTTAGGGGGGGGTCTTACCAGCTCAATCCCCACAAAGGTCACCACTTTTGGGTCCCCCCATGGCTATCACAAACGTGTCTTGCCAAGGGTTTGTCCGCTTGATTTGCGATGTCCCTCAAATGCTCCCCCACCCTCATTCTCAGTTCACGCTTTGTTATTTACACGCAAATTTATTCACACGCAAATTACAATGGCATAAGTATCATCTCAATGTTGAGAGGAGGAGGGCTCTTGAACTGGGATTACCCAGGGATGTACTACAGGGCGCTGACATTCTGGTGGGCTTGCTATCTGAGAGTTAGGCTACCAGTGGTCAGGGTCCTTTTACGACTCTCAGGAGTAAGAACACAAAGATGCCCCCGGCTGGGGACATCTCGTGCATTGATGTCTTTCTGGGACTTGTGACTGGTGAACTAGAACATATTCATTCTGACAGACACTCCAACTTTAGACATGGGGAAATGGCGGCTCTCCAGTCCTTGGAGCGTGACCAGTCCCTTACCATAAAGCCCTCCGATAAGGGGGGTAACATTGTGGTGATGGACTGGTCACAGTATCGTGAAATGTGTCTTACTTTACTAGCGGACACCACCAGTTATAAGATTATGGAGGGAAATCCGACTGAGGGTTATCTCTCTGAACTTAAACAGATAGTTGAGGGAGCTAAAAGCCTCAACTTACTAAGTGAGGAGGAGATAGACTTTTTGGTACCCCGCTTTCCTCGGATCTCGACGTTCTATGCCTTGCCGAAGGTCCACAAGGGCACGTCTCCCCTCAAGGGTCGTCCAATAGTCTCTGGCGTAGGAAACATTACTCAGAATGTGGGTGTTTATATATCGACACCATACTGAAACTCTTTGTAATGGCATTACCTTCCTACACCAGAGACACCACAGACCTACTGCAAAAACTGGATGGTCTGTCCCTTGAGGGCGACTGCCTATTTGCTAGCATAGACGCTTAGTCTCTATACACCTCTATCCCACATGATCTTGGGATAGCAGCGGTTGACTTTTTTCTCCAAACAAGGGGTGTCCAATTTCGTGCCCACAGCCGACTAGTTTCCGATTTGTTGCGGTTTACTCTCACCAGAAATTATTTCCTCTTTGATAGGCGTATTTACCATCAAACATGGGGGACCGCGATGGGAAGCCCCTGTGCCCCCACCTATGCAAATCTCTATCTTGGGTGGTGGGAGGAGTCGGTTGTTTTTGGTGAGAGCCTTTTACGCTACACGGAACTGGTCAGTCTGTGGGCACGTTTTATTGATGACATATTCATTCTTTGGAATGGGTCATCAATTCAGTTTGGGGAGTTTGTGGATGCACTTAATCAAAATGACCTAGGATTACGCTTTAACTTCGAGATACATAGGGACCAGATCCCATTTCTCGATGTCCTGATCTCGAGAAATAATATTGGCGGGTTAGATCCCACTATATACCGCAAGCCTACATCCACAAACTCACTACTCAACTGGGACAGTCACCACCCCAGATCTGTCTGCAGAGGGATTCCAAAAGGGCAGTATTTGCGCATTAAGCGCAACTGCTCTACGGATTCGGAATTCAAAAAGCAGGCCGTTGATCTACGGAAAAGGTTCAGAGAACGGGGGTACCCCGACTGGGTGTTAAGGAAAGCGTATCAGGAGGCCATGGACAAAGAACGCAATTCACTTCTTGTACCCTGACAGAAAACTCTAGTTAAAGACATCACACGAATAGTGGCCACTTTTGATAATGGCACCCCCCAGGTCAGAGCCATTATTGAAAAGTATTGGCATGTCCTATTGATGGATAAAGATCTTCAGGAGGTCTTGGATACTCGCCCACAGATTTCGTTTCGACGGGGTCGGAATCTGTGGAACAGACTTGTTCGTAGCCATTTCACCAGACCTAATCAAGGACACACTTGGCTAGACCGCAGAATCGAGGTCTGCTTTAGATGCAGTGGATGCATTGCATGCAACCACATTGCAGTGACTAAGACCTTCATGAGTTCCATCACAGGGGGCATTTTTGATATCCATGATTTCATAAACTGTCGGAGCAAGGGGGTGGTATATAAGGCCAACTGTATATGTGGTCTTGAATACATTGGCAAAACCAAGCGTGAACTGAGAAGGAGGGTGGGGGAGCATTTGAGGGACATTACAAATCAAGCGGACAAACCCTTGGCAAGACATGTTTGTGACAGCCATGGGGGGGACCCAAAAGTGGTGACCTTTGTGGGGATTGAGCTGGTAAGACCCCCCCCCCCCCTAAGGGGAGGGGACCAGGATAAAATTATTTTGCATAAAGAGGCCCAGTGGATATTCCGTCTCCAGACTCAGTCCCCGAAAGGCTTAAATGAGAAATTAAGTTATGCATGTTTTCTGTAGCTGATATGTATTCCTCTTCAGCTTATACCCTCGTGCCCTGTCACTCTTACCATTCAGTTCAGCTCCATGTTCCCTCTGTCTTCTACACCCTTGTTATATATATACATTTTGTATTCTGCAGCAAGTATTAATCTATTTCTGATTCTGTAGCTTAGTAGTTGTTGGAGACCTACTGCCATGTCACCAATTAGTAGGATCGCACTACCTTTCTGTTTATACTTACCGTTTTTGTCCCAGATCCAGCCACTAAATACTAATTCTGTTTGTTTACAAGTTGCGGACGGCGCCTGCGCACAGCACTGTGGCGTTGCCAGGCAACGGCAGATGCTGTGCTCTGTAGTGATGACGCGCCCCCGGAAGTGATGTAGACTCACTAGTGTGACGTCGGCATCTGGAAGCGGCGTGCGATTCGAGCGTAGCAGCGTCTGATTAGGTAAGTGCTATAAGAGGGCTCCTGTTTCGCTGATCAAATTAGCGGAAAACAGACGGAGGGGACTGGGATAAATTGATTTTGCAAAAAGAGGCCCAGTGGATATTCCGTCACCAGACTCAGTCCCCGAAAGGCTTAAATGAGAAATTAAGTTATGCATGTTTTCTGTAGCTGATATGTATTCCGGTGTGCGGTGTGCATTATTGATTCATTCTATATGGTGCACCTTTTTGGCCTTGGCTTTTGTTTTGCACTCTGTGTTATCAAGCTGTAGATTATATTCGTGATATTGGTTGTTTTTGCTTTGTAGCCCCTGACGAACCCAATGACTTGGGGGAAAAGCGTTGGGTGGGTGGGCTGATTATCCATATAGTGCAGGGTTTTACAAAGGGGTAGACCGGGGCAGGGGTCGTCCTTTCAAGGACGAGTGCCCCGACAGTTCCCTGAGCGAGCAGGGTTAGTGGCACGACATCTCCCTGTTAGGGTATATTAGGGCCACAGCCCTACCCACCCTGGTCTTACAGTTTTCATCCCCTGTCACTCCCTGACCATTCTTTACCTTGGCCTCTGTGACTAACTCAGACTGCTGTTCACAATCTAGGGTCTCTGGGTCCGTTGTGACTATTTTTTTCTGTTTGTTTTGTTGTCAGTGGGGTCTTGTCTTTTAAATAGCACAATAAATGTTAAGTTTTAAGTTGTTATACCCCTTCTGTGAATTCTATAAAAATATATTGTTAATTAAATTGCACAGTCAATGGCGTGTGCGCAAAAAAAATCCAAAGTCCAAAATAGTGTATTTTGGTCACTTTTTACATGATAAAAAAATGAATAAAAAGCGATCAAAAAGTCCGATGAATACAAATAAAAACTTCAGAACACTGAGCACAAAAATGAGTCCTCATACCGGCCCGTACGCGGAAAAATAAAAAAGTTATAGGGGTTAGAAGATGAGAATTTTTAACATATAAATTTTCCTGCATGTAGTTATGATTTTTTTCCGAAGTGCGACAAAATCAAACCTATATAAATAGGGTATCATTTTAACCCTATGGACCTAGAGAATAAAGATAAGGTGTTATTTTTACCGAAAAATGCACTGCGTAGAAACAGAAGCCCCCAAAAGTTACAAAATGAAATTTCTTCTTCAATTTTGTCGCACAATGATTTTTTTTCCTTTTCGCCGTGGATTTTTTGGTAAAATGACTAATGTCACTGCAAAGTAGAATTGGTGGCGCAAAAAATAAGTCATCATATGGATTTTTAGGTGCAAGATTGAAAGAGTTATGATTTTTAGAAGGTGATGAGGAAAAAATGAAAATGCAAAAACGGAAAAACGCTGCGTCCTTATCGGGTTAAGGACATACCTCATATTAGGATGTAAACTGCTCTGCGGGTGCACACCAGGTCTCGGAAGAGCAGTAGCGCAGTCAGGGGCCTTGAACATTTACATAGCTACCTATGAAGCCAGGACAGCGGGACCCCCCCTCAAGGAATGTTATATGGGGTACACTAACTTATTAAAGTGGGGTACGGTGGGCCGTAAAATGATAAACAGGTTATGTTTCCAGAATGATTACCCAGAGCATAGCCAAAACAAAAAAATATGCCCACCCCAAACCCTATGCTCTGAATCATCATTCTGGGAATGTGATATGTGTGGCCGTCCCTAACCTGTTGCCTCAAATATGCATCCCGCTCAGGTGGAGAGAGAGTGCTGCGCATATGAGGCAACATAAGGTCCCCGATGATAGTGACTCAGTGACCCATGACCCAGAGAAAAAATAAATACTCCCAGAGGTCTTATCAGGTTTTTTTTTTTTTTTTTTTATAAAAAAAATAAAATAAAGCTTTTGGGGAAATTTAGTGGTTCATGGTGTTAAAGTTTGGAATGTACTCTGGACTTGGTACATTGGGTTCAATTGATGGATAATTTTAATGAAAATGGAAAATGTAGTACTGCTTGGAAGTGTGATATTCCCTGAAGCAGTTTTTAATGCAGAGGCCCGAATGATCAGGGCTAGTTTCACATTGAGTGGTGGTATCCTTCCGTATCCCCCTCCTGTGACACACTCCGCATTTTTTCTGGGATCCTGGCACCTATATTTCCAGTTCCTTGGGAACTCCGGCCTGCTCTTTCCTGGTTGCAAAAGATCAGGACCATTGGATTTCTTCTTGGAACTGGAGGAATGTCCCTGTGTTGCCAGCGTACAAAAGAGTTGTACATGGCAGCCTGTACCAAATAGACTGCAACTTTTTTGCACTAGTCCCGTGTTTTCCGGATGGCCATGTATGGTTTGAGGGCCTGATCAGAGAGATCAACTCCCCCATTAAACTGATTGTAGTCTAGAATACAATCAGGCTTGAGGACCGTTGTTGTGGTACCTCGCACAGGGGTAGGAGAGCTGCCGTTACCATGAATTGTGGTCAGCATAAGGACATCCCTCTTATCCTTATACCTGACCAGCAACAGATTTTCATGGGTACTCACCCTTGGACATAGGTGTCTGAACAAAATCTTGAGGCAGGCCTCTCTGGTTCTTCCGCGTGGTCCCACAAGCGGACGGTGAACTGGCGGCAAGGGATGTGAATGGAGGAATGCTGGTATAAAAGTTATCTGCGTAAAATATGGTAACCCTTACCCAGCAATGGGTGCAAAAGGTCCACAAACGAGTTTCCCGTTAAAACCCAGAGTGGGGGGACATTCTGGGGGTTCAATGCGGGAATCTCGTCCCTCATCTACTGAAAACTTGTGAGTGTACCGGGAGGTACTCTTGCAATGTTTCTATAGTTTCACGCCATACCGGGCCCGCTTTGAGGGAATAAACGGGCGGAAGAGGAGTCTCCCCTTAAAACTGATAAAACTCATATACTAAGAGCTCCCTGAGCGGTACGTAGGCCTCCAAAAATTTGGCCCCAAAATGATCGATGACCGGCCTCACTTTGTAAAGACGGTCATAGTCAGATCACCTCTGGGAGGGGGACATGCCGCATTATCAGCGTAATGCAGGCATTTCCGAATGGCCTCGAACCATGTTTGTGCCATGGCAATACCGTAGAGTGGGGTCTGGTATAGGATGTCCCTGTTCCAGTACTGCCTGACACTTGACCAGGCCCATATGCAGCACTAGGCCCCAAAATGTCCTCATTTCGGCTGCATCGATGGCGTACCATCCATTGGGCCTAGCCAAAAACGAATCAGGGTGGTGGGCAATGAACTGTTGGGCTTACAAGTTTGTTTGCTCCACCATATGATTGACAAAGTACCCACTGAAATAATAACTAAAATAGTCTATTTCAGTGTATCCGGCCGTGTCAATCCAGATTCGAGTCGCTAACAAACTCAAGAATCGATTTGCTGATAACCCTCTGGGGGTCTCCAGACAGGATCACTGGAAGGGAGCTGCGGTACACTTGTCTGGGGGGGGGGGGTCGGACACCTACTACGAGCGACATGGACGCTCGTACTAGTGTCGACCACTGGGTCACTATCATTGGGGGGGTGGGGTGGTGGCCTCTCTTGGTGGCATCTCCACCGCAGTACAGGGGACTCCTCATCAGTGCTAGATGAAGAGGAGGACAAGGAAGAACATCGAAAAGTAGGATGTTCCTCGTCCTCACTGGCAGATTAGTAGTCGGAGGCAAGCAAAGCGTATGCCTCCTCTGTCAAAAATGACTGGCGGGCCATCACCTTTTTTCTACGGTGGTGGGGCATGTGTAGTGTGTGTGTGTGTGTTTGGTGTAACATATATAACGGTGTGTGATTATAAATGACACACAGTAAAAAAAAAAAAAAAAAAAAAAAAAAAAAATGATATATATATATAAGCGGAGCCAAATGCAGCACCCTGAAACCATAATAGGACCCGGGTAATTTTTTTTTATTTTTTTTTTACCACCTACCTGTCCGTTTACTATGAATCTCACCCTGCACTATACAGTATTTTTTCAGCCCTGAGGGACACAGATCTTCACAGAGGGGAGGGGGGGTCCCTGGCTCTCTCTCAGCTCTGCCCGCTGACTGAACAAGGTGAGTGAGCAGAGCTGAGAGAACCCTTCCTCTGCCAGCTGCTAGGGAGGTGACAGGATCGCCACCTCCCCCTAGCTACAGGAGGTGACAGGCGGTGTATAGTACACCGCCAATCACCTTTTAATTCCATGTCATCGGGTCACATGTAAATTCATCGGCGATCTGCAGCGATCGCCGACATGTCGGGCGGGCCGTCTCAGGACCCCCCAGGCCATTGTCATGGGATGCCTGCTGAACGGAAGGATAAAAAGTCTTTGTTCAATTTGCAAACCCCAACAAAAAGGTAAACAAAGAGCTCCAACTCCCAATTGATTATTTGGCCGGCCAATGTAGAAGACTACAAGATCAGGGTAAAAATTCTTCTGCCGGATCAGTCTCCACTTGGGCAGAAAGGAGACAAATCTGTAGTGCAGCTACCTGGAAAAGTATCCATACTTTTCCAACACTACAGACAAGATATGTCTTCTAGGGAGGACATTACATGTACCTTTTTTGTTTGTTTGAAAATTTGAGATCGCGGCGTGCCACCTTCACACAACTAATACATAAAATGGATGCTTGTGCTGCTTCGGGTTCTGAGATACTGCATGTTAGATTTTTATAAAACCCTGACCACTTTTCACCATTTTTTTTTTTTTTTTTTATATAAACACCATTCTTTTGCGCTGATTTGTGCCACAAAAACAGATGTTCGTGTTACTTGGGTGTCCAAGAGATTGCACGTTAACCCCTTAAGGACGTAGCCCTTTTTCACCTTAAGGACTCGGCCGTTTTTTGTAATTCTGACCACTGTCACTTTAAACATTAATAACTCTGGAATGCTTTTAGTTATCATTCTGATTCCGAGATGGTTTTTTCGTGACATATTCTACTTTAACATAGTGGTACATTTTGTGGTAAATTGCATCCTTTCTTGGTGAAAAATCCCCATATTTGAGGGAAAAAAAGAAAATTTTGCATTTTTCTAACTTTGAAGCACTCTGCTTGTAAGGAAAATGGATATTCAAAATATATATTTTTTTTGGGTTCACATATACAATATGTCTACTTTATGTCTGCATTATAAAATGTATGAGTTTCTACTTTTGGAAGACATCAGAGGGCTTCAAAGTTCAGCAGCAATTTTCACATTTTTCACAAAATTTTCACTCACTATTTTTCAGTGACCAGTTTTGAAGTGGATTTGAAGGGTCTTCATATTAGAAATACCCCACAAATGACCCCATTATAAAAACTGCACACCCCCAAAGTATTCAAAATAACATTCAGTACGTGTTTTAACCCTTAAGGTGTTTCACAGGAATAGCAGCAAAGTGAAGGAGAAAATTCAAAATCTTCATTTTTTACACTCGCATGTTCTTGTAGACCCAATTTTTGAATTTTTGCAAGGGGTAAAAAGGAGAAAAATGTTTCTTGTATTCGAAACCCAATTTCTCTTGAGTAAGGACATACCTCATATGTCTATGTTAATTGTTCAGCGGGCGCAGTAGAGGGCTTGGAAGGGAAGGAGCGACAAATGGTTTTTGGGGGGCATGTCACCTTTAGGAAGCCCCTATGGTTTCACAATTGAAGAAATCACAAAGCGTTTCTGAGTTTAAAAGTTCTTTATCTTTAAAGTAGCCGTCTTCAGACAACAATTTTCAAGTAGAAAATGACAAACCATATTCACCCCAAGTGCTCACTGATATACGCAGTAGTCCATCAGAGCTCCATTGAATCTTCACCTTTCGGAGGGCATATGGAGTTCAGAGGACCTTCCTTCCTCTCACGAAGGAGACCGCTGAATGAGAGCCGGATACTTCCCCGACCTTTCTCAAGGGTAATAGCAGAAAATACCCCCAACATTTGATGCCCAATTTCTCCTGATTCAGAAAACACCCCATATGGGGGTGAAAAGTGCTCTGCTGGTGCACTACAGGTCTCAGAAGAGAAGGAGTCTTGCTCTGGGGGCATGTCGCATTTAGGAAGCCCCTATGGTGCCAGAACAGCAAAAAAAAAAAAAATACCACATGGCATACCATTTTGGAAACTAGACCCGTCGGGGAACGTAACAAGGGGTAATGTGAACCTTAATACCCCACAGGTGTTTCACGACTTTTGCATATGTAAAAACTAACAAACATTTTACCTAAAATGTTTGTTTTCCCAAAAATGTAACATTTTTAAAAAGGGTAATAGGAGAAAATACCCCCCAAAATTTGTAACACAATTTCTCCTGAGTACGGCGATACCCCATATGTGACCCTAAACTGTTGCCTTGAAATACGACAGGGCTCCAAAGCGAAAGAGCGCCATGCGCATTTGAGGCCTAAATGAAGGACTTGCATAGGGGTGGACATTGGGAATCATTGGCGTAGAATACCCCTAACAGGATGCCTCCAGCTGTTGCTAAACTCCCAGCATGCCTGGACAGTCAGTGGCTGTCTGGCAATACTGGGAGTAGTTTTGCAACAGCTGGAGGCTCCGTTTTGGAAACAGTGGCGTACCAGACGTTTTTCATTTTTATTGGGGAGGGGGGCTGTGTGGGGGTAGTGTTTTTAGGGTACAGTCACACGGGCGGGGGTTCACAGTAGTTTCTCGCTGGCAGTTTGAGCAGCGGCAGAAAATTTACCGCAGCTCAAGCTTGCAGCCGGATACTTACTGTAAACCTCCGCCCATGTGAGTGTACCCTGTACATTCACATGGGGGGGAGAGAAACATCCAACTGTTGCAAAACTACAACTCCCAGCATGTACAGTCTATCAGTGCATGCTGGGAGTTGTAGTTTTGCAACAGCTGGAGGCACACTGGTTGTGAAACACTGAGTTTGGTAACAAACTCAGTGTTTTGCAACCAGTGTGCCTTCAGCTGTTGCAAAACTACAACTCCCAGCATGCACTGATAGACCGTACATGCTGGGAGTTGTAGTTATGCAACAGCTAGAGGCATACTACTTTGGCTGGGGATGCTGGGGATTGTAGTTATGCAACAGCTGGAGACACACTGGTGTGCAACTTAACTCAGTGTTTCAAAACCAGTGTGCCTTCAGCTGTTGCAAAACTACAACTCTCAGCAGTCACAGACCGCCAACGGGCATGCTGGGAGTTGTAGTTATGCAACCAGCAGATGCACCACTACAACTCCCAGCATGCACTTTAGCTGATTGTGCAAGCTAGGAGTTGTAGTTATACAGCAGCTGAAGGTACACTTTTCCATAGAAAAAATGTGCCTCCAGCTGTTGCAAAACTATAAGTCCCAGCATGCCCATAAGGGAATGCTGGGAGTTGTGGTGGTCTGCCTCCTGCTGTTGCATAACTACAGCTCCCAGCATGCCCTTTTTGCATGCTGGGAGCTGTTGCTAAGCAACAGCAGGAGGCAGTCACTCACCTCCAACTGCTGCTCCTGCACACTTCAGTCCTTCGTCGCCGCCGCTCCTGGGGCCCCGATCCCAACAGGGACGCCGGGGATCGGGGTCCACAGCTGCCGGGGTCCACTTCACGCACCCGCTCACGTCCTCTGGAAGAGGGGCAGAGCGGGTTGCGGAAGTGACACCCGCAGCAGATGCCCTGATTGGTCGACCGGTAAACCGGCCGACGAATCAGGGCAATCGTGAGGTGGCACCAGTGTCTCCTCACCCCTGCTGGCTATGGCTGTTCTGACGGCCCCGATCAGCCAGTAATTCCGGCTCACTGGAGACCCGGAATCCGCCGCAGATCGCTGGGCTGAATTGTACAGCGATCTGCGGCCATCGCCGACATGGGGGGGGGGGGGGGGTCATCATTACCCCCCTGGGCGATATGCCGCAATGCCTGCTGAACAATTTCAGCAGGCATCGGGCACTGGCTCCGCTCCAGCTGGCTGCGGGGGGGGGGGGGGGGGGGGGGGGGGCCGGGAAAGCTGATGACGTACTCATACGTCATGAGTCCTTAAGGACTCTGAAAAGGAGACGTATGAGTACGTCCTCAGTCCTTAAGGGGTTAAATCTGCTGAAACTACACCCACTTTCCACCTCATGTTCTTAAATATTTAAAACAACTACAGCATTTGTTTGTGCTGCAAAAACAGTCTCCCTTAAATAAAGGCTCCTTTAGGAAGTCTCTACTACACTGCTCAAAAAAAATGTTATGGGACACTAAGATAACACTTCTTAGATCTGAATGAACTAATCAAATGAAATACTTTCGTCTTTACATAGTCTAATGTGCTGAAAACATAATCACACAAAAATCACACAACCGCACCAGCATATGGTCTCACAAGAGGTCTGAGGATCTTATCTCGGTACCTAATGGCAGTCAGGCTACCTCTGGCAAGCACATGGAGGGCTGTGCAGACCCCAAAAAAATGCCACCTCACACCATTACTGACCCTCCACCAAATCGGTCATGCTGGAGGATGTTGCAGGCAGCAGAACATTCTCCATGGAGTCCACAGACTGTCACATGTGCTCAGTGTGAACCTGCTTTTATCTGTGAAGAGCACAGGGCACCAGTGGCGAATTTGCCAATCTTGGTGTTCTCTGGCAAATACCAAACATCCTGCACGGTGTTGAGCTGAAAGCACAACCCCCACCTGTGGATGTCGGGCCCTCATACCACCCTCATGGAGTCTGTTTCTGACCGTTTGATTGGACACATGCACATTTGTGGCCTGCTGGAGGTCATTTTGCAGGGCTCTGGCAGTGCTCCTCCTTGCACAAAGGCAGAGGTAGCGGTCCTGCTGCTGGGATGTTGCCCCCCTATGGCCTCCTCCACGTCTCGTGATGTACTGACCTGTCTCCTGGTAGTGCCTCCATGGACACTACACTGACAGACACAGAAAACCTTCTTGCCACAGCTTGCACTGATGTGCCATCCTGGATGAGCTGAACTACCTGAGCCACTTGTGGGGTTTGTAGACTCCTCTTCATGCTACCACTAGAGTAAAAGCTCCGCCAGCATTAAAAAGTGACCAAAACATCAGCCAGGAAGCATAGGAACTGAAGTGGTCTCCACCTAAAGAACCACTCTTATTGGTGGTGTCTTGCCAATTGCCTATAATATCCACCTGTTTGCACAACAGCATGTGAAATTGATTGTCAATCATTGTTGCTTCCTGAGTGGACAGTGTGATTTCACAGAAGTATGATTGACTTGGAGTTACATTGTGTTGATTAACCCCTTAAGGACACCGGGTGTATACATACGCCCCCTTTTTGAAGTCCTTAAGGACTGAGGGCGTATGGATACGCCCGTGGGAATTCCGTTCCCCACCACTCGCCGGACGGGGACCGGACCGGGGTGACTGCTATTATCTATCAGCAGGCACACCGTGCAAACCCCTGGGGGTTTGTCAATTCAGACCAACGATTTGGGGCTTTTCCGGGTCAATTGGGTCCCTGGTGACCCGGAAAAAAGGGTGAATGGGGCTGTCCAAGACAGCCCCATTCACCCTTACCCAGCAGGAGTGAGGTAGCACAGATGCAGCCTCACAATCACGACCCTGCTGGCCACGATCGGGACGACGAAGATGGCGGAAATCGGCGTTGGCGGGGGTCTCCTACCTTGCCCTGGTCCGGCTGGGTCCCCTCGGGATCGGTGGCAGCGACAGGAGCAGCAGGATCGGCGGCAGCAGGATCGGCGGCAGCAGCGGTGGCGTCCCAGCGGAAGGATACGGCAGGAGGAGAGGCCTGTTCACTTCCTGCTGTTGCTTAGCAACAAATCGCAGCATGCACAGGCAAAGGGCATGCTGGGAGTTGTAGTTTTGCAACAGCTGGAGTTCCAAATACAACTCCCAGCATGCCTTTTGGTAGTCTGTGCATGCTGGGGGTTGTAGTTTTGCAACAGCTGGAGGCACTTTTTCTATGAAAAAGTGTGCAGCCAGCTGTTGCAAAACTACAACTTCCAACATGCAGAGACTACCAAAGGGCATGCTGGGAGTTGTAGCAGTGTGCCTCCAGCTGTTGCAAAACTACAACTCCCAGCATGCACTGACAGACCATACATGCTGGGCGATGTAGTTATGCAACAGATGGAGGCACATTGGTTGCAAAACACAGAGTTTGTTACTTAACTCAGTGTTTCGCAACCGGTGTGCCTCCAGCTGTTGCAAAACTACAACTCCCAGCATGCACTGACAGACCATACATGCTGGGCGATGTAGTTATGCAACAGCTGGAGGCACACCGGTTGCGAAACACTGAGTTAAGTAACAAACTCTGTGTTTTGCAACCAATGTGCCTCCATCTGTTGCATAACTACATCACCCAGCATGTATGGTCTGTCAGTGCATGCTGGGAGTTGTAGTTTTGCAACAGCTGGAGGTTGCCCCCCCCCCATGCGAATGTACAGGGTACATTCACACGGGTGGGTTTACAGGTTTACAGCGAGTTCTGCTGCAAGTTTGAGATGCGGCAAATTTTCCGCCGCAGCTCAAACTCCCAGCAAGAAACTCATTGTAAACCTGCGACCCCCACTCCAATAAAAAAAAAAAAACGCATTGTACGGCAGTGTTTCCTAAACGGAGCCTCCAGCTGTTGAAAAACAACAACTCACACTATTGCCGACAGCCACTGACTGTCAAGGTATGCTGGGAGTTTTGCAACAGCTGGAGACACCCTGTTTGGGAAAAACTGCTGTAGGGTATGTCATATACCATGGCAAAATATATCCATGTTGCAGGGTGATTGTTGTCAATTGTGATATATGTCCTGTAAAAAGTCCATTTGTATGTACATCTTGTAAATTCAATTACCCTTACCTGTGAGTTTAGCATTTCAACAATAATTAATTCTCTTTTGATCAGGGCACCATGGAGCCTACATGTCTATACAGCCTGGGTATAAGTGTGACTGATCCTAGCAGGGGGTTCATTAACACAGCTGCTCTATGACAGGAAAGGTAACACCATTTTAGCCAGCAAGGCACCAGCCTGGGTGTCAATAGATGAAAGATGTATGAAGTTGACCCAATTGGAAAATCCTATATTCTTCAATTTTAAATATGGGGGTTAGGGAAGTGCGTCCCTGGCCCTATTATATATGGTTAGATTCTCCATTATATTACCTTTAAAATGAGTCCTCACATGACCCTTGTGTATTGATCCCTGCCCGAACTGTATGCACTGGGTAAATCATGCACAATAAGGGGGTCATGTCAGGTACCCCTAGAAAGAGGATTTGATAGAGAACCCAAATATTAGAAGAATATGTGGGTGCCTGGCCCATGATAGAAGACATTTCCTATTCTTTGGGCATAAAGGTATCATAAGGGAGTGGCAACATCTACCTCTCCTCCTTGTCCTGCCCAGGGGCTGAACATAGAGGTGTCTCTTGTCCATAGCAGGATATAAAACTGCAGACCTGGGGGGGGACTAGGGGCACTTGCATGGGGACAAGATCTAATTTTGGATGCCAGACGCCATTTCCTACCGACCCCATGGGATAGAACTCTGTAACTTTCTGTAAGTAATGATTCTATATTTTTCCCATTTATTTTATTTTCTGTGTGGTGAAACTGTCTTGTTAACATCTATTTTTACATGTACTGTGAATATTTTTCTTTCATAATAAATCATTCATTTATTAAGTACTGCCTTATGTCTGGTAAAACGGACGTACATTGTCCTTGAAGAGATTGAAGTTATAGTCTTAAATTTACTTACCTGTTCGGCTACATTATAGATTTGGATTCATCTTTTTCCTGTTTTTATATACTACTGGGGATAGTAGATTATATTTGGGAATTGTAGCATATCCAGATTGGATTGATAGCTTCCTGTCGGCTTGAAATTGACAGGTGGTGGCAGCGATACCTTTTAAATTGGGTAGTTTAAGAGGGATTTTTTTATCATTATTTTCGGTCTAGTGTAGACAAATAGTGATTTTAGAGATAAACCTTCCACCCGCACGTCTCGGTTCGTGGCAGGGTATTTTTGAGGCGGATTCAAATACCCTATTTAGTCCTCAAATGCGCATGGTGCTCTCTCACTTCGGAGCCCTGTCGTATTTCAAGGAAATAGGGATGTAAGAAAAAATCGATTCTCGCGATAATCGCGATTTTTCATTTGCCGATACAGAATCGATTCAAAATATTTTTGAATCGATTCTTTTAGGGATGTGGAATTTTTAATAAAACGCACTTTTCTTACCTGCCAACGAGCCCGCGGAGCTCCGGTACAGGTGTTGGGTCCCCGGGCTGTATTCTTCTTACTTCCTGTTAGTCCGGCACGTCACATGGAGCTTCAGCCTATCACCAGCGGAGGCGGGACATCGCTGCGGCCAGTGATAGGCTGAAGCTCCATGTGACGTGCCGGACTAACAGGAAGTAAGAAGAATACAGCCCGGGGACCCAACACCTGTACCGGAGCTCCGCGGGCTCGTTGGCAGGTAAGATAAAGTGCGTTTTATTTTATTTTGCAGCACCGGAGTACTAGATCGCCGCTGTCAAAGCTGACAGCGGCGTCTATTGGGATCTATGAATGCTCCCAGGTGGGCGATATATCGCGATGTATCGTCACCTAGACGGTATCGCGATATATCGCGATATATCGAATCGCCACACTGGTATCGCGATTCGAATCGAATCGCCAAATTCTTGGCGATTCACACCCCTACAAGGAAAGTTTAGGGCCACATATGGGGTATCTCCGTACTCGGGAGAAATTGCGTTACAAATTTTGGGGGGCTTTTTCTCCTTTTACCCCTTATGAAAAGGAAAAGTTGGGGGCTACACCAGCATGTTAGTGTAAAAAAAATTATTATTTTTTTTTACACTAACATGCTGGTGTTGCCCCATACTTATAATTTTCACAAGCGGTGAAAGGAAAAAAAAAAAAGCCCCCCAAAATTTGTAACCCAATTTCTTCTGAGTACGGAAATACCCCATATGTGGGCGTTAAGTGCTCTGCGAGCGCACAACATGGCTCAGAAGTGAGAGCGCACCATGTACATTTGAGGTCTAAATTGGTGATTTGCACAGGGGTGGCTGACTTTACAGCGGTTCTGACATAAATGCAAAACAATAAATACCCAGATGTGACCCCATTTTGAAAACTACACCCCTCACAGATTGTAACAAGGGGTATAGTGAGCCCTAACACCCCACAGGTGTTTGACAAATTTCCGTAAAAGTTGGATGTGAAAATAAAAAAATTTCACTAAAATGCTGGTGTTACCCTACGTTTTTCATTTTCACAAGGGAAAATAGGAAAAAAGCCCCCTAAAATGTGTAGCCCCATTTCTTCTGAGTAAGAACATACCCCAAGTGCTCTGCGGTCAAACTACAATGCTCAGAAGAGAAGGAGCGCCATTGGGCTTCTGGAGAGAGAATGTGTGCGAATTTGAAGGCCATGTGTGTTTACAAAGCCCCCATAAAGCTACACCCCTCACGTATTGTAATAAGGGGTGCAGTGAGCATTTACACCTCACAGGTGTCTGACAGATTTTTGGAACAGAGGTCCGTGAAAATGAAAAATTTTATTTTTCATTTGCACAGCCCACTGTTCCAAAGATCTGCCAAACGCCAGTAGGGTGTAAATGTTCACTGCACCCCTTATTAAATTCTGTGAGGGGTGTAGTTTCCAAAATAGGGACACGTGGGGGGTCCACTGTTCTGGCACCACGGGGGGCTTTGTAAACGCACATGGCCCCTGACTTCCATTCTCTCGCCATAAGCTCAATGGTGCTCCTTCTCTTCTGGGCATTGTAGTTCGCCAGCAGAGCACTTGACGTCAACACATGGGATATTTCCATACTCAGAAGAAATGGGGTTACAAATTTTGGTGGCATTTTCTCCTATAACCCCTTGCAAAAATTTAAAATTTTGGGGAAAACCAGCATTTTTGTGAAAAAAAAAAAATAAATAATTCATTTCCACATCCAACTTTAACAAAAAGTCATCAAACACCTGTGGGGTGTTAATGCTCACTGGACCCCTTGTTACGTGCCTTGAGGGGTGTAGTTTCCAAAATGGTATGCCATGTGGGGTTTTCTGCTGTTCTGGCACCATAGGGGCTTCCTAAATGGGACATGCCCCCAAAAAAACATTTCAGCAAAATTCACTCTCCAAAATCCCATTGTTGCTCTTCCCTTCTGAGCCCTCTACTGCGCCCGCCGAACACTTGACATAAGGGGTTATGAAACCCTCTTGGGTACTGCGAATGCCTGATCCTGACTGATCCTGTTTCTTTCAGGAACTACTTGCCTCACTGATGTTTCTGGCCTTGGGCCTTTAATTTTTGGATGTTTGCACTAGCTACATACATGCTTAATTAAAATTTAAAAATTGATTGTGTAATGTAAGGGGTTATGAAAGCCTCTTGGGTACTGCTGATGCCTGTTCCTGACTGGGTGTTTCAGGAACTACTTGGCTTATTGATGCTTCTGGGCTTGGGCCTTACATTTTTGGATGTTTAGCACAAGATAAATACATGCTTGATAGAAATTTCAACATTGATATTTCAATGTAAGGGGTTATGAAACCCTCTTAGGTACTTCTGATGCCTGCTCCTGACTGCTCCTGTGTCTTTCAGGAACTACTTGGCTTAATGATGCTTCAGGGCTTGGGCCTTAAATTTATGGATGTTTTGCACTAGCTTACATACATGCTTAACCCCTTAACGACAATGGACGTAAATGTAAGTCATGGTGACGTGGTACTTAACGTACCATGACGTACATTTACACGCCGCCAGGATTGCGAGCACCGCTCGCTATCAGCGGCCAGGGACCCGCCGGTAACGGTGGACATCCGCGATCGCGCGAATGTCTGCCACTAACCCCTCAGATGCCGTGATCAATACAGATCACGGCATCTGCGGCAGTGTGGTACTTTGAATGGATGATTGGATCGCCTGCAGCGATTTTTAGAAGGCGAGGAGGAAAAAATAAAATTGGTCTGGTCCTTAAGGCCAAAATGGGCCTGGTCCTTAAGGTGTTATTTGAGATTTCAACATTGATCTTTCAAGCTTAGGGGTTATGAAATCCTCTTGTATTCTGCTGATGCCTTTTCCTGACTGTGTCTTTTAGGAACTTCCTGGCTTACTGATGCTTCTGGGCTTGGGCCTTACATTTTTGGATGTAGCACTACCTAACATACCGTATTTATCGGCGTATAACACGCACTTTTTAGGCTAAAATTTTTAGCCTAAAGTCTGTGTGTGTTATACGCCGATACACCCCCAGGAAAGGCAGGGGGAGAGAGGCAGTCGCTGCCCGCTTCTCTCCCCCTGCCTTTCCTGGGGTCTAGAGCCCTGCTGCTGGCCCTTCTCTCCCCCTAGCTATCGGCACCGCTGCCCATTCTGTCCCCCTGACTATCGGTGCCGGGGGAGAGAAGGGGCAGCGGCACCCATTGCCGGCGCCGCTGCCCCGTTGCCTCCCCCCATCCCCGGTGGCATAATTACCTGAGTCGGGCCCGCGCTGCTCCAGGCCTCCGGCGTGTGTCCCCGGCGTCGTTGCTATGCGCTGAACGGCGCGGCGCATGACGTCCGTGCGCCGCGCCGTGCATAGCAACGACGCAGGGGAAGCACGCCGGAGGCCTGGAGCAGCGCGGACCTGACTCAGGTAATTATGCCACCGGGGATGGGGGGAGGCAACGGGGCAGTGGCGCCGGCAATGGGTGCCTCTGCCCCTTCTCTCCCCCTGGCTGTCAGTGCCGGCAATGGGGTGCCGGCACCGATAGTCAAGGGAACAGAACGGGCAGCGGCGCCGGTAACCAGGGGGAGAGAAGGGCCGGCAGCAGCGCTCTAGACCCCAGGAAAGGCAGGGGGAGAGAAGCGGACAGCGACGGCCTCTCTCCCCCTGCCTTTCCTAGGGATGTATCGGGGTATACACGCACACACACGCACCCTCATTTTACCATGGATATTTGGGTAAAAAACTTTTTTTACCCAAATATCCTTGGTAAAATGAGGGTGCGTGTTATAGGCCGGTGCGTGGTATACCCCGATAAATACGGTACATCTTCAATAGAGATTTCAACATTCACCTTTTACTTTTAGGGGTTGTGAACCCCTCGTGTACTCATGAAGCTTCCTGCTCCACTCTGTCAGACCGTTGGTCATGTGACAGTGTTCGACTCCACCTCCTCATCCTCCACCATGTCTTCAGCCTCCACTGCCCGGACAAGTCTCAGACTCTCAGTGTCCCATCAGCATACCATGTGTACAGGGCATGGCGGTGTCACACTGTTCTTCACATGGTTTGCCTTGGCGAAAAGTGTTGGAAACAATGGCTGGACAGGGCAATGGAGACATTGGGGGGGGGGGGGGGGGGATTTATCAAAACCTGTCCAGAGGAAAAGTTGTCCAGTTGCCCATAGCAACCAATCAGCTCGCTTCTTTCATTTCTAACAAGGCCTCTGCAAAATGAAAGAACTTATCTGATTGGTTGCTATGGGCAACTTTTCCTGTGGACAGGTTTTGATAAATCTCCCCCATTGCGCCTATATCTCACGGCTACATAAGCCCTGTGGGGGCTTGTTAGATTTGGCCCTTTGTACCCACACGCCGTTGTCCGGGACACTAAAACTTGGGAGATAAAAGTTAAATTTCAGAATCATTAAATTAAATTTCAAATTCTTAAATTTAAATTAAAAAATAATACAATTCACTGGTCTCCTCATGCTTCAGCCAACTCCAGGCTGTGTCATTCAGGCAATATATGGTTTACTGATACCGCTGCTGGGCCTGGGAATAAAAATTTTGTTCTTGCAGGTAGCACTAGCTATCCAAAATCTTCGGTTTAAATTTCTGAATTAATCTTTTAATCTTAGGGATTGCGAAGGCCTAGTGTGTACTCATGCTGGTGCCAACTCCTGGCTGTGCCATTCAGCCACTATATGGTCTCCTCATGCTTCAGCCTCATCCAAGCTGTGTCATTCAGCCACTATACATGCTGCCAACACCTCCACGCGGTGCGGCAGTGATTCTAAAAGCGATGCCGGTAATCTGCATGTTATTGTGAATAACAGTATTATTTCACTACCCCAGCACACTCCATATGCGTGTTAGAACACAGCAAAGTGTTCTATACCCCTATTGAGGCTCTCTGTAGGCTAGAAATAGCCGTTTTTAATATAGTTTCGCCGCAAATAAATTTGGATCAAAATACATTTTGGGGGGAAATTCGGCGAATCAGCCGAATCAAATTTTTTAAAAGTTCGCTCATCTCTAATCCTTATTAAATATGATCTCTTTATCACACAGTTATAGCGTCCATTTGGATCCATAAATTTTCTTTCCGAATGATATATATCCTTGTCTCTGTCTCTCTCTCTATACTATACATACAAAATGATTATATAATTTTCCTAAAAATTTGTTCTATATATATATATATATATATATATATATATATATATATATATATATATATTTTTTTTTTTTTATTATATATTTATTATTATTTTTTTTTTTTGTATATTCTTTTCACTTAGTAATGCATTGTGATGTCGGGATTGTCCCCAATATCTAGTAACCATATTAGTAGGACAAATATCATAATTCCATATTATAGGTCTGCTTTTTAGAGTCCCAACACAACATAAACAATAACTCAGTGGAAAAAAATGTTTTATTTTTATGTTTTTTGCCATCTTTCTCTCCTTAATGACGCAGGACGTATATTTACGTCCTGTGCCGTCTCCCGCGATATAACGCAGGGTAGCGCAGTGACCCTGCGTCATATCAGGTCGGTCCCGGTGGCCATCAACAGCCGAGACCCGCGGCTAATACAGGACATCACTGATCGCGGTGATGCCCTGTATTAACCCTTCAGACGCGGCCATCGAAGTTGACTGCCGCGTCTGAAGTGAAAAAGTATCCCGGCAGCTCAGTCGGGCTGTTCGGGACCGCTGCAATTTAATCGCGGCGGGTCCGAACAGCCCGACTGAGCTTGTGGGATACATTCAGTTTCACATCAGACGTGGTGGTCAACTTTGATCGTCGCATCTGAAGGGTTAATACAGCTTACAGGACACCGGAAGGACCCTTACCTCCCTCCTCTGTGTCCGATCGGCGAATGACTGCTCCGTGCCTGAGATCCAGGCAGGAGCAGTCAAGCGCTGATAACACTGATCAATGGCATGTTAATACATGCCAGTGATCAGTGTAAAAGATCAGTATGTGTATAGCTCTCTATGTGAAAAAAAAGTGTTAATATATGTGATTTAACCCCTTCCCTAATTAAAGTTTGAATCTCCCCATTTTCCCATAAAAAAAAAGCTGTGTAAATAAAAACATATGTGGTATCGCCGCGTGTGTAAGTGCCCGAACTATAAAAATATATAATTAATTAAACCGCACGATCAAATTCAAAAGTACCATTAAAAAACTTAAAGTCAGGTCAAAACAAAAATGGTACCAATAAAAACTTCAGATCACGGCACAAAAAAATTAGCTCTCATACTGCCCCATACGCGGAAAAATAAAAAAAAGTTATAGGGGTCAGAAGAGGACATTTTTAAACGTATACATTTTCCTGCATGTAGTTATGATTTTTTCTAGAAGTATGACAAAACCAAACCTATAAAAGTAGGGCATCATTTTAAACGTATGGAACCACAGAAAAATGCACTGCGTAGAAACGGAAGCCCCCAAATTGACAAAATGGCGGTTTTTTTTCTTCAATTTTGTCACACAATGATTTTTTTTTCCATTTCGCCATGAATTTTTGGGTACATTGACTACTGTCAATGCAAAGTAGTGGCGCAAAAAATAAGCCATAATATGGATTTTTAGGTGGAAGATTGAATGGGTTATGATTTTTAAAAGGTAAGGATGAAAAAACGAAAATGCAAAATCTGAAAAACGCTGAGTCCTTAAGGGGTTTTATATATATATATATATATATATATATATATATATATATATATATATATATATATATATATATATATATATATTTTTTTTTTTTATTTTTTATTTTTTTTTATTTATTTTTTTTTTCACTATCTTTATTATAATCCCCGAACACATCCATGATATGCCATCTTTCTATATACATTTAAAAAAAAAACACCAATGGTTTTACATATAAGTAGTTTTTAATGGATTTTCCACATCCATGTTTTACCTCACAACACTAGATTAGTATTACCTGCACAGCGATCAAGTCCACAATTTATACATAACAAAGACAACCATCCAATCACAAGGCTGCTGAAGGTACAAATATTACCTTCCCACTAGCAGGCAGCCATTGCTATTGAAAGAGAGGTAGATGAGTACCTCGAAACGCGTCTAGCCTCCACCATCTGTACCCCAGTATTGGCAAACTCGACATCATCCATCTATAGCAAAAACTATATCAGAGCACGCTCCCGGGATTGCACGTATCCCGCCTTCCAGCGGACGTCTCCTCGGTGAAAACCTATGCCCGGTAAGCTTGCTCCAGGACATTGCTGGTAAGAGGCACAGTGTGCCAAACCCCTAAGCCCACTCAAACTCTTCCCATAAGATCATAAGACATTGTATTCCACCCGGCATATACTAGTCTAGTATACCAGTCTTATCGTGGTAAGTCCGATGTAAGGGCCCTACAAAGGACACCACAAGAAATATCACTATTGTATAAATTTTTTTTTATTTAATCTAACGCACTGGATCTACATTTATATATATATATATATATATATATATATATATATATATATATATATATATATATTTATTTATTGCATATATTTTTATCATTTTATATTATCTATATTGTTTAAGTGGTGACCCTGGCGACCCACAAGGGCCCTGTGAGTCGCAGGTCATACTATGTTCTACTATTAATATATGTCTGTGTACATTTGTTTTATATAATAAATCACATATTGGTTAAATATCCGTGACATTGAGGCCCATATTTTGTATTATATTCATTTTTTCTCTAACCACGTGACCTGCTCAACTCTCTCATTGTAGCTGTTCGAATAGCTCACACAGGGGACAAGTGCAGAGCTGATTGTTTGTGTACCCTTCTGCAGCTTTTAACTGGACTTTCAAAGACTGTTTATGACAAAGTAAAGGGCAGCACTAGCAATGTAAATAAACCCAGAGTATACTGTTGTAAGAAAAGCAGTGGGTGTCCCCTTCAGATAAATAATTGCTACAGCGGAGGTGCAGGCAAAACTCCAGAACAATCAACAACGACAGACCACCAGGGAGTGAAAGACTGACAGCATGGGGGGGCTTAAAGGCCTCTGAGCACCCCCACTCCGTCCGCCTCTCTCCCTGGTCTAAGTTGTTGTTGACTTTGAAATATCCACGCTATTTTGCCTCCTATTTATGGGGGCCGATTTGAAACAAATCAGCTGCCTTGTGGCACCATTGTGAACACACATTATATTTTATATATATAGAAGAGAGATAAGAACAGCACATCCAAAGTATGCAGACAGACAGTGCACGCCATCATCTGGGCCTTGGTTAGAGATCCCATAACAAAGATATCCATAGGAAAGGACGGCAGCACACAAGAATGATCAATCCAGGTGAAGTTTATTTCATGCCCAGGCACAATACAAAGGTGCTACGTTTCAAAGATCTCACATGCTTGAGAAAGACGATGTGAGGTCGTACAAACGTAGCACCTTTGTATTGTGCCTGGGCATGAAATAAACTTCACCTGGATTGATCATTCTTGTGTGCTGCCGTCCTTTCCTATGGATGGAGATATATATACACACACACACTTTATTTTTACCACTTTTGACTGGTATCTCCTTCAAAATGAAGAATGTTTAAATGTTTTTCTATGATTGAACTGCTTTTAAAAATTACATTAAAACAAAATAAATATGTTTAAAATTGCTTTATTCTGATCCCATATATAACTTTCTTACTTTTCCATATAATGGGTCGTTTGAGATAGAAAAATTTTTGCGCCATGGACAATAGTTTTTTTTTTTAAATTTTTTTTTTTTACATGTTTCTGCTGTTCCCCGCATAGGATCACTAACATTATTCACTAACATTATTTTTTAATTGTTTGGACATTTATACATCTGGCGATACCAAATATGTTAAAAAAAATTATTAACTTTTTGTAAAATGGGAAAAAGGGTTGATTAAAAATTTTATTGGGAGTGGGGCTTATTTAATAATAATAATTATAATAATAAAACACATTTCTGCAGCACGGGTTCCTCAGAGTCAGGTCATCGCGGCAGTCCCAGGGGTAAGACCCACTGCAGTCAGACACTTAACCCCTATCCTGTAGTTAGGGGATAAGTTGTCTTTCACTCTGTACATAATTAAGTTGCTAAGCTAAATTAACTTGTATAAAAGCAGAACCATAAAGCAGACATTCAACAGGATCACTGCAGCTGCTTACCTGAATCTGTGAAAACAGTCCAAATGGATCTGTATTTACTCCCGTATCTTGCGTGCTTCTTGTTTTGGTCTGAGTTTCTTTGTCATTATAAGACACTGACACCAATGAAAGATCTGTATTACATAACACATTTCTCTGTTTGGATTTACTATATATAGTTTTCTTCTCTACAAAACCTTTTTGTTCATTGGCTGTGCATTTCGTATTCTTAATATCCAAAAATGAGTCCCACACTGGAGACTGAACATCAGCATAGGGAACAATCTGTGAATTAGGAGATTGTTTGTACAAAGAGAAACTGGAGATGTCTTCAAGCGCCTCCTCAAAGTCACACTGCTCTACATCTGTACTGTCATCCAGGGTAAGTGGTGAACTGGACCTACTGTAAAAGCTGCCGCTTTTAACAGAGAAGAAGGTTTCATCCTCAAGTACATCAACAGAAGTACAATCCGGGTCTACAGGATTATCAGCAACATCTGAGAAGTATTTACACCATGGCATTGGACTGCTCCTTTCATCCGGTGCCACTATATCAGATTCTTGAAAGTTTTCATAATCCTTGAAAAGTGCAAATTTGTGATGCATACAATTATTGCCCATTTTTAGTTTCATGTGGCAAGAAAAATCACATTCAGAAGACTCTATGTTTACTTCTTTGCTATCATTAACATACTGCTTTTTTGCAAATGATTCTTTTGTTAAACTTGGAAAGCGTGATCTAAAATATGCAAAGTCCTGAGCAGTCTCCTGATGATTTTGTAAATCCAAGGGAAGAACAGGAGTTAGAGAGTGCTTAATGTTCTCACTGTCAAATGATTTTGCAGGTTCTCCAACTTTTGCAGTGCCCTTTTTTTCAACTTGTAATGATATAACATTACAAGCGCTCAAACTTTTATTCCCAGGATCTAAGTCTTCTTTCTTGGAATCATTATCACCTTCTAACCAAAAGGTATCACTCTGTGGGTTCATATCTGCAGGTCTAGAGCTTTGTAGCATCCTGTCACAGTAATCCAGGGAGTAGCTTGGATTATAATTATCTTTAAGTCGTCGTGAATTTTCCATAGAGGAGCAATAAATTTCGCTTGACCTCTCAAGTATCTCAGTACTTTCACCTGATTTAAAGAGATACAACTCTTGTATAAACTATAAACAGTTAACTACATGTATCATAACACCATCAAAATTAAGCATTTTAGTTTTATCATGCCCATTAGTACATGTTGGGGGTACTGTCACATGGGGTACTGTCACTGATGTATCAAAATTTGTGATAAAAACTGAAGAGATTTTGCCCACAGCGACCAATCACAGATTCGTTTTCATAAAATTAGCTCTGGTAAAGTGAAAGCTGAGCAGTGATCGGTTGCTGAAGGCAAAAAATTCTCGAGTTTTTCTCTCACACCTTTTGATAACTCAGTATCACAATCTTTTCACTTAAAAGCTTTGATACAGTCAAGTGGTGTGACAACATGGACCTAGGGGACCATTTCACTAAGCAATTCTACCTGAAAACACAAGCAACCTTAAAGGCAGCCCAGTACTAATGGCCTCATACTGGCCATCATTTTTAATACTGTCACATACTAAATACGTAAATTTTTAAAACGGCAAGAACCACATTTTTTTTTTTTTTTTCAATCTTTCTTATAAAACATGCATTGTGTTGCTGAGGAACAATTTAATGCATCGTTTGATAACAAGTCTCTCTCCAGTTGTTACAAAACTACCTGGACAGTGCTGGAAGCGGTAGTTTTGCAAAAATTGGAGGCATCCTGGTTAAGAAATAATTTAATCATCCCAGAATATCCTGTTAATGCTCTACATTTTTAAAAGTTGGATCCATTCACATTAGCAAAACATTAGTTATAAATAGAATGACTCCATCTTACTTACTTTTCAGCCGCACCCAATTATTTACTAGTAATAGAGATGTATTTTTCTTAATATATTCAGATATATGACCATATTCTGTAAACAAGAAAATCGGAAAATTTGAATTTTGCCACAGGAAAAAAAAAAAAAAAAAAATGTTGCTGGACTGCAGCTTGACTAGAAAACTAGATGACCACCCAACATTACCGGTAGATGCTCCAATGTCATTCATTTAACTGTAAAATACCGCAATCTATACAGATCGCAGCATTTAACTGGTTGCCGACGAGCCGGTTCGTCCTAATCAGCAAGTACTTGCCGCATAAGGACGAGCCGGCTCGTCCTGAAGCTAAACTGTCACAGCCTGTAAACATTTTGTGACAGAGAAGTGACTTCAGCTGTCCTAGACAGCTGATCGTCACAGACAGCCGTGGGGCCCCTGCGGCTGGCCCCGCCCCCTGATTGCTGCGATTGGTCAATCAATCCAGATTGACCAATCACCGCAAAGGCAGTTGAAAAAAAACTTCCTTCCACAGATCCCATCTCAGTGCAGGGAGATCAGTGAGGAGATCAGAGCTGTGTAAGGTTGGGTTCACATCAAGTTTTTACCAATACGGGACCGCATACGGCTGGGGGTAGCTAAAACCTTGCGCTCCCGTATCCCTGCCATATGCCGCCCGTATGTAATTCATTTCAATGAGCCGACCGGAGTGAAACGCTGACTCCGGTCGGCTCATTTTTGCCCCACCGCACCTAAAACCGTAGTCTACCACGGTTTGAGGTCCGGTGGAAAACTGCATACGGGGGGGAAAATGAGCCAACCGGAGTAAGCGTTTCACTCCGGTCAGCTCGTAGAAATGAATAGCATACGGGCGGCATACGGGAGTGCAAGATTTTAGCTCCCCCCCCCCCCCCAGCCATTTGCGGTCCCGTACTGGTAAAAAAAGTGATGTGAACCCAGCCTAAGCTCGGTGTTAAATAAAACATCACACAAGCCCACAAAGACCCCTATAGCCCCCCAATACCCATCCTAGTACTCCTGTCTAGGTGACATCAGCTGTCTTGGACAGCGGATTGTCACCATGCAGTGATTTCTGCAAACTTTGAGCCTCCTAATGTTGCTAAACTACAACTCCCAGCATGCCCAGACAGCTGTTTTTCAACACCTGGAGGGCCACAGTTTGGAGATCACTGTGCAGTGCTGGGAGTTATAGTAGCGCAACTCAAGCCGTTTCATAACTACAACTCCAAGCATGCCCTTTGGCTATCAGTGCATGCTGGGAGTTGTAGTTTTGCCACAGCTGGAAGCACACTGGTGAGGAAACAGAGTTAGGTAACAGAACCTAACTCAGTGTTTCCCAACCAGTGTGCCTCCAGCTGTTGCAGAACTACAACTCCCAGCATGCACTGACAGACCGTGCATGCTGGGAGTTGTAATTTTGCAACAGCTGGAGGCACCCTGGTGGGGAAGCACTGAGTTTGTCTGTTACCTAACTCTGCGTTTCCTCACCAGTGTGCCTCCAGCTGTGGCAAAACAATTCCCAGCATGCACCGTCTGTAAGCCCATGCTCAGAGTTGAAGTTTTGCAACTGCTGGAGGTTTGCCCCCCCCCCATGTGAAAGTACAGGGTATATTCACACGGGCGGGGTTTTACAGTAAGTTTCCTGCTACAAATTTGAGCTGTGGCAAATTTTCCACCACAGCTCAATCTCCCAGCACTACCACTAAATAAAGAGTAAAACACTACATATACACACCAATACAGTCTACCCCCAATAAAAATTAAAAGAACGTCTGGTACGGCACTGATTCCAAAAAGGAGCCTCCAGCTGTTGCAAAACAACAACTCCCAGCATTGCCGGACAGCCATTGACTGTCCAGGCATGCTGGGAGTTTTGCAACAGCTGAAGGCACCCTGTTTGGGAAACAATGCTGTAGGGTATTTGTGGTGGCAGCGGCAATTGTAATGCTTGCATCCGGGTCCACCCCTATGAAAATCCCTAATTCAGCCCTCAAATGCGCATGGCGCCCTCTCACTTCGGAGCCCTGTCGTATTTCAAGGAAACCGTTTAAGGCCACATATGGTGTATTTCCGTACTCGGGAGAAATTGCGTTACAAATTTTGGGGGGCTTTTTCCTCCTTTGTAACGCAATTTCTCCTGAGTACAGAAATACCCCATATGTGGACGTAAAATGCCCTGCGGACGCACAACAAGGCTCAGGAGTGAGAGAGCACTATGTACAATTGAGGCCTAAATTGGTGATTTGCACAGAGGTGGCTGATTTTACAGCGGTTCTGACAAACGCGGATAAAAAAAAAAAAAAAAAAAACACGTGACCCCATTTTGGATACTTTGGATATTAAAATATAACATTATGTATCCCATACAGTAAATGACGTAAATGTAACAAAAAATACCAAACCCCAGAATTGCAATTTTTATAATATCCCCGAAAAAAATTTGAAGTGATTAAAAAGACAGATCAATAACAAAATAATGTTTTACTATTTCAATTTCACTTCACCTAAATTATATTATATTTTGGTTTGGAGAATATGTTATTGAAAAAAAAAATTAAAAAGCTATCATTATAGTAAGTAGTTATGGCTATTCTAGGTCGAGGAGGAAAAAACGAGAGCGTAAAAGCGAAAATTGGCACGGATAAGTGGATCGTCACGAGGGACAAGTAGATTTTGCTCCGTTTTAGTCCCGTGGACAAGTAGTTTTTTTTATAAAATTTCCACACCCCTGGGTCACTGATCCTGCCCGGTGAATGGCGCAAACGCAAAAAATTTCCCACCGCCAATGTTGGTGAATTTTGATCACATCCCAGAAAAACATTTAAAAAAGTGATCACGTTAAAAACTGTAAAAATACAACTGATGGCGCAAAAAAACAAACCCTAAACACAGGTCCAAAGATTGCAAAATAAAAAAAGTTAGAGAGGTCAGAACATGGCATTTTGGTATCATTGGAATTGTACTGACCCATAGAATGACCCAAGTTAGCATGTCAGAACTCGGAAAAAAATTATTGCTCCACAAAATCAAAAATTCCTTTTTTTATTTAGCCAATTTTGGAGGAATGGTCCTTATCCAGGTCAGGCTCAGAGCCTGAAATCTCGCCTTTAGACAGTGCCTCCCCTTGGTGAGATAAGGACCTGGACTGGTCTCGGGAGTGGGACACCACTTGTAGGGTCGGCCAAGATGCCATGAGAGGATGCTGCACAAGGGTTTTGGTCAGAAAGGCAACATAGGATGCCATTATAGATTGGGAGACTTGCTGTAGATGTCTGAGTCCCAGGCACGTAGGGGGGGGAGGCACATTTGAAATTCAAACTATGTTTCACTTTTAGATATACAGCAGGTATTTTCACTGGATGTTGGTAACAACCTAAGTAACCTATACATACAAAGAAACAAAAACAAATAAGCTCTGAAATCAACCCCTTCCCGACCCATGACATACAGTCATGGCCGTAAATGTTGGCACCCCTGAAATTTTTCTAGAAAATAAAGTATTTCTCACAGTATTGCAGTAACACATGTTTATTCTCTTTGTGTGTATTGGAGCTAAAACAAAAAAAAGGGAGAAAAAGCAAGTTAGACATAATATAACACCAAACTACAAAAATGGTCTGGACACAATTATAGGCACCCTTTCAAAATTGTGAAAAAATAAGATAGTTTCAAGCACCTGGGGCTAGTAACAAGTGTGGGCAATATAAAAATCACACCTGAAAGCAGATAGAAAGGAGAGAAGTTCACTTAGTCTTTGCATTGTGTGTCTGTGTGCCACACTAAGCATGGACAACAGAAAGAGGAGAAGAGAAATGTCTGAGGACTTGAGAACCAAAATTGTGGAAAAATATCAACAATCTCAAGGTTACAAGTCCATTTCCAGAAATCTAGATTTTCCTTTGTCCACAGTGCGCAACATTATCAAGAAGTTTGCAACCCATGGCACTGTAGATAATCTCCCTAGGCGTGGATGGAAGAGAAAAATTTATGAAAGGTGTAAACGCAGGATAGTCCGGATGGTGGATAAGCAGCTCCAAACAAGTTCCAAAGATATTCAAGCTGTCCTGCAGGCTCAGGGAGCATCAGTGTCAGCGCAATTTATCCGTCAACATTTAGATGAAATGAAACGCTATAGCAGGAGACCCAGGAGGACCCCACTGCTGACACAGAGACATAAAAAAGCAAGACTACATTTTGCCAAAGTGAACTTCAGTAAGCCAAAATCCTTCTGGGAAAACGTCTTGTGGACAGATGAGACCAAGATAGAGCTTTTTGTAAAGCACATGATTCTACTGTTTACCAAAAAATGGAATGAGGCCTACAAAGAAAAGAACACTGTACCTACAGTGAAATATGGTGGAGGTTCAATTATGTTTTGGGGTTGTTTTGGGTGCCTTGAATGTGTACAAGGCATCATGAAATCTAAGGATTACCAACGGATTTTGGGTCGCACTGTACAGCCCAGTGTCAGAAATCTCGGTTTGCGTCCGAGATCTTGGGTCTTCCAGCAGGACAATGACCCCAAACATACGTCAAAAAGCACCCAGAAATGGATGGCAACAAAGCGCTGGAGAGTTCTGAAGTGGCCAGCAATAAGTCCAGATATAAATTCCATTGAACACCTGTGGAGAGATCTTAAAATTGCTGTTGGGAAAAGGCGCCCTTCCAATAAGAGAGACCTGGAGAGACTTCCGGTTCCGGCACACATATGAGCGGTCGCACTTAGGAGAGCTACGTGCCCGCCACCGCTACTAACTCTCCCTCTCCGCTTCCACACCGAGGGCACGGAGGGCAAACCCTGCTCTACTGTGCCGTAGCATACCAGCAGCACATGGAGAAGTTTCTCCACTGGGCCTCTCATATGAAGACCAGTTATTTTCGGATGATGGGGGAGGTGTGCTCACATGGGATGCCCTGGAACAGCGCTTTGATCTCCCGCACGGGCACTACCTACAATATCTCCAGGTGCGCTCCTATGTGACCAGCCTCCCCAGGAGTGAGGGTTATGTATCTAGAGAAGCGGTGTTCAGGACCTTGCTTAGTTTGCAGTCGGGCAGACTTTCTCTGTCAACATTGTATCTCACGCTTAAACAAACCTCCTTACATGCTCTGGCCAACTCCTTGTTCACGACATGGGGGAGGAACTCGGCATAACTGAGGCTCGACATAAAATTATTAACAAGGTTGGCACAGGTAAGGAGAGCGATTCTAAATGAGTCCTGGAGGGAAATGCATTTCCGTATTTTACATAGCGCTACATACGCCTTTAATCTTTCATACGGTGACGCCCCAGCTCATTATCTTAGAAACTGCCCCAAGTGTGGCATGGCTAAAGCCTCCCTTTTGCATGCGCTCTGGGAGTGTTCTCTTTTGAAACCATTGTGGGAAGGAGTCCAAGCTTATATTGCGAGGGTCTGGAATGTAGATATCCCCTTACCCCTTTGGCTTTGATATTTCATTATGTGCCTCTCTCACCTCAGGAAGATCCTGGGGTCCGGTAATGGCGATCAGAGGGGTACATCTTATGTTATTGGCCACAGTGAAAAGTTTACTGAGAAAATGGTTGCAGAAGGATCCTCCGACGCTTGCGCAGGTGATTGACATTATGAAAAGACTATTGTTTATTGACAGGTTAGATACATTGAGAGATACAGAAAAGAGAGCCGGCAAATTTTTCAAAACTTGGCAATTGTTCATGGAGGACGCATATGCACCCAGTGAGCTACCTGATCTAATGAAGGAGTTTGTAGACTCTTCCTGGTATTGCAGGGCGAACCTTAGTGGCTCACTGGGCGGCCTTAAAGTCACATAATGGGTGGGGGGGGGGGGGGGCGGATATGCGGAGAGACTCTTCTCTATTTCTTCTGTCCTTTCTTTCCTTTGCTTTCTACTCTAATAATCCTTACTTTTTTTTCATCTTTTTCCCCAGGTCTTGGTCCACTATACATTGGGGGTTCTCATTCCCATTCTTGTTCTAGATGTTTGTCTCTCGTGTTATATATTGTAGCTTAGTAGGTATTTGAAGCCATGCATTCTCAACATGGCAAAGAGGGGGGGACCTTGCGTTTAGGGTCCCATGGAGTTCAGATTCATGTCCTATGTAGACCTGTTTTGAGATGTTAATGAATTCTTGCAGGGCATATACTCTACAGTACATTGTTGCTGAGATGTTCTTGCGATGTCTAGATAATGTGTATAAGGCACTCCAGACTCACAAACTGATACCAGCGGACTGGTCATGAGACAAGGACGGAATTGATGAGTTTAATATTTTATGCATTTAGACTCGCACTGCCATACCATGCAATCTTAGGTTCACATACATATATGTAATGTTTTGACGATATGCTTGACATGCTTCAACTGTTTCGTGATGCTCGGCTCAGCAGCTATGTTATGATTGTACACTGTTTTGTACACTGCTGTTTTGTAAAAGCTTTAATAAAACATTGTTTAAAAATAAATAAATAAAAAAAATAAAAGAGAGAGACCTGGAGCGGTTTGCAAAGGAAGAGTGGTCCAACATTCCAGCTGAGAGGTGTAAGAAGCTTATTGATGGTTATAGGAAGCGACTGATTTCAGTCCATTTTTTCCAAAGAGTGTGCAACCAAATATTAAGTTAAGGGTGCCAATAATTTTGTCCAGACCATTTTTGGAGTTTGGTTTAAGGTTATGTCCAATTTGCTTTTTTCCTCCCTTTTTTGGTTTAGTTCCAATACACACAAAGGGAATAAACAAGTGTATAGCAAAACAAGTGTTACTGCAATCCTTTTCTGTGAGAAATACTTCATTTTCTTGAAAAATATTAGGGGTGCCAACATTTACGGCCATGACTGTACATGTATGGTATGACCGGGAAGGTTTTCCCGACCTATGACTTACATGTACGTCATGCAGATAATGGCCGCTACTTGTGGCATCCCACCGCGCCCGGTAAGATGGTATATCACTGATAGCCAGCCATCTTGCCTCGGGACCTAGGGGTTTTGTCCCCCCTCACCATATTCGCTACCGTCAGCCGATGGCAGTGTTTCGTAATAAAAATCATGAGCAGAGCAGTGTGTGTGTCCAGATCATGCTAAGTGTCCCCAGTGTCCTGTCCCCCTTCCTTGATGTCCCTTATTGGTACCGAGTTCCCGCAGATGTGCCCTCCTGCATGTTTCACTTCCGGGTGAAGCGAATGCAGTAATTTTTTTTTTTTTTGTAAAATGTACAACAGCTCCCCCTAGTGTCCTAAACCTGCTACTGCATCTTGTGCTTGGCAGGGCAGACACTACGGGGAGCTGTTGTACAGGAGTAAAAAATATATTTGTGCTCAGGGCTTCACATTCATGCTCGTGATTACAACGATACGTACATAACTGTATGAAAAAACATTAAACTTAAAGCAGTAGATTTGTGCCAATAACCGCAACGGTGGGCACACCTTTAGAGGGCATACCCTGTAATAGATAAACTGAAAAAAGGGAGAGTTGGGAGGGGTCCACCAAACAGCACATATGCCCTGTCAGTAGGTGCAGGTGCGTTATATACCCCCGCACCCTACACACCATTCCTTAGCGCCCCGCCTTGAAGTGCAGGGGGCGATCCACGCCCTTTCGCACAAATAAAGCTCGATAGTGCTCAGGGCTTCGCATTTGTGCTCGTGATTACAACGATAAGTACATACCTGTATGAAAAAACATTAAACTAAATTTGTGCCCATAACCGTGACAGAGGGCAAAGTGTCACCTGGTAGGATAAATGATAGAATTCATAACCATAAACCAACACCACAACAACTAACACAGAACCCATACTTAGACTAACTTGAGAGACAGAAGTAGAATCGGAAAACTAGCTGTTCTAGCAATCGATGCCTAGTACCGAGGAGCTATGGTAGTCATGCCCACTCTGGACGAAACAAGCCGGCACTGGAACAGGCTGACGTACTAGTTGACAAATACATCTTCAACATACTTACCTATGACACCATGGCAAGAGTGAAACCGATAGATACCTGTCAGACATAACATGAGAATTATCCAAGTCCCTGCTTTCGATAGGCTAAACTAAACAGCAAAATGACACACAATAACAAAACTACATGACAGATGTTTGGCGATAATTACCTTGTAGCGCCAAATCACCTGAAAATCAAAACTACACTCGAATAAACACCTTAACTGGAGAATAAACCATACCTTAACTGCCAAGCTTCCGACTGAAAACTGATCTCAGGAGTGACGTCCCACTGTGAATGACCGATCCCTTCATCGCCGCCATGTCTGTAGACGTGACAGGTTTTTACGTAACCATCGTACCTGTAGGCCTGACAGGTCTATGCGTAATCATCGTGTCTGTAGACGTGACAGGTCTTCTCGCAACCATTATGCTTGTAAACTGACCAGTCTTTGGGTAATCCTTGTGCCTACAATCATGGCAAATATGAAATGTATACCGCCACCTGTGTGTCATGATATTGTTGATTTGAAGAAGTGTCAGTAACAACAACTGCACAGTGCATCTCCCTGCAGACGTGGCAGGTATAACGGGTATACATCCCTCTATGTGACATGATGTTGTTGCTCTGAAGATTTGTCAGTAACAACAACCACTCAGTGCATCCTCCTGCAGACGAGGCAGGTATGGTGGGTATACAACTGCTTAGGTGTCGTGATGTGTAGCTCTGAAAAGAAAGTTGGTAATAATAGCTACGCGATAGATATATAGAGATATATATATATATATATATATATATATATATATGTGTGTGTGTGTGTATGTATATATATCTCTCTGTTTCTTGCGCTCATGACTTCTATACTGTTCATATGCTCATAGCATTCATACGCTCATAATATTCATACTGATTTTTCTTATGTTCAGGGCATTTATACTGCTCACATGTTCATGGAATTCATAATGTTCATACGCTCATAATATTCACTGTTCATAGTAGGGATCGACCGATATCGTTTTTTTAGGGCCGATACCGATAATCGGTGGATATTTCGGTATAAGTTATCGGCTATTTATCCCCCTGCGGCACCGCTGCAGATCATTGATTTAAAGCGGGCGCTTTAAATCAATGAACTGCAGTGGCTTTTGCGGTGCCATAGACCACCACCGCCGCCACCCGCTTCTGTCCCCATGCCTGTCCGGGGATCAAATAGCAGACACACATACAAAGAATTGGAAGGGGATCCTATGAGAGAGATTATGGGCAGACTAGTCAATATAGTAGAGGGGGCATTCACTGGGATCTAAAATAATTTTTGATAATTAGATTACAATTACAACAAGGTTATATATATATATATATATATATTATATATATCTATATATATATATATATATATATATATATATATATCTATATATATCTATATATATCTATATATATATATATATATATATATATATATATATATATATATATTACCCAAGATCCACAAGTCCCTCTGTGATCCCCCCGGAAGACCTATAGTTTCAGGTCGTGATGCAGTATTGAGCAAGGCATCAATTCTTCTTGATAGAGTCTTGAGACCATTTGTTTTTCAGACAGCTTCATACAAGATACCAACGACTTTTTGTCAAAAATCAAATCTATACCCACCACAGACCAGACAATCTTGGTTTCCTTGGATATATCAAGTTTGTATACATCCATTTGTAATGAGAGAGGTTTAATAGCAGTAAAAAAAAAAGACATTGGCGGCCTCAGACTTCCCCATGGCGGTCCAGGATTTTTTTTCTGCAACTTTAACATCTTATTTTGAAAAATTATTTAGTTTTTGACAATAAATATTATTTACAGTTAACCGGAACCGCCATGGGGACGAATGTATGCAAATTTGTGGCGACCCTGGGGGAAGATGTCGTATATCAATCCCACCATTTCAGACAATGTCTGGGATGGTGGCGATTTATTGACGACATCTTCCTCCTATAGGAAGGGTCAGTGGAAGAATTAGAGCTATTTCCACGAATTCCTCAATAATATGGACGCAAGCATTAATTTTACAATGACACAATCTACTTGTGAAGTTAGTTTCCTTGATGTGCTGGTGATGAAAGTAGGTGGAAAATTGCAAACACAATTGAATACAAAATCTACGGATAAAAACACTCTTACACTTCGACCACCCAAGGAGCATGATAAAATCTCTGCTCTACTGCCAAATGCTGAGGGCGAGGAGGGTGGTGGATGACGAAGTGGCTTTGAAAAATTCACTAGACACTATTGTCAAACAATTTTTTGTAAAGAGGCTACCCTAAGAAAGTAGTGGACCAACATAGGAGGACAGTGGAGACTCTAAACAGAGAATCCACATTATTGAAAAAGCCACAAACCATCAAACGTATTCCTTTCAGCTCTACCTATCAGGACACGAGTGGACAAATCGTGAAAGTATTAAACAAACATTGGTATACATTGAAAAACAGCTTTAATGAAATTGAAGAGTTCTCGGTGGGCCCGCTCATGTCATATAGGAGAGGAAAGAATATTGAAGATAAATTAGTAAAAACAGAAGTTGTATCTGACAAAAAAACAGGACAAACATTTTTAACTCCCAGGAAGATGGGATCTTATCCTTGTCTGTCCTGTATAAACTGTAATCTAATGATGAAGGGATCTTTCTTTGTGCATCCAGTTACCAAACGTGAGTACTCATGTAAACACTTCCTCACGTGTGACTCCACATGGGATATATATATAGAGATATTATATATATATATATATATATATATATATACATATACACATACTTATGTGCCCATGTAAGAAGTTATACGTGGGGCAGACTACATGGAGTTTAAAGACCAGAAAAAATTATCACAGATAGAATAAGAAAAGGTAAAACCGATTTACCAGTTTCAGAGCATTTTCTTGAACATAAACATTCAGAGAGAGATTTAAAATTCATGGCGATTGAGACAAGCTGGCAATTTAAAAAAAAACGGGAGATGTGGTGGATCTACCAGTTGGATTCACTAAAACCAAAAGGTCTGAATGTAGATTTTAACATTGTTTAAGGTGTGACATTGAGTGCAGAAACCAAGGGAGACCACACAGAATTCTGTCTCCGAATCCAAAAGCTGCTACACACAGTATTTAATAATCTTACTGAACAAAATATTGATAATTATTAACAAAAAAATGTTTTCTGTTTGTCATTATAGATCTACCTCAGGAGGAGATGCCAAGGAGAAGACATTACCTGCTCTGTTTATATTATTTGCATTGCGTATTGACATGAACAATAAATATTAGAACAAATGCATGGACTATGTGCCTTATTTGAATGTACTTGATGTAGATTAACTTATCTTGCTATGCATGTACGTCAGTTTTATTCAGCTAATTAGATGGGGGGTCAGGAGGGAGCTCCTCTGTATTTGATACTGGGGGTTCCCTTTTGACCTACTTATCTATATATGTTATTTTTCATTTTTATATATTTTTCACATTATTTGTTTATTATTTCTTTTAAAGAAAATGTTTCCTTGTTTTGTTTTTTATGGAATATATAAATAACAGGCAACTCAGGTTTGCTATGGCTGATGCTGCTGTAATAGCAGGCGCACTCCATGTTGTATGTAGGTGGGTAGACAGAGACATGTAGGGATCCTACAATCTTAATGTCACTGCCACCCTTTGACAGTCACCTCTCTGGAGATCAGAGATGACTCAGAGGGATGACAGTCCTACAGATATAGGAGTTTATTGCTAATAAAGAGACCTGCGATACAATATTAGGTGCTTTTAGCGAAAAATGGCCCTTTGAAGAAAGTAATTTTTTATTATTTATTTTTTCTATTTCTATTTATTTTCATTCTATTTTTTTTATCTTTACTTTGTTTTATTTATTTTATTTTTATAATTTTTTTTGAATTTATATTATACTTTTTACATTTTTTTATATATTTTTTGTTGTTTTGCTGTGTTGAACTGACTTCCATGCATTAAATACTTTGAGGAAATGGTTAATAAAAGTACCGTATTTATCGGCGTATAACACTCACTTTTTAGGCTAAAATTTTTAGCCTAAAGTCTGCGTGTTATACACCGATATGCCGCTGCAATTCAATGATTTAAAGCGGGCGCTTTAAATCAATGAACTGCAGCGGCTTTGCAGGTGCAGAGACCTGCCGTCGCTGCCCACTTCTCTGCCCCTGCCCGCCCTTCTCTCCCCCTGGCTATCGGTGCCACTGCCCGTTCTCTCCCCCTGGCTATCTGTGCCCCATTGCCGGCGCCGATAGCCAGGGGGAGAGAAGCGGCGCCGGATATGGGGCAGCGGCGCCAACAGACAGGGGGAGAGAAGGGGCAGCGGCACCCATTGCCGGCGCCGCTGCCCCGTTGCCTTCCCCATCCCCGGTTGTATAATTACCTGTTGCCGGGGTCAGGTCCGCACTGCTTCAGGCCTCCAGTGTGCGTCCCCTGCGTTGTTGCTATGCGCTGCGAGATGCAGTGACGTCACTCGTCATTGCGCCGTGCAGTGCATAGCAACGACGCAGGAGACGCACACCGGAGGCCTGAAGCAGCGCGTATGCGACCCCGGCAACAGGTAATTATACAACCGGGGATGGGGGAGGCAACGGGGCAGCGGCGCCGCTGCCCCTTCTCTCCCCGTCAGTCGGCGCCGCTTCTCTCCCCCTGGCTATCGGTGCCAGCAATGGGGCAGCGGCACCGATAGCCAGGGGGAGAGAACGGGCAGCGGCACAGATAGCCAGGGGGAGAGAAGGGCCGGCAGCAGGGCTCTAGACCGCAGGAAAGGCAGGGGGAGAGAAGCGGGCAGCGACGGCCTCTCTCCCCCTGCCTTTCCTGGGGGTGTATCGGGGTATACGCATGCACACACACGCACCCTCATTTTACCAAGGATATTTGGGTAGAAAACTTTTTTTACCCAAATATCCTTGGTAAAATGAGGGTGCGTGTTATAGGCCGGTGCGTGGTATACCCAGATAAATACAGTATATAGTTTTTTTCTTAGGTGTATATTTGGTTTTGGCATATATTCTTATTGGGGGAAATTTATCAAAACCTGTCCTGAGGAAAAGTTGCTGTGTTGCCCATAGCAACCAATCAGATCGATTCTTTCATTTTTGAAAAGGCCTTTGCAAAATGAAAGAAGCAATCTGATTGGTTGCTATGGGCAACTCAGCAGCTTTTTGTCTGGACAGGTTTTGATAAATCTCCCCCATTGTGATTATAAATCTCTGTAGACATTTAGGATATTCTGCAGCGTCTGTTTCCTGGCTCACATCGAGGCTGAGCCGGGGTCGAAGTCAGGACAACGGACGCCGCCGATGCTATAGTAGTATGTGGATGCGGTCATGTGATCCAGAGCCAGTCAGGTGACTTGTTCATCTTGCACAGGCGCAAGGGCATTTTCACCCACGCCATCGGATGCCATGAACTAAGCACAGAGTGGGTAAGAGTCCATCTCCCTTCTTTATTGTTTTATGTATATATAAGTTTTGCAGCTGTTATGTATGATCATAATGAGAATGGAGCAAGGAATTGTGAGCATTGTTATGTTTTTAAATCACTTTTATGCACATGTATGCACTTTATTATAAAAGATGTGCACTGGAAATATATAATGTATACACAGAATGGTGTTTATGTACACGATGCTTATGAAAATTTTGATATTTTTGTATAATTGACACTCAATTTGAAATCTAATGATGTTTTATGCACATGGGTATTTAAACCCCCTACTGGTGTGTGGCACTAAGCTTGAGAAATAAATACACATTTTTTTTCACTATTTCTTGGAGTGCTGCGTTACCGCTGGATTTATTGATAAGCCGAAACGTCGCTTTCACAGATGAGTGAAAAAACCACGATTTGATGTGACTTTGGAGTGCCGCTTCTGCTGCTTTGTGGATATTACATATACAGGGTGGGCCATTTATATGGATACACCTTAATAAAATGGGAATGGTTGGTGATATTAACATCCTGTTTGTAGCACATTAGTATATGTGAGGGGGGGAAACTTTTCAAGATGGGTGGTGACCATGGCGGCCATTTTAAAGTTGGCCATTTTGAATCCAACTTTTGTTTTTTCAATAGGAAGAGGGTCATTTGACACATCAAACTTATTCGGAATTTCACAAAAAAAAAACAATGATGTGCTTGGTTTTAACTTAACTTTATTCATTCATGAGTTATTTACAAGTTTCTGACCACTTATAAAATGTGTTCAATGTGCTGCCCATTGTGTTGGATTGTCAATGCAACCTTCTTCTCCCACTCTTCACACACTGATAGCAACACTGCAGGAGAAATGCTAGCACAGGCTTCCAGTATCCGTAGTTTCAGGTGATGCACATCTCGTATCTTCACAGCATAGACAATTGCCTTCAGATGACCCCAAAGATAAAAGTCTAAGGGGGTCAGATCGGGAGACCTTGGGAGCCATTCAACAGACCCACGACGACCAATCCACTTTCCAGGAAACTGTTCATCTTGGAATGCTCGGACCTGACACCCATAATGTGGTGGTGTACCATATTGCTGGAAAAACTCAGGGAACGTGTCAGCTTCAGTGCATAAAGAGGGAAACATCATCATGTAGCAATTTTGCATATCCAGTGGCCTTGAGGTTTCCATTGATGAAGAATGGCCCCACTATCTTTGTACCCCATATACCACACCATACCATCAATTTTTGTGTTCCAACAGTCTTGGAGGGATCTATCCAATGTGGGTTAGTGTCAGACCAATAGCGGTGGTTTTGTTTGTTAACTTCACCATTCACATAAAAGTTTGCCTCATCACTGAGCAAAATCTTCTGCGTAAACTGAGGGTCCTGTTCCAATTTTTGTTTTGCCCATTCTGCAGCACCTGAAACTATGGATACTGGAAACCTGTGCTAGCATTTCTCCTGCAGTATTGCTATCAGTGTGTGAAGAGTGGGAGAAGAGGGTTGCATTGACAATCCAACACAATGGGCAGGACATTGAACACATTTTATAAGTGGTCAGAAACTTGTAAATAACTAATGAAAGAATATAAAGTTATGTTAAAACCAAGCACATCATTGTTTTTTTTGTGAAATTCCCAATAAGTGATGTGTCACATGACCCTGTTCCTATTGAAAAAACAAAAGTTGGATACAAAATGGCCGACTTTAAAATGGCCGCCATGGTCACCACCCATCTTGAAAAGTCGGGTCGGTCCCGGCATGTATCTGATGCTGGGACCCGGGGCTAATAGCGCGGGGCAGCGATCGCGGTGCCGCGCGCTATTAACCCTTTAGACACGGCATTCATTGTTGAACGCCGCGTCTAAACCGAAAGTGAAAGCTGCCCGGCTGCTCAGCTTTCACTTTCGGTTTAGACGCGGCGTTCAACTTTGAACGCCGAGTCTAAAGGGTTAATAGGGCGCGGCACCGCAATCGTGCTGATCGGGACTACCGCAGTGAAAATGTGGTGCCCCGATCAGCTGGGACACGAGCGGAGGTCCTCTTACCTGCCTCCAGCGTGTCCCCTCGGCGACTTATTGCTCCAAGCCTGAGATTCAATCTTGAGCAATCGACCGCCGATAACGCTGATCATTGCAAAGCTATGGCTTTGCAGTGAACAGTGCTGGCAATCAGTGTGTGCAGAGCTATAAAGCAAAAAAAAATAAGTTAATAAATGTGATTTAACCCTTTCCTTAATAAAAGTTCAAATCACCCCCCTTTTCCCATAAAAAAAAAAAACACCATGTAAATAAAAATATAAACATATGTGGTATTGTCGCATGCGTAAATGTCCGAACTCTAAAAATATATAATTAATTAAACCGCATGGTCAATGGCGTACGCGCAAAGAAATTCCAAAGTCCAAAATAACGTATTTTTGGTCGCTTTTTATATCATGAAAAAAATAAATAAAAAGCGATCAAAAAGTCTGATCAATACAAAAATGGTATCTCTAAAAACTTCAGATCACGGCGCAAAAAATGAGCCCTCATACCGCCCCATATGCGGAAAAATAAAAAAGTTATAGGGGTCAGAAGATGACAATTTTAAACTTATAATTTTTTCTGCATGTACTTAAGATTTTTTACAGAAGTACAACAAAATCAAACCTACATAAGTAGGGTATCATTTTAATCGTATGGACCTACAGAATAAAGATAATGTGTCATTTTTACTGAAAAATGTACTGCGTAGAAACGGAAGCCCCCAAAATTTACAAAATGGCATTTTTTCTACAATTTCGTCGCACAATGATTTTTTTTGCATTTTGCGGTAGATTTTTGGGTAAAATGACTGATGACTCTGCAAAGTAGAATTGGTGGCGGAAAAAATAAGCCATCATATGGATTTTTAGGAGCAAAATTGAAAGGGTTATGATTTTTAAAAGGTGAGGAGGAAAAAACGAAAGTGCAAAAAAGGAAAAACCTGTGGTCTTTAAGGGGTTAAATACTATGGGCGTATGGCCAGTATAAATTCCACAAGCATATGCCATGAATGTATGAACAGTATAGATGGCATGAGCGTGAGAACAGTATAAATACTATGGGCGTATGACCAGTATAATGCCACAAGCATATAGTCAGCATAAATGCAATGACTTTATGAACAGTATAATGTGATGAGCATGTGAACAGTAAAGCCATGAGCGTATATACAGTTTAGATGTCATGACCGTATGAACAATATAAACACCACAGCATATAAACAGTGTAAATGCGATGAGCGTATGAACATAGTAAATGCCATGAGTGTGTTAACAGTATGAAACCATTAGCGTATAAACAGTATAGATACCATGAACGTACGGACAGTATGTATGCCATGAACTTTATGAATGAGATTTTTTTTAGACTCACCGTAAAATCTCTTTCTCGAAGGATCCATTGGGGGACACAGACTCTGGGTATATTGCTGCTGTCTCTAGGAAGTTGACACTATGGTAACCAAAAAGTCAGCTCCTCCCAGCAGGATATACCCGCCTCCAGGCCACTGAGCAATTCAGTTTAGTCTCAGAGCAATAGGAGGAGACCGACAGGTCAAATGAAAAAGCCATGAACTGTCCGAGAACCCGAAGAAACAAAAACTGAACACTCCCTCGGACAGAACCGAAAAGGAACCCCAGAAAAGGGGTTGGAGCTGTGTCCCCCAATGGATCCTTCGAGAAAGAGAAATTTTACGGTAAGTCTAAAAAAATCTCCTTTTCTCCATCGGCTCCATTGGGGGACACAGACTCTGGGACGTACCAAAGCTGTCCCTTGGGTGAGCAGAGAATAAAAAGGTCAGGCAGTCGGCTGTACCACCACCGCATGCAACACCTTATGGCCCAGACTAGCATCAGCCGATGCAAAGATATGAACCTGATAGAATTTCGAAAAAGTGTTCAAAGACGACCAAGTGGCCGCTTTACAGATCTGCGAGGCCGATGCCTTGTTTCGGAGAGCCCAGGATGCTCCCACAGAGCGGGTGGAATGAGCCAAAACCCTGAAAGGTGGGGTTCTCCCCTTGCAGCGGTAAGCTTCCGAAATAGCACATCGGATCCACTGAGAAATGGTGGCCTTAGAAGCAGGCTGTCCCTTCAGACGGCCTTCCGTAAGGATGAAAAAAGAATCGCACTGACGAAAGGAAGATAGTCCTAACCGCTCGAACCACATCCAATTTGTGAATCAGGTGCTCCCTGGGATGAGAAGGAGCGGGACAAAAGGACAGAAGGATGACGTCCTCGTTGAGATGAAAGGCTGAAACGACTTTAGGCAAGAAAGACGGATCTGGTCGGAAATCAACCTTGTCCTTATGAATTATCAGGAAAGGGGAACTGCAGGAGAGAGCTGCCAGTTCAGAAACTCTCCTAATGGAGGTAATAGCTATAAGAAAAGCCACTTTCCAGGAAAGGAGGCGAAGGGGGAACCTCCCTAAGGGGCTCAAAGGGTGCGCCCTGGAGAGCACCTAGAACAAAGTTCAAGTCCCAAGGGGGAGAAAGGGACCGGTAAGGAGGGGCCGCATGTGCCACTCCTTGGAGGAAGGTCCAGACATGAGAATTGGAAGCCAGAGGATGCTGAAAAAGAATAGAAGGGCTGAAACCTGACCCTTAAGGGAACTGAGAGCCAGCCCTAGTTCCAACCCAGACTGTAAAAAAGGAAAGGAGATGGGGCACGGAAAAGGTAACTGGAGAAAAAGATTGAGCTTCGCACCAACGAAAGTAAGACCGCCAGGTACGGTGGTAAATTTTCACAGAGGAGGGCTTGCGAGCCCTAAGCATGTTGCGAATTACCTGGGAAGAGAAGCCACGGGCCCTTAGAACCGCGGTCTCAACCGCCACGCCGTCAAATACAGTGACAGTAAATTGGGGTGGCAAAGGGGACCGTGACAGTAGGTCTGGACGAAGAGGAAGGCGGAACGGAACGTCGTCCAGAAGCCAGACCACGTCGGCGTACCATGCCCTTCGAGGCCAGTCTGGAGCCACCAGAATGGCGGGGACTCCTTCCGCCTTGAGCTTCCTCAGAACCCTGGGAAGGAGAGGGAGAGGAGGGAACAGGTAGGGCAGAACAAAGCCCGACCACGGAATTACTAAGGCATCCGAGGCTAGAGCCAGAGGATCTTTGACACATCGGACATGGCCACTGAGCTGCGAGTGCCGCCCTGCCGATTGATGTATGCCACAGCTGTGGCGTTGTCCGACTGGACACGGACAGGGTGATCCAGAAGCAGGGACTCCCAATGCTTCAGACAAAGATAAATCGCCCTCAGTTCCAGAATGTTTATGGAAAGAAGGGCTTCTTGGGGAGGCCAGAGGCCTTGAACCGGCAGATCCCTGAAAACAAATTGATAATGACCTTCCAGAACCGCAAAGCGGAGGTACCGCTGGTGTCCAGGAAAAATTGGAACGTGGAGGTAGGCATCCTTGATGTCCACCGAGGAAAGAAACTCCCCTTGATCCATAGATGCCACCACCGATCGGAGAGATTCCATTCTGAAATGGCGGATAAGAAGATGGTGTTGAGACGTTTGAGATCCAGGATTGGCCGCACAGAACCGTTTTTTCTTGGGAACCACGAAAAGATTGGAATAAAAACCCCGAAAGCGTTTCCTTGAAGGAACTAGGACGATGACACCCTGGATGAAAAGGGACTGAAGAGCCTCCAAAAATCCCCTCGCAAGCGAGGGAGATCGGGGAGCATGGGGCTAGAAAAAAAACGATCCCTTGGAAGGGAGGCAAATTCTATCCGGTATCCGTTGGACACCACGTCCATGACCCAGGAGTCCTGAATATGCGTGGTCCAGATGTTACGAAAAAGAAAGACGACCTCCCACCCGAGAAAAAGCTGCGGGAGGGGGCGTCCCTTCATGCAGAAGTGGGCCCGCTTTGGCCGCTAAACGGTCGGGACGGTTGGTGTCAGACTTCCACGAGGGACGGGCCTTGAAAAAGGGAACATTCTTGTCCCGTGGAGGCACCTAATTGGACCCTTTAGAGGGACCAGACGTCCGAAAGGACCGAAAGGAAGACTTCCTACGGAAAGAAGTGCTACATTTGTTTTGAGGTAATAAAGAGCTCTTGCCCCTGTCGCCTCAGAGATAATCTCATCCAGGCGCTTGCCAAAAAGACGGGAACCAGTAAAAGGAATCTCTGTGAAAGACTTCTTAGATGCAGCGTCGCATTCCAGGTTTTAAGCCAAATGGAACGACGGAGGGCCACTAGATTACCGGTGGCATAGGTAGCGCAGCGAGCCGAGTGCAAGGAAACAGAACACAGGAAATCTCCAGCTTTGGAACATTGGAGGGCCAGAGCAGACCGTTCTTCCGGGGGAGAACCTGAAACAATGCCCTGACTGAGTTGGGACTGCCAAACCGAGAAGGCCTTAGACACCCAGGTGGAGGCGAAGGCAGCGAGCAGGGAAGAACCCGCTGCTTCAAAGGCATACTTCACTAACAACTCAACCTTTTTGTCTGCAGGGTCCTTGAAGGTCGCTGCATCTGCCAGCGGCAAAGTAGTAGCTTTAGAGAGGCGGGAAATGGGAGGATCACCACCTTGGAAACAAGGTCCTTGGCGAAAGGATATCGCGCGTAGACTCTCTTCAGTCCCTGAAACTTTTTCTCAGGGTGCTTCCAGACAGATTCTAGAATGGCTTCAAATTCAGCGTAAGAGCTGAACGCCTTGGGTGCCGGTCGGGCACGATGAAAGGATACTTCTGGAGCTGCGTCCGAAGTTCCTGGGTCCTCTAGGTTAAAGGTGTCTCTTATGGCCATAACCAATGAGTTCACCGTGTCCACTGAGTCCAAGCGGTCCTCCGATTCGGATGCCGAATCGGAACCCTCGGCCGCTAGCTCTCCAGGAGAGTGATAACGAGTGGAGGCGGCCCAGGAAGAGGGAGACTCCGACCTGGTACGAGGTTCAGGAGAGCCAGAGCGGAGACCACGGGAATGTCCTCTAGAAGAGTGACGCGAGTGGCCTGAAGAAGTGGTCGGGCGAGACCTGCGAGAGGAACACCCGTGCCTACCAGTAGACTCCTGGGAAGAGTCAGAGGAGACACCCCTATTATGCTTATGCAAAGCGTAGGGAGAAGGGGAACGGGACCTCTCCAAGGCAGTCACCACAGAACGGGAGACCTGTGCCAAGTCAGATACAGACTGGGAGAGGGAAACCACCAGGGGCACCAGAGTTAGAAATAGCAGGGGGGTCTGGGGGAGCAGTGAAGCAGGCAGAACAAGTCGGTTCAGCAGAACCCGACATTTTTGCAGAGCAGCTTTTACAAGTGTAATGGTTAACTAATACTCCCGGAATCTGCTTAGAGGGAGGAACAGTTCTGGGCACGGACATAGCCAAAAAATGAACAGTCTCACCCAGAGTCTGTGTCCCGAGGCAGCTGCTGTGAGGAGAACTCTGCACATTGCTGAGGGAGAGAGAAAAGACGCCGGCCAATAGGAGGAAGAGGCAGGGTCAGGGCAAGGAGCTCTGTGATTGGCCCCTGCACGGCCCCAACGCGTGCACAGCGCTGATAGGTGGCCTTTTTCGCGCTGCTGAGGCGCTTATGCAGCCAGGTGGGCAGAGCTAACGTCCACCGTGCCGTTGAAGATACAAAGCGGAACTCCTCTGTAATGGCGCCCGCTCCGAACCCCGAGCGTACACGCCGCCTGTAGTGAGTCCTGTGCACCCGGGAACGGAGCGGGCGAAGTGCCGTCGGCAGCCGCGGCTGCCGAAAGTGAAAGTAAAGAGTAAGGCGCAAGCCGCCTGCGGCGTGTACAGTAAAATACACACTAATAAAGTGCCCGCACAGACAAACACTGCCCCATAGCTCCACTGCCCCCCATATAATTAAATATACTCCCCCTGCAGGGAATATCCTGCAGGGAGTATCCCCCAGCCAGTCCCAGCCTCTGTAGAATAGAGCCAAAAAACAAAGGGCCAAACAAAGCTGTTGCAAGACCTAGGGAGAAAAAAAAGATACTCACCTATGCTGAAGAACTTACCTAAAGAAGTCTTCAGACTATAGTCTTCAGTCAGCATTTTTCATCTGCGGCAAGCCAAGCTCATAGCGAGGCGAACAGGGAGGTAGGGGGACCCGGACCCATGAGGTACAACCCCGAGCGCTGACCGTTGGCGAGAGGGGGTTAACAGTACATCCAAGATGCCTGCCACCTCTCGCAATGGGTTAACAGTGAACATTGCGTTCCTGAGTCCCCACCTGAAAACAGAAATAAAAAGGAATAAAGAACTAACACATTCCCTAAACCTAATAAAATAAAATTATGATACTTGGTCTGGAGAAAACCAGACCATGTCCACTTCCTTAGACACTAAGCAAAAACTGAATTGCTCAGTGGCCTGGAGGCGGGTATATCCTGCTGGGAGGAGCAGATTTTTTGGTTACCATAGTGTCAACCTCCTAGAGACAGCAGCATATACCCAGAGTCTGTGTCCCCCAATGGAGCGGATAGAGAAAGTATAACTGCCATGAGCGTATAAACAGTATAGATACATGAGCGTCCAGACAGTATGTCTGACATGAATTGTATGAATAGTATAACTGCCATGAGCGTATAAACTGTATGACCAGTATAAATGCAAAGAGTGTATGAAACAATATAATGCCCCAGCATATGAGCAATGTAAATGCGATGAGCGAATAAACAGTATTAACTCCCTGAGCATGTTGGTAAGAAACAGTATGACTACTAAGGACTTATGACCAGTATAAATGCCATAAGCATATAAACAGTATAAATGCCATTAATGAATGAACAGTATGAAAGCCATGAGTGCATAACCAGTATAAATGCAAAGAGCGTATGAAACAATATAATGCCCCAGCGTATGAGCAATGTAAATGCGATGAGCGAATAAACCGTATAAACTCCATGAGCATGTTGGTCCTTATGACGACAGAATAAAACGCTAAAATTGTGAGACTACAAGTGTACATGGCATATAAGCTACAACGATTATACCGCATAAAAGCTGTCAGCATATTAACCGCTATAAGCGAAAAACGTGATACCAACCACAAGAGTGCATGCACCCCACGGAAGTCATGCACTGTACAACTGCTACAAATGTAGGATGCTATAAACAGAACATACATGCCAAATCATCCGTATGGCAAATAGAGCATAGAGCCCTCCCCTACAAAAGTGTGAGGTACAGTGCTGATACAAACAACAACTTTTTTTTTTGAACACTACAAAAATAAGCGGAATAAATGGTATGAGTGTATGTACAGAATAAATGCTATAACCATATGGCGATAGAATAAATGCTTCAAGGGTGTGATGCTACGAGTGTACACATTGCTACGAGGGTACAACAATTATACCACATAAATTCCAATAGCGCATTAACCCCTACGAGCGAAAACACGGTACAAACGCCAAGAGTGTATACACCACACAGAAGTAATGCGTGCATGCCCTGTACAATGAATGTGAAGTGTGTTAAGACCGTATGGTTTTCCTGTTTCTTTTTTTTAATATAGTAAAAATGAGCAAAAGGAATGAAAGGGCTGTGACATAATTAATGGATAACCCCTTCACTTCTACGTAACTAGATATAGGGTGCATAAATATAACTATGCACATCATAAGCTAACTAGCAACTACCAGCTTAACAAAACTTACCAAGCACCCAGCACTTCCTGCTAAGGCCCCGTAGACCGATCACAGGACTTCTCAGAGGACGGGAGCATGCAGTTGCATTGTGGGGAGAGGTAAGGCATCCCAATATTATCTGCTGATTGCTCCTAGGCTAGCGACATCTAGCACTGGATGTAGGCATAGGCATGCTACCGCGGATGGCTGTAGCCAGGTATCCCGTCCTGAGGCAACCAACGGGCTGCGTGGGACTCCGAGCTGTGACACCCGGAGCAGGCTATCCTGCAGCTAAGCATTGAGGGGAGTCCCAGGGCATCACGGGATGGGGCCACAGATCGAGCAGTGCCATGTGCCCGGCAATCAAGGGAGCCTGGACCGAAACAACACAGATATCTGCACTCATGAAAGCCGACTGAGACCGGCCCCAGCCAAAGCCATAACACCAGATTTCATTACTTCCACCTACTGTACCCTGCAGCCCATGCGTGCTGCCTGAAGAAGCAGCGGCTGCACTGTTAACATTGACAGCTGAGCCGCCGGAGCTCTGAAATGGCAGGAGATTCGAACCACACTCTGGACACAGCAACCCAGCATGACTCCCTTCGTCCGCAAAATGGCACGTACGCCCCGCCAGTGGGACGTTATATATACACCCCGCCCCCTACACACCACTCCTCCACGCCCCCTCGCACAAATACAGCCTGATAGGCTTAACACATACACACACACACACTGGTTGGGAAACATTGTCTGTTTCTAACTCAGTGTTTCCTAACCTGTGTGCCTCCAGCTGTTGCAAAACTATAACTCCCAGCATGCACCAACAGACCATGCATGCTGGGAGTTGTGGTTTTGCAACAGCTGGTGCAGCCCCCCCCCCCCCCTGTGAATGTACAGGGTGCATTCACATGGAAGAGGGTTTTACAGTGGGTTTCTCGCTGCAAGTTTGAGATGCAGCAAATTTTGCGCTGGGAAACTCGCTGTAATCCCCTGCCCATGCGACTGTACCCTAAAAACACTACACTACACTACACTAACACAAAATAAAATAAAAAGTTAAAAACACTACATATACACATACTCCTATACAGCCCCCCTCCCCCAATAAGAACGTCCGGTACACCACTGTTTCCAAAGCAGAGCCTCCAGCTGTTGAAAAACAACAACTCCCAGTATTGCCGGACAGCCGTTGACTGTCCAGGCATGCTGGGAGTTTTGCAACAGCTGGAGGCACCCTGTTTGGGAATCACTGGCGTAGAATACCCCTATGTCCACCCCTATGCAAATCCCTAATTTAGGCCTCAAAATGCACATGGCGCTCTCACTTTGGAGCCCTGTCGTATTTCAGGGCAACAGTTTAGGGCCACATATGGGGTATCGCCGTACTCGGGAGAAATTGCGTTACAAGGTTTGGGGGGCTTTTTCTTCTTTAACCCTTCATTAAAAGGAAATGTTGGGGTCTACACCAGAATGTTAGTGTAAAAAAATTAAATTTTTTACACTAACATGCTGATGTTGCCCTATACATTTTCACAAGAGGTAAAAGGGAAAAAAAGCCCCCAAATGCAGTTTCTCCTGACTACGGAGATACCCCATATGTGGCCCTAAACTGTTGCCCTGAAATACGACAGGGCTCCAAAGTGAGAGCGCCATGTGCATTTGAGGCCTAAATTAGGGATTTGCATAAAATCCTCTGGGGGCGCACAACAAGGCCCAGAAGGGAGAGTGCACCATGTACATTTGAGGTGATTTGCACAGGGGTGGCTGATTGTTACAGCGGTTTTGACAAACGCAAAAAAAACAAAACCCCACATGTGACCCCATTTCGGAAACGACACCCCTCACGGAATGTAATGAGGGGTGCAGTGAGAATTTACCCCCCCACAGGTGTCTGACGGATCTTTGGAACAGTGGTCCGTGAAAATGAAAACTTGTATAGCCCACTGTTCCAAAGATCTGTCAGACACCAGTGGGGGGCAAATGCTCACTGTACCCCTTGTTATGTTCCTCAAGGGGTCTAGTTTCCAAAATAGTATGCCATGTGTTTTTTTTTTTTGCTGTTCTGGCACCTTAGGGGCTTCCTAAATGCGACATGCCCCCCGAGCGAAATTTGCTCTCAAAAAGCCAAATATGACTCCTCTTCTGAGCATTGTAGTTCGCCCATAGTGCACTTCAGGTCAACTTATGGGGTACCTCCATACTCAGAAGAGATGGGGTTACAAATTTTGGGGGGGAATTTTCTGCTATTAACCCTTGCAAAAATGTGAAATTTGGGGGGAAACACACATTTTAGTGGAAAAGTAAAACATTTTTTTACATATGCAAAAGTCGTGAAACACCTGTGGGGTATTAAGGCTCACTTTATTCCTTATTGCGTTCCTCAAGGGGTCTAGTTTCCAAAATGGTATGCCATGTGTTTTTTTTTTGCTGTTCTGGCACCATAGGGGCTTCCTAAATGCGACATGCCGCCCCCCCCCCCCCCCCCCCCCCCCGCGCAAAATTTGCTCTCAAAAACCCAAATATGACTCTTCTTCTGAGCATTGTAGTTAGCCCATAGTGCACTTCAGGTCAACTTATGGGGTATCTCCATACTCCGAAGAGATGGGGTTACAAATTTTGGGGGGTATTTTCTGCTATTAACCCTTGCAAAAATGTGAAATTTGGGGGGGAAACACACATTTTAGTGGAAACAAATTTTTTTTTTTTACATATGCAAAAGTCGTGAAACGCCTGTGGGGTATTAAGGCTCACTTTATTCCTTATTACGTTCCTCAAGGGGTCTAGTTTCCAAAATGGTATGCCATGTGTTTTTTTTTTTGCTGTTCTGGCACCATAGGGGCTTCTTAAATGCAACATGCCCTCCAAAAACCATTTCAGAAAAACGTACTCTCCAAAATCCCCTTGTCGCTCTTTCCCTTCTGAGCCCTCTACTGCGCCCGCCGAAAACTTTACATGGACATATGAGGTATGTCCTTACTCAAGAGAAATTGGGCTACAAATATAAGTATACATTTTCTCCTTTTACCTCTTGTAAAAATTCAAAAATTGGGTCTACAAGAACACGCGAGTGTAAAAAATGAAGATTGTGAATTTTCTCCTTCACTTTGCTTCTATTCCTGTGAAACATCTAAAAGGTTAAAATGATGACTGAATGTCATTTTGAATACTTTGGGGGGTGCAGTTTTTATAATGGGGTCTTTTGTGGGGTATTTCTAATATGAAGACCTTTCAAATCCACTTCAAACCTGAACTGGTCCCTGAAAAATAGTGAGTTTGAAAATTTTGTGAAAAATTGGAAAATTGCTGCTGAACTTTGAAGCCCTCTGGTGTCTTCCAAAAGTAAAAACTCGTCACTTTTATGATGCAAACATAAAGTAGACATATTGCATAAGTGAATAAAAAATTTTTTTATTTGTAATACACATTTTCCTTACAAGCAGAGAGCTTCAAAGTTAGAAAAATGCAACATTTTCAAATTTTTCATCAAATTTTAGGATTTTTCACAAGGAAAGGATGCAAGTTACCACAAAAATTTACCACCATGTTAAAGTAGAATATGTCACGAAAAAACAATCTCGGAATCAGAATGATAACTAAAAGCATTCCAGAGTTATTAATGTTTAAAGTGACAGTGGTCAGAATTGCAAAAAACGCTCTGGTCCTTAAGGCCAAAATGGGCTTGGTCCTGAAGGGGTTAAAGTAGACATGTAGATGTGAATTAATAACTAAATTTATTTGACATGACTATTGCTCTTAAAAGTAGAGATTCAAACAGAGAAATTAAAATTTCACAATATTTTATAGAGTTTTTCACAAAAAATCGCTTCATGTATCAAGAAAAATTTACCCCTAATATAAAATACAATAGATTTCGAAAAAACAATTCCTGAATCACTTTGCCAGGTAAAAGCAGTCCAAAGTTATTACCACTTAACCCCTTAAGGGCATAGGGCGTATCCATACGCCCCCGTTTCCAAGTCCTTAAGGACCGAGGGCGTATGGATACGTCCTGAGCATTTCCGGCCCCCGCCGCTAGCCGGAGGGGAGCCGGGGCCGGATGCCTGCTGAAATCGTTCAGCAGGCATCCCGGCATATCGCCCAGGGGGGTCATTATGTCCCCCCATGTCGGCGATTGCCGCAAATCGCTGGACAATTCAGTCCAGCGATCTGCAGCGGATTCCGGGTCAATCGGGTCTCCAGTGACCCGATGACCCGGAATTACTGGCTGGTCGGGGCTGTCAGACGGCCCCGAACAGCCAGAGCCAGCAGGGGTGAGGTGGCACTGGTGCCACCTCACGATCGCCCTGATTTGTCGGCCAACCAATCAGGGCGCCTGCTGCGGGTGTCACTCCCGCAACCCGCTCCGCCCCTCTTCCGGAGGACGTGAGCGGGTGCGGGCAGAAGACCCCGGGTGCTGGGGACCCCGATCCCCGGCGTCCCTGTTGGGATCGGGGCCCCAGGAGCGACGGCGGCGGCGAGGGACTGACCTGTGCGGCGGCATCGTGGAGCAGCAGCAGGAGGTGAGTGAAAGCCTCCTGCTGTTGCTTAGCACGAGCTCCCCGCATGCAAAAAGGGCATGCTGGGAGCTGTAGTTATGCAACAGCAGGAGGCAGACCACCACAACTCCCAGCATGCCCTTATGGGCATGCTGGGACTTGTAGTTTTGCAACAGCTGGAGGCACATTCTTTCTATGGAAAAGTGTACCTTCAGCTGTTGTATAACTACAACTCCCAGCTTGCACAATCAGCTAAAGTGCATGCTGGGAGTTGTAGTGGTGCATCTGCTGGTTGCATAACTACAACTCCCAGCATGCCCGTTGGCTGTCGGTGACTGCTGAGAGTTGTAGTTTTGCAACAGCTGAAGGCACACTGAGTTAAGTAGCAAACCAGTGTGTCTCCAGCTGTTGCATAACTACAATCCCCAGCATCCCCAGCCAATGTAGTATGTCTCCGGCTGTTGCATAACTACAAGACCCAGCATGCCCTTCCGCTGTCCGTACATGCTGGGGGTTGTAGCTTTTGCAACAGCTGAAGGCACACTGGTTGCAAAACACTGAGTTTGTTACCAAACCCGGTGTTTCACAACCTGTGTGTCTCCAGCTGTTGCAAAACTACAACTCCCAGCATGCACTGATAGACCGTACATGCTGGGAGTTGTAGTTTTGCAACAGCTGGATGTTTTTGGGGGGTATTTTCTGCCATTACCCTTTTTAAAAATGTAAAATTTTGGGAAAACAAGCATTTTAGGTAAAAAAAAAAATTTTTTTTACATATACAAAAGTCATGAAACACCTGTGGGGTATAAAGGTTCACTTAACCCCTTGTTATGTTCCCCGAGGGGTCTAGTTTCCAAAATGGTATGCCATGTGGTTTTTTTTTTTTTTGCTGTTCTGGCACCATAGGGGCTTCCTAAATGCGGCATGCCCCCAGAGCAAAATTTGCTTTCAAAAAGCCAAATGTGACTCCTTCTCTTCTGAGACCTGTAGTGCGCCAGCAGAGCAATTTTCACCCCCATATGGGGTGTTTTCTGAATCAGGAGAAATTGGGTTTCAAATTTTGGGGGGTATTTTCTGCTATTACCCTTTTTAAAAATGTAAAATTTTTGGGAAACCAAGCATTTTAAGTAAAAAAAAAATTTTTTTTACATATGCAAAAGTCATGAAACACCTGTAGGGTATTAAGGTTCACTTTACCCCTTGTTAGGTTCCCTGAGGGGTCTAGTTTCCAAAATGATATGCCATGTGTTTTTTTTTTTTTTTTGCTGTCCTGGCACCATAGGGGCTTCCTAAAGGTGACATGCCCCCCAAAAACCATTTGTCGCTCCTTCCCTTCTGAGCCCTCTACTGCGCCCGCTGAACAATTAACATAGACATATGAGGTATGTGCTTACTCGAGAGAAATTGGGTTTCAAATACAAGTAAAAATTTTCTCCTTTTTATCCCTTGCAAAAATTCAAAAATTGGGTCTACAAGAACATGCGAGTGTAAAAAAATGAAGATTTTGAATTTTCTCCTTCACTTTGCTGCTTTTCCTGTGAAACAACTTAAGGGTTAATACACTTACTGAATGTCGTTTTGAATACTTTGGTGGGGTGTAGTTTTTATAATGGGGTCTTTTATGGGGTATTTCTAATATGAAGACCCTTCAAATCCACTTCAAACCTGAACTGGTCCATGAAAAATAGCGAGTTTGAAAATTTTGGGAAAAATTTCAAAATTGCTGCTGAACTTTGAAGCCCTCTGGTGTCTTCCAAAAGTAAAAACTCATAAATTTTATGATGCAAACATAAAGTAGACATATTGTATATGTGAACCCCAAAAAAATTATTTTGAATATCCATTTTCCTTACATGCAGAGAGCTTCAAAGTTAGAAAAATGCAAAATTTTCATTTTTTTCATCAAATTTGGGTTTTTTTCACCAAGAAAGGATGCAAGTTACCATAAAATTTTACCACTAAGTTAAAGTAGAATATGTCACGAAAAAAACATCTCGGAATCAGAATGATAACTAAAAGCATTCCAGAGTTATTAATGTTTAAAGTGACAGTGGTCAGATGTTCAAAAAATGCTCTGGTCCTTAAGGTGAAAAAGGGCTCGGTCCTTAAGGGGTTAAAGAGACATGTCATATTTGAAAAAACGGACTGGGTCATAAAGGCCAAAACTAGCTAGGTCATGAAGGTTAAGATGTGTGCAATAATGCGAAATGATAAAAGGAAAAAAATATTGAACACATGAAGGGAGAGAGGTGCAAAAAGGCATTAAAGACAACAGCTGAAATCAATCAGTAATTAAAAAGCAATCCAGTCCATTGTCCGTTCAAATTAAGATCAACTGGTTCAGATCTTATTGCTAAGAGGTCACACAAGACATCTCATGATGAGTAAAAGCAAAGAGATGTCACAAGACCATCACAATCTAATTGTAGCAAAACAAATGTGTTGGTTAAAGGCACATTTCTAAGCTTCTGAATGTTCCAGTGAGCAATATTGGGGCCACAATACGGAAGTGGAAAGACAGTCATTTCAAAATAAATTTGCCTCGACCAGGTGCTCCTCACAAGATTTCTGCCAAAAGAGTGAAAAGAATAATCAAGAGTTGTCATAATACCTACCATGTTCGGAGGAGATGTAATTACTGGGTCCCAATGGTTGTCATGGCAGCAGGAGGCCAGCTGATGGCCTCCTGTCTGCCAGGTACAGAAAGCTGGATCTCACAAGCTGAATGTCAATTTAAAACTAAGGCTGGGTTCACACTATGTTTTAAGCGTACGGACCCGGCCCGTATTTTCATTCATTTGAATGAGCCGACAGTATTCCGTTTTGGGACCGGACCTAAAACCGTGGAATACCATGGTTTTAGGTCCGGTCAGAAAAGCGGATACGAGTCAAAAATGAGCCGATCGGAGTCACTGATACAGGCTGGGTCCGGCTGGGGTTCGGGAGCGCCCGGTTTTCACTCCTACCAGCTGGATCCGGTGACCATATGCTTAAAACGTAGTGTGAACCCAGCCTAACAATTATACTATGGCGCACTACAGATGTACTGCAGTATAGTTTACCAGGAAAAAATTAAAAATATAAAAATGGTTTTTAATGAATAAATTAAATAAATAATGAATAAATGAATGTGAAAGTGTAAAAAAAATAAAGCCCTGTATTATATATTAACCCCTTAACCACCATGGACGTAAATGTACGTCCTGGCTTGGCGGTACTTCGCGCACCAGAACGTACATTTAAAAGGCCTCGTAAAAATAAAAGAAGAAATTTGATTGGTTGCTTCAGGCAACTGAACCACTCTTCCCCTGCACAGGTTTTAATAAATCTTCCCCTATAGAGGTATTGCCACATTCAAAATGGCCTGTACTAAAAAATAATGTTAGGTATTCTGCATGGTGAACACCGTAAAAGAGAATTGCTACTAGAGATGAGCGAACTTACAGTAAATTTGATTCGTCACGAACTTCTCGGCTTGCCAATTGATGACTTATCCTGAATAAATTAGTTCAGCTTTCAGGCGCTCCGGTGGGCTGGAAAAGGTGGATACAGTCCTAGGAGACTCTTTCCTAGGAATGTATCCACCTTTTCCAGCCCAACAGAGCACCTGAAGGCTGAACGAATTTACGCAGGATAAGTCATCAACTGCCGAGCCGAGAAGTTTGTGACAAATTGAATCTACTGTAAGTTCGCTCATCTCTAATTGCTACTTTGGGTCCAAAAAAAATTCAGTAAAAATGATTATAAGGTAGCATGTTTCTCAAAAATGGTACCATTGAAAAGTACAGCTTGTCCTGCAAAAAATAAGCCCTCAGACTATGGCAGTGGACGAAAAATGTATGGTTTTCAGAACATTGTTACACAAAAAAATGGGATTAGGGGGGCTGAGAAGACTCCTAGGAGTGTATCTCAGCTGCAAGTATGGATCAGCTAGTTTGCCCCGGGGAGACAGTAATTCAGCAGGCAGTTTTGGTGCTGGCAGCCACAAAAGGAGAAGAGAAAGGAGGGAGGAAACATCCATTTCCTACTAGCAGGCAGCCAGGCGTCCTGTGAGCTCTGCTGGACCAATGGGAAGCAGAGGTAGGGGACTGAAACCGTGCACAGAACAGCGATAGACCACGCAAATAAAAAAAAAAAGAGGAGGAAACACAGGACAGAGCACATTAAACCCCATAACAAAATGAGACACACAGTATTTGCCATCAGGACAGAGGAGGAGACTCCTGGTGAGGACATCACCAGGAGAATTCCAACCCAGTACAGAGGGGAGGCAGAAGGCCAGCTGGAGGAGGCCTCCATACTTCTGCACCTAGGGGTACCACAGCAGGGTCACCCCTTCAGCGTACCATTCTCAGGTGAGATGGACTACTGGGAGGGGATAGGGAGCCATCCAGCATCCTAGTGACCTTTGGGCTGGTGGGTAACCAAGGAGCATGGACTCTTGTCCCGCCTTTCTTCTTTGAGCTGGGGTCAACACAGAGGGAGAGAGAGAAAAAAAATTCCCGAGACAAGCAGAGATTTCAGCAGAGAGCACTGTTGCCAGACAGAAAACAACAACAACTCAACTTCAGCAGCTGATAATTATTGAAAGGATTAAGATTTTTTAATAGAAGTAATTTACAAATCTGTTTAACATTCTGGAGCCAGTTGATAGAAACCCGGGCTACTATATAATATATATATATATATATATATTCTATCTCCTACAGACACTAAGCTAAGACTGGCTTAGCTCACGGCTTGCAGGAGAGGCTTAGGCTAGTAGAAGGAGCTAACTATTTAGTGCTTAGAGTCCCTCCTAGTGCCAGCAGCTCTCTATACCTGTGCCCCAAAATAAAACAAACATTAAATCTCTTGAAGGCACAGAAACCTGGAGGAAAGATACTAATGTCTTGCTACAGGGTCTTTAAATTGGAGTCTTATTGGAGCCAGAGGGGCAACCTCCAGGAAACCTGAATTATCAAGCATAATTCTATTTTATGTGATTTTAGGCTATGATGGGATGGAAGCTAAAAGTTTATTTACTGTCTCGTACATATTTTAGACACATATTTTAGACACTTATCGCGCCACACCCCTACCCTTCAATTTCCTGGTTGAACTTGATGGACGTATGTCTTTTTTCAACCGTACTAACTATGTGTTAGAGTAGGATAGAATTATATACCAATATGCAGCAAACAACATTACTTATTGGGAATTGGCTGTGTTTCAAAATATTAGGCCTTGTTCACATTTGCATTGGAGCCTCAGTCACAGAGCTGGTTCACTGGTGAAAAACAGAAACAGCCTGTCAGTTGCGCAGTGGACACAGACAGATGCCACTAACTTTATTGGGGTTTGTCAAAATTTTCATCTGATTTCCTTTAGTAGGATTTGAGGAGATAAAAATATGAAGCACAGATGTGAACTTTGTCTTAGCTGTATAAAGAAACTTGCAAGAAAAGTGAAATGTAAAACCTTTGATGAGTCTTCTGTCTTCATCAGCAAGTAGCATAAACCAGGCTAGAATCTCCTTTCCAGTAACTTCAACATGACCATGTTTTTTCACCAACTTATACAGTTGCCTGCAAACAAAGACTGAACTATTTCAATATGGATTTTTGCAGTATGTCACTGTGAAAAAAAAAAAAGTGCAGAGACCCTCACCGAACAGGAGAACCAGTATAGAAGTGCGCAGTAGCACGTTCACTGTCTCTCTGCAGATTTTGTCTTGTTGCCCTACAGACTTACAATGGAGCAGCAAGACAAAGTAATTGCTATCCACCCGACACACTGAAGCATAGCCTTGCCTCCTGGAGACCATATGACTTGTGACATTGTCTTTGGCCACATGGAATGTGAACGTTCAGTGGTCAACAGTTAAATAAAAAGACTAACTACAGCCTGTGCATCAAAATAAGCCAAAGCGACGCACGGTGGTAATAGAAGCATATTAAACAGTATTATAATGTCATCATGGGCTCAAAGGCTGAACAAAAAAAATCCTGCAATATCCCATTAAGTGGTGTGCCACTTAATAAATCAGGGAATATTAAATTACATTATTTATATAGCACCAACATATTCCACAGCTAGCCCCTATTCACCCTTTGCGGTTCACAATCTCACACAATTTCAAATTCACCTGCGGCTCCGAGATTGATAAAATCTGGGTGGACCAGGCTTTATGAATTGAGTGCAGAGCACACAGATCAATGTGGTTCTCTGGAACTACACTGATCTGTATGAGGAATCTAATAATTCCTCCTAAGGGTATGTTCACACTGAGGAATTGGGGCGGAAATCAAGCAGAAATTTTCTGCCTCAAAATATTGTTACTTTTCCACAAGAACTCACACAGAGATTTTGCGCAGAATTCCACACGGAAATGCAGGTTTCATGCAGAGGAGGAGTATCAAGTATTTCTATTCATAAATGTATTTTTTTTTCCATGCGGAAATTCCGCGCCAATTCCGCGTGGAAAGGCTTCTGACTCAAAAAAAAATAAAACATTGATCTCCATGGGAGAACGACGCTGATTCCGCCTGAAAGAAAGAACATGTTCTTTCTTCAAGCGGAACAGACTTTCTCGTCAGAATTCTGCTTGAGGAAATTCCTCAGTGTGAACTGAGGGGCAGAAATTCTGCACAGCTCTATGGGGATTTCACTGCTGAATGAATTGGAGAGGAAAAAGCGAGCAGAATTACTCGTGGAAATTCCTCTCCAATTCCTCAGTGTGAACATACCCTAAAAGTAGTATAAAAAAAAAATGAAGTGTACAAAAAAAAATTAAAATAAAGTAGAAGTATAAAACAAAAATGACTCATTAACCAATTCCATATCAAGTAGGGATGTGCCGATATCAGCATCGGTATATGGGCCGATACCATCCACTATCCCGCTGTCTAAAGTGGGGGAGGGACCTGCTGTCTAAAGGGGGGAGGGGGCCCTGCTGTCTAAAGGAGGGGGAGGGCTGCAGTCTAAAGGGGGGCATGCTGTTTACAGGAGGGGCTGCTACTAATGTCTACAAGGGGATACTACCTACTATTAAAGACAATCTTTCAGCAGAGTCACATGCACTAACTTGAATTTATAGGTAGATAGTGCAGGTGACCCGGTTTCTATCGCTGCTCACCATGTCAAAAAATGAGCCCTCATACATCCCCATATGCGGGAAAAATAAAAAATAAAAGTTATAGGGGTCAAAAGATGACAATTTTAACCTCTTAAGGACCAAGGACATATGAGTACGTCCTTGGTTCCGCTCCCGTGATATAACGCGGGGTCCCACGGTGACCCCGCATCATATCACGGCGGGCCCAGCGTCATAGTGAAGCCGGGACCCGCCGCTAATAGCGCGCGGCACTGATTGCGGTGCCGCGCACTATTAACCCTTTAGCCGCGCTCAAAGCTGAGCCACGCAGCTAAAAGTGAAAGTAAAAAGTACCGGTTAGCTCAGTGGGCAGTTCGGGATAGCTGCGGCGAAATCGCGGCATCACGAACAACTTACAGGAAAGCGGGAGGGTCCCTACCTGCCTCCTCGCTGTCCGATCGCCGTATGACTGCTCATTGCTTGAGATCCAGGCATGAGCAGTCAAGCGGCAGAATCATCGATCACTGGTTTCCTATGAGAAACCAGTGATCAATGTGAAAGATCAATGTGAAAGATCAATGTGAAAGACCAATGTGAAAGATCAGTGTGTGCAGTGTTATAGGTCCCTATGGGAGCTATAACACTGCAAAAAAAAAAAGTGAAAAAAAAAAAGGGAATAAAGATCATTTAACTTCTCCCCTATTAAAAGTTTGAATCACCCCCCTTTTCCCATAAAAAAAAGTGTAAAAAAAAAATTTAAAAAAGTGTAAATAAAAAAATTAAATAAAAATCATTGTGCGACAAAATTGAAGAAAAAAACACAATTTTGTAACTTTTTGGGGCTTCTGTTTCTACGCAGTAAATTTTTTTTGTAAAAAGGACACCATATCTTTATTATGTAGGTCCATATGATTAAAATGATACCCTACTTATATAGGTTTGATTTTGTCGTACTTCTGGAAAAAATCATAACTACATGCACAAAAATGTATAAGTTTAAAATTGTCTGAGTATGAGGGCAAATTTTTTGCGTCGTGATCTTATGTTTTTAGCAGTACCATTTTTGTATTGATCGGACTTTTTGAATACGCTATTTTGGACTTTGGAATTTTTTTTTTGCGCATACGCCATTGATCGTGCGGTTTAATTAACCATATATTTTAATAGTTTGGACATTTATGCACGCGGCAATACCACATGTTTATTTTTATTATGGTTACATTTTTTTATATGGAATTTGGGAAAAAGGGGGTGATTTAAAGTTTTAATAAGGAAGGGGTTAATGGGTGTTTGTTTTTTTTTACTTTTTATTCAACTTTTAGGAGGAATCATTAGATTCCTCATACAGATCAATGTGGTTCCATAGAACCACATTGATCTGTGTGCTCTGCTCTCAATTGATAAAGCCTGGTCCTGCCAGGCTTTATCATTCACATGCAGCAGCCAGCACAGGACATAAGGTAGCCCTCCGGCTACCTCAGCAGTGGAATTTTTCAGTTCCTTAGCCCTGCTTCGGGCAAGCAGGGCCGAACCTGAAAGCCACCGACAAGCACAGTGGCGCTCAGAGGGGTGTATGGAGAAGTCTCTGGATTCGTTCCCGCTTCATACTCTGCAGCCCTCAGCTGTTTTCAGTAGCATGCTAATAGCCAGCATGCGCGGAGATGCCACAGGTGGCTATTAACTCCATAGATCGCCGCTGTCAAAGCTGACAGCGGCATCTAAAGGGACATGTGAATGGTCCCTGGTGGGCTAGTGGGGCGGATCCCCCCCCCAGCAGCGCTATTGCAGGGGGGCGATCCACTATAAATGTAGCCGGAGGGCTTACCTCTGTTTCTCTGGTGTCCGTGGCTCTGTCATTGATAGAGCCTGGTTGGGCTAGGCTCTATCAATGGATCGCAGAGCACACAGATCAATGCAGTTCAATAGAACTCAAATGATCTGTATGAGGAATCGAATGATTCCTCCTAAAAGTCCCCTAAGGTACTAATAAAGTGTAAAATAAATAAATAAGGTTCTAATAAGTTTTTTTTTTAAACACACATTAACCCTTTCCATACTAAAAGTTTAAATCATCCCCTTTTCCTATACAAAAACATGTAAACATAATAAAACAAACATACAGCCGACTATAGCCGGTATAGCTGACTGCTTAATTATACGAACTATTAAAATATAACATTATGTATCCCGTATAATAATGACGTAAATGTAAAAAAAATACCAATCCACAGAATTTTTTACAAAAAAATTATTATTGCACAAAACAATGAGCCCTCATACACCCTGGTATGCAAGAAAAAAAATAAATAAAAAGCTACAGGGGGTCAGAAAATGGTAATAATAAATTTTAAATGTTCCGATTTTTTTTTTCAAATTGTAAAACATGACAAACTATATAAATCTGGTATTGCTGCAATCAGGCCGGCCTAAAGTATCAAAATAACATGTTAGCTCAACCACAAGGTAATTGGCGTAGAAAAGAAAACCACCAAATTTGCAAAAATATCTTTTACAACTAGTTAGTTTTCGGCTATTATAGGGCGAGGAGGAAAAAACAAGAGTGTAAAAGTGAAAATTGGCCAGGACAAGTGGATCGTCATTAGGGACAAGTAGATTTTGCTCCATTTTAGTCCTGTGGACAAGTAGTTTTTTATTACATTTCCACACCCCTGCAACGGTTGCCGTCTCAGGACGAGCCGACTGGTCCTTAGATGGCAACCTGCTAAGCATATCCTAACCCAAGTGCTTTTACAGAAATAGTGAGGTAAATCACATACCTGTTAAGTGACTCAATCTTTTCCAATCTGCACTTTTCACAAGCTGACCCACTTGTTTTGCCTCAAAGAAAAAAAATTATTTTACTTGTGTATTTATGTTCTCAAACATACAGAAGCATTTTAAGGAAGTCTAAAACATAGCACACTACGCTTTTTGCATCCTAGAAAATACAACTCCCTTAACATTGATGGAAAACAACAGTTAAAGAGTGCCTGTCACCAAATAAAACTTAATATAGTGTTCCTTGTGTAATTAGCAGACACTTTCCCGTTCACTTGCTTTTAAAATTAACAACATTAATATGTTTAAAATGTAATATAAAAAACGGCCACTAGGTGGCTCTGTTCTGGTCCCTGCCACAATTAATAGGGAGTTTGCATTCACACCAAGTTTCAACATTTAGTCCGCTGCCATAGCCCCGCCACATCCATTCATTTAAATGAGCCGGACTTAGTCCAATAGTGACTCCAGTCGGCTGATTTTTGATCCATATCCAGTTTTGCTGCCGGACTGAAAAGTGTTGGCAGCGGACGGTTTATTAATTCCCCCGCTAGATCCAGCACTACAAAAACATGGTGTGAATGCACCCTAATAGGTGTCAGAACAGCTTCCTTACACTAAATGTTATTATTTTTTTTTTTTTTTTAAGTTAAATAGTCATCAATATTTACCTCCTAAAGCTATTCACAGTATGTAAAAGCTGTGTAGCACATTAATGGAGACATACCTTTTATCATGTAATCAGTGGCTTTATGACTGTAAAAACTGCTTTTATTCAGAGCCCTACCCTTAAGGGTCCACCAAGGTCACACACAGGATTTTCTCAAGGGTTGGGTTTTAAAAGCATAAAATACCTCCTCACCAGGAGGACATATTACTGACTATAGTGACTATTACCATCATTCTGTTATGAAATAAAAACCATGATACAAAAGGACAAATAACTGCACAACACCAAAACCACCATATAGTGACTGGATAATACCACCATATTGATACCGATTATAAACTACTGTACACAGACTAACATCCCCCTATACTGTGCTCATATAGTGGTGACCCCAGCCCTACCCTGATCATTTCTCTTCTATGGTGACCTTATAGTAGTGGAACAGGCTTTGCAGACCTGATTACAGCGCAGTTACATAAAGTAACTCACATGGGGTGAATTTGTGACGTCCCACTTTTCTGTCTGGCTCAGACCACAATGAAGACTTATTTTAATTATGACTCATTATCCCAGAATCTGCCAGAAAAACATGTTAGGGTTTGCACATTTTACAACTTTTCAGTACCCTCAGTGCCCCAAATAATGCCTTTCTTAGTGCCCTACATAGTATTAGCGATCGTCTTGGGGGGGGGGGGGGGGAGTTGGTCGTTTAGAAAGTGGGAAGTTAATTTGCCTCCATTAGGAAGATGGCCACAGTAGGTAGTTCGGGAAACACCCAGTAAGTATATAGGTACCTAATACCCGATGGTAAGTAGGTAATGCCCTACCCCTGGTAGGAGGGTATGTAATGAACCCCAGTGGATAGATAGGTGAAAGGGAATACCACCCCCCATAGGTAGGTAATGGCCCCTGGCAGATAGTGCCCCCTGGTAGGTAGATGGTGCCCCAAGTAGAGAGGGAGGTAAATAGTGCAGGGAGGTAGGTTTGCAGGCAGGCATTAGTGCCCTTTCTCCCCCCTTTAAATAGAAACAGGAAGAAGAGAACAAGAAAAATGGGGTTGTGAACGAGCGCTGCTGCTATTGAGAAAAGGATTCAGGACGCCACTCTAGCACAGGACAGTTTATTAAGGTTCAAAGCGATAGGACAAAACTAGCATGTGCCTTCCTCAGGTCCACAAAACAAATCCTAAAAGGATAAATGTATGACGTCCTGTAGCCTGTGTTGTGCTAAGATGGCGTGGCCACGCCATCCTAGCACAACACAGGCTACAGGACGTCACACATTTATCCTTTGTGGACCTGAGGAAAGCACATGCTAGTGCCGAAAGGGATAGGGGTTTCGAGCTGCACAACTGCCCTGACTGCCTTCCACTCCTCCCAGGTGAGTTGCTGTCGCTGCTACCTCAGCAGTACATCACATTACTTTGGGTGCAGTGGTTTTTTGCCATCCAACCACTTCCCCACTACACGAGAGAGCGATCCTTACCTTTTTTTTTTTTTTTTTTTTTTTTTACTTCTTCCCCCCCCTTTAAATAGAAATCCGACTCACCTTCCTTCGTCTCCCATGCTCACACCAGGGCCTCCTCTTCTTCCTGAAGAGGTGCAGGACTAGTCCTCAAAAGGTGCTCTGTTTGTCCTACACACCGGGCATGATTACATCTAATTGCATGTTGTAGAATAGACCAAGACTTCAAAAAAGAGTTCAGGAATTAGCCAGCGCTGGCCAGGTTAGAAACAAAGTCCGTTGTTTCTATCCTGGTCAGCGCCGGCAAATTCCTGAACTTTTTTGAAGTCTTGGTCTATTCTACAATGCACGTTTACATCAGGAAGGCTGCAGATGGGATATATGTTTCCCATAAAAATGCTCTCCATTGTTGTGTATGCAGGTACACAACCTGAGTTGTTAAGCGACTGCCTATTCCCTTCCCCCTCCACTGGAATACTGGCGATACTCCACATGGAGCGCCTGTGTTTCTCTTTTTACATCTCATTGCATGAGGCATGCAGGGTAAGCAGAGCGCAGCCTGTGTACAGTACTAGAGCAGGGTTTCATCTGAATCCCTTGCCAAGATTCAGATTTTTTCCATAACCCAACTGCCAGCTCCCTAAGGCAGCTGCCTTATGGTAGCTCCGGCCCTGCCTACATGTTGGGGACAGACTGCTGGGAACCATGAGGGGAGTATAACATATCAGGCTCTTTTTTTTGTTAAAATGTTAACAATTGCAAAAGGGATAAACTTACCTGAATAACTACACACTGATTTTTTTTCTTCAGAAAACTCTGTTACATCTGTATTCTGGTAGGGGATGACTGGAAATGTCACAGAAAACCCAACTGTTGAATGCGCAAAAGGTACAGGCATATAATTTCCGCAGTGTAGCATATTTCCTGCATTACAGTGAAAAGTGGAAGTTGATAAGGTATCTGGAAAGATATATCTGAATACTTAGTAATGTATGTAGTGCAAGTCATTGTCCTGTCTTATGACTGTAAATGGCTAATTTTGTAAAGAAAAGAAACAGGTCACTCAAAGTAGTTATAGGGACATATTATACTGAATCAGACAGGGAGAAAAAATTACAATGTGCCATGTTCGCTTTAATGCTGCATCTTGGAGCCATAGTTGATACCAGCTCTGTCAAGTGCACGAGGCATAGTAATCCTTTCACGCTTTGGTCTTATGTGGTAATCTTTGCAATGCTTTTACTGATCCAATCAACTCAGAGATTTTTTTTCGTGACATATTGTATTTCGTGACAAATGTTGGTTGAAAAATGGCAGAATTTTATGAAAAAGTGGAACGACTGAATTATACTAGCTGAATTTGATTTCTACAATTTCTACGAAATGACCCTGGACTATCCTGATTGTGACAGGGAAAACAGAGGTTAAAACCCCACCCCTTCCTCCTCTCACAAGTATATTTACAAAGAACACCAAGAAGGAAATAAATAGTGCGATAAGACAGACAAAACAAAACAAAGGGTGGGATGCTTGGGTGCTGTTGTGGAGATTTGGTAGAAATCTAATTATTGGTCACCATTTTCACCCTCATCTCCACCACAGCGCCTCTAAGCAAGTAACAGAAGAAGAATTTAGGGAGGGACAACAGCAGAAAGAACCTTGCGGCAAAAAACGATATCTTCTCCTGACACAAAGTCCAATCTATAATGTTTCGAATGTTAAGATAACACATCCTAGATCTGAATGAACTAATCGTATGAAATACTTTCGTCTTTACATAGTTGAATGTGCTGACAACAAAAAGTAGATTTTATATGCTTACCGTAAAATCTCTTCCTCGGAGGTTCCATTGGGGGACACAGACGGTGGCTATATGCTGCTGCCACTAGGAGGCTTGACACTAGGCAACAAGAAAAGTCGTCCCCTTCCAGCAGGGTATACCCGCCCACAGGCACCTGAGCTAATCAGCTTAGTCCCAGAGCAGTAGGAGAGGACTGACAGGCAAGAAGGAAAAAAAAAAAAAAAACAGTAACTGTCCGAGGAAACCACAGAATAAAAATTCACTGAAAACACCCTCGAACAGGTTACCGAACCAGGAACACCAGAATAAGTGGGTGGGTGCCCCAATGGATCCGGCGAGGAAGAGATTTTACAGTAAGCATAAAAAATCAACTTTTCTCGATCGGCTCCATTGGGGGACACAGATCATGGGACGTACCAAAGCATTCCCTGGGGTGGGTAAATGTTTTTTTTTAAAGCGTACCCGTCAGATCCAACAAAATTATAATTTATAATTATCACTCAGTACCTAATGCTGACCACGCGCATCAAATCTTTATGTATAGCACCTTTATTTTTTTAATACACTTTTAATGTAGCTCACAAGTCTGAATTCCTCTCAAAGGGAGGGGGCGTGGTCTCACTGTGCAGGTCTCCGCCCCCTCCCTCAGTATGCTGTCTGCTCACATATCCCCTAGCATTAGCAAAACTACAACTCCCAGCTTGTCCTTACTGACAGTAGCAGGACACAAGCTGACAGTGGGAGGATTTTTCCTCCAGCTGTGAGCCCTGCGCTTACAGCTGTCAATCAAGTAAGTGTGTCCATGACACAAACACAGCAGGACTAGTATGTGTCCAATCAGGCAAGGGGGGACAGTTGTTTGACTGGCTTTTTCAGTATGAAATACTGAAAATTCTAATGAAAGCAATTGCAAAACCTAATGGTTTTGCATGCTTTACAACATATCAAACGTTTTTGTATCCGACAGTGCCCATTTAACTTAGGTGGAAGGCTGGACCACAGCCACCTGCAATACCTTGTGACCCAGATTAGCATCAGCAGATGCAAAGGTATGTACCTGATACAATTTTGTAAAAGTGTGTAAAGAGGACCAGGTGGCCGCCTTACAAATTTGCAAGGCTGAAGCCCTGTTGTGGAGATCCCAGGAGGCTCCGACAGAACGAGTGGCATGAGCGGAGACCCTGAAAGGAGGAGTCTTTCCCTTGCAGCGGTAAGATTCCGAAATGGCAGAACAGATGCACCGTGAAATGGTTGCCTTCGAAGCAAGAAGCCCCTTACGATGACTCTCCGTAAGGACAAAGAAGGGCTCACACTGGTGAATGGAAGAAATGACTAAGAGGAAAATCCGAACTGCCCGTACCACATCAAGCCCATGGAGAAAACGTTCCCTGGGATGAGACGTAGCAGGACAAAGACAGAAGGACGATGTCCTCATTTAGGTGAAAGTAAGCTGACGTACAAACGGACGAAACCGGATGAAAAACAACCTTGTCCTGGTGTAAGACCAGGTAGGGAGAGTTGCAGGAGAGGGCTGCCAGCTTCGAAACCCTAATAATCGAAATGACCACAATGAGGAAGGCCACTTTCCAGGAAAGATGACGAAGAGAAACGTCCCCGAGAGGTTTGAAGGGAGTACTCTGCAGGGAACTGAGAAACAGATTTAGATCCCAAGGGGGAGTATGGGGATCTGTAAGGCAGGGACGCATGAGCCACACCATGTAGAAAAGTCCGGAAGTAAGGATCAGACCCCAGGGGATGCTGAAAGAGAATGGAGAGAGCAGACACTTGGCCCTTAAGGGAACTGAGAGCCAAGCATTGTTCTATCCCCGACTGAAAAAAGGAAAGAAGTCGTGGGAGAGAGAACGTAACTGGAGAAAAGGAGTGAGACTCACACAAACAAAAATAAGACCACCAAGTACAGTGGTAAATCTTCGCAGAGGAGGGCTTGCACGCCTTTATCATAGTGTGAACTAGTTGGGGAGAGAACCCCCTGGCCCTCAGAACCGCAGTCTCAACCGCCACACAGTCAAATGCAGCAACTGTAAATTGGGGTGACAAAGGGGACCCTAAGAGAGCAGGGAGGCGCAGTAGCACGTCGTTCACTAGACGAACCACGTCAGCGTACCACGCCCGCCTGGGCCAGCCGGAGCCACGAGAATGGCGGGAATGCCCTCCGCTTTGAGCTTCCTCAGGACCCTGGGAAGGAGAGGAAGAGGAGGGAAGAGATAGGGGAGGGCGAAGTGCGACCAGGGAATCACCAGGGTGTCCACGGCTAGGGCCAAGGGATCCCGAGATTTTGCCACAAAGAGAGATGTCCGAAAACACCTCTGAATGAAGAGACCACTCGCTGGGGTCGGCTGAGTAGCGGCTGAGAAAGTCCACCTCCCAATTTTTCACCCCTGGTATGTGAATCGCCGAGTTGGAAAGAACTCTGACCTCCGCCCAGAGAAGGATCTTGGAGACCTCAGCCATCGCCGCTGAGCTGCATGTGCCTCCCTGGCTATTGACATACGCCACAACTGTGGAGTTGTCCGACTGGACACGAATAGGATGGTCCTGGAGAAGGCACTCCCAATGGCGGAGGCAAGGGTAGGTTGATCTGAGTTCCAGGATGTTGATGGGGAGAAGAGCTTCCCGGGAGAACCAAAGGCCCTGGACCGTCCAGTCCCTGAAGACTCCTCCCCAACTGCTGAGACTGGCATCCGTCGTGATGACCTGCCAGTGGAGGGGCAGAAAGGATCGCCCCTGACAAAGAAGATGGGACCGAAGCCACCACAGGAGGGAATGGAGAGTCCTGGAAGGTCCTGGAAGCCCTGTGATCGAGGGATAGCGGAGACTTATCCCACCAGGACAGAAGAGAAAATTGAAGAGGGCGAAAATGAAACTGGGTGAAAGGAACGGCTTCCATAGTCGCCACCATCCGACTCAGGACTTCCATGCAGAACCGAATGGAAACTGGAACAGGACCCAGGAGAATCCGAAATCCAGATAATAGAACAAGGCTCTTTTCAGCGGAAGCTGAATCCGGGGGGGGGGGGGGGTTGCAGTGTCGAATTGGAGTCGCAGGAAGATTAGAGAATAGGTGGGAGACAAGATGGACTTGTCCTGACTGACCACCCAGCCGAAACGGGACAAGGTCTGAGTGAGACAGAGACTGTCTTGACTCTGGGCCCCGGTCTGAGCCTTGACCAGGTAGGGAATTATGGACACACCCAGTGCTCGCAGCATGGCAATCACTGCCACCAGGACCTTGGTGAAGACCCTTGGAGCTGTGGCCAGTGCAAAAGGGAAGGGCCACAAACTGAAAATGGCCCTCTGGAACTGCGAAGGGAAGATATCGCTGATGTGCTGGAAAAATAGGGATGTGGAGGTAGGTGTCTCGGATATCCACCGAGAAGGACAGAAACTCCCCTTCATCCATGGATGCCACAACAGAACGGAGATACTCCATACGGAAATGACATAGGAGGTGACAGTTGAGGAGCTTCAGATACAGGATCGGGCAGACAGAACCCCCTTTCTTGGGAACCATAAATAGGTTTGAATAGAAGCCCGAAAAATGCTCCTTTGAAGGGTCTGTAGCGCGACTCCAAAGGTCACTGCCAAGGAAGTGGAACCGGGGGGGTTGGCAGGAACAAAAAAAGCGATCCCTTGGAAAAGAAGTAAACTCGATTCGATAGCTGTTGGAAACAACCCAAGAGTCCTGTACATGGGCGGACCAAAGGTCCCAGAAAAGGGACAAACTCCCTCCTACCCGAGAGGAATCTTCGGGTGGGGGCGTCACTTCAGGCAGAGGGACGGCCGGAACAGTTATCCGATTTCCAGGAAGGGTGGGTCTTGAAAGAAAGAGCTTATACTGTGAGGGTGATGGTCTGGTCGCCCTACTCGAGCCATATAACATATAATCGAAAGAACTGGAAGGAAGTCGACTTCCTTCGGGACTCGGAACGTCGAGACTTATTCTGTGGTAAAAACTTACCTCTTACCCTCCAGTCGCCTGAGATAATCTCATCCAGGCGTTTTCCAAAAAGTCGAGACCGAGTAAAAGGAAGCTCAGCAAGAGATTTCTTGGAAGCTGCATCAGCCTTGAGCCACATTGAATGATGAAGTGCCACTAGATTAACTGTGGCAAAAGCCGTACAACGGGCCAACTGCATAGAAGCAGAGCACATAAAGTCTCTGGCATTGGAAAGTTTGAGTGCAAGATCCGCCAAATCTTCCGAAGGGCCCAGACAAAATGCTCTGGCGGAGTTGAAAAGCCCAGACAGAAAGGCGAAGGTAGGAAGTAAAGAGAAACCTGCTGCTTCAAAGGCGAATTTTGCCAGATTTTCAATCCTCTTGTCCGCTGGGTCCTTAAAGGATGCTGCATCCACCAATGGCAGAGTAGTCACATTTGACAGGCGGGAAAATGGAGGATCCACGGTTGGTGGAGATGTCCATCTTGCAATGAGGTCCTGGGTAAAAGAAAACTGTGCCTAAGCCTTCTTAGTCCCTTGAAAGCACTTGTCAGGATGCTTTCATGCAGTTTACAGTAAGGTGTCAAATTCAGCATGAGAGCTGAAAACCATAGGAGGGGGATGGGAGCGGTTAAAGTAAACTTCTGGAGCTGGGTCCGAAGTTCCTGGGTCCTCTAGGTGAAAGGTGTCCCTGATGGCCGAGACCAAGTAATCTACCATGTCAGACGTGCTGGTTCGGTCCTCGAGTCAGAACCTGATGCCTCATCTTCCAGTTCCCCAGGAGAGTGGGAGCGGGTGTGACCGCCTTGGATGAAGGCGAAAAGGACTTGGTAGACAGATCTGAAGACCTAGGACGGCAACCAGGAGAGTGGCCCTTAGAAGAGGGGCGTTTTTGGGGTGCCGTGACCTATGAGGGGAGCGCCTATTCCGGCTTCCGGACTGGGAGAGGGAAGACACCCATTCCGTAGGGAGAGCAGAGCCCACAGGTTCCGGTGGAACGCCCTGGGAAGATATACCAGGAGGGCCAGGGCACGCAGTGGTACAGGCAGGACAAGTGGGTTCAGCAGAGCCACCTGTCTGTTGGGGGGGGGGGGGGGTCATTTCTGGGTTCAGTGAGAGAGACCTCAATGAGAAGGAGGGGGCAGGATCCCTGCAACGCACGCACCGCGATGATAGGTAGTTAACCAAAAACCCTGAAGTGCATCTATAATGTGACCCCACCCCCAGAGCATGTCATAATATGTCACTGCAGCGCTATGAATGAAAAGTATATCTATCAGCAGCGCATAGTGCCAGCAGCTGGCCGACCCGATGATGCTGATAGAAATACTTTTCATACATAGCGCTGCGGCGGCATATGTATATAGAAGCGCTGTGGGGGGGGGGGGGGGGAGCAGATAACGCTATCGCACTATGTGCTGCTAATATATATACTTTTCATTCATAGCGCTGAAGGGGTATATGTATATAGATGCGCTGGGGGCAGACATATAGCGTTATCTGCCGCTGCAGCGCTATGTATGAAAAGTATTTCTATTAGCATCATCGGCCCAGCAGACGCTAGATATATAGGCTATATGTGTCCCCCCCCCCCCCCCCCATGCAGCACTATATATCTTGCCCCCCCACAGAGCTTCTATATACATATGCTGTCACAGCGCTATGTATGAAAAGTATTTCTATCAGCATCATCGGGCCGGCCAGCTGCTGGCCCAATGCGCTGCCGACAGAATGCTTTTCACATATAGCGCTGCGGTGGTGTGTGTGTGTATATATATATATAGATATATAGATAGATAAATAAATGTATGTATAAATGCGCTGGTGGGCGTCACATGATTAATGCACTGCGGGGGGTATATACATAATCTACATATATATATGTGCGCTGGTGGGGAATATATATATACACACACAAATAAATATATATATTTACACATATACATGCGCTGGCGGGGGTCATATCTTTATTAATGCGCTGCGGGGGGGCATATTATAAATGTGCTGGGGGGCTAGATACATAGGCTATATGTCTGCGCCCCCCCCCCGCAGCGCTATATATCTTGCCCCCCAGAGCTTTTAATATAGATATGGCCCCCGCTGCCACTCCCCGCGGAGAGCCCTGAATAACTCCTCGGTACAGTCCATTCAGGGCTCCTCGCGGGGAATTTAAAAATGAAAGTTAAAACACACGATACATAGCAGGGCTGCATACATTGCCGCCCGCTCCCCTGCTTCATAACTTCTGATAGCATCGGGTCTCAGACCCTGTGCAATCAATCCCTCAGCCCCTGTACTAAAACCCCCATCATGGAACAGACTGTTCCATGATGGGGGTAGTAGTAAACACACTAATGTAGCCTCCCCAGCTGTCTGCAGACTCCTGCAGCCAGGGAATTACTACTCCCCATCATGGAAACAAGTCTGTTCCATGATGGGAGTAGTAGTAGTCCTGGGTGTGGGAGACTGTAGGCAGAGGTGTTAAAATGGCCATACATGAGGAATATTATAACGGGTCTAGCACCCGTTATTTCGTCCTTTTTTACACAGCAAACGGATGTTTAATAACGGATGAATGCTCATAGTGTGAAAGGAGCCTTACAGTGAGTTTCCTGCTTCAAGTTTTAGCTGTGGCAAATTTTCCGCTGCAGCTCAAACTCCTAGCGGGAATCACAGTAAACCCCAGCCCAAGTGAATGCACCCTAAAAAATGAAAACTACACTAACACAAAATAAAGGGTAAAACACTACATATACACCCCCTTACACTGTCCCCCCCCCCCCCCAATAAAAATGAAAAACGTATCGTACAGCAGTGTTTCCAAAACAGAGCCTCCAGCTGTTGCAAAACAACAACTCCCAGCATTTCCATAGTGAGCCTTAACAGGTGACTGACAAATTTTCGTTAAAGTTGGATGGAAAAATAAAAAAAAATATATTTTTTTTTTTCACCAAAATGCTGGTGTATGGAAATACCCCATATGTGAATGTAAAGTGCTCTGCGGGCGAACTACAATGCTCAAAAGAGAATGAGCGAAAATGAATTATGATAGCATATACAGGAGCCTGGAGCCGGCAGGGAACGCAGTGTAGCCGGATGCAGGGCTGTGGAGTCGGTAGATAAATGTTCCGACTCCGGAGTTTTCTGTGCTTCCGACTCCGACTCCCCGACTCCTCTGGATTAATATGCGAATATATTTATACATTCCTTGAAGGAAAGAAAGGCAACATACATGTCATTACCACAGGACTACTGGCTGGGAAGCCAACAGTCTACTGTATTGAACAGTTTGTGTGCTGATCTGCTGCTGAAGATAGGGCAGTGGGAGGATCCAGGAAGGGGCATTTATTATAAAATATGATTTCCCTAGTAGAATCCCATAGTCAAGTTTAAGGGGTACTCCGCCCCTAGACATCTTATCCCCTATCCAAAGGATAGGGGATAAGATGTCAAATCGCCGGGGTCCTGCTGCTGGGGATCGCCACTGCGTCACCGTGCTTTCATTACTACACAGAGAGAGTTCGCTCTGTGCGTAATGATGGACGATACAGGGGATGGAGCAGCATGACGTCATGGCTCCGCCCCTCGTGACATCACGGCCCACCCCCTTAACGACGCAGGACGTATATTTACGTCCTGCGCCGGCTCCCGCGATATGAAGCGGGATCGCGCCGCGATCCCGCATCATATCGCGTCGGTCCCGGCGCTAATCAACAGCCGGCACCCGCGGCAAATACCACACATCGCCGATCGCGGCGATGTGCGGTATTAACCCTTTAGAAGCGGCGATCAAAGCTGACCGCCGCTTCTAAAGTGAAAGTGAAAGTGACCCGGCTGCTCAGTCGGGCTGTTCGGGACCGCCGCGGTGAAATCGCGGCGTCCCGAACAGCTGACCGGACACCGGGAGGGCCCTTACCTGCCTCCTCAGTGTCCGATCGGCGAAAGACTGCTCCGTGCCAGAGATCCAGGCAGGAGCAGTCAAGCGCCGATAACACTGATCACAGGCGTGTTAATACACGCCTGTGATCTGTGTAAGAGATCAGTGTGTGCAGTGTTATAGGTCCCTATGGGACCTATAACACTGCAAAAAAAAAGTAAAAAAAAAAAAGTGTTAATAAAGGTCATTTAACCCCTTCCCTAATAAAAGTTTGAATCACCCCCCTTTTCCCATAAAAAAAATAAAACAGTGTAAAAAAAAATAAAAAATAAAGATATGTGGTATCGCCGCGTGCGTAAATGTCCGAACTATAAAAATAAATCATTAATTAAACCGTGTGGTTAATGGCGTACGCGCAAAAAAATTCCAAAGTCCAAAAAAGTTAATTTTGGTCACTTTTTATACCATTAAAAAATGAATAAAAAGTGATCAAAAAGTCCGATCAAAACAAAAATCATACCGATAAAAACTTCAGATCACAGCGCAAAAATTGAGTCCTCATACAGCCCTGTACGTGGAAAAATAAAAAAGTTATAGGGGTCAGAAGATGACATTTTTAAACGTATACATTTTCCTGCATGTAGTTATGATTTTTTCCAGAAGTGCGACAAAATCAAACCTATATAAGTAGGGTATCATTTTAACCGTATGGACCTACAGAATAATGATAAGGTGTAATTTTTACCGAAATATGCACTACATAAAAATGGAAGCCCCCAAAAGTTACAAAATGGCGCTTTTCGATTTTGTTGCACAATGATTTTTTTTCCGTTTCGCCGTGCATTTTTGGGTAAAATGACTAATGTCACTGCAAAGTAGAATTGGCGACGCAAAAAATAAGCCATAATATGGATTTTTAGGTGGAAAATTGAAAGGGTTATGATTTTTAAAAGGTAAGGAGGAAAAAACGATAGTGCAAAAACGGAAAAACCCTGAGTCCTTAAGGGGTTAATGCAAGTCTATGACGACCCCCACGCCCCTTCCCATAGACTTGTATATAGGGGGCGGGCTGTGACATCATGAGGGGCTGAGCCATGATCTAACGATGCTCCAGCCCTATATCGCCCATCATTACGCACAGAGCGAACTCGCTCTGTGCAGTAATGAGCGCGCAGTGCCGCAGCGGCGATCCCGGGGGTCCCCAGTAGCGGGACCCCGGTGATCTGACATCTTATCCCCTTTCCAAAGGATAGGGGATAAGATGTCAGATCGCCGGGGTCCCGCTGCTGGGGACCCCCGGGATCACCGATGCGGCACCGCGCTATCATTACTGCACAGAGCGAGTTCGCTCTGTGCGTAATGACGGGCGATACAGGGGCCGGAGCATCACTACATCACGGCTCCGCCCCTCGTGATGTCTAGGGGCGGAGTACCCCTTTAACCCCCTTCAGGACCAAGCCCATTTTGTCCTTAAGGACCAGAGCGTTTTTTGCACATCTGACCACTGTCACTTTAAACATTAATAACTCTAGAATGCTTTTAGTTATCATTCTGATTCAGAGATTGTTTTTTCGTGACATATTCTACTTTAAAATAGTAGTAAATTTTTGTGGTAACTTGCATCCTTTCTTGGTGAAAAATCCATAAATTTGCAGAAAAATGTGAAAATTTAGCATTTTTCTAACTTTGAAGCTTTCTGCTTGTAAGGAAAATGTATATTACAAATACATTTTTTTTTATTCACATATACAATATGTCTACTTTATGTTTGCATCATAAAATTGACAAATTTTTACATTTGGAAGACACCAGAGGGCTTCAAAGTTCAGCAGCAATTTTCCCATTTTTCACAAAATTTTCAAACTCGATATTTTTCAGGGACCAGTTCAGTTTTGAAGTGGATTTGAAGGGTCTTCATATTAGAAATACCCCATAAATGACCCCATTATAAAAACTACACCCCCCAAAGTATTCAAAATGACATTCAGTCAGTGTTTTAACCCTTTAGGTGTTTCACAGGAATAGCAGCAAAGTGAAGGAGAAAATTCAAAATCTTCATTTTTTACACTCACATGTTCTTGTAGACCCAATTTTTTTTATTTTTGCAAGTGGTAAAAGGAGAAACTGTTTACTTGTTTTTGTAGCCCAATTTCTCTCGAGTAAGCACATACCTCATATGTCTATGACAAGTGTTTGGCGGGCGCAGTAGAGGGCTCAGAAGTGAAGGAGCGACAAGGGGATTTTGGAGAGTACGTTTTTCTGAAATGGTTTTTGGGGGGCATGTTGCGTATAGGAAGCCCCTATGGTGCCAGAACAGAAAAAAGAAAACACATGGCATACCATTTTGGAAACGAGACCCCTCAGGGAACATAACAAAGGGTAAAGTGAGCCTTAATACCCCACAGGTGTTTCATGACTTTTGCAAATGTTAAAAAAAAAAATTGTTACCTAAAATGCTTGTTTTCCCAAAAATTTTACATTTTTAAAAAGGGTAATAGCAGAAACTACCCCTCAAAATTTGAAGCCCAATTTCTCCTGATTCAGAAAACACCCCATTATGGGGGTGAAAAGTGCTCTGCTGGCGCACTACAGGTCTCAGAAGAGGAGTAATCACATTTGGCTTTTTGGAAGCAAATTTTGCTTTGGGGGCATGCCGCATTTAGGAAGCCCCTATGGTGCCAGGACAGCAAAAAAAAAAACCCACATGGCATACCATTTTGGAAACTAGACCCCTCGGGGAACATAACAAGGGGTTAAGTGAACCTTTATACCCCACAGGTGTTTCACGACTTTTGAATATGTAAGAAAAATATATATTTTTTTTACCTAAAATGCTTGTTTTCCCAAAAATTTTACATTTTTAAAAAGGGTAAAAGCAGAAAATAGCCCCAAAATTTGTAACACAATTTCTCCCGAGTACGGCGATACCCCATATGTGACCCTAAACTGTTGCCTTGAAATACGACAGGGCTCCAAAGTGAGAGCGCCATGGCAATTTGAGGCCCAAATTAGGGACTTGCATAGGGGTGGACATAGGGGAATTCTACGCCAGTGATTCCCAAACAGGGTGCCTACTTCTGTTGCAAAACTCCCAGCATGCCTGAACAGTCAACGGCTGTCTGACAATACTGGGAGTTGTTGTTTTGCAACAGCTGGAGGCTCCGTTTTGGAAACAGTGGCGTACCAGACGTTTTTCATTTTTATTGGGGAGGGGGGCTGTTTAGGGGGGGGTGTATATGCAGTGTTTTTTACTTTTTATTTTATTTTGTGTTAGTGTAGTGTTTTTAAGGTACAGTCACACGGGCGGGGGTTCACAGTAGTTTCTCACTGGCAGTTTGAGCTGCGGCAGAAAATTTGCCGCAGCTCAAACTTGCAGTCGGATACTTACTGTAAACCTCCGCCCATGTGAGTGTACCCTGTACATTCACACTGGGGAGGGGGGGGAACATGCAGCTGTTGCAAAACTACAACTCCCAGCATGCGCTGACAGACTGTACATGCTGAGAGTTTTAGTTTTGCAACAGCTGTAGGCACACTGGTTATGTATCACTGAGTATGTGACCTAACTCAGTGTTTCACAATCAGTGTGCCTCCAGCTGTTGCAAAACTACAACTCCCAGCATGTACGGTGCATGGTGTACGGTGACTGCTGAGAGTTGTAGTTTGCAACAGCTGAAGGTACACTTTTCCATAGAAAAAATGTGCCTCCAGCTGTTTCAAAACTATAAGTCCCAGCATGCCCTTTTTGCATGCTGGGAGCTGTTGCTAAGCAACAGCAGGAGGCTGTCACTCACCTCCTGCTGCTGCTCCAGGACACAGGTCAGTCACTCGCCTCTCCGCCGCCGCCACTCCTGGGGCCCCGATCCCAACATTAACGCCGGGGATCGGGGTCCCCAGCTCCCGGGGTCCACGTCCCACACCCGCTCACGTCCTCCGGAAGAGGGGCATAGCGGGTTGCGGGAGTGACACCCGAAGCAGGCGCCCTGATTGGTCGGCCGGTAAACCGGCCGACGAATCAGGGCCATCGTGAGGTGGCACCAGTGCCACCTCACCCCTGCTGGCTATGGCTGTTCGGGGCCATCAGAGACGGCCCCGATCAGCGGGTCACTGGAGACCCGATATTGCCGCAGATCGCTGGACTGAATTGTCCAGCGATCTGCGGCCATCGCCGACATAAAGACCCCCCCCCCTGGGCGATATGCCGCGATGCCTGCTGAACGATTTCAGTAGGCATCCGGCTCCGGTCCCCAACCGGTCTACTCCCATGATGGGAGTAATTGTAGATTAGCAGTGTTGAGGGATGGCTCTTGAATCCCCCAGCTGTCTCGGTAGAACACTTTCCTAAGTGTCCTTTTTGATTGTGTATTTTTGAATTAACCCCTTAAGGACCAAGCGTTTTTCTGTTTTTTGCACTTTATTTTTTTCCTCCTCACCTTTTAAAAATCATAACCCTTTCAATTAAAAAATCCATAGGAGGGCTTATTTTTTGTGCCACCAATTCTACTTTGTAATGACATCAGTCATTTTACCCAAAAACCTACGGCGAAACGGGAAAAAAAATCATTGTGTGACAAAATTGAAGAAAAAACACAATTTTGTAAATTTTGGGGGCTTCTGTTTCTACGTCGTAAATTTTCCTGTAAAAAATAACACTTTTGTAGGTCCATACGGTTAAAATGATACCCTAGGTTTGATTTTGTCGTACTTTTGGAAAAAATCATAACTAGATGCACGAAAATGTATACATTTAAAATTGTCCTCTTCTGACCCCTATAACCTTTTCTGCGTACGGGGTGGTATGATGGCTCATTTTTTGCGCCGTGATCTGAAGTTTTGTTATTCTTTCATCATGTGACAAGGTTTTCAAGTGAAGGATTGGGGCAAAAAACACCACAGCATATACACACAGCCTTTTTGTTCTGGCATATTATATTATATTATATATATATATATATATATATATATATATATATATATATATATATAATAAAAAGCACCATACTCTGCAAGTTGCGATTTTGGAAAACTGCCACGGACCCTAAAAAAAAAAAAAAAAAAAACACAATAGGCTGAAAAAAAAACACACACAAAAAAAAGAGTCACATGTGTATGCCATTTTTTATATTTCCCTTTTGACTCCCAGCCAACATCTAGCCACAGCATTTTTGGCTTAAAAAAAAATGCCATGAAGGGAGTATAGAGTTGGCTGTTTGGCTGAACATTTATATTTCCTAAAAGTTTGCTGTATTGCTTCAGGACTTTTAATCTTTATTGTTATACAATGGTGTGGTGCAATGGTTAGTGGGGGAATATTTAACCCCTTAATGACGCAGGTCAGGTGAGGTGGTACTTAACGCACCAGGACGTGCTTTTACGTCCTATACATAACCATGAGCATCGGAGCGAATTTTTGATTGCTCTTCATTCCTTTTTTAATGGTATAAAAAGTGACCAAAAATGACAACCGTCCGTCATCGTCCCCCCGGCGACCACCAGGGACAGGATAAAGGCATCTATAGATGCCATAGTCAACTTTGACAGCGGCGATCTGAAGGGATAATAGCCGATTGCCGCATGTCAGCTATTAACGCCGGCCCCTAGCTACAGGAATCAGCTGGGGGACGGCCGGATGACACGGGCTCGAGTCGGGAGCCCGCGTCATACCCAGTTAGTGGCCATTGGACTAGCATAGATGTTCATGGTCGTTAATGAGTTAAAAATAAACGTATTTGTGGGGGGGGGGAAATGCGTCTCAAAAAAAAAAAAAAAAAGAGTACTTGCTTTTTGCTCAATCAAAAGAGACACAAAAAGACCATGAAAGTCACTACGCAACAAAATACACGATGATAGGTCTCCGCCCTTGTCCTTAGAAAATGTACCTAATGTCTTCAGTCAACTAGTATAAGGCCGGGCTGAAACAGCGACACGTGCAGGGAAGGTAGGGGGACCCGGACCCAGGTGCTGACTGATGGTGAGAAGGGATTGACAGTGCATAACTTTATGAATGTGCCCCTTCTTCGCAAATGGGGAAACAATGAACGCTATGTTGCTGAGACACCACCTAAAAAGAAATAAAAAAGGAGAGAAAATTCTAACTATACATCCCTAAACTCAAAAATAATAAGAAAAAAAAAGCAACCAGGTCTGGAGAACTCCAGACCTGTGTCTGCCTCCTACTGACACTAAGCTAAAACTGATTAGCTCAGGTGCCTGTGGGTGGGTATATCCTGCTGGGAGGGGCCGAGTTTTCTTGTTGTCTAGTGGTAAGCCTCCTAGTGGCAGCAGCATATACCCATGGTCTGTTTCCCCCAATGGAGCCGATCGAGAAATCGCAAAAATTATCAATGGAAATCAAATTTATCATGGAGGTCTGGATATGGAGTCACACTCAAAATGAAAGTGGAAAACCACACTACAGGCTGATCCAACTTTGATGTAATGGAGCGCCATTGGGATTTTGAAGAGAAAATTTGTCCAGAATTGAAGGCCACGTGTGTTTACAAAGCCCCCATAGTGCCAGAACAATGGAACCCCCCCCCCACCATGTGACCCCATTTTGGAAACGACACCCCTCACGTAATGTAATAAGGAGTGCAGTGAGCATTTACACCCCACAGATGTCTGACAGATTTCTGGAACAGTGATCCGTGAAAATGAAAAATGTAATTTTTCATTTGCACAGCCCACTGTTCCAAAGATCTGTCGGACGCCAGTGGGGTGTAAATACTCACATGTGGTATTTCCATACTAAGAAGGAACGTCAGTGGGGTGTAAATACTCACATGGGGTATTTCCATACTAAGAAGGAAATGGGGTTACAAATTTTGGGGGTCATTTTCTCCTATTAGCCCTTGTAAAAATTTAAAATTTGAGCATTTTACGCCCACATATGGGGTATTTCCATACTCAGGAGAAATTGCGCTACAAATTTTGGGGGTCTTTTTTTCCCTTTTACCACTTGTGAAAATTAAAAGTATGGGGCAACACCAACATGTTAGTGTAAATTTTTTTAAATATTTTTTTTCACTAACAGGCTGGTGTAGCCCCCAACTTTTCCTTTTCATAATGGGTAAAAGGAGAAAAAGCCCCCAAAAAATTGTAGTGCAATTTCTCCCAAGTACGGTAATACCCCATATATGGCCCTAAACTGTTTCCTTGAAATACGACAGGGCTCTGAAGTAAGAGAGCGCCATGCGCATTTGAGGACTAAATTAGTGATTGCATAGGGGTGGACATAGGGGTATTCTACACCAGTGATTCCCAAACAGGGTGCCTCCAGCTGTTGCTAAACTCCCAGCATGCCTGGACAGTCAGTGGCTGTCCAGAAATGCTGGGAGGAGTTGTTTTGCAACAGCTGGAGGCTCCATTTTGGAAACACTGCCGTACAATAAGTTTTTCATTTTTATTGGGGGGCACAGTGTAAGGGGGTATATATGTAGTGCTTTACCCTTTATTATGTGTTAGTGTAGTGTTTTTAGGGTACATTAGAACTGGCAGGTTACGATAAGTTTCCCTGTAGGAGTTTGAGCTGCGGCGAAACATTTGCCGCAGCTCAAACTTCAAGAAACTCACTGTAAACTTGCCCGTGTGAATGTACCCTGTACATTCACATAGGGGAGGCAAACCTCCAGCTGTTTCAAAACTACAACTCTCAGCATGTACTGACAGACCGTGCACTGGGAGTTGTACTTTTGCTACAGCTGGAGGCACACTGGTTGGAAAACCTTCAGTTAGGTTCTGTTACCTAACTCAGTATTTTCCAACCAGCGTGCCTCCAGCTGTTGCAAGAGTACAACTCCCAGCATGTACTGATCGCCGAAGGGGATGCTGAGAGATGTAGTTATGCAATATCTGGAGGTACGCAACTACAACTCAAGGCATGCCGAGAGAGCTGTTTGGGCATGCTGGGATGTGCAGTTTTGCAACATCTGGAGAGCTCCAGTTTAACATCACTGCACAGTGATCTCCAAACTGTGACCCTCCAGATCGACCGATTATCGGTATGGCCGATATTATCGGCCGACAATCACGATTTTGGCCATTATCGGTATCGGCAATTACCTTGCAGATAAGGCCCCGCACCGCGACCGCCCCCCAACCCAAACCCCCCCACCCCCTGACCCGCCGCACCGCCCCCCCCCCCTCCGACCCGCCGCACCGCACCCACCACCGCCCCGGCCCCATTGCCTCCCCCATCCCCGGTTTTATAATTACCTGTTCCAGGAACCCACGCTACTTCTTGCTCCTGCTGCGTCCTGCATTACGCTGTGCGCAATGACGAGTGACGTGCGCGACGTGACGTCACCGTCAGTGCGCACAGTGACAGTTCAGGAGGACGCCACCGGAGCCAGATGTGGAGTGGACCCTGGGAACAGGTAATTCTAAAACCGGGGATATGGGGCCGGTGCGTTGCGGGGGGGGGGGGGGGAGTCGATCGTGGTGCGGCGGGTCAGGTGGGCGGGTGCGGTGGTCACGGTGCGGGGGTGGCGGTGATAGGTCTCAGGACCCCCGGACAGGCAGGGGGAGAGAAGCGGGTGGCGGCGGCGGCCTATGGCACAGCAAAAGCCACTGCAGTGCATTGATTTAAAGCGCCCGCTTTAAATCAATGATCTGCAGCGGTGTCGCGGGGGGATAAATAGCCGATAACTTATACCGGAATATCGGTATAAGTTATCGACTATCGGCCCTAACCTCCACCGAATATCATTATCGGCCCTGAAAAAAAAAAAACGATATTGGTCGATCCCTACTCCAGATGTTGCAAAACTACAAATCCCAGCATGCCCAGACAGCAAATCGCTGTGTGGGCATGCTAGGAGTTGTAGTTTTGCAAGATCTGGAGGGCTACAGTTTGAAGATCACTGTGTAGTGGTCTCAAACTGTAGCCCTCCAGCTGTTGCAAAACTACAAGTCCCAGCATGCCCAAACAGCTGTCTGAGCATGCTGGGAGTTGTCGTTTTGCACCATCTGGAGGGATACAGTATAGAGACCACTGTATAGTGGTCAGACTGTAGCCCTCCAGATGTTGCTAGGCAACTCTCCGGCTTCCGTAGGATCCAGGGAGCCGCATCGCATTCCTCTTCTGTCGCTGATCTCCGTCACCGATCGTCGCTCCGCTGCCACGGATGGGTAAGTGGACTTCGTCGCCGGTCCCCTTCGGTTTCGCCATTCTGCCCGTCCTATTGTGGATGAGCAGAACGGGGAAACCAAAAGTTAAGACACCCGCCCCCGATCTGCTTTTGGTCGCCGCGTCTATACGACCAATAGCAGGGATAGGAGGGGTGGTACCCCTGCCACCTCACTCCTATCTCTTCATGGGGATCGTGGGTGTCATGGACAACCCCGATCACCCTTATTTTCCGGGTCACCATAGACCCGTATGACCCGGAATTGCGCCGATCGCCGACATGACCCCCCTGGACATTTGCACAGGATGCCTGCTGAATGATTTCAGCAGGCATCCCGGTCCGATCCCTGCCCGGCGCGAGGCGGGAACCGAAATTCTCCATGACGTACACGTACGTAATGGTTCCTTAAGTACCAGGGTGTCAATGACGTACGCGTACGTCAAGGGTCCTTAACCCCTTAAGGACCGGGGGGTTTTTCCGTTTTTGCATTTTCGTTTTTTGCTCCTTGCCTTTAAAAAATCATAACTCTTTCAATTTTGCACCTAAAAATCCATATGATGGCTTATTTTTTGCGCCACCAATTCTACTTTGTAATGACGTCAGTCATTGTGCCCAAAAATATACGGTGAAACGGAAAAAAAAAATCATTGTGAGACAAAATTGGGAAAAAAAACGCAGTTTTGTAACTTTTGGGGGCTTCCGTTTCTATGTAGTACATTTTTCGGTAAAAATGACACCTGATATTTATTCTGTAGGTCCATGCGGTTTAATTAACGATATATTTTTATAATTCGGACATTTCGGCACGCGGCGATACCATATATGTTTATTTTTATTTACACTGTGGTTTTTTTATGGGAAAAGGGGGGCGATTCAAACTTTTAATAGGGAAGGGGTTAAATGATATTTATTCCCTTTTTTTCCCTTTTTTTTTTGCAGTGTTATAGCTCCCATAGGAACCTATAACACTGCACACACTGATCTTTCACATTGATCACTGGTTTCTCATAAGAAACCAGTAATCGATGATTCTGTCGCTTGACTGCTCATGCCTGGATCTCATGCACTGAGCAGTCATTCGGCAATCGGACAGCGAGGAGGCAGGTAGGGAAGGGACCCTCCTGCTGTCCTGTAAGCTGTTGGGGATGCCGCGATTTCGCTGCGGCTATCCCAAACAACCCACTGAGCTAACCGGCATGGATTCAGTTTCACTTTAGATGCGGCGTTCAACTTTGAACGCCGCATCTAAAGGGTTAATAGCGCGCGGCACATCGATCAATGCCGCGCGCTATTAGCCACGGGTCCCGTCCGTTGTTAGAGGCCAGGCCCGACCCGCTATGATTGCTAATACTGTTTAGTGCTATGCATAGGACATAGCACTGATCAGTATTATCGGCAATCTCCTGCTCTATCTCAGACCAGAGCAGGAGAGGCCGGGAGACGGACGGGGGCAGGTGAGGGGACCTCCGTCCACCACTACAGATGATCGGATCGCCACGGCAGCGCTGCTGGCGATCCGATCATCTATTTTAACGTACTGATTTTATCTGTACTGATCACGGCATCTGAGGGGTTAATGGCGGACATCCGCACGATAGCGGATGTCGGCCATTACAGGCGGGTCTCCGGCTGCTCCGATGCTCGCGGTCAGACACAGGACGTAAATGTATGTCCTGGTGCGCGAAGTACCGCCAAGCCAGGACATACATTTACGTCCGTGGTCGTTAAGGGGTTAAAGGGGTATTCTGGCCTTAGACATCTTAGCTTATATCCAAAAGATAGGGGATAAGATGTCTGATCGTGGGGGTCCCGCTGCTGGGACCCCCTGCGATCTCCATGCAGCACCCACCATTCTGTACAGAATCAGACATCCTTTGGATGGGGAGAAGATGTCTAAGGCCGGCTTGCCCCTTTAACCTCTCGGGGTTTATCCTCGCCCAATCAGGATGGTCCAAGCTCATGGTGCTGTCATAGATTTAAAATTCTCTACTAAATAGTTATACCACCTAAATAAGTTGTTTATTTGCAGCAACAATAGTATTAAACAGCGAATGCAATATAATGATTGTATATAAAAGTCCCCTTAGCATACCGGTCAGATCCCCAAAAAAAAAAAATTTTTTATAATGGCACCACAATATGCCAATCTGTTCATGGCTGACCTTGAAGAGTGACCCAAATTCACAAACCCTACAGATACATTGATGATATTTTCATTGTTTGGACTGAAGGAGAGGATAAACTCAAACAATTTCATGATGCCTTCAACACATTTAATCCATCCATCAAACTCAAAATGTACTTCTCTACAGAAAGTGTAAACTTTCTGGACACCACTGTAACTATAAACAAGGACACAATACAGACATCTGTATACAGAAAACCCACAGACCAATCCAGCCATCTACACAATTCAAGTTCCCATCCGTCCCACACCAAGAAAGGCCTCATATACAGCCAAGCCATCAGGTATCACCGCATCTGCTCCAACCCTGATGACAGAGACACATCTACAAACGCTAGCTGAGAAATTTAAACAAAAAGGTTACAAACCAAGGACCATCCATAAGAAAATCCACTCTGCTCTTCAAACACCACGTGAACACCTGCTGCAATACAGAGAGAAACAAACCTCATCACGCATACCACTGGTAACCACATACAATCCCACCCTTGAGGAAATACGCAAAATCATCAAGGACCTGCAGCCAATATTAGCAGAAGATGAGGTGTTAAAGCAAATCTTTCCTGAACCACCCATCTTGGCCTTCAGACAACCACCCAACTTAAAACAAAAGCTGGTCAATAGGAAACTACCCACAGACACATCAGATACAGACAATGGGACCAAACCCTGCGCCAAACCGCGCTGTAAACTCTGTCAACACATTTGCACAAATTCTGAGGCCTCCCACAACAACAAGACATACAACATCAAGGGACAATAGTCCTGCACCACAGAGAATGTAGTCTACATGATACAATGCACCAAATGTGACATGGGATGTTAACATTGGTGAGACAAGTTAGCCACTCAAAGGAATGAACCTCCACAGATCGTCCATCAACAACCATAGAGAAAAGGACTATTGCACCCCAGTTGGACACCATTTCACTCAAACAGGTCACTCCCTACAGGACCTCAAAATCAAGATCCTGAAAGGAAACTTCAAGAACACCCAGGAAAGAAAGACATTTTAAGCCAAAATGATAGTTCTTTTTGATTTCAAGAACAGAGGACTTAATGTGGATTTAAACTTCTTATCCCATTATCAAAATTTCCTATAACCTTAGCTAAACTGTCTTCCCTCTCCCTGCTCTAACACCATTACACCCCTGCTCCCCCTCCCCTTGTCTAAGTCTTATCTTCAGTCTATGGCTCTGTAGTAAGATTGTCCTTTCTCCTCTGTCCAGCGCAACCACCATTCTCACCTCCGCTCTCCAGCCCCAGCCCCCCCCCCCCTCTTCCTTATCTGTAGTCCATTGTCCTATAGCTATACAATTTATGGCCCAACTTAATGTCCATTCTCCACATATGTTGTTTTAACCCCTGCATATTTTGTGAGATAGAACCTGTGTTTTCTCCTTGTGAGCTCAGAAATGCTCATGATTTTATAAAGGGAGGAATCCCGAAAGCTTGTCTCTACAAAATCTTGTTAGTCCAATAAAAAAGGTATTACAAGATACTGCAACTACCGATGATTTTGCATCACTGGACTAATACGGCTACTCCTAACTAATCTATCTATATAATATATCAAATTTGACAGGAGAAAGAAAGGAAGAAATAGTGCATGGACTATTTCTCCCATCACAAAATAACGTCCGTCGTTAATGGGTTAAAATGCATAATGTAAAAATCCCATGGACTATAATGGGATTATGTAACGGCCATTTAACGTCCGTTTTTAAGGGTTTTGGTAAAGGAGTAGTCCAGTGGTGAAAATCGTATCTCCTATCCTAAGGATAGGGGATAAGTTTCAAATCGCGGGTGGGCCAACCACTGGGGCCCCCCGCGATGTACTTTACGGGGCCCCCAACAGCCCGCAGGAAGGAGGCGTGTTGACCGCCGCTTCATGCAGTGGTCAACAAGCGTCATCTGGCCAGCGAGCCGGGGCCCCCCGCGTTCTGAAACTTATCCCCAATCCTTAGGATAGGGGATACGTTTTTCACCACTGGACTACCCCTTTAACGGAACACTAATGGATCTTTAAAAAATGGATAATTCTATAGTGTGAAAGGAGCCTAATCTTGATCATACATACATACATACATACATAGTTTTATATCCCTTACACCCATTTCACTACAAAATAGCATATTAAAGCTGCTCACTGTCTTTTCAGTCTGTCAGAGGGAGGAGGCATGTGCTTCTCTTGCCCACTCTGTGCATGACTCCCCCTCCCCTCCCTCACTCTGCTATGACTATGGAGGGAGCCTCGCACTAAGCCAATCACTGCACTCTGCTCTATAAACCTTTCATCTCTGGTTTTATGCTGTACATGGTAGAGAGGGTAGGAATGAATACTGCAGAATGTCTGTACCAAAGACACCAAAGACAATGGCCATGATTTACTAAGAGTGGAGTTTTCTTTGTGGGTTTTGTTTCCCAACAAGTATTTTTCCACTGTATTTACTTAAGTTTCTGAAGAGTGGGGGTTTCCTCAGCTCAAATCCACATTTTCTGTGGAAACATTAGTAAATATGTTGGGTTTTTCTGAAAATGTCGGGAACACACCCCTTTTCGGTGGCCACTGTGCGTTTTCAGGTTTTCTATATAAAATGGAGAGTTGGTGTTTTTTTTTGTATTCTGGCACAATTTGTGGCGCAATGTGACACATTTTTGCACACAACCCAACAAAAAACAGGTTGGGTTTAAAATAGTAGATCAGGGCCGATATGACGAGTATATAACTTAGATCTTTCTAAATTAGCAAATAGGTTTAGTGCTAAAAGCACTGTATTTTTTTTATACATACATTTTTTTTTATCTGTCATTCATGTGTGTCATCCTTTGGCAGTCCTGTAATACTGGGACTTGTAGTTTTGGAATAGTTGGAGGTACAGTGTTTGGATAACATTTTTACAGCAGGGTTGCCTTCAGCTGTGTGCCTACAGCCTTTGCAAAAATACAACTGCCAGCATGCATAGAAAACCTCTGCTGTTACAGGTAACCCATGGGTAACCTAGCCTCTCACTGATAAGGGATTAAGTAAATATGTTTATTGCAGGACTAGAGACACATGTATAAGTGAAGGGAATGGAGGGTCAATAGTTCATGACTGAAGCTGTAAACCATTGGAAAAACTGCTGCCATTCAGCTAAGGCTATAAAAACTTGTAAACTCCGATTGTTAGCTTAAACTTTAAACAGGACAATTGTATTCTACTAGGGAAATCATGTTTTATAATAAATGCCCCTTCCTGGATCCTCCCATTGCCCTATCTTCAGCAGCAGATCAGCACACAAAACACACAAAAAGGAGAAGGCAGAAGCTTCTGCCCAAATACCTCTCTCTGCTAGAAGAGCTTAGAAGAACTTGGTGGAAAAGCTTCTTGGATTTAACTGTAAGTGTTTATAAATACATTCGCATATTAATACAGAGGAGTCGGAAGTACAAAAAACTGCGGAGTCAGAACATTTATCTACCGACTCCACAGCCCTGGATAACACTGATCAATGCTATGCTTTTGCATAGCATTTAAAAGTTTTGCATGTTATAGTCACATATGGGGACTAAAAATAGTGAAAAATAATATTAATGTAATGGATGTGACTAAGCCCCTGCCCTATTTAGTAGGGATGTAAGAAAGAAAAAAAATCGATTCCCGCAATTATCGCGATTTTTCACTTGCCGATACTGAATCGATTAAAAATATTTTTGAATCGATTCTTTTAGTGATGTGGAATTTGTATCTCCTGATGCACAGAACAGTATGTTCCGGGCATTAGGAGATACAAGTTCCACATTTTGTCAGCCGGATCTGACGCGGCGGCGCTCTGGGTGTATGGAGCGGGCTCCGACTCGTGCCCGCTCCATACTCTGCAGCCCCCGGCTGTTCTCAGTAGCCGGGGGCCGCCGCTAATAGCCAGCATGCGGCGATCGCCGCGGCTGGCTATTAACCCTTTAGATCGCCACTGTCAAAGCTGACAGCGGCGTCTAAAGGGACATGTGTATGCTCTCCGTGGCTCTGTCATTGATAGAGCCTGGCTGGACCAGGCTCTATCAATGGATCGCAGATAAATGGAGTTCAATAGAACTCTATTCATCTGTCTGAGGAATCTAATGATTCCTAAAAGACTAATAAAGTGTACAAAATAAATAAATAAATAAATAAAGTTTTACTAAAAGTGTAAAAGACATTGTTTTTTAGACAGAATCGGGATATATCGCGATGTATCGTCACCTAGACGGTATCGCGATATATATTGGGATATATCGAATCGCCACACTGGTATCGCGAATCGAATCGCCAAATTCTTGGCGATTCACACCCCTACTATTTAGATTGAATTGTTCCCCTTTTCACATTTTTCAAATAAAAATAAACATGTTTAGTATCACCATGTGAAGAAATAGCTAAACAATTTAAATATAATGTTAACCCCTTAAGGACACATGACGTATGAGAACGTCATGTGCTTTACCGGCCCCCCGCAGCCATCTGGAGCGTAGCCGGTGCCCGATGCCTGCTGAAATCGTTCAGCAGGTATCGGGGCATATCGCCCAGGGGGGTCATGATGACAATTCAGTCCAGCGATCTGCGGCGGATTCCGGGTCAATCGGGTCTCCAGTGACCCGAAATTACTGGCTGATCAGGGCCGTCAGAGACGGCCCCGAACAGCCATAGCCAGCAGGGGTGAGGGGGCACTGGTGCCACCTCACGATCGCCCTGATTCGTCGGCCGGGAAATCAGGGCGCCTGCTGAGGGTGTAACTCCCGCAACCCGCTCCGCCCCTCTTCCGGAGGATGTGAGCGGGTGCGAGAAGAAGACCCCGTGTGCTGGGGACCCCGATCCCCAGCGTCCCTGTTGGGATCGGGGCTCCAGGAGCGGCGGCGAGGGACTGACCTGCGCGACGGCGTGGAGCAGCAGCAGTAGGAGGTGAGTGACAGCCTCCTGCTGTTGTTTAGCAACAGTTCCCAGCATGCAAAAAGCAGTTATGCAACAGCAGGAGGCAGACCACCACAACTCCCAGCATTCCCTTATGGGCATGCTGGGACTTGTAGTTTTGCAACAGCCGGAGGCACATTTTTTCTATGGAAAAGTGTACCTTCAGCTGTTGTATAACTACAACTCCCAGCTTGCACAATCAGCTAAAGTGCATGCTGGGAGTTGTAGTGGTGCATCTGCTGGTTGCATAACTACAACTCCCAGCATGCCCGTTGGCTGTCGGTGACTGCTGAGAGTTGTAGTTTAGCAACAGCTGAAGGCACACTGAGTTAAGTAGCAAACCAGTGTGTCTCCAGCTGTTGCATAACTACAATCCCCAACATCCCCAGCCAAAGTAGTATGCCTCCAGCTGTTGCATAACTACAAGACCCAGCATGCCCTTTCGCTGTCCAAACATGCTGGGGGTTGTAGCTTTTGCAACAGCTGAAGGCACACAGGTTGCAAAACACTGAGTTTGTTACAAAACTCGGTGTTTCACAACCAGTGTGCCTCCAGCTGTTGCAAAACTACAACTTCCAGCATGCACTGATAGACCGTACATGCTGGGAGTTGTAGTTTTGCAACAACTGGATGTTTATCCCCCCCCCCCCCCCCCCCCCAATGTGAACGTACAGGGTACACTCACATGGGCGGAGGTTTACAGTAAGTATCCGGCTGCAAGTTTGAGCTGCAGCAAATTTTCTGCCGCAGCTCAAACTGCCAGCGAGAAACTACTGTGAACCCCCGCCCGTGCGACTGTACCCTAAAAACACTACACTACCAAAAAATAAAAAGTAAAAAACACTACATATACACATACCCCTACACAGCCCCCTCCCCAATAAAAATGAAAAAACGTCTGGTACGCCACTGTTTCCAAAACGGAGCCTCCAGCTGTTGCAAAACAACTACTCACAGTATTGCCAGATAGCCACCGACTGTCTAGGCATGCTGGGAGTTTTACAACAGCTGGAGGCACCCTGTTTGGGAATCACTGGAGTAGAATATCCCTATGTCCACCCCTATGCAAGTCCCTAATTTAGGCCTCAAATGCGCATGGCGCTCTCACTTTGGAGCCCTGTCTTATTTCAAGGCAACAGTTTAGGGCCACATATGGGGTATCGCCGTACTCGGGAGATATTGTGTTACTAATTTTGGGGGGTATTTTCTGCTATTACCCTTTTTAAAAATGTAAATTTTTGGGGAAAACAAGCATTTTAGGTAAAAAAAAAATATTTTTTTTTTTTACATATACAAAAGTCGTGAAACACCTGTGGGGTATAAAGGTTCACATTACCCCTTGTTACGTTCCCCGAGGGGTCTAGTTTCCAAAATGGTATGCCATGTGTTTTTTTTTTGCTGTCCTGGCACCATAGGGGCTTCCTAAATGCGGCATGCCCCCAGAGCAAAACTTGCTTTCAAAAAGCCAAATGTGACTCCTTCTCTTCTGAGACCTGTAGTGCGCCAGCAGAGCACTTTTCACATATGGGGTGTTTTCTGAATCGGGAGAAATTGGGCTTCAAATTTTGGGGGGTATTTTCTGCTATTACCCTTTTTAAAAATGTAAAAATTTTGGGAAACCAAGCATTTTAGGTAAAAAAAAAATAATTTTTTTTTACATATGCAAAAGTCGTGAAACACCTGTAGAGTATTAAAGGTTCACATTACCCCTTTTTACGTTACCCGAGGTGTCTAGTTTCCAAAATGGTATGCCATGTGGTTTTTTTTTTGCTGTCCTGGCACCATAGGGGCTTCCTAAAGGTGACATGCCCCCCAAAAACCATTTGTCGCTCCTTCCCTTCTGAGCCCTCTACTGTGCCCGCTGAACAATTAACAGACATATGAGGTATGTGCTTACTCGAGAGAAATTGGGTTACAAATACAAGTAAACATTTTCTCCTTTTTACCCTTTGCAAAAATGCAAAAATTGGGTCTACAAGAACATGCGAGTGTAAAAAATTAAGATTTTGAATTTTCTCCTTCACTTTGCTGCTATTCCTGTGAAACACCTAAACGGTTAAAACACCGACTGAATGTCATTTTGAATACTTTGGGGGGTGTAGTTTTTATAATGGGGTCTTTTATGGGGTATTTCTAATATGAAGACCCTTCAAATCCACTTCAAAACTGAACTGGTCCCTGAAAAATAGTGAGTTTGAAAATTTTGTGAAAAATTTCAAGATTGCTGCTGAACTTTGAAGCCCTCTGGTGTCTTCCAAAAGTAAAAACTCATCAATTTTATGATGCAAACATATAGTAGACATATTGTATATGTGAACCCCAAAAAAATATATTTTGAATATCCATTTTCCTTACAAGCAGAGAGCTTCAAAGTTAGAAAAAGGCAAAATTTTCATTTTTTTCATCAAATTGGGGATTTTTCACCAAGAAAGGATGCAAGTTACCATAAAATTTTACCACTAAGTTAAAGTAGAATATGTCACAAAAAAACAATCTCAGAATCAGAATGATAACTAAAAGCATTCCAGAGTTATTAATGTTTAAAGTGGTCAGATTTGCAAAAAACGCTCTGGTCCTTAAGGTATAAAATGGCCTGGTCCTTAAGGGGTTAAAGAAGATGTCCAGTGATAAAAAGTGTACAGTGGGGATCAAAAGTTTGGGCACCCCAGGTAAAAATTTATATTAATGTGGATAAAAAAGCCAAGGAACGATGGAAAAATCTCCAAAAGGCATCAAATTACAGATTAGACATTCTTATAATATGTCAACAAAAGTTAGATTTTATTTGCCTCATTTACACTTTCAAAATAACAGAAAACAAAAAATGGCATCTGCAAAAGTTTGGGCACCCTGCAGAGTTAATATCTTGTACTGCCCCCTTTGGCAAGTATCACAGCTAGTAAACGCTTTTTGTAGCCAGCCAAGAGTCTTTCATTTCTTGTTCGAGGTATCTTTGCCCATTCTTCCTTACAAAAGTCTTCCAGTTCTTTGAGATTTCAGGGATGTCTGTACCGCACTGCTCTTTTAAGGTCTATCCATAGATTTTCAATTATGCTGAGGTCAGGAGATTGTAAAGGCCATGGCAAAACCTTCACTTTACGCCTCTTGATGTAATCCCCCGCGGATTTCGAGGTGTGTTTAGGATCATTATCCATTTGTAGAAGCCATCCTCTCTTTAACTTCAGCTTTTTCACAAATGGCATCAAGTTAGCATCCAAAATTTGCTGAGATGTTATTGAATCCATTTTTCCTTCTACTCGTGAGATGTTCCCCGTGCCACTGGCTGCAATACGACCCCAAAGCATGATTGATCCACCCCCCCCAAGCTTAACAGTTGGACAGAGGTTCTTTTTATTAAATTCTGTTCCCCTTCTTCTCCAAACGTACCTTTGCTCATTCCTTCCAAAAAATGTAATCATCGGTCCACAGAACTTGTTTCCAAAATGCATCAGGCTTGTCTATATGTTCATTTGCAAAGTTCAAACGCTGATTTTTGTGGTGAGGACATAGAAGAGGTTTCCTTCTGATGACCCTTCCATGAAGACCATATTTGTACAAGTATCTCTTTATAGTGGAATAGTGTTCCACAACTCCAGTGTCTGCCAGATCTTTCTGGAGGGATTGTGCAGTCAAACGTAGGTTTTGAATTGTTTTTCTCACAATCATGCGAGCTGTTCTGTCTGATATTTTTCTTGGTCTTCCAGATCTTGCTTTAACTTCCACTGTTCTGGACGACTGCCATTTGTTAATTACATTACGAACAGAGGATACTGACATCTGAAAACGTTTTGCTATCTTCTTATAGCCTTCGCCAGCTTTGTGAGCGTCAACTATTTTCACATTCAGATTTCTAGACAACTGCTTAGAAGAACCCATGGTGCTGATTGATGAGGCAAGGTCAGATGAATCTGGGCATTTAAAACCTTTGAGATTGACATCACCTGGTCTTCCCAGATGATGATTGAGAACAATCCGTGACACTGGCAGGTCTCAGCTTTGCAAAGGGGGAAGTGCATGCTATAGATTCTGCAGGGTGCCCGAATTTTTGCAGACACCATTTGTTTGTTTTCTGTTATTTTGAAAGTGTAAATGATGGAAATAAAATCTAACTTTTGTTCACATATTATAAGAATGTGTAATCTGTAATTTGATGCCTTTTGGAGATTTTTCTTCTTTATGCACATTAATACAAATTTTTACCTGGGGTGCCCAAACTTTTGATCCCCACTGTAGCTCACTCTCTGCCTGTATATGAAAGAGGCAGAGAGTGAGCTCTGTGAACGGGGTGGGGGGGGAGAGAGAGAATGTGACAGTTGGGGGGGGGGGGGGGAATGTGACAGGGGGGGGGGGGGGGGGAATGTGACAGGGGGGGGGGGGGAATGTGACAGGGGGGGGGGGGGAATGTGACAGGGGGGGGGGAATGTGACAGGGGGGGGGGAATGTGACAGGGGGGGGGGGAATGTGACAGGGGGGGGGAATGTGACAGGGGGGGGGGGAATGTGACAGGGGGGGGGGGGAATGTGACAGGGGGGGGGAATGTGACAGGGGGGGGGGGAATGTGACAGGGGGGGGGGAATGTGACAGGGGGGGGGGAATGTGACAGGGGGGGGGGAATGTGACAGGGGGGGGGGGGAATGTGACAGGGGGGGGGGAATGTGACAGGGGGGGGAATGTGACAGGGGGGGGGAATGTGACAGGGGGGGGGAATGTGACAGGGGGGGGGGAATGTGACAGGGGGGGGGGAATGTGACAGGGGGGGGGGAATGTGACAGGGGGGGGAATGTGACAGGGGGGGGGAATGTGACAGGGGGGGGGAATGTGACAGGGGGGGGAATGTGACAGGGGGGGGGAATGTGACAGGGGGGGGGAATGTGACAGGGGGGGGGAATGTGACAGGGGGGGGAATGTGACAGGGGGGGGGAATGTGACAGGGGGGGGAATGTGACAGGGGGGGGGAATGTGACAGGGGGGGGGGGAAATGTGACAGGGGGGGGGAAATGTGACAGGGGGGGGGAATGTGACAGGGGGGGGGGAATGTGACAGGGGGGGGGGAATGTGACAGGGGGGGGGGAATGTGACAGGGGGGGGGGAATGTGACAGGGGGGGGGAATGTGACAGGGGGGGGGAATGTGACAGGGGGGGGGGGGGGAATGTGACAGGGGGGGGGGAATGTGACAGGGGGGGGGAATGTGACAGGGGGGGGGAATGTGACAGGGGGGGGGAATGTGACAGGGGGGGGGAATGTGACAGGGGGGGGGAATGTGACAGGGGGGGGGAATGTGACAGGGGGGGGGAATGTGACAGGGGGGGGGAATGTGACAGGGGGGGGGAATGTGACAGGGGGGGGGAATGTGACAGGGGGGGGGAATGTGACAGGGGGGGGAATGTGTCAGGGGGGGGAATGTGACAGGGGGGGGAATGTGACAGGGGGGGGGGGAATGTGACGGGGGGGGGAATGTGACAGGGGGGGGGGGAATGTGACGGGGGGGGAATGTGACAGAGGGGGGGGGGAATGTGACAGAGGGGGGGGGAATGTGACAGAGGGGGGGGGGGAATGTGACAGAGGGGGGGGGAATGTGACAGGGGGGGGGAATGTGACAGGGGGGGGAATGTGACAGGGGGGGGGAATGTGACAGGGGGGGGAATGTGACAGGGGGGGGGAATGTGACAGGGGGGGGGAATGTGACAGGGGGGGGGAATGTGACAGGGGGGGGAATGTGACAGGGGGGGAATGTGACAGGGGGGGAATGTGACAGGGGGGGAATGTGACAGGGGGGGGGAATGTGACAGGGGGGGGGGGAGAATGTGTGTGAAAGTAGATGTGAAATGGAGGTGATTAGACATGAAATGGGGGGGGGGGGGGTATTTCACCTATTTTTTTTTTATTATATCGCATATCACAATATTTAGGCCAAAATCGCAATCGCACATTTTTCCCATATCGTGCAGCAATAGAGCGGAGCATAGATGAAGAAGGGCGGAAGTGAGCCCAGGCAGACTTCAGATGACATCACGCCTGTCAGGCCATGCCCCCTTCCTCCATCTCAGAGGCAACCAATGAAGAATGATCAGGTTGACAGGCCAGAAATAAGGTAGAAAATGCTATTTTTTATCAAATATAAAGGCAGCATTAGGGACTACATGAGTCAGGGACAGATGGTAGAGGGATTTAGGGACAGATTAGTTTATGATAAGTACTCTAAGGACACCAGGATATTAGAAGGAGTTACGCCTTCTAATAGCCATAACGCTTTGTGCATTGTATTCCGACTATAGGAACCAGATTACAATAATGTATTAGGCTGGGTCCACACTACGTTTTGTCCCATACGGGAGCGCATACGGCAGGGGGGAGCTAAAACCTCGCGCTCCCGTATGTGACCGTATGCGCTCCCGTATGCCATTCACTTCAATGAGCCGACCGGAGTGAAACGTTCGGTCCGGTCGGCTCATTTTTGCGCCGTATGCGCTTTTACAACCGGACCTAAAACTGTGGTCAACCACGGTTTTAGGTCCGGTTGTAAAAGCGCATACGGCGCAAAAATGAGCCGACCGGACCGAACGTTTCACTCCGGTCGGCTCATTGAAGTGAATGACATACGGGAGCGCATACGGTCACATACGGGAGCGCGAGGTTTTAGCTCCCTCCTGCCGTATGCGCTCCCGTATGGGACAAAACGTAGTGTGAACCCAGCCTTACCCGGATCCATGGCCCTAAAACACATGCTGTATTAGGGTGCGTTCACACGCTCTTTGTTTTTGTGGGTTTTCCGCAGCGTATTTGAAAGGGGCGGGCTCTTCTCGGCTGTCCATAGCAGATTGTCTGCGGCAGATTTTACACTGAGGAAAATCCGCTGCAGACAATCTGCTATGGACAGCCAAATAGAGCCCGTCCCTTTCAAATACGCTGCGGAAAACCCGCAAAAACAAAGAGCGTGTGAACGCATCCTTAGAAGGCATTACTAAGGCCCTTTTCTCACTACCGTTATGCCCTGTCAATAACAGCCATCAAACTTTATTTTTTTACTTTTTTTTTGACGGCCGTCATTTTGACGGGTCATAACAGGTCCCAATGGAGCCAATTATAGTCAATGGGGCACTGCTTTTTTGAGAGAGAACAGCGGGATAAAAAGACGGTGCAAGCACTTTTTCTTCTCCCGCTATTCGCAATCCTAAAATAATGGGCATCACACTGCTGGAGACAAACAGCAGTGTGAGTGTAGCCTTATCTGGGAATGGCTGTTTTTGCGCAAGGATGTAGGACCCGGCATACCCAGCTTCGGCTGGGTTCACACTACGGTTTGTGTTTACGGTTCCCGTATACGGCTGGGAGGAGGGGGGGCGGGGCTTAATCACGGCGCCCGCACTCAGCCGTATTCGGGAACCGTATTTAATGCATGTCTATGAGCCGACCGGAGTGAACCGCAGCCTCTGGTCGGCTGCGTTTCGGCCGTATGCGGTTTCCCGACCGTAGGCAAAAACGCGGTCGACAACGTTTTTGCCTGCGGTCGGGAAACCGCACACGGCCGAAAACACAGCCGACCGGAGGCTGCGGTTCACTCCGGTCGGCTCATAGACATGCATTAAATACGGTTCCCGAATACGGCTGAGTGCGGGCGCCGCGATTAAGCCCCGCCCCCCCTCCTCCCAGCCGTATACGGGAACCGTAAATACAAACCGTAGTGTGAACCCAGCCTTCCCTGTCTCTGTCCCCTTTGATATGCCCGCCCACATTATGGATATTTAGTCTCTTTGCCCATGTGAGCACAAGGTGGGCAGCATATGGGAGTAGAAGGGATGCTGTGTCCCACCTCTGCTCCAAAAAGTGGGTGAAGTGGCTGTCAGTTTCCCTTTAAGAGCACAATGCCTAATGAAAAGCTGCAGTGTGAAGGGTTGCTATGGGCAACAGGTTTCCTCTCAGTTTGGATAAGTGAGCCCATTACTTTAACTCCTTCTGTGCCGCCCAGCTTGTGTATAGCCCACCTCTCTTGCAGTACGGCCCTGAACTTGTGGTTATTCACTGACAACAAGCAGTATACACGGCCTGCATAGCTTCACTGCATTACACCAATCCACCGATAACACTTAGGACTTTGTCAATTATGTGAAGTCAAAACTCACAGGAAACATTTTCTCACACGAAATGCACATAGAAAAGTGAGCGACAAAATAATATGCATGACCCCAAAAAGACAGCGGTCCGAAGGGAAGGGCGGCGGCTTGTAAAAACTGACACACAAAACGTATAATTCATTCATGAAACCGTACCTGAGTAAATAGGCAGGTGTACAGACCAGGCAGTAGCTAGACGGCTTTACATCAGTTGCCTACAAACCTACAAAAGCCGCGAGCCTCACAACAATGGCGGAACGACTGGCGCAGGACGGAATTCCGCTATTGCTCCGCCTAGGAGCAGCCTCTCCTCCAATCAGCGCTGAGCGCGGGAATCTACTGCTGCCATAGGTCTAGTGCTGGCGGATGTGTTAACGACAAAGAAGCCGTAAAGTAAACTGCCTGTGTAGATTGCCAGCATACAGGGATACACAGGCTGCGGAGAAGCTGCATCAGTGTGGAGCCAATTGTCTCCACCCTCTGTGCATGAAGGGATTCAGTCATTGCTTAGCACCACTTTTTTTCTTATACCACATTTTTTTTGTAATCAATTGGAGAAAGATGCGATTATTACACTTATACCTTCCTGCTGTTCTTTTTTTTTTTTCTAAATGTTCTACCTTAGGGTATTTTCTTTGTAAGGCTCAGTTCACACTACCTTAAGACTTCCATCAGACGTGTTGACATATACAGTGAACTTACAATGGCCTCAACATACAATAGTTTCAACATACAATGGTCTTTTCTGGACCATTGTAACTTGAAACAAGACTCAACATACAATGCTATGGAATCTGCGAAACGTGTCAATGGCTGGAAGAACCGACCAATCAGAATGGGTATTCACTGGTAAAACCCCTGTATTCCTAAAGTGCATGCACTGACTGTGTCTGGTAGCGCCCCCTACTGTACAGGGAGGTATTACATGTTCTGTACTCTTTACCTGTGCCAGGGTTAGCTGCTCCTTTGGACACCATGTTAGGACGGCTCCATTTTCCTTTTTTTAGGACATTGCGTGTTCTGTACAGGACCCTGAAGAAGCTTCTGTCCTCTACATAGACCAGTGTTTCCCAAAGAGGGTGCCTCCAGCTGTTGCAAAACTACAACTCCCAGCATGCCCGGACAGCCAAATAAGGGTGCACGCACACCCTGTTATACAGTTTCCGTATACGGTTTCAAGTTAAAAACCGTACGGAACCGTATAGAAAACCGTATGCATTGAATTAACATTGTAAACTGTCCAGTTTTTTACCCGTATCCAAAACTGTAGTCTACCACGTTTCTTGGTCCGGGTGAAAAACTGTATTAAGCTGGGTCCACACTACGTTTTGTCCCATACGGGAGCGCATACGGCAGGAGGGAGCTAAAACCTCGCGCTCCCGTATGTGACCGTATGCGCTCCCGTATGCCATTCACTTCAATGAGCCGACCGAAGTGAAACGTTCGGTCCGGTCGGCTCATTTTTGCGCCGTATGCGCTTTTACAACCGGACCTAAAACCGTGGTTGACCACGGTTTTAGGTCCGGTTGTAAAAGCGCATACGGTGCAAAAATGAGCCGACCGGACCGAACGTTTCACTCCGGTCGGCTCATTGAAATGAATGACATACGGGAGCGCATACGGTAACATACGGGAGCGCGAGGTTTTAGCTCCCTCCTGCCGTATGCGCTCCCGTATGGAACAAAACGTAGTGTGGACCCAGCCTTAAACTGTATACAGTTTTTTTTTTACATGGAAGTCAATGGGAACCGTACAGAACTGTATGTGCGTACGGTTCCATCCGGTTTTCACCATACAGTTTTTGACTTTGCACAGTTTTTTTTCTTGGAATTTCAATCAAACAAGTGAAACTTTATTCAAAATGGAGTGAAAAGTTAAAAACGTATACATTTTTTTTCTTAAAAAAGGGATGCAACCGGACATCATTTTTTAAACCGTATACGGTTTTCAACCGTATATGGGTTAAAATTTGTACACACTTTTTGATACAGTTTAGTCCGGTTTTGAGGAATCCGTTTTTCATCATAAACCTGATACAGGAACTGTATTGCAAAAACGTGGTGTGCATGCACCCATTAGTTATCTACTTATTTTTCTTTAATCCTCACTTTTTCCTATTTTTGGATGACATTTTTCCTATTTTCAGAACTGTTAACCAGGTTTCCATAGAGTTATGGTCTCAACATACGATGGTTTCAACTTACAATGGTCATCCTGGAACCAATTAATATTGTAACATGAGGGGCCACTGTACTATAACAGATGCCAGCAGATGCCATTCATTTCACTGACCTGAATGGAGCCACTGTTCAGGCTGTATGCAGGTTTTTTTGTTTTTTTTTAAGCAGACTGCACTTTGGATTGCGCTAGAAAGCGCATATGGCTCAAACATTAATTGTTTAACCCCTTAGGGACTCAGCTCATTTTCACCTTAAGGACTAAGCACTTTATGCATTAATAACTCTGGAATGCTTTTACTTTTTATTCTGCTTCAGAGACAGTTTTTTCGTGGCCTATTCTACTTTATGTTAGTGGTAAATTTTGGTTGTTACTTGCATCCTTACCTGGTGAAAAATCACATTTCATGAACATTTTTCTAACTTTGAAACTCTCTGCTTGTAAAGAAAATGGATATTCCAAATAAATTATATATTGATTCACAAATACAATGGTCCAGATTTATCAAAGAATGTCTACGGTAGAGCTATTTGCCCACGTTTATTTGGGTGGTGGGTTTGACTAGCGTGCATCTTATTTATCAAGAAGGTGCAGCAGGATGATGAATTTTACTTACTTTCACAGAGCTTCCTTCACACTTGCAATTTAGAACAGAAGGGGAGTGGGACACAAGAAGTTAAAGGGGTACTCCGCACCCCTAGACATCTTATCCCCTAGGGGTGCGAAGAACCCCTTTAACCCCTTAAGGACCAAGAGCGTACAGGTACGCCTTTGCTCCCTGGTACTTAGGGACCAAGGGCGTACCTGTACGCCCGTGGGATTTTCGGTCCCTGCCGGGCGGGGACCGGACGGTTGTGACTGCTGATATCTATGTCGGCGATCGGCGCAAATCACAAGTGAATTCACACTTGCGATTTGCGCCGATTCCGGGTCGTACGGGTCTATGGTGACCCGGAAAATAAGACACCCAAGACACCCACGATCCCCCTGAAGGGATAGGAGTGAGGTGGCAGGGGTGCCACCCCTCCTATCCCTGCTATTGGTGGTCTAGACGTGACCACCAAAAGCAGATCGGGGGCGGGGGGCTTTACTTTCGGTTTCCCTGTTCTGCCCACCCACAATAGGCGGGGCAGAACGGGGAAACGACAGAGGTCCGGCGCCGAAGATCCACTTACCCCGCGGGCGAGGCTGCGGGCGACGATCGGTGGAGGAGATCGGAGTCCGGCGAGGTTGTGCGGCTGGCTCCCTGGATCTGACGGAAGCCGGTAAGTTGCCTAGCAACATCTGGAGGGTACAGTTTGAGACCACTATACAGTGGTCTCTAAACTGTAACCCTCCAGATGTTGCAAAACTACAACTCTCAGCATGCCCAGACAGCTGTTAGGGCATGCAGGGATTTGTAGTTTTGCAACAGCTGGAGGGCCACAGTTTGGATATCACTGGCAGTGATCTCTAATAACTACATCTTCCAGCATGCCCTTCGGCGATCAGTACATGCTGAGAGTTGTAGTTTTGCAACAGCAGGAGGCACACTGGTTGGAAAATACTGAGTTAGGTAACAGAACCTAACTGAAGGTTTTCCAACCAGTGTGCCTCCAGCTGTTGCAAAAGTACAACTCCCAGCATGCACGGTCTGTCAGTGCATGCTGGGAGTTGTATTTTTGAAACAGCTGGAGGTTTGCCCCCCCCCCCCCCCCCCCCCTGTACAGGGTACATTCACACGGGCAGGTTTACAGTAAGTTTCCTGCTTCAAGTATGAGCTGCGGCAAAACAACAACACCCAGCATTTCCGGACAGCCACTGACTGTCCAGGCATGCTGGGAGTTTAGCAACAGCTGGAGGAACCATGTTTGGGAATCACTGGCGTAGAATACCACTATGTCCACCCCTATGCAATCCCTAATTTAGTCCTCAAATGCGCATGGCGCTCTCTGACTTTGGAGCCCTGTCGTATTTCAAGGTAACAGTTTAGTGCCACATATGGGGTATTTCCGTACTCGGGAGAAATTGCACTACAAATTTTCAGGGCTTTTTCTCCTTTTACCCTTATGAAAAAGAAAAGTTGGGGTCTACACCAGCCTGTTAGTGTAAAAAAACAAAAAAAATTTACACTAACATGCTGGTGTTGTCCTTTACTTTTTATTTTCACAAGAGGTGAAAAGAAAAAAAGACCCCCAAAATTTGTTACACAATTTCTCCTGAGTACGAAAATACCCAATATGTGGGCGTAAAATGCTCGGCGGGCGCACAACAACCCTCAGGAGTGAGAGCGCACCATGTACATTTGAGGCCTAAATTGGTGATTTGCACAGGGTTGGCTGATTTTACAGTGGTTCTGACATGAATGCAAAAAAATAAATACCGACATGTGACCCCATTTTGGAAACTACACCCCTCACGGAACGTAACAAGGGGTATAGTGCGCCTTAATACCCCACAGGTGTTTGGCGAATTTTCATTAAATTTGGATGGGAAAATGAAAAACTAAATTTTTTTTCACTAAAATGCTGGTGTTGCCCAAAATTTTCCATTTTCACAAGGGAAAATAGGAAAAAAGCCACCCAAAATTTGGAGCCCCATTTCTTCTGAGTAAGAACATACCCCATATGTGGATGTAAAGTCCTCTGCGGGCGAACTACAATGCTCAGAAGAGAAGGAGCGCCATTGGGATTTTGAAGAGAAAATTTGTCGGGAATTGAAGGCCACATATGTTTACAAAGCCCCCATGGTAACAGTGGACCCCCCCAACATGTGACCCCATTTTTTAAATACACCCCTCATGTAATGTAATAAGGGGTACAGTGAGCATGTACGCCCCACAGGGGTCTGACAGATTTTTGGAACAGTGGTCTGTGAAAATGAAAAATTTTATTTTTCATTTGCCCAGCCCACTGTTCCAAAGATCTGTCAAATGCCAGTGGGCTGTAAATGCTCACTGCACCCCTTATTAAATTCTGTGAGGGGTGTAGTTTCCAAAATGGGGTCACATGTGGGGAGGTCCACAGTTCTGGCACCACAGGGGGCTTTGTAAACGCACATGGCCCCTGACTTCCATTCCAAACAAATTCACTCTTCAAAAGCTCAATGGCGCTCCTCCTCTTCTGAGCATTGTAGTTCGACCGCAGAGCACTTGACGTCCACACATTTTGGGGGTCATTTTCTCCTATTACCCCCAATAGGGGAAAAACCAGGATTTTAGTGAACACATTTTTTTTTTTCATTTACACATCCAACTTTAACAAAAAGTAGTGAAATACCTGTGAGGTGTTAAGGCTCACTGTACCCCTTGTTACGTTCCTTGAGGGGTGTAGTTTCCAAAATAGTATGCCATGTGGGTATTTTTGCTGTTCTGGCACCATAGGGGCTTTCTAAATGCGACATGCCCCCCCAAAACCATTTCTGCAAAATTTGCTTTCCAAAAGCCAAATGTGACTCCTTCTCTTCTGAGCATTGTAGTTTGCCCGCAGAGCATTTTACATCCTAACATGGGGTATTTCCATACTCAGAAGAGATGGGGTTATTAATTTTGGGGGACATTTTCTCCCATTACCCTTTATAAAAATGGTCAATTTGGGGGGAAATACTGCACTTTAGTGAAAAAAAATTTTTTTTCATTTACACATCCGACTTTTTTTTCCAATTAAAGTTTTATTCAGTTTTAAATAAAAACATATAAACAAACAAAGTACAATCACCGTACAAGTATACTGGTGCAGAACAAGTCTAAGTTCAGGAGTTTCATAACACCAAACTACCGAGCAAGGAACAATTAAGCATCTCAGTAAACCTCAAACTGAGAAAGAGAAGTATGCCATACTGGAAAATTCAAATGATATTACCCAAATTTACACATCCGACTTTAACAAAAAGTCGTCAAACACCTGTGGGGTTTAAAGGCTCACTGGACCCCTTGTTACGTGCCTTGAGGGGTGTAGTTTCTAAAATGGTATGCCATGTGGGGTTTTTCTGCTGTTCAGGCACCATAGGGGCTTCCTAAATGTGACATGCCCCCCAAAAATCATTTCAGAAAAACTCACTCTCCAAAATCCCACTGTTGCTCCTTCCCTTCTTCCCTCTACTGCTCCCGCCGAACACTTGACATACACATATGAGGTATTTCCTTACTCAAGAGAAATTGGGTTACAAATTTTTAGAGGATTTTTCTCCTTTTACCCCTTGTAAAAATTCAAAAACTGGGTCTACAAGAACATGCGAGTGTAAAAAATGAAGATTTTGAATTTTCTCCTTCGCTTTGCTGCTATTCCTGTGAAACACCTAAAGGGTAAACACACTTACTGAATGTCATTTTGAATACTTTGAGGGGTGCAGTTTTTATAATGGGGTCATTTGTGGGGTATTTCTAATAAGAAAGCCCTTCAAATCCACTTCAAACCTGAACTGGTCCATGAAAAATTCAGATTTTGAAAATTTTGTGAAAAATTGGAAATTGCTGCTATACTTTGAAGCCCTCTGATGTATTCAAAAAGTAAAAACATGTCAACTTTATGATGCAAACATAAAGTAGACATATTGTATTTGTGAATCAAAATATAATTTATTTAGAATGTCTATTTTCCTTCCAAGCAGAGAGCTTCAAAGTTAGAAAAATGCGTGAGAAATAACCCTTAAATTACCCCATTAAACTGCACCCCTCAACTTATTCAAAAATGACATTCAGAAACTGTGAACCCTTCAGGTGTTTCACATGAATAGCAGCAAAGTGAAAGAAACAATTCAAAATCTTCATTTTTTTTTTTACAAGGGGTAAAAGGAGAGAAATCTCCAACACAAATTTATTTTTATTCTATGTGTATATCTTACTGTAACTGGCACAGGCGGGGCTTCTGCAGCTAACTGGCACTGATGTCAGCGCTGCTTATGAATATTCATCCCCCTCCCTCCAGTTAGGAGCGGCGAAGAGAGGGAGAGCTGGAGGGAGGGGGGGATGAATATTCATAAGTGCCACTGACGTCAGTGCCAGTTACCTGCAGAAGCCCCGCCCGTGCCAGTTACAACAGATTTCCACATAGAATAAAAGTACGGGGCGAACAGCCGGGCGGATCTGGGTAAGGTAGTGCTCATTGGAATAAGCGTCTCCTGCACTATCCAACAGTACCTGTGGATAGTGCGGGAGAAAATATCTGAAAGTTTTCCTTTAATCGTTTCCAGCGCCGCGGCCCGCAAGTCATTCATTTAAAGCGCAGCTGGCCCGCAAGTCATTCATTTAAAGCGCCGTGGCCTGGAGGAGAGGGGAGGTGGGGGGGGTGTTAGAGAAATATAGCAGTGCCTGTGGGTCATATATGATTAATTCCTTGGGGGGGGTTATACCGTTAAATACTGTGGAACCGCCATAACTTGCAAAAATACAGTGATATGCATTTTTGGTCATACCGCCCAGCTCTATCTCGTGGCATACTATTTTGGAAACTACACCCCTCAAGGAACGTTACAAGGGCTCCAGTGAGCCTTAACACCCCACAGGTGTTTCACAACTTTTCGTAAAAGTTGAATGTGTAAATTTATTTTTTTTTCACTAAAATGCTGGTGTTTCCCCAAATTTTACATTTTTATAAGCAGTAATAGGAGAAAATGCCGCCCAAAATTTGTAACCACATTTCTTCTGAGCACGGAAATACCTCATGTGTGGACCTCATGTGCTCTGTTGGCGCATTACAATGCTCAGAAGAGTGTGTCACATTTGGCTTTTGGAAAGCAAACTTTGCTGAAACGGTTTTTGGGGGACATGTTGCATTTAGGAAGCCCCTATCGTGCCAGAACAGCAAAAAAAAAAAAAAAAACACATGGCATACTATTTTGGAAACTACACCCCTCAAGGAATGTAACAAGGGGTACAGTGAGCCTTAACACCTCACAGGTGTTTGACGTCTTTTTGTTAAAGTCGGATGTGTAGATGGAAATTATTTTTTTTTAACTAAAATGCTGTTTTTTCCCAAAATCTTAAATTTTTACAAGGGGTAATAGGAGAAAATGCCCCCCAAAATTTGTAACCCTATTTCTTCTGATTATGGAAATACCCCATGTGTGTACGTTAAGTGCACTGCGAGCGAACTACAATGCTCAGAAGAGGAGCGTCATTGAGCTTTTGGAGAGAGAATTTGTTTGGAAAGGAAATCGGGGGCCATGTGTGTTTACAAAGCCCCCATGGTGCTACAACAGTGGACCCCATTTTGAAAACTACACCCCTAACAGAATTTAATAAGGGGTGCAGTGAGTATTTACACCCCACTGGCGTTTTACAGCTCTTTGGAACAGTGGGCTGTGCAAATGAAAAATAAACTTTTTAATTTTCACGGACCAATGTTCCAAAAATCTGTCAGACACCTGTGGGGTGAAAATGCTCACTGTACCCCTTGTTACGTTCCGTGAGGGGTGTAGTTTCCAAAATGGGATCACATGTGGGTATTTATTTTTTTGCGTATATGTCAGAATCGCTGTAAATCAGCCACCCCTGTGCAAATCACCAATTTAGGCCTCAAATGTACATGGTGCGCTCTCACTCCTGATGTGCGCCCATAGAGCCCTGTTGTGTGACCGTAGAGCATTTTACACCCACATAATGAGTATTTTCGTACGCAGGAGAAATTGCGTAACAATTTCTCCTTTTACCCCTTATGAGAAGGTAAATATGGGGCAATACCAGCATGTTAGGCAATTTCTCCTGAGTTCGGAAATACCCCATATATGGCCCTAAACTGTTGCCTTGAAATACGACAGAGCTCTAAAGTGATAGAGCGCCATGCGCATTTGAGGCCTAAATTAGGGATTTGCATAGGGATGGACCCGGATGCCTCCATTACAGTTGCCTCAGATACCAAAATTACCCTACGGCAGTGTTTCCCAAACAGGGCGCCTCCAGCTGTTGCAAAACTCCCAGCATGCCTGGACAGTCAATGGCTGTCTGGCAATACTTGGAGTTGTTGTTTTGCAACAGCTGTATGCTCCGTTTTGGAAACAGTGCCGTACCAGACATTTTTCATTTTTATTGGGGGGTGTAAATGTGTAGGGGTATGTGTATATGTAGTGTTTTACAATTTATTTTGTGTAGGTGTAGTGTAGTGTTTTTAGGATACATTCACATGGGCGGGGGTTCACAGCATGTTTCCGGCTGGGAGTTTGAGCTGCAGCAGAAAATTTGCTGCATCTCAAACTTGCAGCGAGAAACTCACTGTAAACCCCCGCCCGTGTGAATGCACCCTGGAGGCAAACCTCCAGCTGTTGCAAGACTGCAACTCCCAGCATGCTCTGTGGCTGTCCGTGCATGCTGGGGGTTGTAGTTATGCAAAAGTTGGAGGCACACTGCCGACTCCGCTCCTGGGGCCCCAGCCTCAGGTGAGGACTCCCGTCACCTGCTCTCGCCCTCTGGAACAGGGGTGAAGCGGGTGCCCCTAGGGACACCCCCACAGCAGGAGTCCTGATTTGTTGGCCGGTAACGGCCGACGAATCAGGACAATCGTGAGGTGGCGCCAGTGCCACCTCACTCCTGCTGCTATAGGATGATAGGTGCCATCTCGGATGGCACCTATCATCCTTTTTTTCTAGGTCACCGGGGACCAAATTGACCCGGAATTGCCGCAAATTGCTCCCCAGGCGTTGTCACGGGATGCCTGCTGAATTGTACGCCCTGAGTCCTTAAGGATCGGGGATGCAGGGCGCATGCATATGCCCTGCGTCCCCAAGAGGTTAAGCCTTTGGAATGAATGGCATTTGCTGCCCACAATTACAGTATATGTTGGCATCCCATTTCCGTATGGATGCTGACGGATACATCTAATACAGTGATCTCAAAGTGTGGCCCTCCAGATGTTGCAAAACCAGCTCCCAGCCTGCCAGGACAGCCGTTGGTGGGGCATGGCAAGGCACAGCTCTCGCAGGCTTCAGTGACGTCGTGCCTGCTGGGGAACACCCACTTTTTCCCTTGAGAGCTCACACGATGCTCACACAATGTGAGCAAGATGAAAGGTATGATACAGAGCTTTTTAAAGTTCTGACATTTTTTTAAGGGCAGGAGGAGTGTTGGGAGTAGTTAGGTAATATAATAGTTAGTTTAAAAAATACGGTTTGATGTCCTCTTTAACCTCTTAAGGACCAAGGACGTACAGGTACGCCTTTGCTCCCTGGTACTTAAGGACCAAGGGCATACCTGTATGCCCGTGGGAATTTCGGTCCCCACCGGGCGAGGACCAGACGAGGTGACTGCTGATATCTATCAGCAGACAAACCATGCAAATGCCCAGGGGGGGTCCTGAGCCCCCCCCCCCCATGTCGCCGATCAACGCAGATCACTGGTTAATTCACAATGGCGCAATGGCGATTCTGGCTCATACTGGTCTCTGGTGACCAGGAACCCGGAAAATAAGGGGGATCGGGGGTGTCCAAAACCCCCACGATCCCCCTGAAGGGATAGGAGTGAGATGGAAGGGGTGCCACCCCTTCTATCCCTGCTATTGGTCGTTCAGAAGCGATGACCAATAGCAGATCAGGGGGTGCGGGGGGGGGGGGGGTGGTTAACGTTCGGCTCCCCCGCTCTGCCCACCCACTGTTGTCTGGACAGAACGGGGGAACCAACGGGGATCGGCGCCCAAGGTCCACTTACCATCGGCAGCAGCAGAGGACAGCGATGCGGCTCCCTGGATCATATGGAAGTCGGTGAGTTGCCTAGCAACATCTGGAGGGCTACAGTTTGGAGACCCCTATACAGTGGTCTCTAAACTGTAGCCCTCCAAATGTTGCAAAACTACAACTCCCAGCATGCCCAGACAGCTGTTTGCTGTATTTTCAAAACTGAACTGGTCCCTGAAAAATTCTGATTTTGAACATTTTGTTAAAAATGTGAAAATTGCTGCTGAACTTTGAAGCCCTATAATGTCTTCCAAAAGTAAAAACATGTCAACTTTATGATGCAAACATAAAGTAGACATGTTGTATATGTGAATCAATATATAATTTATTTGCAATGTCTATTTTCCTTACAAGCAGAGAGTTTCACCAAGAAATGATGCAAGTATCAACAAAAATTTACCACTAACATAAAGTAGAATATGTCACGAAAAAACGCTCGGAATCAGAATGAAAAGTAAAAGTATCCCAGAGTTATTAATGCTTAAAGTAACAGTGGTCAGATGTGCAAAAAACGCTCTGGTCCTTAACCCCTTAAGGACCGGAGGTTTTTCCGTTTTTGCATTTTCGTTTTTTGCTCCTTGCCTTTAAAAAATCATAACTCTTTCAATTTTGCACCTAAAAATCCATATGATGGCTTATTTTTTGCACCACCAATTCTACTTTGTAATGACATCAGTCATTTTGCCCAAAAATCTACAGTGAAACGGAAAAAAAAATCATTGTGCGACAAAATTGAAAAAAAAATGCAGTTTTGTAACTTTTGGGGGCTTCCGTTTCTACGTAGTACATTTTTCGGTAAAAATGACACCTTATCTTTATTCTGTAGGTCCATACGATTAAAATGATACCCTACTTATATAGGTTTGATTTTGTCAGACTTCTGGAAAAAATCATAACTACATGCAGGAAAATTAATACGTTTAAAATTGTCATCTTCTGACCCCTATAACTTTTTTATTTTTCCGTGTATGGGGCGGTATGAGGGCACTTTTTTTGCGCCGTGATCTGAAGTTTTTAACGGTACCATTTTTGCATTGATAGGACTTATTGATCGCTTTTTATTCATTTTAAATGATATAAAAAGTGACCAAAAATGCACTATTTTGGACTTTGGAATTCTTTTGCGCGCACGCCATTGACCGAGCGGTTTAATTAATGATATATTTTTATAACTCGGACATTTCCGAACGCGGTGATACCATATATGTTTATTGTTATTTACACTGTGTTTTTTTTTTTATTGGAAAAAGGGGGTGATTCAAACTTTTAATAGGGGAGGAGTTAAATGATCTTTATTCACTTATTTTTTTTCACTTTTTTTTTGCAGTGTTATAGGTCCCATAGGGACCTATAACACTGCACACACTGATCTTCATCATTGATCACTGGTTTCTCATAAGAAACCAGTGATCAACGATTCTGCCGCATGACTGCTCATGCCTGGATCTCAGGCACTGAGCAGTCATTCAGCGATCGGGAAGCGAGGAGGCAGGTAGGGGCCCTCCCGCTGTCCTGTCAGCTGTTCGGGATGCCGCGATTAGCCGCGGCTATCCCGAACAGCCCGACTGAGCTAGCCGGCCACTTTCGGTTTCGCTTTTAGCCGCGCGGCTTAGCTCTGAGCGCGCGGCTAAAGGGTTAATACACAGTAACCCCGCGTCATATCACGGCGGGCCCGGCGTCATAGTGAAGCCGGGACCCGCCTCTAATAGCGCGCAGCGCCGATCACGGCGCCGCGCGCTATTAGAGGCGGGTCCCGGCTTCACTTTGACGCCGGGCCCACCGTGATATGATGCGGGGTTACTGTGTAACCCCGCGTTATATCAGGAGAGCAGGACCAAGGGCGTACCTGTACGCCCTTGGTCCTTAAGGGGTTAAAGGAGTAGTCCAGTGGTGAAAAACGTATCCCCTATCCTAAGGATAGGGGATAAGTTTCAGATTGCGGGGGGTCAGACCGCTGGGGCCCCCCGCGATCTCTCTATACGGGGCCCCGGCTCGCTGGCAGAGCCGGAGATTGCCAAAGGCAGTGCTCCGGTTCTGCCATAGAGTTGTATTGAGGGGGCGTGTCAGCAGGGGGTGGTCAACACGCTCCCTTCTTTCGGGCTGTCGGGGCCCCAGCGCTCGGACCCCCCGCGATCTGAAACTTATCCCCTAGCCTTAGGATAGGGGACACGTTTTTCACCACTGGACTACTCCTTTAAAAGGTGAAAAACAGCTTGGTCCTTAAGGGGTTAAGGACATTTTTCCTCTTAGCTTCTAATAGTCATGACGCTTTTAATGGGTACTCCTGTGGAATTATTATTTTTTTTTAAATCAACTGGTACCAGAATGTTAAACAGATTTGTACAATACTTCTTTTCAAAAATCTTAATCATTCCACTAGTTATCAGCTGCTGGGGGGGGTTCAGGGCAGATGTTATTACCCTAGGGGCAGATGGTATTAACCCCTTGTGTTCGTGATGCCAGGGCTTGGTTTAGCCTTAACCACCCGAAGGTATACCGCTGGATCCTGGGCTAGGTACGGGGGAAATGAAGACATAGACGCAAAGTTACGGAACAACAGTAGCTTTACTGAGGGTAGACAGTTGTTACAGTCTATGCAGTACAGCCAGGGCCCAAGGAGGTGACCAGTGACAAAGAGACCTCGCAGAATTGCTGGGTCTTTTAGTGGATGGGAGAATTTAGTGCAGGCCACACTGGATAGACAACAGACTTGACTGACAGGGCTATGACTTTAGCTTACTGTGCTCTTGAATTGTGGCTACAGTACTTGACTTGTGGCTACAGTACTTGACTTGTGGTTGCAGGACTTGACTTGAGGCCTACAATGCACTGGACACACACTCTGAGACGTCTTGACTGGACTGGGCCTCAGGAGCAACAAGCTCAAGAGGGAAGCTAGCTCCACCCAGGGTTTATATGGGGGAGACAAGCAGGGAGCCCATAGGTCACCTTTGGGGTCAGCTGGTCACTAGTACCTCCTACGTAACAATCACATGGTAAATTTATTAAAGCTACAATACACAATAAAATATACAATTTATATACAAGGGGGATACAACTGCAGAGGACCCTGGGGACACTGCCTGACAGGGCAGGAAGGTACAGGGAAACACCATCCCGTACTGGGCCATCACATATGCTCCGCAGGAGCTGTCTTATCTGTCATCCGATGCTCCAGCCAGGCTCTGCAGGCTGGAGCAATCGAACACAGATAACAGCAGGGAGAAGGCGGGGCCCGAGCTCCTTACATGACAGTGCGCTTAGCCTATCATTGGCCAAGGCGGGACATCGCTTCGGCCGGCAATACGCTGACTGATACGCAGCAGATAGAATAGCAGCACCAGAGGAACGGGACGCCGATATCGGCGCAACGGGGAAACGTAGGAAGGTGAGTTAAAAAAAATGTTTATTAAAGTTTTTGCAGCCCGGGCACAGGGGAAGTTAAAAGTGTTGCCCCACAGTTCTCCTTTAATAGCCCCCTGCATGTCGGCTTTTAACGCTGGCCCTCAGTTACAAGAATCAGCTGGGGGCCGGCCGGCATGGTACAGGCTCCATACACATGGTACAGGCTCCATACAGGCGCCATACACTGTTAATGGCACAAGGACGTTTATACACATCCTTGGTCGTTAACCAGTTAATAGTTTGGACATTTACGCACGCAACAATACCACTTGTTTGTTTTTTTACATAAAAGAGGAGGGATTAAAACTTTTATTAGGGAAGAGGCTTATTCACATTTTATAACTTTTTTTTTTTACACTTTTACACGTTCTTTAGAAGCCATAGCACAGCATTGATTAGTGTTATCAACACTCCATTGCTTCAGGCTACCATGGCTTTCTGGAGCACTGAAGCACTGATTGGACAATGAGAAGGAAAGTCCTCTTCACCGTGGTCCTCATCAGTCTACTGAGGGTTTATTTTCTCCTGTATTGGATGCCGCAATCAACTTTGTCTAAAGGGTTAATGCTGGACATTGGCCAGATTGGCGATGTTCGGCATTAGCTGTGGGGCCTACCAGGTGCTCAACTCCTGAGTGCGCCTCATATAATAGGATTATGGCATACATGTATGCCGTTGTCATAAAGGGGTTAACACCTTACCGCCCCAGGACGTGTGCTGCAGATCAGTGGCAGAACTCGGCTGTCGATGACAGCCGGGATCCCTCCGCAGCTGCTGAGACCAGGATCATGCCAGTCTTGGCAACATTAACCCCATAGATGCTTTGATCAGTACTGATCACGCAAGTATGAGATTGACAGGGAGAGCGGGCTCCCCTATTCCCCAACAGGGACCCTACAATGTGATCACGGGGTGCTGTTGGTTGTCATGGCAGCAGGAGGCCAGCTGATAACCTCATATCTGCCTAGTACTGCAGCCTGTGAGATCCAGCCATAGGTTAGATCACACAGGCTAAGGGTTAGGTAATCCTGACAGTTATGATGTGCTACAGTACAGATGAATAAAAGTAAAAAAGTGTAAAAATAAAAGTTTTTTTATACTAAATAAAATAAGTATAAATAAAACTAAATGAATGCCCCTTTCCAAGGAAAACCCTATTATATCACAAAAAAAACAACAAAACCTATGCAAAATAGGTATTTCCTCGTTTGTAATGACTACAAAAAATGATAACGTTATGTAGTACCCGGGTGATGTAGTGCAGGTAGTAGTAGGGGCAGGTGGTAATAGCCCAGGGACAGATGGTAGTATAATCCCTTATAGTGTTCTTGACGCCAGGATGTGGTTGTATGGTGTAGGGCACTGCCGACAACCAACCCAGAAACGGCATATATTAAATGAGAGTCAAAAGCAGGTTTTGATGCAACTGGAACTTTACTGAAGAAGGCAGTATAACAGTCCTTACAGCCAACTTCCACAGAGGTGACCGGGACACAGGGAACCTCTCAGGCTTGCTTGGACTTGTAGTGGTAATAATGATGATGCAGGCCACTGTGCTACTATTATGACTTTGGTAGGGACAGTAAAGACTTGACTTGTAGACATAGATGAGACTTATAGATTAAATGTGGCTGCAGACTTTTGATCCCCACTGTAGGCGTTGGCCTACAGTGGGGATCAAAAGTTTGGGCAAACCAGGTAAAAATTTGTTTTAATGTGCAGAAAGAAGACAAGGAAAGATGAAAAAATCTCCAAAAGGCATCAAATTACAGATTAGACATTCTTATAATAAGTCAACAAAAGTTAGATTTTATAACAGTAGAGTAAGAAAAAAGTCGGCGACTCACCGGAGCTGGTTTTCAAGCAGTTTCTTCTTTATTAGTACTCACATGCATGGGGAGAGAAAAGACGTACAGGGGGTACAGCTGTCTGGCTACGGGACCGTTTCACATGTTCTACATGCTTCGTCTGGCCTATGCTGAATGACTAACTCGTTGCTCTAAATACAGGTGAGGGCTTCTTCCTAACCTATCCCCTGATGACACGTAGTTAGTAATGGGAGAGATGGGTGGTAACCTAATAAGGTATTGGTCCATCTATAGAAATAAAATCATGAAATACAAAAATGTGTAGATACGTAACTTTAAAAACATGGGGCTAGATCAACTCGATCATTAAGACCCAAAGGGCCAGTTGCTTCTGTTTTTAAAATCCAGTAGGTTTCTCTCTGAAGTAAATACTTGTCACGTAGTATACCTGGTCTATGCTCCACCCTTTCTATTCCTGCAAAAGATATGGCTTCTGGATTTGCTCCGTGCGCTTCAACCATGTGGTTTATCAGATGCGGCGCACCTTTTCGGGTGCGTAAAGAATAGATATGTTCGCGTATGCGATTGAATAAAGGTCTGATAGTTTTCCCCACATAAAAAAAGCCGCACGGGCAGAATATTACATACACGACAAATTTTGTGCGACAAGTAATGAGAGTTTTTACTGTGTGGGTTATGGGTCCAATGCGCATAGTTTTTAGACCATTGTTTAATTTACAATAATTACAACTTCTGCATTGGTGGTTACCTACAGGAGCCATATCTTTAAACCAGGATCCTTTTGTAGTTTTGGGTTTATTTGTATGATTTTTCAAAACGTCACCTAATGTTTTATTTTTTTTGTATGCTATGAGTGGTTTCCTTCTTGCTACATTTTTCAAATCCTCGTCTCCTTCTATTATAAACCAGTTACTCCTAATCGCTTGCTCAATGACTTTGTTCACTGGTGAATTTTTAAATGTGAAAATAAACCTCTTATCTTCTTCATTTTTCTTTTTCCTATTTTTACACTTTAGTAGGTCCTCTCTGTGTAAGTTGTCTGCTCTGTTTCTAGCTGTTATCAACATGGTATCTGGATATTTCCTTTCTTTTAATCTACTTTGTAATTCATCTGCTTGGATTTTATACGTGTTGTCTGATGTATTATTTCTTTTGAGCCGGACAAATTGTCCGTATGGAATTCCCTTTTTGACACAATCTGGGTGTGAGCTTTCGTAATGTAGTATTGTGTTTTTAGCTACACTTTTACGATAACCTTCGCTTATTATATTATTATTTGTTGCTATCAAGCGAACATCTAAGAATTCGATTGATACTCCCCCTATTTGAGACGTAAAGGACATATTCATGTCATTAATATTATTTAGATATAGAACGAAATCTTGAAACTGGGACTCTGTCCCTGACCAAACTATCAGGATGTCATCCACAAATCTCGAATATGACTGAATATATTGAATGAAAGGGTTATTACTAGAGTAAACGTAATTATTTTCTAATATCGCTAGGAAGATATTTGCGTATGTACAGGACACCGGTGTCCCCATCGGGGTCCCGGTGTCCTGTCTATACCACTCCTCCCCATATTTAAATGTACTATTAGTCAAAATGAAGTTAAGGGATTCGCAGACGAAGTTAATATACTCTGTGGACCCATAACCCACACAGTAAAAACTCTCATTACTTGTTGCACAAAATTTGTCGTGTATATAATATTCTGCCCGTGCGGCTTTTTTTATGTGGGGAAAACTATCAGACCTTTATTCAATCGCATACGCGAACATATCTATTCTTTACGCACCCGAAAAGGTGCGCCGCGTCTGATAAACCACATGGTTGAAGCGCACGGAGCAAATCCAGAAGCCATATCTTTTGCAGGAATAGAAAGGGTGGAGCATAGACCAGGTATACTACGTGACAAGTATTTACTTCAGAGAGAAACCTACTGGATTTTAAAAACAGAAGCAACTGGCCCTTTGGGTCTTAATGATCGAGTTGATCTAGCCCCATGTTTTTAAAGTTACGTATCTACACATTTTTGTATTTCATGATTTTATTTCTATAGATGGACCAATACCTTATTAGGTTACCACCCATCTCTCCCATTACTAACTACGTGTCATCAGGGGATAGGTTAGGAAGAAGCCCTCACCTGTATTTAGAGCAACGAGTTAGTCATTCAGCATAGGCCAGACGTAGCATGTAGAACATGTGAAACGGTCCCGTAGCCAGACAGCTGTACCCCCTGTACGTCTTTTCTCTCCCCATGCATGTGAGTACTAATAAAGAAGAAACTGCTTGAAAACCAGCTCCGGTGAGTCGCCGACTTTTTTCTTACTCTACTGTTATAAGACTGCTGTACCACGTCCAGTCAGAGCACCACCAAAGTTTCACTGAAGCAGCCAAGCTAGCTACCCTATGCCCACAAGTCCTAGTGTTACAGACTAAGTAGTGCCGATCTATCTGTCTACTTTATTTGCGGTGTTACCTTTCTATCAACGATCAGAGCACACGAAGATGTCTGTTACAAAGCCACAAAACACGGACATGGAAGTGGAAGGGATTATCGCTACTATGGAATCTGCTATACTCACGGGGAGAGAAGACGCGGGGGATTATTTCACGGAGTGCAATGCTAAACAAGATTATGAAATCATGAGCAGTAAAGCACTAGAACATAAGATCATGAATCTGTCTGAAAAGGAAATCTCTCTATTTTGGACGATTAATTCTTTACAGTCTTATGTCCAATGCGACCGTACACCGAGAGGATTAAGGTCGTATAGAGCACCAGCACTTTATCTGGATGACCAAGAATTTGTGGAAACGTGGAAAAAAGCGCATCATGACCATGCAAAAAATCTAATGCAGATAGTACTCAACAGGAATTGTATCGATAATAGAAGAATTGAACAAAGTCAAGCAAGAGTACAACAATAAAGCTACACCAGAACAAACTCGTCAGTTCTATGAAAAATTACAACCCAAATTAATATCCCTACAAGAAGAAACGAAAATAAAGAAAAGGGAGAAATATATGAGAGATAAACGAGATTACTCCAATAATCAAGCATTTACATGGTACACCAAAACCATAGGTTCCTCCTCCAAACGACAAGCCTCTCATACACTAGCATATCCCAAAAAAAACAAACCAGAAAATCGCAATGAAGACGCAACTACAACTCTACAAAGTGAACAGAACCCACGTCAAGCTGAATTCCCTTTAGGAAGAAACACACAAGGAGGAGCAGGAGAAAGAATATCAAAAGATCAGAAGAAGAGAAAGATACCCCCCTGGAATCACCAAAATTAATATCTAATGTAATTAATCTAACCGAAGAAAAATTCCCGGACGAGGTGATATCTCTGTTATCAAGAGGATTGAACTTTGGACTAACAGAAAGTTTCGACGCAGTACAATTTGAAATAGATTTAGCCAAGTCCCTTAGAGACATTAATCTACATAAGTTTTTCGTTAATAAAAAATCATATGAGCATGATAAATGTGAAGGTGACTTACCCGCCTGTATAGGTGATCTAGGTTTTTTCCCAGGTGAATGTAGTGATTTAGAAAGAGAATGTATAGGCTTTTTAGCATCTGATTTTGCAGATATAGAAATTAAGAATACAGTAGAAATACAAAACTTCAAAAAAGGAAAAAAGTCAAACTTTAATCCCCCCATTCAACCAGGTGGCCACCTAGATCTATTTAAAAATGCAGTGATGAAAGACGTGAAATCTTTAATCTACAAGGAGAAACACCCTAATTTGACACCTAAAGAAACACAAGCCATGAAAGCTTTAAAATCAAGGGACGATATAGTCATTATAAGAGCAGATAAGGGAGGGAGCGTTGTCCTTATGTATAAAGAAATGTATAATAAAGAAGCCGAAAGGCAATTAAAGGACACTTCTACATACACCCCCCTTAAAAAAGACCCCACATTTAAAATACTTAATGATTTAAAGTCATTCTTACACAAAAAAGTTACAGAAGGTATATTATCTAAAAAAAAATGCGGAGAAACTAATTCCAGAGTCACCTAAATCACCATCATGGTACCACCTCCCCAAAGTACATAAGGGACAAAATCCCCCCCCGGGCAGACCAATAGTCTCGGGGGTAGGCTCAGTCACCGAACATTTATCCCACTATACAGACTGGTTATTACGTCCTGTATTAACAGCCATACCTGCTTATATTAAGGACACTCAACACCTACTGCAGTTAGTGGGAGACTTAAAATGGGAGACAGGATGGATATTATGTTCAATCGATGTCGTAAGCTTATATACCCGGATCCCCCACGCAGCGGGAGTCAGGGCAGTACGACAGTTTCTGGAAAACACAGACAAAACAACAGAGTATATTAACTTCGTCTGCGAATCCCTTAACTTCATTTTGACTAATAGTACATTTAAATATGGGGAGGAGTGGTATAGACAGGACACCGGGACCCCGATGGGGACACCGGTGTCCTGTACATACGCAAATATCTTCCTAGCGATATTAGAAAATAATTACGTTTACTCTAGTAATAACCCTTTCATTCAATATATTCAGTCATATTCGAGATTTGTGGATGACATCCTGATAGTTTGGTCAGGGACAGAGTCCCAGTTTCAAGATTTCGTTCTATATCTAAATAATATTAATGACATGAATATGTCCTTTACGTCTCAAATAGGGGGAGTATCAATCGAATTCTTAGATGTTCGCTTGATAGCAACAAATAATAATATAATAAGCGAAGGTTATCGTAAAAGTGTAGCTAAAAACACAATACTACATTACGAAAGCTCACACCCAGATTGTGTCAAAAAGGGAATTCCATACGGACAATTTGTCCGGCTCAAAAGAAATAATACATCAGACAACACGTATAAAATCCAAGCAGATGAATTACAAAGTAGATTAAAAGAAAGGAAATATCCAGATACCATGTTGATAACAGCTAGAAACAGAGCAGACAACTTACACAGAGAGGACCTACTAAAGTGTAAAAATAGGAAAAAGAAAAATGAAGAAGATAAGAGGTTTATTTTCACATTTAAAAATTCACCAGTGAACAAAGTCATTGAGCAAGCGATTAGGAGTAACTGGTTTATAATAGAAGGAGACGAGGATTTGAAAAATGTAGCAAGAAGGAAACCACTCATAGCATACAAAAAAAATAAAACATTAGGTGACGTTTTGAAAAATCATACAAATAAACCCAAAACTACAAAAGGATCCTGGTTTAAAGATATGGCTCCTGTAGGTAACCACCAATGCAGAAGTTGTAATTATTGTAAATTAAACAATGGTCTAAAAACTATGCGCATTGGACCCATAACCCACACAGTAAAAACTCTCATTACTTGTCGCACAAAATTTGTCGTGTATATAATATTCTGCCCGTGCGGCTTTTTTTATGTGGGGAAAACTATCAGACCTTTATTCAATCGCATACGCGAACATATCTATTCTTTACGCACCCGAAAAGGTGCGCCGCGTCTGATAAACCACATGGTTGAAGCGCACGGAGCAAATCCAGAAGCCATATCTTTTGCAGGAATAGAAAGGGTGGAGCATAGACCAGGTATACTACGTGACAAGTATTTACTTCAGAGAGAAACCTACTGGATTTTAAAAACAGAAGCAACTGGCCCTTTGGGTCTTAATGATCGAGTTGATCTAGCCCCATGTTTTTAAAGTTACGTATCTACACATTTTTGTATTTCATGATTTTATTTTTATAGATGGACCAATACCTTATTAGGTTACCACCCATCTCTCCCATTACTAACTACGTGTCATCAGGGGATAGGTTAGGAAGAAGCCCTCACCTGTATTTAGAGCAACGAGTTAGTCATTCAGCATAGGCCAGACGAAGCATGTAGAACATGTGAAACGGTCCCGTAGCCAGACAGCTGTACCCCCTGTACGTCTTTTCTCTCCCCATGCATGTGAGTACTAATAAAGAAGAAACTGCTTGAAAACCAGCTCCGGTGAGTCGCCGACTTTTTTCTTACTCTACTGTTATAAGACTGCTGTACCACGTCCAGTCAGAGCACCACCAAAGTTTCACTGAAGCAGCCAAGCTAGCTACCCTATGCCCACAAGTCCTAGTGTTACAGACTAAGTAGTGCCGATCTATCTGTCTACTTTATTTGAAAAGTTAGATTTTATTTCCATCATTTACACTTTCAAAATAACGGAAAACAAAAAAATAGCGTCTGCAAAAGTTTGGGCACCCTGCAGAATTTATAGCATGCACTGCCCCCTTTGCAAAGCTGAGGCTTGCCAGTGTCATGGATTGTTCTCAATCATCATCTGGGAAGACCAGGTGATGCCAATCTCAAAGGTTTTAAATGCCCAGATTCATCTGACCTTGCCCCAACAATCAGCACCATGGGTTCTTCTAAGCAGTTGTCTAGAAATCTGAAACTGAAATTAGTTGATGCTCACAAAGCTGGAGAAGGCTATAAGAAGATAGCAAAACATTTTCAGGTGTCAATATTGTTACGCCTAGCGCTCCGGGTCCCCGCTCCTCCCCGGAGCGCGTACGGCGTCTCTCTCTCCGCAGCGCCCCGGTCGGTCCCGCTGACCGGGAGCGCTGCACTGTCATGGCCGTCGGGGATGCGATTCGCACAGCGGGACGCGCCCGCTCGCGAATCGCATCCCAGGTCACTTACCCGTTCCCGTCCCCTGCTGTCATGTGCTGGCGCGCGCGGCTCCGCTCTCTAGGGCGCGCGCGCGCCAGCTCCCTGAGACTTAAAGGGCCAGTGCACCAATGATTGGTGCCTGGCCCAATTAGCTTAATTGGCTTCCACCTGGTCCCTGACTATATCTGACCTCCTCCCATGCACTCCCTTGCCGGATCTTGTTGCCTTGTGCCAGTGAAAGCGTTTTGTGTGTCCAAAGCCTGTGTACCAGAACTTCTGCTATCCACCCTGACTACGAACCTTGCCGCCTGCCCCCGACCTTCTGCTACGTCCGACCTTGCTTCTGTCTACTCCCTTGTACCGCGCCTATCTTCAGCAGCCAGAGAGGTTGAGCCGTTGCTAGTGGATACGACCTGGTCACTACCGCCACAGCAAGACCATCCCGCTTTGCGGCGGGCTCTGGCGAAAACCAGTAGTGACTTAGAACCGGTCCACTAGCACGGTCCACGCCAATCCCTCTCTGGCACAGAGGATCCACCTCCTGCCAGCCGGCATCGTGACAAATATCCTCTGTTCGGAATGTAATTAAGAAATGGCAGTCATCAGGAACAGTGGAAGTTAAAGCAAGATCTGGAAGACCAAGGAAAATATCAGACAGAAGAGCTCACAGAATTGTGAGAAAAACAATTCAAAACCCACATTCCTGGACGTCCTACGGCAGCACAGTATGGGGGTTAAACTGCTTTCCCCGAACTTGTCAGAAGAGATAATCAGCAACTAATTAACAAAATTAGCATAATTAATCTACACCTCCTACTATAAATATACTAATGAAGCCACACACCACAGAGTTTTTTTCTTCTGCTTTCAGAAGGGATAGTCATGGAGTGGTGCAGGAAGATATTCTTCTTTTTTTATAGTATTATATGTCTCATTTTGTTTCTCTTAGGGTTACAGAGATAGGGGTACTGTGAAGTCCCTATAACACAATTATGTGTAAAGATAAAGATCGTTGTAAGGCTTAGCCTTAGATATTGGTGCTGTGAAGCTCTATGATAGGCTAAAGCAATGGTGAGTACTGTGAAGTACTTACAACCACCCTGCATGAACATCTTTCCTCTCGCAGATGTCCGGAGCAGTGCCTGAGCAGAGGTATACAGCTGTAGGGCTTGGATTGTACCGACATCCGAAGCGATGTCGGCGCAGGTAACATCCTCTATGCGCATAGAAGTGCCGGCCGTGACGGAGGCACAAGTTTACATGTTGCGCACGGCCGTGCGACACATGGGGTCGGTGTCCGGATGTGACGTCAGAGGGGACGGTGCCCGTGTTAGGCGCGTGTCCATTCCGGGTCACTGTCCTCTGTAAGAAGGATGTGTTAGTGGGTTCTGCTGCCTTACACTGTGCCAGGGCAGCAGGACTAACTAGGAATTAATGTAAGTACCAAATTATGTATTTTTTTTTGTCACTATGACGAAAATTATTTATTTCCAGGAACATCAAAAAAAGAGTCATTCAAGGGATGACCAAAATGGAAAGGGTCACCAAAATTCTATAGGAAGAATTACCTATCAGGTAACTATGCCAAACAAAAATTTAACAGGCAAAAAAGGAATATGAATTACAGCGCATCTAGCAAAAGCAAACCTCCAACCAAGAAAAAAAGAGTTATGACGCCAGTTTACCATTTCACAAAGTTGGAGGAAGATTAGGAGCCTTTTTTTCGGTGTGGAAGCAGACAACAAGTGGGTACTGTCTATTATAAAGAAGGGTTACAAACTAGAGCTCCTAAATCATCCTCCAGAAAAGTTCTTCCTCAACGCATGACAGGATTCCAAGGTACTGCCACTAGTCCTAGAATGTTTTGCTAAATATGCCATAGAGTGGGGTACCGGAGCAACAACACTGTTCAGGAGTCTATTCAAGGATTTTCGCAGTCCCCAAGTCCAAACGGGAAGATGAGATTAGTAGTAAAACTCACATATCTGAACAAGTTCATGGAACAAAAACGTTTCAAAATGGAAAGCATAAGGTCTATAATTCCAATACTGAACCAAGGGGACTTCATGGCAACTCTAGACTTGGCCGATGCGTATCTGCATGTTATGATACACCCACTCTCCAGGAAGTACCTGAGATTTTATATCAAAGTAGGGAAAAATGTGTGGCACCTTCAGTTCACGTGTTTACCATTTGGCCTAAGTTCATCGCCAAGGGTATTCACGAAAATAGGGATTGTATTGGCAGAAGCCCTACGCATCCAGGATATCAACACAGTCCCATACCTAGACGATTGCTGGATCAAAGCAACATCAGAGGAACAGCTGACAGGTCAAGTAACCAAAACAATACAGTTTCTGCAAGATCAGGGCTTCATAGTCAACAAAGAAAAATCTCACCTGTGTCCTTCTCAGGAGATCCTCTTTTTAGGCTTCATGATAAATTCAGTGTCCATGAGGATCTATATATCTCAGGAGAGGGGAAAGAAGTTGAGGAACCAAGTCAGTCTACTCTTGGAAAACAGGATGGTCACTATTCGCCAAGCAATGAGAGTATTGGGTATTCTAACCTTCACCATAGATGCAGTACAATGGGCGAAGGCACATATTCGCACCCTGCAAGCAAGGGTTCTATCATCATGGAACAGATCGCAGGCAACACTGGAAAAGTCCATACAGATCTATACGAACCTGTGTCAGGATCTAAAGTGGTGGTTTGTTCCAAACAGGTTCTCAAGGGGGAAATCGTTACTACCAGGCCAACATTCAGTAATGATAACGACTGATGCATCAGCCCACGGATGATGAGCTTACACTGGCGATCGTTGGGTTCAGGAACAGTGGTCTCCAACGGAGAAGAGTCTGTCTTCAAATATGAAAAAACTGAGGGCAGTGTATCTAGCCCTACTTCACTTCTCCTCTTACGTATCAGACAAGGAGGTCTTGATAAGATCGGACAATCTCCCTACAGTGTTCTACTTGAACAAGCAGGGAGGCACAAGGTGCCCCTCGCTTATGAAGCAGTGTACAAAAATTTTTCTCTGGGCAGAGGACAACATAACAGACTTAACAGCAGTCCATCTAAAAGGAACATTGAACAGGAAAGCAGATCTTCTCAGCAGGAAGTCGCTACACCAGGGAGAATGGGAGCTAAACCAGGAAGTTTTCCATCAAGTCACAAAGAGGTTTGGAACACCAAAACTCGACGTGTTCGCAACAAGGCAGAATTCCAAGATGCAGGAATTCTGTTCCCTGTCTCCATGGGACAAACCAATTCACCTGGATGGTCTCTCAATGTCATGGAGGAAGACATTTGTATATCTCTTTCCTCCACCAGCTCTGATTCAGAGGACCTTATGGAAGGTAAAGAGAGAAAAGCCTCGAGCAATATTTATCCTACCATTTTGGCCGTGGAGGGCATGGTTCTCTATGATCAAAGAGCTTGCCCAGAATCTATTACATCAGAGGGGATGTTGCATCCAGACCTAGATGTCTTGAAGCTTACGGCGTGGAAAGTGAATTCAATATTACGGAAGGCTTTACGGAAGAAGTGATCTCGACATTAAACAGTTCTAGTAAACCAGGTACAAGAAGATGTTAATAAAGAATCTGGGATATATTCAAATCATTCTGCATGGCCAGGAAGTCACACTACCAGTGATTCTGAATTTTCTACAACAAGGCATGAAAAAAGGCCTGAAACAGTCGAAATTAAAAGTCCAATTTGCAGCCATGAATTATTTCTTATCTGGAAAATTTTCAAAAGAACCATTAATCAAGAGGTTCTTCAAAGGAGTTAATAATATATGCCCGAAGGTTAGTAAACCGATTAGTTCATGGGATCTGTCTAAAGTTCTCAGATGCCTAGCGGAGGAGCCATTTTAGCCCATAGAGTCTATTGACTTAAAGCTTCTAACATGGAAAACATGTATTCTGGTAGCTATCGCATCAGCACGGCGTGTTAGTGAAATTCAGGCACTATCATGCCGGGAGCCTTATCTTCGGGGTTTGGGGAATGCATTAGTTCTCCGTACATTACCGGGATTTATACCCAAGGTGCATTCAACTAACAACATGCAACAAGAGATCATACTGCCGGCTTTCTCAGAGAATGAAAAGTATCCAAGGTTGATGTTAGAAGGACTGCTTTAGAATACATATCTAAGACCGAAGATTTTAGGAGATCAGAAAATCTATTTGTACAGTTTGGTGTAAAATCCAGAGGTTCTAAAGCAGCAAAGTCCACAATTACTAACTGGATAAAGAATACAATCAACTTTTGTTTCCAGAAGGAAGGCTTAGATCCTCCAAAGGATCTGAAAGCTCGTTCGACAAGAGCAACCGCAACATCATGGGCAGAAAGATCGTACGTATCACTGCAGGAAATATGCAAGGCAGCTACATGGGCAACACCAACGACTTTCATTCAACACTACCGTCTGGATCTTTCTAGTAGTCTGGCCTTAGGCAAAACAGTGTTGGAAGAAGCGTTTAAGAAGTAATACCCTCCCTTTATTGTTTTCTGCTACTTAAGTCCCATACTGTGCTGCCGTAGGATGTCCAGGAATGAATAACATTTTGCTTACCTCAAAATTTCAATTCCTGGAGACCGTAGGCAGCACAGAGTCCCACCCTAAATAAAAGCATGCTGAAAAATTACTCTGTGGTGTGTGGCTTCATTAGTATATTTATAGTAGGAGGTGTCCATTAATTATGCTAATTTTGTTAATTAGTTGCTGATTATCTCTTCTGACAAGTTCGGGGAAACCAGTTTAACCCCCATACTGTGCTGTCTATGGACTCCAGGAATTGAAATTTTCAGGTAAGCAAAATTTAATTAATTTGACTACACAATCCCTCCAGAAAGATCTGGCAGACACTGCAGTTGTGGTACACTATTCCTCTATAAAGACAAATATGGTCTTCATGGAAGAGTCATCAGAAGAAAATCTCTTCTATGTCCTCACCACAAAAATCAGCGTTTGAACTTTGCAAATAAAGATATAGACAAACCTGATGCATTTTGGAAACAAGTTCTGTGGACCGATCAGGTTAAAATTGAACTATCTGGCTGGAATGAGCAAAGGTACGTTTGGAGAAGAAGGGGAACAGAATTTAATGAAAAGAACCTCTGTCCAACTGTTAAGCATGGGAGTAGATCAATCATGCTTTGGGGTTGTATTGCAGCCAGTGGCACAGGGAACATCTCACGAGTAGAAGGAAAAATGGATTCAATAAAATTTCAGCAAATTTTGGATGCTAACTTGATGCCAGCTGTGAAAAAGCGGAAGTTAAAGAGAGGATGGCTTCTACAAATGGATAATGATCCTAAACACACCTCAAAATCCACGGGGATTACATCAAGAGGCGTAAACTGAAGGTTTTGCCATGGCCTTCACAATTTCCTGACCTCAACATAATTAAAAATCTATGGATAGACCTTAAAAGAGCAGTGCATGACAGAGAGCCCAGAAATCTCAAAGAACTGGAAGACTTTTGTAAGGAAGAATGGGCAAAGATACCTCAAACAAGAAATGAAAGACTCTTGGCTGGCTACAAAAAGCGTTTACAAGCTGTGATACTTGCCAAAGGGGGCAGTACAAGATATTATCCCTGCAGGGTGCCAAAACTTTTACAGACGCCATTTTTTTGTTTTCTGTTATTTCGAAAGTGTAAATGATGGAAATAAAAGGTAAATTTTGATGACATATTATAAGAATGTCTTATCTGTAATTTGATGCCTTTTGGAGAGTTTTCCATCTTTCCATGGCTTCTTTATGCACATTAATACAAATTTTTACCTGGGGTGCCCAAACTTTTGATCCCCACTGTAGCTGTACTGGACTGAACTTGTACAGGACTGGTGCTTTCTTTACTGTCCAGGAACTAAGATCAGGAACCAAGAGAAAAAAACAAATGTGGAGACTACAGCCCCTTATATATCCGGGGGCTAGACTAAAGCCCATTGCTAGCTGTTGCCTGTGGTTACCTGTGCCTCTGGAACTCTGGGTATCAGGTGATCACATATCACATGACCATATCACATGACCTTAGGAAGGTCCTATACAGTTTAATCATCCTAATAACCTTTGCACATAGCTTATATTCACTGTAAAATACCTAAAATAATCATATATACTTAATGTACAATAGAAATCATAATAATGACTTGTGGACTTGAGGGACTCTACCTGAGGGGACTTTAGGAACTGTACACAACCATGTTCTGTACCGGGACACGACAAACTAGATCACACAGGCTAAGGGTTAGGTAATCCTGACAGTTATGATGTGTTGCAGTACAGATGAATAAGAGTAAAAAAAAAAAGAGAAAAAGTGTAAAAATAAAAGTTCTTTCCCTAAATAAAATAAGTATTAAAAAAACTAAATAAATGTCCCTCTCCAAGTAAAACCCTATTATTTAACAAAGAAAGAAAAAAAAACTTATGCATAATAGGTATTTCCTCGTATGTAATGACTACAAAAAATTATAACGTTATTTATCCCGCACAGTGAATGCTGCAAAAAAGTTTTTAAAAAGTGCAAGAATCGCAAATTTTAGTCCAAAACCTGGAATAAAAAAAGTTCAAAAGGTAGCATGTATCACAAAAAATGGTACCCAAAAAAAACATCTTGTTCTGCAAAAAATAAGTCCTCAAACTATTTCATTGGATGAAAAAAAAAAAGTTATGGCTGTCAGCACATGGCAACACAGAAAAGGAAAAAAAAAGTATTTTGTTGTGAAAAGGAAAAAGTACATAAAAAGCCATATAAATTGGGTATTGCCATATTCATACTGATTCACAGAGTAAAGATAACATAATTTTTACTGCACAGTGAACACCATAAAAAAATTAATTTAAAGAAAACGCAAGAAATTTTCCAATTTTTCATAATTTTTTGGGGAGTTTTTCACAAAAAATTCTGCATGTATCAACAAAGATTTATCATCAATATAAAGTACAATGGGGGTTATTTATCATTGTGTTCTATTGCTTTTTTTGGTCTACATTTGCAAATTTTTGTTATTTTTGTGCTAATTGCAGGCTTTTTGTAAAAAATGTTCCCCCAAGTTCTAAAATCCGTCATTTTGACATTTTGGTGTTGGTAGACCATTTTTTAAAGTGACGGATGCAGTGGTCATGAATTTATTATCTGTGTGTTTTTGAATTTTGCGCAAATTTTGTCGCAACTGACGCAAAAAAAATTCGCAAATCTAGACCACCTCCCGACTACTCCTGTCTGTTTGCAAGAAATAAAAAATCATCAGCCAGAGTGAAATAGAGGGAGAAAGAGAATAAGGTAGAGAATAAGAATGTTTAAAGACATAAAAAGTTAACAATTTTAAAAATGTGTAAATGAAAAGTAAAGCAGTTGTCCATAGGAAACAATCAGATATATTTTTTAAAGGTACAAATAAGGAATGGTAAAGACGTAAGAAACAATAAGATTGTTAGAAATGGCCAAAATCTAACAATTTCATGTGCCCAAGTTAAAAAAAATATCCGACAAAGTGATAAAATAAAAAAATTAAAGGTAAAAAAAATATATATCTGTTCAACTAAAACCTCCGTCTCTCGAACAATCATTTTTTTTTCTTGGCCTGCGGTAAACCACTATTCAAATATGAGACTCTCTATGCAGACCTTCTTTTAGACATTAATTTGCCTTAAAATTAAAACTAAAACAAATAAAGCCAAACACACAAGCAAACAAGCTCCTCAGAAGCAGGGTATACATGATCTGAAAGCGGCCGTAGAAAATTATCTGGGTGCAGATCTGCGTGAAATTTATCATGGTCACTGCGACAATATGATAAATTTGTAGCAGCACCGCCAAAAAAACAAAAAAAAAAAACACATCTAGACAAAAAAAAAGCATCTAAAGTTATTACCACTTAAGGAGACATGTCAGATTACATAAATTGGGCTTGGTCATTTAGGTAAAAACAGGTGGCGTCTGTAACCACTTGGGGACGCCCTGCATCCCCAGTCCTGAAGGGCAAGGGGGTACAGGGGACCATACCGTGATGCCTGCTGAAATCATTCAGCAGGCATCCCGTAACAACGCCTGGAGGGGGGTCCTGAGACAGCAAATCGCTGGCCAATTAAGACCCAGATGACCCAGAAAATAAGGGGGATTGGGGGTGTCCAAGACACCCACGATCCCCCTGATGGGATAGGAGTGAGCTAGCAGGGGTGCCACTCCTCCTATCCCTGCTAGCAGATCGGTGGCGGGGGGGGTGTTAAAGTTCGGTTCTCCCGCTCTGCCCATCCACGGTAGTCAGGGCAGAACGGGGGAACTGTCCTGCAACCGGCACTGACGGAGGTCCCTTACCATCGGCAGTGGGAGGTCCCTGGTGCGGCAGCGGCAGGTTCTTGGTGTTGTGGCGATTATGAGGTGCGGCAATGTTGCCCAGCAAGATCTGGAGGGCCAGTTGAGACCACAATACAGTGGTCTCTAAACTGTAGCCCTCCAGATGTTGGAAAACTACAACTCCCACCATGCCATTACAGCTGTTCGTGCATGCTGAGAGTTGTAGTTTTGTAAGATTTAGAGGGCCACGGTTTAGAGACCACCGCACAGTCACCTTCGAACAGTGACCCTCCCAGATCTTGCAAAACTACAACTCCCAGCATGCCCACACAGCAGTTTGCTGAGTGGGCATGCTGGGATTTGTAGTTTTGCAACATCTGGGAGGGTCACTGTTCGGAGATCACTGTGCGGTGGTCTCTAAACCATGGCCCTCTAAATCTAGCAAAACTGCAACTCTCAGCATGCACGAACAGTAAACAGCTGTTTCAGCATGCTGGGAGTTGTAGTTGCGTGCCTCCAGCTGTCATAACTACATCTCCCAGCATGCCCTTTGGCGATCAGTACATGCTGCTCAGCCAAACTGGTTGGAAAATACTGAGTTAGGTAACAAAACCTAACTACAACTCCCAGCATGCACGGTGTGTCAGCGCATGCTGGGAGTTGTAGTTTTGAAACAGCTGGAGGTTTGCCCCCCCCCCCCCCCCCAATTTATGTACAGGGTACAATCACACAGTTGGGTTTACAGTGAGTTTCCTGCTTCAAGTTTGAGCTGTGGCAAATTTTCCACCGCAGCTCAAACTCCTAGCGGGAAACTCACTTTAAACCCGCCTGTGTGAGTGTACACTAAAAACACTACACTACACTGTACAAAATAAAGGGTAAAACACTACATATACACCCCCTTACACTGCCCCCCCACAATAAAAAAATAAAACGTATTGTACTGCAGTGTTTCCAAAACGGAGCCTCCAGCTGTTGCAACTCCGAGTATTGCCAGACAGCCATTGACTAAATGCTGGGAGTTTAGCACCAGCTGGAGGCAATCTGTTTGGGAATCACTGGGGTAGAATATTTTTGATAGAAATTTGAAACGTTTGCCTCCGAGTCCAGCCCCTATGCAAATCCCTAATTTAGGCCTCAAATGCGCATGGCACTCTCTCACTTCAGAGCCCTGTCCTATTTCAAGGCAACAGTTTAGGGCCACATATGGGGTATTTCCGTACTCCGGAGCAATTGCGTTACAGATTTTTGGGGGCTTTTTCTCCTTTTACCCCTTATGAAAAGGAAAAGTGGGGGTCTACAAATACAAATACATTTTACACTGACATGCTGGTGTTGCCCCATACTTTTCATTTTCACAAGAGTTAAAGGAAAAAAAAAAAAAAAAAAGACTCCCAAAATTTGTACGGAAATACCCCATATGTGGACGTAAAATGCTCTGAGGGTGCACAAAATGGCTCAGGAGTGAGAGTGCAATATGTACATTTGAGGCCTAAATTGGTGATTTGCACAGGGGTGGCTGATTTTACAGTGGTTCTGACAAACGCAAAAAAAAATTATACCCACATCTGACCCCATTTTTTAAACTACACCCCTCACGGAACGTAACAAGGGGTATAGTGAGCCTTAACACCCTACAGGTGTTTGATGAATTTTCATTAAAATTGGATGGAAAAATGAAAAATAATTTTTTTTTAATTAAAATGCTGGTGGTTACCCTAAATTTTTCATTTTCACAAGGGAAAAATAGGAAAAAAAGCCCCCCAAAATGTGTAACCCCATTTCTTCTGAGTAAGAATATACCCCATATGTGGATGTTAAGAGAAGGAGCACCATTTGGCTTTTGGAGAGAAAATTTGTCCAGAATTGAAGGCCACGTGTGTTTACAAAGCCCCCATGGTGTCAGAACAGTTGACCCCCCCATGTGTGACCCCATTTTGGAGAGTAGACCCCTCACATAATTTAATAAGGGGTACAGTGAGCATTTACGCCCCACAGGTGTCTGACAGATTTTTGGAACAGTGGTCCGTGAAAATGAAAAATGAAATTTTTTATTTGCACAGCCCACTGTTCCAAAGATCTGTCAAACGCCAGTGGGGTGTAAATGCTCACGAAAATTTACCATTAACATGAAGTAGATTATAAATGCACAACGCAAACAGAGAAACATAGCCACACATCCACCATTTGTATTTTGATCTACTTGCTTCTCAGCCTAATTTAAAAAGAGGTTGTTATACATTTTGATCAAAAAGTACAAGCCCACTCGCCACGTCAAGGCCACCTAGTCAGAGTGGGTCTCTAACCTGACACTGGCGTAGCACCGGGCGGTAACCACTGCCTCCAACACCATGCCCACAGGGGGAATGACCCAGTGGCCAGGCAGACCAACTGCTGCCCGACCAAGGCCCTGACTTTGCACCATCCCACAGACAAAGCACCACAGAAACAATGGCCATGACATTGAACCACACCAGCGTGAACACCTACCATGTGCTCAAACAGTAGATATGAGAGCGGCACTGCCATTACATAAACAACCTATAGTATATGTTACTGGACAAACGATACACGGTGCAGGTACTTAGGTAATACACATCTGATAGTGGTGCTAGGACAATAAGCATAGAGCATGATCAAAAGTAAATCGTTGCAGAACAAGACAGCAATCCTGCACTCACCGCAATAGTACCAGTCACACGGCTCCTCTCACGAGACAGGCAGCAGACAGGCAGACGAACTCAGCGTTGGGGCACTCAGACTACCATGTGCTCCCTACCAGAGGGCTGGGAGAATGTTAGGCGGAAACCATTATGCAATCTCCTGCTAATTTAAAAACGCCTGGGCCGAATAAAGTAGATTATGTCACGAAAAAACAAATCTCGGAATCAGACTGAAAAGTTAAAGCATTCCCAGCCCAAAAAGCAGGTTTGGGCTGGGAAGTGGCAGATGAGGTTCAACACTGATACATGTAAGGTAATGCACATGGGGATGAAAAATCCGGGCTGGGATTATGTATTAAATGAGAGAACACATGGGGAAAAAGGATTTGGGAGTCTTAGTTAACAGTAAATTTAGCTGTAGTGACCAGTGTCAAGCAGCTGCTGCCAAGGCAAATAAAATCATGGGGTGCATCAATAGGGGCATAGATGCCCACGACAAGGAAATAATTCTACCGCTGTACAAATCACTAGTCAGACCACACATAGAATATTGTGTACAGTACTGGGCACCAGTGTACAAGAAAGATATAGTGGAGCTGGAGAGGGTCCAAAGACGGGCAACCAGAGTAATACGGGGAATGGGAGGACTACAGTACCCAGAAAGATTATCAGAATTAAGGTTGTTTAGTTTAGAAAAAAGAAGGCTTAGGGGAGACCTAATAACTATGTATAAATATATCAGGGGACAGTACAGAGATCCTCTATGTTTAGAGGAAATAAGGTTCCTACACCAGCACAGACGGGGGTTCTTTACTGTAAGAGCAGTGAGACTATGGAACTCTCTGCCATAGGAGGTGGTCATGGTGAACTCTGTAAAAGAATTCAAAAGGGGTCTGGATGCATTTTTGGAGAATAACAACATTACAGGTTATGGATTCTAGATCTATAGCGACAGAAGGTTGATACAGGAATTTATTCTGATGCCATATTTGGAGTCAGGAAGGAATTTTTACCTCTAGTATGAGGGTGTTTTTGCCTTCCTCTGGATCAATTCAGTAGGGACTCATTTAAGTTATAGGTTGAACTTGATGGACTCTGGTCTTTTTTCAACCTTATAAACTATGTTACTTTGTATATTCCCTTCAAAGCATATATGGACCTCCTGACACCCTTTAGTAGAGCTTATGGACACTGTAATGCATTGACTGGCCAGAGTAACATACATCCTTTTAACCTAATCTATATACAGTGGTCCCTCAACATATGATATTAATTGGTTCCAGGAGAACCATCATATGTTGAAACCATCATATGTCGAGTACATATGTCTATGTAAAAATGGTAATTGGTTCTGGGGCCTTGGAACCATTGTATGTTGAATACATATCTCTATGGGAAACTGCTAATTGGTTCTGGGATGACCATTGTATGTGGAGTGTATGGGGAGTGTTTAACAAACCAGGGTGCCTCCAGCTGTTGCACAACTACAACTCCCAGCATGCATGTACAGCCATTGACTGTCTGGGCATGCTGAGAGTTATAGTTTTGCAACAGCTGGAGGCACACTGATAGGGAAACATTGATGTATGGGGTGTATAGTGTGTCTATGTATTGTATGTGATGTGTGACATCGCATACAGTACTGTACAGTTCTTTAAATACCTTCAGGCGGACAGAATGTCCTTCATTACGATCCTGCCGACTACAGCTCTATAGGAAAGGAAGGGGAGGGCAGCCAGCAGCTCATTGGATGCCTGCAGCAAGATCCTCCAGGCTATTGGCTATGGCTGAACTGGGGGGCGGGGCTTACACGGAGCTCACAGTGGAAGCCTGTGTGAGTTAGCAGGACAGCATGTGAGTAACAGGAGGCAGAACGGGGCACACGGGGCACATTAAACAACTATCTGTCAGTTACTGAAGTTGTCAGTGCTGTCAGATAGCTGTTTGTATGATGGCCCCGACAAACAGCAGCATCATATGTCGAGGCTGCCTTCAACATACGATGGGCTCTGAGAGGCCATCATATGTTGAAATGATCATATGTCGAGGCCATCATAAGTCGAGGGGTCACTGTATATAAAACTCAATGTGTGTGTGTGTGTGTGTGTATGTATGTTCCACAAAAACTTTCAAACGGCTAAAGATATTAACATGAAACTTGGTACACACTTATATGTCAACAACAAACATAGGATAGGTAATTTAACCCTTACTCACCCCCATTTGCCAGGGGCAGAGATTATGTTTAAAGTCCCATGCAAGTCAATGGGAAATATATGTTACTGCATAACTTCCAAACGGCTGGAGATATTTCGATAATACTTGGTCACATGTTACTTATATGTCCACTTAAAATATAGGATAGTTAATTGAACCCTTAACTACCCCCATTTGTGAGGGTCAGGTTTTTTTTTTTTTTTTTAAGTCCCATGCAAATCAATGGGAAATGTATGTTCCCATCTAATTTCCGTTAGGCTGGAGCTATTTCATTACCTGGTACACATATAAAGAGTCAGGATATGAGGACGGGATGGGAGGTCGGGATAGGAGGACGGAATATGAGGACGACATATGAGGTCGGGATAGGAGGTGGGGATAGGAGGACGGGATAGGAGGTCTGGATAGGAGGTTGGGATAGGAGGTCGAGATAGGAGGACGGGATAGGAGGTCAAGATAGGAGGTCGAGATAGGAGGATGGGATAGGAGGTCAAGATAGGAGGTCGAGATATGAGGATGGGATAGGAGGTCGAGATAGGAGGTCGGGATAGGATGTCAGGATAGGATGTCGGGATAGGAGGACAAGATAGGAGGACGGGATATGAGGACGGGATAGGAGGTCAAGATAGGAGGACGGGATAGGAGGTCAAGATAGGAGGACGTGATAGGTCAAGATAGGAGGTCGAGATATGAGGATGGGAAGGGAGGACGGAAAAAGGAGGTCGGGATAGGAGGTCTGGATAGGAGGTCAGGATAGGAGGTCGAGACAGGAGGATGGGATAGGAGGTCAAGATAGGAGGACGGGAAAGGAGGTCGGGATAGGAGGTTGAGATAGGAGGTCGAGATAGGAGGACGGATAGGAGGTCGGGATAGGAGCTCGAGATTGGAGGACGGGATAGGAGGTCGAGATAGGAGGACGGGATAGGAGGTCGAGGATGGGATAGCAGGACGGGATAGGAGGATGGGATAGGAGGTCGGGATAGGAGGTCGGGATAGGAGGACGGTATAGGAGGACGGGACAGGAGGTCGAGATAGGAGGTCGGGATAGGAGGTCAGGATATGACAACAATATATGAGGACTGCATATGAAGTCAAAAGCTTCCTCCTCTGTTTATTTTCCTCTCCAAAAAGGATTAGGAAGGAAAAACCGGGCAATGCCGGGTACTCCGCTAGTAGGACAAATAAAAATAAATTCTTGCATGCATTATGCTTTTTAAAGCTGCAAAAATAAAATTTGAGCAGCTACATAACTTTTTTCTTTAAAATAATTTTGAGGTGGACCTGTCAACTGAAATATGTCAGGTACTCCCTAAAGGATAGGGATATGCTAAGTATAATATATTGTGCTCAGTCATGCAGGCTCTTAAGTGCATTTAGACTCTTAATATAATAAGGGCCGTGATTTCTATTGACCATGGGACAAGGGGTTAAAGGGGTGTTCAACTGGCTCCAGAAAGTTAACAATTTGTAAATTACTTCTATTAAAAAATATTAATCCTTCCAGTAGGTATCAACTGCTGAAGTTGAGTTGTTCTTTTCTTTCTGACAACAGTGCTCTCTGCTGACACCTCTGCTTGTCTCAGGAACTGTCCGAAGTATTGGAGGTTTGCTATGGGGATTTGCTCCTACTCTGGACAGTTCCTGAGACAAGCAGAGGTTTCATTCACTTCCCCAATTTTCTTCTAAGCAAGTATTTTAGCATGTTCTGGGTGAATTGGTTATACTTGTACAGTAACTAATACTTGACCATTCTCAAAGCTAGTACTGCTCAGCTGGCATTGCATATGGATGTCTTTCTTCTCCATTTACAACAACCAATATGGCGGTGACGTGATTGTGTCCTGGTCTATTTGGAAATGGCTTTCTCTTATAAAAGGGTCATCTGTAAAAACTTTTGACGTGTTATCAAGTCAAAAGTTTAGATCACACTGGGTCTCAGTCTTGAGACCCGCAGCAATCGCCAGTAATAGCTGGCCGAAACGCCCTCTTAGGCTGGCTAATTGAAGGCTTTTACTCCTTAGGTTAATGCAGTGAAAGAGACGGATTTGATTGACAGCCAGGGAGTAAAGCTTGCTACATTGCACAGCAGGCTATTATTACTGACACTCACAGTGGGTCTCAGAACTGATATCGAATGCAATGTAAACGTTTGACAGGTCTGGACGACACGTTAAAAGGTTTTACAAATGAAACTAATACTTAAAAGTAATTGAAATACTGGTACATGTTATTGTATATTTAACCCCTTAAGGACCCAGCCAATTTTGACTGTAGGACGCAGCCATTTTTTGCACATCTGACCACTGTCACTTAAAGCATTAATAACTCTGGGATGCTTTTACCTTTCATTCTGATTCCGAGATAGTTTTTTCGTGACATATTCTACTTTATGTTAGTGGTTAGACCCAGTTATTGAATTTTTACAAGGGGTAAAAGGAGAGAAATCTTCCTAAAATGTGTAACCCAATTTCTCTCGAGTAAGAAAATACCTCATATGTGTATGTCAAGTGTTCGGCGGGCGCAGTAGAGGGCTCAAAAGGGAAGGAGCGACAGAGGGATTTTGGAGAGTGAATTTTTCTGAAATGGTTTTTGGGGGGCATGTCACATTTCGGAAGCCCCTATGGTGCCAGAACAGCAAAAAAAAAAAAAAAAACACATGGCATACTATTTTGGAAACTACACCCCTCAAGGCACGTAACAAGGTGTTTGACGACTTTTCGTGAAAGTTGAATGTGTAAATTATTTTTTTTCACTAAAATGCTAGATTTCCCTCAAATTGAAATTTTTTACAAGGGGTAATAGGACAAAATTACCCCCAAAATTTGAAACCCCATCTCTTCTGAGTATGGAAATACCACATGTGTGAACGTCAAGTGCTCTGCTGGTGCACTACAATGCTCAGAAGAGAAGGAGCACCATTGAGCTTTTGGGAAAAAAATTGTTTGGAATGGAAGTCAGGGGCCATGTGCGTTTACAAAGCCCCTCGTGATGCCAGAACAGTGGACCCCCCCACATGTGACCCTATTTTGGAAACTACACCCCTCACAGAATTTAATAAGGGGTGCAGTGAGTATTTACACCCCACTGGCGTTTGACAGATCTTTGGAACAGTGGGCTGTGCAAATGAAAAATTACATTTTTCATTTTCACGGACCACTGTTCCAAAAATCTGCCAGACACCTTTGGGGTGTAAATGCTCACTGCACCCCTTATTACATTACATGAGGGGTGTAGTTTCCAAAATGGGGTCACATGTGGGTATTTATTGTTTTGCGTTTATGTCAGAACTGCTGTAAAATTGGCCACCCCTGTGCAAATCACCAATTTAGGCCTCAAATGTACATGGTGCGCTCTCACTCCTGAACCTTGTTGTGCGCCCGCAGAGCATTTTACGCCCACATATGGGGTATTTCCGTACTCAGGAGAAATTGTGTTACAAATTTTGGGGGTCTTTTTTTCCTTTTAACGCTTGTGAAAATAAAAAGTATGGGGCAACACCAGCATGTTAGTGTATTTTTTTTTTTTTTTACACTAACAAGCTGGTGTAGCCCCCCCCCAACTTTTCCTTTTCATAAGGGGAAAAAGGAGAAAAAGCCCCCCAAAATTTGTAGTGCAATTTCTCCCGAGTACGGAGATACCCCATATGTGACCCTAAACTTTTTCCTTGAAATATGACAGGGCTCCGAAGTGAGAGAGCGCCATGCGCATTTGAGGACTAAATTAGGGATCGCATAGGGGTGGACATACGGGTATTCTAACCAGTGATTCTCGAACAGGGTGCCTCCAGCTGTTGCTAAATTCCCAGCATGCCTGGACATTCAGTGGCTGTCCGGAAATGCTGGGAGTTGTTGTTTTGCAACAGCTGGAGGCTCCGTTTTGGAAACACTGCCATACAATACGTTTTTCATTTTTATTTGGGGGGGGGGGGGGGGGGGGAGGGGACAGTATAAGGGGGTGTATATGTAGTGTTTTACTCTTTTTTATGTGTTAGTGTAGTGTTTTTAGGGTACATTCTCACTGGCGGGTTACGGTGAGTTTCCCGCTAGGAGTTTGCGCAGCGGCGAAAAATTTGCCGCAGGCCAAACTTGAAGCAGGAAACTTACTGTAAACCTGCCCGTGTGAATGTACCCTGTACGTTCACATGGGGGGGAACCTCCAGCTGTTTCAAAACTACATCTCCCAGCATGTACTGACAGACCGTGCATGCTGGGAGTTGTAACTTTGCAACAGCTGGAGACACACTGGTTGGAAAACCTTCAGTTAGGTTCTGTTACCTAACTCAGTATTTTCCAACCAGTCTGCCTCCAGCTGTTGCAAAACTACAACTCCCAGCATGCACTGATCGCCGAAGGGCATGCTGGGAGATGTAGTTATGCAATAGCTGGAGGTACGCAACTACAACTCCCAGCATGCAGAGACAGCTGTTTGCTGTCTGTGCATGCTGGGATTTACAGTTTTGCAACATCTGGAGGGCTACAGTTTTAGAGAACACTGCAAAGTGATCTCCAAACTGTGGTCCTCCAGCTGTTGCAAAACTACAAATTCCAGCATGCCCAGACAGCAAACAGTTGTTTGGGCATGCTAGGAGTTGTAGTTTTGCAAGATCTGGAGGGCTACAGTTTAGGGACCACTATATAGTGGTCTCAAACTGTAGCCCTCCAGCTGTTGCAAAACTACATATTCCAGCATGCCCAAACAGCGGTCTGGACATGCTGGGAGTTGTAGTTTTGCAACATCTGGAGGGCTACAGTTAGAGTACCCTCCAGATGTTGCTAGGCAACTCACCGGCTTCCGTCGGATCCAGTCGCACGTAATCGCCGCCCGCCTATCTCCGTCGCCTGCCCAGATCGGTAGGTGGATATTCGGCTCCGGTCTCCTTTCGTTCCCCGTTCTGCCTCGCCTATTATTGGTGGGCAGGACAGGGAAAAACGAAAGTTAACCCCCCCGATCTGCTATTGGTGGTCGCATCTAGACCACCAATAGCAGGGATAGGAGGGGTGGCGACCCTGCCACCTCACTCCTATGCCTTCAGGGGGACCGTGGGTGTCTTAGACAACCGCGATCTCCCTTATATTCTGGGTCACCCGGTCACTCTAGACCCGTAATGACCCGGAATCGCGCAAATCGCAAGTGTGAATTCACTTGCGATTTGCCGCGATCACCGACTTGGGGGGGGGGGGGTCTGATAACCCCTCTGGGCGTTTGCACGGGATGTCTGCTGAACGATTTCAGCAGGCATCGCGGTCCGATCCCCGCCCGGCAGGGGCCGGAATTCTCCATGACGTAACGCGTACGTCATGGGTCCTTAAGTACCAGGTTGTCATGACGTATGCGTACGTCAAGGGTCCTTAAGTGGTTAAAGGGGTTACCCGGCGAGAAGATTTTTTTTCAGAACATTGCCCATAGTAGAATTTAGTAAAAAAATAAAAAAAAATCAACCTGTACCTAACTCCAGTGTCCTGCTCTGGCCCCCTGCTGAGATTCTCTTCCTGAGAGAAAGCGTTGAGGCTTGGGCCCGGAGTGACCTCGCGGCCCAGTGTTTCATACTGCCGCCTAGCCAATCATTGGCCGAGGTGGGACATCACTGTGGGCCGTTTTTGTTTCAGACAGATTGATGAATGTTGGCCTTGATTTTAAAATCAATAAAAAAAAAAAATCCCTTTACATGGTCACCAACCACAAGGTTTAAACTGAATGGAATTTCCGCTGCAGAAAATTCCGCCACAGACCCTACAGAAGTCAATAGGGAATGTGGCGGATTTTCCACAGCTAAAAATCTGCTGCCGAGAGCCTGTTCCCATTCAAACTAGCAGCGGGAAACACGCGAGTTTTCAAGCAAAGCCGCTTGTGGGAACGAACCCTTCAACTGATTACATTTGACATCTTTGAATACCTGCATTAGCCCCTTTTTGTGTGTATATTGATGAAAAATGTTTTAATGAGATTCTACACCCCATTTAGAAATTTTGGGAAATGACAAACTACTAAATATTATCACACTTTAGTTAACATTATGGTATGAGCAAGGATCAATAGGATCTGTAAGACATCAGTGTGGGGTGCATTTTTTCTATCTTTTTATGATGTGGCTATTTCATTTTGATATTGCTATACATCAGCGGGATTGTTTCAATGGACTCCCAAAAACTGTTGTTTGTTGCTCAGTACCTCATCCTAATCATGTACATGTAATTTTTATGTATCTATCACCAAATATTTCACAAAAAATCGTATATTACAGCTGCGTAATGTATTTTCCATCTTGTCAAAAGAGAGGGCCGTGTCCTTATCTTGCCTTCACTGTGATGACTCCTCCCCGTCCCTCACTCTGCTGATTCACTGCTCTTGGTGGAGCCTGGCAGCCCTGCTCTGTAACCCATTCCTTTCTGGTATTATGCTGTACACACACACTGATTATTGGAGATTGCCTGTACTCTACTACAAAAGACAATATGGTGAGTGACTAACTTACATCTTCCTATGTCATTCATATGCATTGTCCTTTGCCAGTCCTGTAATTCTGGTACTTGTAGTTTTGCAACAGCTGTAGGCACATGTTTGGTAAAACTCTGTGGTACAGCAGTGTTCCTCCTGCAGCTTTTAAATCAGCCATTGCATGTCCATGACCCTTGGACACACTCATGCTGCTGGTGGGATTTTCAAAGGAAATTTTCTTTAATAAAATGTGAACATTTTTTAAAGAAGTATATTAGAAAAACTATTGTTTTGCCAAGATGTACAACATATAAAAAGTTTTTATATCTGACAGTGCCCATTTAAGCATAGGGTTGGTTCAAGCATCTCTATCTTTCATTATATAACCTACATATAGAAGTTGTTCCCCTGCAGACTTTCTCAAATTTTTTAAGTGGCCCTGAGATAATGGGTGGAGACTAGCTGCTATGATGACTCCAATACACTGTACACACAAAAAAGGGCATCCTGCTCCTCTATATCTGTATAGCACAACCTCATAAACAGCTGAAATATATGTGTATGTGTATATATATATATATATTACTATTTTTTTTTCCAATATGAATTTAAAGAAGAAAAAAATGCATTTCTAAGGTTTCAGCCTCCTCTTTATTCAGTGAAACATTTTATTATTAAACCTGAAAGAGAAAACTCCAGTGAAGACGTGATAGGTCTGTAGCTTCATGCTCATTCATGTAGAGTCCAGTCAAGTAAGGCCACTTTCCTCAAAAATGTATGGCATTGGGAATGCACACATCATACTATGTAAATGTGCTCCAATGGCTTGTCAAATGAACAACACACTTGTACAAACACACTCACATTCAGAAATCTTTGGGTGACTTCATTTTCCAGCTGTTTTCTGCAACATCATTGTGTGGGCCACCCAAAAATAGGCAAAAACATTCCAAGTGTCTGAAAAAGGCTCAAGGCAGGTGAGGACATCGTACATATTAAGTATAGATTTTAGACAACATAGCATTCAACACTGTGAAACCAGCATGGGACCACTGCTAGATGAGAGATGCTGGTCCCTGCTTGTTGTCACAAGTAAGATCCATAGTCTGTATTATTCCAGGCTGACCAGGAGGCACATTACCTGCTCCTCTGCAGCAATGAGGAAATTCCTGGAGAATTGTAAAAAGAAGCAGAGAACAGACATGCAGGATGACCGCTCTTCTGCCTCATTATAGCAAAGCTGTGCCCCGTCAGCATCCAATAACATTTCACCTAGTTCATATTGTGCTTGTTGCCAGAGCAGAGACATTCTGTATTGGTGCATTGTTATTGAGCCACAAATAAGAACTTTATGATGCCATTTTTAAAATATTAGGGAAATGTAGTAGCTGGTTTGGAAAGCTGCTCAAAAACTTTAACAGAATTTCAGACTTTATAGGACATAAGCTTGCAATGAGAGTTATATTTACAGTACACAACCCTCATTTTTTGTCGATGAAAGGTTCTGCTTCCTTGGCCACATTGCTGCTGGAGTTACCTGCCTCAGCATACTTGTGTGCTCCCTTCCTGGAGTTCCATACCATCAAGAATGTAGTACATACAGTACCGCCGAGTCTCCATATTTCGATAAAAACAGAAGCCTGGGCAAATGGCACACCCTTTGCTCCGTCTTTATATGCACACAGTTCATAGACTACTATATGAGAAGGTTCACTGCTGAGACAAGATAGCGCTTCGGTTAGCTTTCATCTTCTCCAGACGCTTGACCAAATGACTGTTGCCTACTTCAAGCTCCTCTATTTTATCCAAGGCTGCACGCAGCTATTAACAAAAGAATAAGAGGATAATAAAGACAGAAAAAAACATAACATAGCAGAAATTACCACAATTCAGTTATTACAGCAGCTACAAATAGGAATGCTCTTAAAAAAAATAAAGGTCAAGGCTCCTCACTATGCTCACTGGGCCTAGAATTCTTACTCTGTAAACTTACAGTGTGTAGGCTAGGAAATGTGCTATACTGCATGGTTAAAACACCGCCCTTAAAGGGATTGTCAAGGATTAGAAAAAAAAAAAAAACGTTGCCTTCCTAAAAAAACAGTATTTAATACTGTTCATGAGTAATGTTTTGTATTGCAGCTCAGATCCACAGACATGAATGTAGCTAATCTGCAACACCACTAATACTTTGTGGCTCTTTGTGTTGGTGTTTTTATTTTATTTTATTTTTTTAAAAGGCAGACATGTTTTTTTTAACCTGGACAACCCCACTAACTAAACTGGGCTTTCAGGATGTGTGTCAAGGATCAAATAATGTTCTTCCCTTAAAAATTAAAACCAAAAGAGCAGTCCCCATGACTGATTCCATTAGCACAAGGGAACATGTCATCACTTTAATGCTGCCTGAACCACAAGTTGTCAGGGTGGTCCCCAGCAGCTTCCTTCCACCTCACCAGCCTTGATAGATCTTTTCCTATAGCCAGACAGCAAGAGTTGATCTATTAAGCAGGTCCAGCAAAAGCCACTTGGGAGCGCCCAGATGACTTGTGGTTTAGGCAGCATGAAAGTGATGACAGGTTCTTTTTATGTTCTGTTTGTCCTCACTGCCCCTGAATAGTGCGCAGTTGATTACCCTACTAAACAATTATTTTCACAAAATTGTTGATGTTTAGCCCCTCCCTGCAGACAAAATCCTGCAGGTGCTCTTATAGAAGAGTAGAAGACTGTATTCACATCAGGCATCTAATTGCCACCCTTTTCTTTAATATATATTTCCCAATACTCAATGTGATGGGTGTGCAGCGCCGTGAAAAAAGGTTAGCAATTCTAACATGTGACATATTTTAGGAGGTTTCATCCATTGCAAGGTCTGACTAACATTTTTCAAAGCTTTAATTAAGCTATTTTCCTATACATGCACACTTTAATTAAATGAGTTTGGTCTCAAAAGAGAACCTAAAAGACTTCTAAGGGCCTATTCACACTACAGAAAACGCACCGTGAGAAATTTTGTGCGCAGTGGGTGTATCCAAAATCACTTGGCGCAAATGAACAAGTTCATTCTTTCAGTGGAATTCGGAACTTGAATTTTCAAGGTGGAAATGCAACAGAATCCCATTGAAGAGAATAGGAGGCTGCTGCTGCAATCTCCACTTGGAAATTCCGGAGTGCTAATGGGTCCTTAGAGTCCATCATGTTTGTATTGGTAAGACTCTGTTTACATCTATGTTGTGGTTCCCATTCTAAATTAAAACCACGGTGGAATACGCAGCAGAAGCTCTAAGGAAGTTTCCAACGTATGCGTAAATTAAATTTTATACTGTAAATAGTAAAAGATTGATACAGTTCCGAAATCTTTGTTTCCTTCCCTCTACCTAGGGAGCTTTCGTTATTAGTTTGTATTAAAAATGGAAAGTAAAGAATTATAAAAAAAAAAAAAGGATATAGGCAGCATATACCTCTCTCTGTAATCTTCGTTTTTCAGCTTTTAATTCATCCTCTACTTTTTCAGAATTTTCTGAAGAAGTCTTGTACCGGGCTAGCTGACTCTCAAGTCGGATAATCTAAAAATTTACGGATAATTATAAAACATTTCTAAAATAACACATGACAAAGTTATACAATTACGCCCCATTAACACTACCATCAGACCCTCCTTTGGTAGTTCCATCAGATTTCAAGGGAAGAAAAAGTCTAACATGCTATACTATTCTTCCCATCAAACCAAAGGACCCATTATAAATTAGTTGATGTCCATTGTTTAATGGGTCCAGTGCTGCCATCATGGTTTCCCTTGTTATGACGGCTGTATGAACATATTTACTATGGTTTCCGCAGAAAATGTGGTGGATTTGAGCTGAGAAAAACCCTATAGTTCAGAGCATGTGTAAAAAAAAGCAAAATGTAGGGAAAAGTGCAAAATTTAGGGAAACCTTACTAAATACCATGGAAAATTATCTGTTCAGGAAAAAAAAAAGAAAAAGAAAACTACACCCCACTCTTAGTAAATCAGGGCCAATGTGTGTAAGAACTTACATTCTGTTCTAGGGCTGTTATCTCTTGTGTAGATTTCGTGAGTTTAAACTTAAGATCGTTGATTTGTCTACTGGCATCTCCTAAAAAAGCAAAATTACATTTTCAGTGATCGGAAAAACTGAAATTCTTCGGTCAACAATTATCATTCTGCTAGGCAGCAATGAATCCTCTGTGTAAACATACCCTTAAAGGTTATACAAAGCTAAATTATGGTCATAAACATAAAACTCTTAAAGGGAATCCGTCATCACCATTACCCGCACTAACCTGTGTGTGTAGGCTTGTAGTGCAGGTGAAGCTGATGACAATCTTTAACATTTTCCGATCTGTGGCTTTTTTCTTTAGCTATTCCCTCTTTTTTGGTTAAGCAAATAACGTATCTTGGTGCACTTTGGGCCACCTCCTTATGCACATTGATCCTCCTTCCAGACATACTGTTTGCTCTCAGTGACAATCATGTATGCGGCTTTCACTGGTGTAGATTGGAAGCTCCACCCAGAAGCGGTGCATCCAGGATCGTCACAGAGCAGACAGTATGTATGGAAGGAGGATTAATATGCATAAGAAGGTCGCCCCGAAAGAACCAAGATACTTTTTTGGATAAACACAAAAAAGCAAAGAAGCCATAAATCGGAAAAGGGTAAAGACGTTAGTGTGGGCGATACTGATGACAGATTCCTTTTAACCCGTTTGCATGCATACATGTAGCAGTAGCCCCAGTACAATTGAAGAACAAATATAGCCACTTTGGAAAAGGTTTTTCTCATGTCCATGAGGGCACATTTAAAGCCATTATATAAGTAGTCATCACAGCAGGTCTTCGGACAGAGACTCTGTGTGATCAAAACTTTTTATATGTGTGGTCAACATGTCAAAAGTTTTTACTAATGTTAGTAACTCTTTAAGGGCTGGTTTGCAGAATAAAAACAGTCTAAAAGAATTTGAACCATATGTAACAAGTTTTCATAAAGAGGAAAAAAAAAAAAATTTTCAAATTAAATTGTTTTTGTACCCCTTCTACTGGGATTTGGTCCAATTTAACGCCAAAGAACATTGGGGAAGATTTATCAGAACCTGTGCAGAGGAAAAGTTCACCAGTTGCCCATAGCAACCAATCAGCTTGCTTGTTTTGTTTTTCTGGGGTCCTTTTAAAACTACAAGAAGCGATCTGATTGGTTTCTATGGGCAACTGGTCAACTTTTCCTCTGCACAGGTTTTGATAAATCTTCCTAATATGCTCTATAAATAGCTGTGTATCACTTTGTTCATATCTAACACCATATGTCTCATATTGTTGATGGTTTATGTATTTTGTATTTCCTAATAATGAATATTCTGTTTATCATCTCCTCTTGTCATTTAGTAAATGTAGTTCTCATGCCCGGTTTAAAAAGGTCCACCTGTGAGGTTGGCAACATACTAGCCAACTCGGGTGGGGCTTATAGTCTGCCTCCCTCCTCCCATTGTATGTGTGCTCAGCCACACTGGAGGTTACTGGGAGCAGGCTGTAAGTTGGGCCTAATGCTGCTGTAATTGCCCACTGGCCCCTGGTTTTGCTTATCACGCACAGGTAGGTTAGTGTTAGGTCCCGTGCCACTTGAGAAACCTTGGTGTTGGTGTGCGGGCTCTGGTATGTCCTTCATCTAAGGATATACTGGCTAATGTCTCAATTTTAACATCAGTGTTAAGGGATAGCCAATGTCATTGTATACATTTACCACAGTAGCGAACCTAAATTCCTGTACTGGTTTTAAAAAGGCCTCAAAAAGCAATTCACTGGTGTCAGATAATATATAAATACATTTACACAGAAGGGAATTAAGATCAGCAACTTTTAAAACAAACCTGTCAAAAAAGTATCCTGAAGTAATGGCGACACTGCCTCCCTGGATCTGCAGAGCTGTGTAGATATACATAGGTCTACAATAATATAAGTATGAATATCATTTAAATGTTATCTATAATATCCAGTGCTGTAAATGTATCATGGTGAAGGCCTGTTATATAACAGCCTGCCATCTGAACCATAAGCAAGTTCAAAGATATAAAAAAAACAAAAAAAACATGGGTTTAACCTCTTAAGGACGCAGGGCGTATGGATACGCCCTGCATTCCGAGTCCTTAAGGACGCAGGGCGTATCCATACGCCCGTGGGAATTCCGGTCCCCACCGCTAGCCGGTTGGGGACCGGAGCCGGATGCCTGCTGAAATCATTCAGCAGGCACCCTGGCACATCGCCCAGGGGGGTCCTGAGACCCCCCCATGTCGGCGATCGGAGAAAATCGCATGTCAATTCAGACATGCGATTTTCTCCAATTCCGGGCTGATCGGGTCTCTGGTGACCCGATCACCCCGAAAATAGGGCTGATCGGAGTTGTCAGCAACAACCCCGATCAGCCTAAAGGATTGGAGTGAGATCGCAAAGCTGCGATCTACTCCTATCCCCTGCCATTACACAGAACGGAGTTCTGACCAATGGCAGCGCAGGACAGGGGGTTGCCATGGCAACCCCCCGTTCTGCCCGCCCCTGGATGTCAAGGGGCTCTGGAAAGAAGATGGAGGCCGTACCTGCAGGAGAAGATGCCTGGGGACCTGGGATCTTGGCTGGAGCCTGCAGGATCCTGATCAGGTAGGGAATCCACAGTGGGGGGGGGAATTGAAAGTGAAAGTAAATCGATCTTTACTGTGGCAACCACTAGGGGGGCCAAACTGCAACTCCCAGCATGCCCAGGGAGCCAAAAGCTGTCTGGGCATGCTGGGAGTTGTAGTTTTGCAACATCTGGAGGGTCACAGTTTGGAGACCACTGTTACAGTGGTGCCCAAACAGTAGCCCTCCAGATGTTGCCAAACTACAACTCTCAGCATGCCTCGACTGCCCAGGCATGCTGGGAGTTGTAGTTCTGTAACATCTGTCCCTTCAGATTTAGCAATTTTCATGACATTTTTGAAAATTGCTGCTCTACTTTGAAGCCCTCTAATTTTTTCAAAAAGCAAAAGTATGTCCATTTTATGATGCCAACATAAAGTGGACATATTGTATTTGTGAAGAAAAATAAAAATTTTTTGGAATATCCATTTTCCTTACAATTAGAGAGCTTCAAAGTTAGAAAAATTCAAAATTTTCATGAAATTTGGGGATTTTTCACCAAAAAAGGATGCAAGTAACGCCGAAAATTTACCACCAAAATAAAGTAGAATATGTCACGAAAAAACAATCTCAGAATCAGAATATTCGGTAAAAGCGTTTTCGCGTTATTAATTTGTAAAGTGACGGTGGTCAGAATTGCGAAAAAGGGCTCAGTCCTTAAGGTGAAAAAGGGCTGCGTCCTTAAGGGGTTAAAACTGAATGACACCACAGACTCTTATATGCTGTATGCGGATGACCCTTATGTCTGTGTCGCTGCTTGCTGAGAGGTCAGCAGTCTTTTTTAATCTGGTCACAGCTCCAATAGCAGTTATATCACATATGTCCCAGGAGCTGCAGCCAAGTCGCTGTATTGTTATGGGTCAGGAGGTAGTAAAGGATTGTGGAACAAACAAAACACATTACCAAATTGTGCCTGAAAGTTATGTTATATTAGTTTCTGTGCAGGGGCAATGTATACTGAGTGACAGGTAAGTGATAAACCTGTAAAATCATGAAAGCCTTTCTAAATCTTACTGGACTGGGTGCCATACTACCCTTGGTGCAAGTGTGCAGCTATAACATGAAAGCTTAGACAAATTAAATATATACAGAGGTGGCAGAGCTTAATTTGCTACTGTAATGTTTTGGTATTATTCAGACTCCCTAATATGCTTTTATGAGGCTTGCTATGTAGAGGCCCACTAAACAATTTAATGCCTTAAGTTAAAAAATCTGTAAAAAATATATTTCCCTACAAATAACAGCTCTGCTACACATAGTTCCTTCCTTTCAGTTACCATATCACACGTACTGTATAATCATGCAGACAGTGAGTTAACGTTCTTCACAGTGATCACACACACACAGACGAGAGGTACCAAATGCTCTGGTATCCATGGGCTACATTTACATAGATAGGATAGACCCTGCTCACTTTGCACATCAGTACCATTCTCCATATTCTCATTATCAGGATTTTCCGGGCTTCTGTTCCTGAGGCTTTTTTCATCCAGTTGGCCTTTGAGTTTCTTAATCTGTGACAAGACAATATTCAGGATTGGCATATTGGCAGGTACTGTGCACAATGTCCAAAAGATCACAAAATAATTAGCAGATGTGACCATATAGTGTGCCTACCAGCTTCATGTTTACCAGTATGTGCTATTATTATATATAATTAATAATAACTCCGGACTACCAGTCTCCTTCACACTATACACGCCATCTGGAACCACCTTCAAGTGATAACTAGTATGAATGAGACTGCAGTATGTAAGCCCCAGAGCTGTCTAAAACATTGAAGTCACTCTTCTATACTCAAACTCATGCCTTCATTATCTACTAGTACTTATCTGTAGTGTATAAAGTTTAAATGAGCACTGTCAGATACAAAAACTTTTCATATGTTGTACATCTTGGCAAAACACTAACTTTTCTAATATACTTCATCAAAAATGTCCCTTTTATAGAAGTCCTGGCTTATAAAATCATGCCTTTGTCCAAGCTGAAGCACAGGCATGGACAATGTTCTGTAAGTGACGTTGGGCTACCATTCCTCTGTGGTCTCTCCTGTCTGATAGTACTCCTCTGTGCTCTCTCCTGTCTGATAGGACTCCTCTGTGCTCTCTCCTGTCTGATAGGACTCCTCTATGCTCTCTCCTGTTTGATAGGACTCCTCTGTGCGCTCTCCTGTCTGATAGTAGTTGTCTGTGCTCTGCTTTGTCCGATAGTAGTAGTATGTGCTCTCCCGTCTGATAGTACTCATCTGTGCTCTCTCAATAGTAGTCGTCTGTGCTCTCCCCTGTCTGATAGTACTCCTCTGTGCTCTCTCCTGTCCTATCAGACAGTGGAGAACACAGAGGAGTGCTATCAGACAGGTGAGAGCAAAAAGGAGGCCTATCAGACAGGTGAGAGCAAAAAGGAGTCCTATTAGACAAGAGAGAGCACAGAGGAGTGCTATCAGAAAGGAGAGAGCACAGAGGAGTCCTATCAGACAGGAGAGAGCATAGAGGAGTAGTATCAGACAGGAGAGAGCACAGAGGAGTAGTAGACAGGAGAGAGCACAGAGGAGTCCCAGCAGACAAGAGAGAGCAAAGAGGAGTGTTATCGGACAGGAGAGAGCACAGAGGAGTTCTATCAGACAGGAGAGAGCATAGAGGAGTACTATCAGACAGGCGAGAGCACAGAGGGGTACTATCAGACAGGCGAGAGCACAGAGGAGTGCTATCAGACAGGAGAGAGCACAGAGGAGTCATATCAGACAGGAGAGCACAGAGGGGTACTATCAGACAGGAGAGAGCACAGAGGAGTGCTATCAGACAGGCGAGAGCACAGAGGAGTACAGTCAGACAGGAGAGAGCATAGAGGAGTACTATCAGACAGGAGAGAGCATAGAGGAGTGCTCTAGTTTTTCTCCAGTCCTTTGATGTGTAAGCAGCAGCCTTATTTCTCCAGTTTTCCTGGGCACTAGTTTAATAAATGTCAGCAACCACTGGACTTTTTGATCAGTAGTTCTGAAAACAACCAATCAAATCATATGCAATGTTGACCCATTGTGTAGGGTATGCCACTGTACCCATTTATAATCAGTTTTAATCATGTAGAATTGACAAATAATTAGGTAAATAGTCTAAAACAAAAACTTAAAAAACTATTACCCTAGAAAAAGGTTTTAAAAAGTAAGGATAACCTATTAACCCAAGCTCTGGAATGTGAAGCTAAGACACTCCAACAATGTTTTTGTTACTTCTTCTGAACATATGACGCTGATTACATATCAGAACCTACTGTAGCAGTCTTCCATTACCTGCTCCAGGAAGGATTCTCGCTCATCCATTAGCTTCTTCAGCCTGATCTCTTTGAGAAGAAAGTTTAGAAAACAAATCAAAGACAGAAGGGAATAAGTCAAAGTGAATAAAAGAAGAGAGTGGTAAATTAAAAAAAAAAAAAAAAGGTGAACTCAGACAGCATCCAAGGTATTAAATGGGTTTTCTGTGACTGATATTTATTGCCTACCCTTAGGATAGACCATCAATATCTGGTCAGTTGGGGCCTGACTTCCAGTATCTGCATGATCAGCTTACTGAAGGAGCAGCAGGGGGTCCGGTCTTTTCATTGTTTAGCAGGCACAGCTCTGTATATTCTGAAGTAACTATACGGCAATAAAGAGCCCGGTCTGTACAAAATGTATGAAGCTGTGATGGGTAAACAATAGGGTGCTGTGGCTCCTTCAGTCAGTTGTTTGGTGGGAGAGATCCCACTAATCTGATATTGATGGTCTGTCCCATAGATAGGCCATAAATCTCAAAGTCTTAGAAAATGCCCTTTTTTGTATATAACATGCCAATATCCCTTCATGCAAATTTGCAACACAGGTGAACTTGTTGTTCATGAATAGGCTTTTCCACCAATTCACACAATGGTGCGGAGTTACTGTTACTCGAGTCAGTGGCATTTGTCCTTTACAGTCTGTACATGGCAGCTTGTCGTCTCCTTGTTAGGTCATATACTTAGCACTGTTTAAACCAGCTACATTTTTAAGCAAATAGTGACACTGGCAAAAATAGTTGTCTGCTTCAAGGGATGGTCTCACAAAGAAAGACCCTTTTCATGTGACCTATAAGGGCATGTGAACATCTGCCCAACTATGTTTGCCAGAGCAGAGAGCCACTAAGAAATCTGAATAAACACCATGTAATACATTTTCTTGTAGTGTCCACTGCATGGAAAAAGTTGTTTAGTAGCCAGATGTTACCTATCCCAGTCATATGAGCTGACTGCAGAGGCTTTCAGAAGACAACTGTACTATAGCACTGGGATAGCTTCATTTTAGAAAGAATTCTTATAGTGAGGCTATGAAACTAGTGTAACAGTGTATTCTAGCTGTTTATAGATATATTATAAACCAATGTGCAATTTCCATGGATATACATAGAGTATACATATAGCATAGCAGGAATATTCATAAATTCTAAACCCGTACTGTAGTTTATGATTTTCACATGTGCTGTGTTGGGATTAATGCACAATTGTTACACGCATGTATAGGATCCATATCTCACCACTGCAATAAAACCACAGGAAAACAGCCTATAATGTAAAGATATGCAACATGTCAGCATGTATTAAGAATGAATCTGGCACTAAACTGTGCCTGTATGTATGAGCGTTTAGGTTAAGTTCCCAGTTTGAGGTTTCTGGCAATAGCTTGCGGTTTAGGTTTTATCTAAACTTGGTCTTAAAGTAGTTCTCAAGTTAAATTTTTACAAATCTTGGCTCCACCGATTCCCTGAACAAAGGGGTCCTTGTACTGTGAACAATTGAGTAGTCTACAATTCTGGCTTTTCTGAATTCTAGAATAGTCAATGAATCCCTGTTTCAGTAAAATAACGCTTATTCATTGCATAGTGTAAATCTTCTGTAATTTACTAACATATAATCATAATTTACTCAGTTTTAAACCTTTGTTTAAAGTCATTTTGTGGCCAGTGTCAATGTCTTATTCCAGGGAATGAAATTCTCAGATCATACAGGTGCAGGATTACAAGAGAAAGCTCTGATTTGCTAAGACTGGCTTATGTTACGCCAGCCTAAGAAATGAGTGATTTACTCCAAGATTATAAAAATGTTCCCAACTCTTATTAAAGGGGTATTCTGGCTTTAGACATTTTATAAGATGTCTGATTGCGGTGGGCCCGCTGCTGGGACCCCCTGCGATCTCCCTGCAGCACCCGCATTATCTGCGGAGCTGCGAATCCAGGCTCGGAAACCGGAAGTTTCCAGGACTGAAGACATAACGCCACGCCCCCCTCGTGACATCACGCCCCCTCCATTCATGTCTATGGGAGGGGGCGGGATCCCACAATAAGACATCTTATCCCCTATCCTTTGGATTACTAAAGTCAGAATACCCCTTTAAATTTGGCACTTTTAGGAGTGTTCAAATTTGGCAAGTTTCATTCAGCTGAACACACACAACCCTCTTTACCAGCACAAATCATTTACATTTATTAGAAAGCAGCAATATTTTACTCCAAACACATTTCCTATTTTACATCAAAGAAGTCAACAAGTCTGAGGACTAGAACAATGAAAAGAAAACAGTGACATCTGAACCCCTGCATGCGGGACAATTATGGCCGAGAACTGACCTTACTGATGTTTTTGGGGTCTATCAGGTTTACATTATGGAGTCTGGCATAAATACGTACAGCATGCAGTGATATTTTGACAGGGATTTTTGACAGAATCTCCTAAATATATGAACAAGGTCTAAGGCAGTCATAAGTAGGATGATGAAAACAAAACTGTTTTGAAATATTGAAAATAAATCAGGAATTTTTTTTTTTCCAGAATAAATTTTATTTCCATAATATACAGTTCAAAACTTTTAAAAATGTTTCTTCCTATATTACTTTTACTCACCCCCCCCCCCCCCCGCCCATTTACCTTCAGCAGGAAATTAAATTTGTGACAGTATTTATTTGCTTTTATACCTGTTGTGAATCTAAAAGCAAAGCTGGTTCATCCTGAAATGCTGGCTTTGTACAATGCAAATGTGTTTTAACTAGACCTTTCATACGAATACGTGTTTTAACTAGAACTTTTTTACGTATGATGATAAAGGTTGAATATATAGCTTTATAACTATTGCATATGTGAATACATGGATACAAAGTAGATTTGTCACGTATATTTTAAGAACACTAACAAAGTATGACTTTAGTTTCTTTCAGGTGATACAGTGTCCATGATCTTCTATATAATGGCAATGTAGCACTTCTGAAAAATGACATTCAATGCCTTAAAGCAAAGAAAGAAGTGTTTTCCTCTTGGAATTGACCTATCAGTTTTCTTAGTATTTAGAATGTAAGCAGGCCTGCATAAGGTAAATGCATCAAGCCCCTGGAATGTTCCAGTTCAATTAACTTCCGTTCATAACTTATTCTACCATTGCATTGGCAGCCATAATTCATGAACTGCGGATCTAATGTTATGTGACTCTATATATAATACAAACAGCATTCAGAAAGAAAGGCACTGGTCTATAAGAGGAGGTCTACTTCTATACATGATAAAATTGTGCCATTTTAGAATGATATGCTAAAATACAACTTCTTATAGCTTAAAGGGGTATTCACATCTGAACATTTTAATACCACAGAATATAGCAGAAGTGTCCAGTAGATGTGGGTTCAACCTCTTAGGCTGGATCACTATTTCTCCATCCGACTTGATCCACATCTGATTTCACACGATTCTTGTTCGGGTCTGAAATCGGGTTTGACCACGATTTCAGACCTGAACAAAAATCATGTGAAATCGGATGTGGATCAAATCGGATGTGTGTAATGGATCCGATTTTTTAATGGAGATCAATATATCCAACTTGATATACGATTTTATACGATTTTAAGTTATAAAATCGTTTACTCAAGTCGGATAGAGAAATCGTGATGTGAACGCAGTCTAAGTCTGGAATCTCGAGATCTAGAGCCCATTCAGGCCTGCTTGAAGCAGCTAGGAGTGGTTGGGAAGCTGAAAACAGCCAAGGCAGCTGTTTTACACAATAACACAACTCCCATAAACATTAGTGGAAGTTGCATAAACAGAGTAGCACCGCAAGCTATGGTGTTTACGTAACGCCCAAGTTACAGAAACAGCACAGCAAGTGTCCCATCAACTTCTATGGATTTTGCATAACTGTGTAAAAAGTCTGACAGGCCGAACCCGGGGAAGCACTAGAATTCAAAATGGTGGACCCACTTCTATGGCACATTTATGAAATATTCAGATTGGAATACCCTCTTAACTCTATAAAACTATCCTGCCAACATTAATTGTAAACTGCCTGAATTTACCAAATAGCTACACATCTAAAAGGATAGACTCTGCATTATGTCTTCATAATAGGAATGTAAAGTTATACTTTATAACAGTACAAAAGGTTGTGCAACTGAATTGTTGAGACATAATCTTTTGGTACTTACACATTATTTGCACAAAGTCACTACACCAATAAATGGATCTACAAACATACCAGACAAACACATATAATAAGGAATGATTTTCTCACTATTACTTTCTTAAGCATTTATATTAGGTTTACATTGAAAGTGAACTTAAATCAAGCAACTCCAGTGACAAGAGAAATAAATAACATTCTGTTATAAAACTTAATGTGGCATCTTTAAACCCTAAAAATATTTTACCACAATTTTGGTGGAAAAGTAGGAACCTCTAAACATGGTTAAAAGAAAGTAAAAGATATCCTTAAAGGAAGAGTGCTGCAACCACAGACAGTTAAAGTGTAACTCCAAAGTTTATGTCCCATATAACCTGTGTCTCAGTCCACCCTGGAAGATAAAGTTGCCAAGAAAACCGTGTGATGCCCAGAGAGTTCCATGAACACGTTGGATGGGAACTGTCCCTCCCAGGGTGGAATTTGCCTCTCTATGCTGGGGCTGAAAGATGGTGCAGGACAAAAACTTTGGAGGTATACTTTAAATAAATTATAAAGTTTCTGATATTTTCACCCACAGGTATCTGATGTCTGGTTAGGCAAAGTAATCTATTCCAGAACCCATAAGTATAATAGAAGTATGTTTATCATATTACAGGTAGGTGAGAGTGCAAATGCAACCTGAGTACAGGCACCATGAAAGAGAGTTCTACATCTATACTATAAGTATTGCCCTTGGTATACTGTGGTGTAAAATTCCAGCCTGTATTTTAGTAACATGGCATGCAGCCTCTTTTGGAAGCAACTGACTGTAGTACTAGTGCAAAAGCATAAACATTCAGCAACATTCAGTAGTGCCAAGGGGACATCCACAGAATACAAGGAATCACACACATTTCATCATGAAACAACACAGTCATCTTTATTTTTCCCCTTTCCTCTCCTAGGACTCTTTTCCGATGCATCTTCCATCCGAATATCTTCCAAAGACTGTCTGTCCACTGATGATCCTAATAGTGAACAGGGTATTTCACTCTCTCCGATGTACTTTTCACTTCGTATAGTACCATCTGCATCATCATTTTCTTCGTCCTCTTGTGTGGATTCTCCTTCACTACTAAAAACCTCAGGTGGAACGATTTCTTTTGGGCTTTCAGCCTTGTTTGCCATTGCCTCATTTACATTCTGGATGTTACCACAAACTTCATCATGTGACAATGTGTCTCCTTCCCTTTGTTCCTCTTCTTTAAGATCTTCAGTTTCCAACAAAACATCCCCTTGTCTTTTATCCTCTGGAGCCTGTTCGCACTCATTTTGACTATCATTGTCCTTTGGGATTACATCGTCTTTTATAGGTTCATCCTCTGTTACACTTTTTATCTCAGTGTCAACACAAGACTCGTCAGATTTTAAATCTTCTACATCGGCAGCAAAGTCATCACTTGTTAATGGTGCATCTGAAGATGGTTGTTCAGGTGCAGAAACAATCTTACTCAGATCAATATCTCCACTATTCTCAGCAGCAGACAATATGGCATCCTTTTTATTTTGATCCATGTTTTCCTCAGTAGTCTGTGACCCAGATTCTTGCTGTCGAGACTGCTGAGGTTTGATGCTATCTTTAACTGGTACTTCATGTTCTAGATCTACATTTGTATTATTAGTTGTATCTTCAGAAGTTTCTGCACTAATCTCTTCATGACTGCTTGAATTATTACTATCCTCTTCAGTCTTTAAAATATTATGCTCATCATTCTTACTGATATTGACAGTATTTCCATTTGCAGTTTCAGCTCCTTCCTCTGGCACACCACCCATGGGGCAATGATCATCTGCTTTAGTGAGATTCTCCACCTGGTTGTTTTTAGGTTCCTCTTTTTCACAATCGCTCACACAACCTGTGACGTCTTTATCAAACTCACTTGTTCTGCTAGGAGTCTCATCAACAAAATCTATAGCATCCTGAAAGACCTCACTTCCAGATGGGCTTACATCACTCTGCTTTAATGCGGTCTCACCATCTACTCCTGAAGTGTTCTCCACAGCTTCAGACATCTTCTCATCTTCTTTTACGACACAAGGCATTTCATCCATACTGGGTTCAGATTTGTGATGGCTACAGACATCAACAGGTACAATTTCCACAGATGTGCAGCTATTTTTCTCCTCATTGTGCTCACTTGATACATCTCCACCCTCTGCATGCAACTTTTCTTTCTGAGGATCTTGTGCAGGTTCCTGTCTATCTTGCCCAGCCCCAGAAGGTGGACATTCAGCCACCACTGACATGGTCTCCTTTCTTTCCATTGTTCCTTCTGTATTTCCTACAAAAACCACGGACAAAAAAATGAAGAATCCACTAATTGTTTTAAAGCCACATCCCCAGAAGAGGCCAGAAAAAAAGACAGGTAACCATAGTTTCCTGCTCAAGATAAAGTAGAAAAGCAACAGGATGGATAGTGCGGAGAAATACAAGCCACCGCTTGAAGCCAGAATGGTTGCTGAAAAGAAAAAACATATAGCAAAGCAGATTCTTTACATCTTGAAAAGGGTTTAGTTTGCTGCAAAACTGACAAAAGTAAAGTAGACTTTATTGCTACCACAAGAAAGACCTGTGAAACAGAAATGTGCCTCTAGAGTACTGAAACTAGAATGGGGGATAAGAGCAACACTTAAGCATTTAAAGCACAATAATCATTTCCCATAAAGGTCAGGGCTAGATTTTCTACAGCTAATGCCTTATTACCTTTATCTAGCCCATAACTCATCACACATGGCTTGCGTTCTTCATAACTGACTGTAATGATGTATGCTCTGCACATGAAACATCACACATAACTAATATTTACCAGAGAAATGTAGCTCAACCAGGAGTCAAAAGGAACTGCTGCAGTCTACATCTGCTACTTGCTTTTATACAGCCATCTACTTTTTCTTTGGAAGCGGGAGGCTCTTATAAATGAGGAATACCCTTACAAGGTAATAGGCTGCAGACGTTACACACAGCAAAGCATGCAGGGTTAGTGGAAAAGCGACACAGCTCAGAGTTCTTTGCCAAAGAGATTCAACAGAGAGAATAGCTCACACATTCACTTACCCATTGACACTGCCCGGACTGGAGGATCAGGGGGACCATCAGAATTTACATGGTGTTCTATTGGAGTGTCGCCATTCATGGTACTGTCAGAGTCCAGTGTGATGCCATGTTTCTAAACGGAACAGAATTAACCAAGAGTCAGCTGCTGAAGAAATTGCAAATCATCTTTCGGATACTGTTGGTAAGAATACATTTCTAATAGTAGATACGAATGAAAACCTGCAAGCAATTCTAAAAGGTACAGTGAAAAAGAAATCAGGTAGTTGCCCCACTATATTAAACATGATATTTTATCACAGTTACTCAGTTTCTGCACTGCATTTTAACCCCTTAAGGACTCAGCCCATTTTGGCCTTAAGGACTCAGAAAATTTAATTTTTACGTTTTCATTTTTTCCTCCTCGCCTTCTAAAAATCATAACTCTTATATTTTCATCCACAGACTAGTATGAGGGCTTGTTTTTTGCGCGACCAGTTGTCCTTTGTAATGACATCACTCATTATATCATAAAATGTATGGCGCAACCAAAAAACACTATTTTTTAATTAAAACGAAAAACGCAATTTTGCTAATTTTGGAAGGTTTTGTTTTCACGCCGTACAATTTATGGTAAAAATGACATGTGTTCTTTATTCTGAGGGTCAATACGATTAAAATGATACCCATTATTATATATTTTTATATTATTGTTGCGCTTAAAAAAAATCACAAACTTTTTAACCAAATTAGTACGTTTATAATCCCTTTATTTTGATGACCTATAACTTTTTTATTTTTCCGTATAAGCGGCGGTATGGGGGCTCATTTTTTGCGCCATGATCTGTACTTTTTTTTGATACCACATTTGCATATAAAAAACTTTTAATTTTTTATAATTTTTTTTAAAATAAAATGTATTAAAAAAGTAGGAATTTTGGACTTTTTTTTTTTCGTTCACGCCGTTCACCGTACGGGATCATTAACATTTTATTTTAATAGTTCGGACATTTACGCACGCGGCGATACCAAATATGTCTATAAAAAATGTTTTTACGCTTTTTGGGGGTAAAATAGGAAAAAACCGACGTTTTACTTTTTTATTGGGGGAGGGGATTTTTCACTTTTTTTTTACTTTTACATTTTTTTTACATTTTATTTTACACTTGAATAGTCCCCATAGCGGACTATTCATAGCAATACCATGATTGCTAATACCGATCTGTTCTATTCATAGGACATAGAACAGATCAGTGTTTTCGGTGATCTTCTGCTCTGGTCTGCTCGATCACAGACCAGAGCAGGAGACGCCGGGAGCCGGACAGAGGAAGGAGAGGGGACCTCCGTCCGGCGTTCTGAATGATCGGATCCCCGCAGCAGCGCTGCGGGCGATCCGATCGTTCATTTAAATCGCGAACTGCCGCAGATGCCGGGATCTGTATTGATCCCGGCACCTGAGGGGTTAATGGCGGACGGCCGCGAGATCAGCAGCCGGGATCAGCCGCGCATGACACGGGCATCGCTTCGATGCCCGCGGTTATGCACAGGACGTAAATGTACGTCCTGGTGCGTTAAGTACCACCTCACCAGGACGTACATTTACGTCCTGCGTCCTTAAGGGGTTAAAGGGGAAATATTTTTTCTTTTAAACAACTGGTACCAGAAAGTTAAGACAGATTTGTAAATTAATTCTATTTAAAAAATCTTAATCCTTCCAGTACTTATTAGCTGCTGAATACTACAGAGGAAATTCTTTTCTTTTTGGAACACAGTGCTCTCTGCTGACATCACGAGCACAGTGCTCTCTGCTGACATCTCTGTCCATTTTAGGAACTGTCCAGAGTAGGAGAAAATCCCCATAGCAAACATATGCTGTTCTGGACAGTTCCTAAAATGGACAGAGATGTCAGCAGAGAGTACTGTGCTCGTAATGTCAGCAGAGAGCTCTGTGTTCCAAAAAGAAAATAATTTTCTCTGTAGTATTCAGCAGCTAATAAGTACTGGAAGGATTAAGATTTTTTTTAATAGAAGTCATTTACAAATCTGTTTAACTTTTTGGCACCAGTTGATTTAAAAAAAAAAAAAAAAAAAACACAAACTAGAGTACCCCTTTAATAAATGGCTGCGGTTTCTGCTGACACTCACATATGGTTACTCCTTGTCCTGTCCTCTGCCGTGACCCAGCTCAGGCTGCATGGGGGCAACTGGCAGCCAAAGAGGGCAGGCGGCCTGATGAATGTTAAATCATCCCACCATGCATTGCCTTTGACTGTGGTTCTTTGCAGTCCTGGCTAATGTTCCCGACTGACTCTGACCTTGGCTATGTTCCTACAAATTGCATATACCTTCTCATTGGATTGTTCTTCTGGGACCTATTCTACTACAAATGGATCACAATCACATAACTATCATTATCCATATGAACTGCTACACAGCAACACAGCAGAATTACCTCTTACAGTGTATACCACAAAAAACTAAGCTGCAGTAATTCTTATCAATATTTTATTATTATTTTTCATTGCATTCTAGCATAAATCTCAAAAACTAGTAAAGAAATATAATCTCTAGCTGTTACTAATGGGAAAACACTGCGGGAGGCTGTACAGTTTGACAGCCTAAGACATTTCTCGTTAAAGGTTACTGTATATACTCGAGTATAAGCCGATCCGAATATAAGCTGAGGCCCCTAATTTCACCCAAAAATCCCAGGAAAAGTTATTGACTCGAGTATAAGCCTAGGGTGGGAAATACATCATCCCCCCTGTCATCATCCAGACCCCTGTCATTAACATCCTCATCATCATCACCGCCTGTCATCATCCCCTTATCATCCCACACCCCCCCTTCATCATCCCCTTGTCATCCCACACCCCCCCTTCATCATCCCCTTGTCATCATCCCCTTGTCATCATCCCACACCCCCCCCTTCATCATCCCCTTGTCATCATCCCCACCCCCCTTCATCATCCCCTTGTCATCATCCCCCCCTTCATCATCCCACACCCCCCTTCATCATCCCCCTGTCATCATCCCACACCCCCCTTCATCATCCCCCTGTCATCATCCCCCCCTTCATCATCCCCTTGTCGTAATCCCACCCTCCCCCCCTTCATCATCCCCTTGTCATCATCCCACACCCCCCCTTCATCATCCCCTTGTCATCATCCCACACACCCCCCTTCATCATCCCACACACCCCCTTCATCATCCCCTTGTCATCATCCCCACCCCCCTTCATCATCCCCTTGTCATCATCCCCCCCCTTCATCATCCCACACCCCCCTTCATCATCCCCCTGTCATCATCCCCCCCTTCATCATCCCCTTGTCGTAATCCCCTCCCCCCTTCATCATCCCCTTGTCATCCCACACCCCCCCTTCATCATCCCCCACCCCCCTTCATCATCCCCCTGTTGTCATCATCATTCCCCCCTTCATCATCCCCTTGTCATAATCCCCCCCCCTTCATCATCCCCCTGTTGTCATCATCACCCCGTCATCAGGACCCCCCCCCCACCTTCATCATCACCACTTGTCAATGTCTGATACAGTGGTCTTCAACCTGCGGACCTCCAGATGTTTCAAAACTACAACTCCAAGCAAGCCTGGGCAGCCATCGGCTGTCCAGGCTTGCTGGGAGTTGTAGTTTTGAAACCTCTGGAGATCCGCAGGTTGAAGACCACTGCGGCCATCGACATCATCCAGCCCCCCCCTCTCACCCCCTTTAGTTTTGTACTCACCTCCGCTCGGCGGGACGTTAGGGTGCGCTGGTCCGGTGCTGCAGGACTGTCCGGTGGGGAGGTGGTTCCGGGCTGTCCATCTTCACCGGAGGGCCTCTTCTCCGCGCTTCGGGCCCGGAATAGAGGCGTTGCCTTGAAGACGACGCAGAGGGACGTTGGTAATGAACGTCCCTCTGCGTCGTCGTCAAGGCAACGCCTCTATTCCGGGCCCGAAGCGCGGAGAAGAGGCCCCCCCCGGTGAAGATGGCAGCCCGGAACCACTATCCCACCGGACGACCTCCCCACCGGACAGTCCTGCAGCACCGGACCAGCGCACCCTAACGTCCCGCCGAGCGGAGGGGAGTACAGAACTGTATGGGGTGAGAGGGGGGGGGGGGGGGGGCTGGATGATGTCGAAGGCCGCAGTGGTCTTCAACCTGCGGACCTCCAGATGTTTCAAAACTACAACTACAAAAGACTATAAGCCGAGGGGGGGTGTTTTCAGCACGAAAAATCGTGCTAAAAAACTCTGCTTATACTCTAGTATATACGGAACTACTGCAAAAGACTAAAGAGGAAGAACAGAAGCCAGATGCCTGTGTTAATAGAACAAGCAATAGATTACTTTAAATGTACACATAGCGGTTATGCCGTAGTATTGTTGTGTGCTGGAAAACCAAAAGTTAAAAACTGCTGTGGTTTAGCACAAAATGCTGTGTTTTTGCAGCAAATACAGGTACAGCACAGAAAAACCACCAGGGCAGGCACCCTTAGGGGTCTCTCCTGCAGCCTTAATAGACAAATGGTGTCATTTATATGATGTGGACTTACCAGACAAACCTATACACATACATGAATAAAAAAATGGTTAGAACTATATCCATTGTACCTTTAATGCCTCTCTTAAGTGGGTCACCTCTTCCCTGAGGGCATCACGCTCACTCCGAACTGGATCAAAAAACTCTTTTTGTCTCTCTAGAGCCTGTACTTCCAGAGTTAGGAAAGAAAAGGAAAGAGGATATTGAAGAAGATGGAAGCACAAAGGGAAATTGTGTATGGGCATTGTCATGTAAATGAGAGTGCCAGGTTTAAAAGATAAGGTATTACATCTCTGACAATAGTAGAAGAAATGGACATTTTTAATGCATTTAGGATCATTGAGGTCCTAGGAGTGAATCTAAATTTGTTTCTATAGTTAGCAAAAATGTGGGTTAAATAGTGTTGCTTGCTTGTTAACTGACTCAAAACAAAAAGCTACAATAAAGACACTGGGGGACATTTACTAATCTAGTCTATTCTTGGTATGCTTATAGACCAGCGTATGTGGTAGTCTCCTGTCTATTGTGCTCCTAATTTATCAAAGGTCTCACAGCCCTTGATAAATTCTGTGCTCAGACTTCAGGGTCTACAGCTTAAACTGCATTTAGACCTGCTCCAACATGGTCTGACATTTCAGCGTATTTTGGGCAGATGCGACTTGTCGCACAAAAGTCGCACTTGATAAATTCAGCACCAGTGCATTTTCCAATGCATTTTCATCTAAAATAGACTTGCATGCATCATGTTCTAAAAATCCTCTACAGCAAAAGTCGCAGAAAAGTCGCACATATTTAGACTGCGACTTTCTGTGCGACAAATTTAGACAGGAAAAACCAGTCTAAATCCTTTGATAAATCTCCCCCATTGGCCCTCATTTACTATTGCAAACCAGACATGTTTTGTCGGGTTGTGCACCAGTTTCGGGCGCATTGCGCCTGAAATTCTGTCTGCGCCAGAATATGCGCCTGAAATTCTGTCTGCGCCTGAATTGAAAAAACCCCAACTAACTCTCCATTTTGATAAGAAACCCCAAAAAGGGGCTTGGCCAGCGGGAAAAGTGGGCATGGTCACAGAAAAGGGGCGTGCCCCCGACATTTTCACAAAATCCCTACATATTTACTAAAGTTTCCACAGAAAATGTGGCGGATTTCAGCTGAGGAAAACCAGACAGGTCAGAGTATGTGTAAAAAAAGCAAAATGTAGGGAAAGCTTAGTAAATACCGTGGAAAATAAATTGTAGGGAATTAAAACCCACAAAGAAACCTGCACAACACTCTTAGTAAATGAGGACCATTGACTGCGCAGTTGAATGCATTTTCTTATTTTCAGTCACTTGTAGGGGGGATAGGCTGACTGTAGGGTTCCTCTGTGGAATTATTGATAGAAGTCATAGAAAATGTCTAGTCCTGTGATTCCTGCTTCATATCTAGTTTTAACAACCTTGAAAGAAATCTCAATACATACACACGATCAGCCATAACATTAAAACCAGATGAAAAGAAAAATCTTTATTACCTGGTGACAATGAGACCTGTCGAGGTGTCGATACATTGGAAGAAGGAAAATGTGCAAACATAAGGATTCCTAAGACTTTAACCCCTTAGGGACTCAGCCTATATTCACCTTAAGGACGCAAATTTTCATTTTTGCATTTTCGCTTTTTCCTCCTTCCTTTCTAAAAATTCATAACGCTTTCAACCCATATAAGGGCTTGTTTTTTGCGTCACCCATTGTACTTTGTAATGAGATCAATTATTTTATAATATAACCTGTGGCGAAACAAAAAAAATATATATATTTGTGGGGTGGAAAAAAAAAAAAAAAAAAACATTTTGTAACTTTTGGGGGCTCTCGTTTCTACAAAGTGCAATATTTGGTGAAAATGACACCTAATCTTTATTCTGGAGGTCCATACGGTTACAAGGATACCAAGGTTATAAAGGTTGGTTTTATTTTATTTTAATGCTTAAAAAAATTATAAACTACATGCACCAAAATTTGTATGTTTAAAATTGGCATATTATGACCCCCTATAACTTTTTTATTTTTCAGTGTATGGGGCAGTATGAGGGCTTATATTTTGCGCTGTCATCTGTAGTTTTTATAGGTACCATTTTTGTTTTGATGGACCTTTTTGATCGCTTCTTATTAATATTTTTAAGGTATAGGAAGTGACCAAAAATGCACAATTTTGGTATTTTTTTTTACATGTACACCATCGACCGTGTGGTTTAGCTAACCTAATATTTTAATAGTTCGGACATTTACGCACGCGGTGGTACCACATATGTATATTTTTATTCTTTATTACATTATTTTATTTAAAAAATGGGAAAAGGGGGGTGATTCAAACTTTTAATAGGGAAGGGGTTAATGAACTCTGCTATCAAGCACATGGAGAAGGAAAACGTCGGCACTGCCGCACTCACGGTACTGCTGGAGTATTCTGGATCACTGCACCGTCAGGTCCAAATGCCACTAATCCGGTGCTCAGTCCGCCATAAGCATAAGCAATGTGTAACTTGAAAGAAGAAGTCGCAGACGGCACCCACGGAACAGCAAGAAGTTTTATTCGGGATCGCTGGTCCACGCAACAAGAACGCCAGGTGAGTCGACCAGTTTCGCGCTACGCGCTACGCAGGCATGGAACAGTAGATCGCCGTTTAGACAACGAAGAGGCAGGTGAGGACCCTCCCGTCATCCTGTAAGCTGATTGGGACTATCGCGACAAAATCAAGATGTCCCTATCAGCTCCGCTGAGCTGCCGGGATTCTTTTACTTTCGTTTTAGACGGCGCAATTAACTTTGATTGCGGCATCTAATGGGGCGAATGCCTGGCATTAGCCGTGGGTCCTGGCTGCCCGTAGCAACTGAGAACCACCGGGTTCAACCCGTTCTCTGCTGGTAAGAACGGTTTAAACTCGGTAAATGGGACTAGGGTGTACAGGTATGCCGAGTCCTTAAGGATCGGGGATGCAGGGCATATGCATACGCCCTGCATCCCCAAGAGGTTAAGTAAGGCCAGAACATCTTAAAAATGACAGGTATTGTAGGATGCTCCTGGTATGCAGTGGATAGTACCTACCAGGGGGATCAACAGGTGAACCAATCAACAGGGTCATAAGCATCTAAGTAGCACTGATGCCCATTGCTGGAAGTGCCTAGAATGGGAATGAGAGAGTCGTGTTGACTTGACTTTCACATTTCCTAAATCTGAGTCCAATTGAGTATCTGAGAGATGTGCTGGAAAACCAAAGTCTGACCCGCAGGGACTGCACCTCACAACCTCACAGGATTAATAGGGGCATGTTTACACCTAGTGGTTTCACTTTAAAATACTGACTTGAATGGAAGATGGTGAACCACAGGAAAAGAAGTATCACTCTGAAGGTCCAAGGATCCATTAAAATCAAAGGGAACGTCAAAGCAGGCTTTCTTGTAGGGCTTGCCACCCGGTGCGGGACTGCACATGGGTAAAAAATGCTTGTGCGTGTGTGTGCACATATCCTTAAAAAGGATCTGATGTCAATACCACAAGACACCTTCAGAGGTTTTGTACAGTCCATGTCTTAAGAGATTAGAGCTTTTTTGCTGTTATAAGGGGGACCTAAACATTAGAAGGTAGGTAGTTTTATTGTTATGGCTAACTGGTGTATGCGACTTAATATGCTTCATTTTATGAGCTATGTAAATTAGATTCATGTCCATTAAACTCTGGTAGATATTAAAGAAACTAATACAGTACACACTTCACTACAGTTATCACAACCCACTATATCCAACACACTTATATTGCATTTACACAGGCCTAATATCATTAGGGGCAAAAAGATCCCATTATATGCACGTTAGAAGAAAAAAAAAAAAAAAAAAAAAAAAAAGCACCAAAAACTCTAGGTTGGTTTCTATGCATGGTGCTAATTATGCCACATGTTTCATTTAGAGGGCCATACATAGTCTAGTCTATTTTTACTTTTGTGAATTAATTAACCTATAAGTAAATTCCCTATTCTTGTAGTTATAAACTTATTACAGAAATCACAAGGATTCATACCCCTATTTTTTTATCCTTCCACTCTATTGTTTCCTTGAGGTCGCAGATCTCACGGTCATTGATTTCTTGTTTCTGTTGCAGCTGGCGGATTTCCTAATGGTCGGCAAAGGGCAGCAAAGAGAAAGACAAAAGACAGGAAATTCAAGAGAAATCAAGAAGGAAAGACTGGCTAAGACACTCAATTCTAATGCCATTTATCTGCACTGGGACATCACTAAAGGCAAGGTCACTCTGTAATTTTTATATTGTTTCAAAAGACAAAATTGAAACAAAAGAATAAGATGTGATGTATTTTCACCAATCGGTTCTTCTTTCCTCACCGTTAGCAGGGCCTCCCTTTGCTCCAAAGCCTCCTTCATCTCAGCTAGCTGAAAACGGAGGACACCCTGCTCGTGCTTCTGCCGCTCACACTCCTACAAAAAAAAAATTTGCATTAAAAAGGTTTGATGTGCCAGTCTTATTATCTGTATCATAACAGGTAACCTCAGCAGAGTAAATACAATTCAAAAATGACAACCAACAGAGAAATAAGAGAGATATAAAGAGATATAAAGCTTACTAATTGCATTTGGTAATTCCAAGAAAAATCTTTAAATACCTATGTTTTATAGGCATATACACGGTAATGCATGATGTAATCACATAATATACTGCTATTCAGAAATAAAATGTGGTAATGTGTTTAATATGTAATGGCTCAAATCTGTCAAACTATATACGGTGACCCCCGACATACGATCATTTCAACATGCGATGGCCTCTCAGAGACCATCGCATGTTGAAGGCAGCATCAACATACGATGCTTTTGTATGTCGGGGCCATCGCATAAACAGCCATTTACGGTGCCCCCTGTGGTCCGCTGACGATTACTTACCTGTCCTCTGGCTCCGGCGCGTCCTCTTCGGGATCCCCTGCATGGTCGACACTCTCCATCGTCGCCATCACGTCGCTGGGTGCGCCGTCCAGTCATCTAATAGGAGCGGCGTGCGTAGTGACGTGATGGCGGCGACGGAGAGCGAGGATGCCGGGGAAGCAGAGGGCTTGCCGGAGTGTCGGGGACGCGGCGACAGCGATGGAAGGCGACATCCCGGGCAGCAGTGACGATCCGTAGCAGCGGGGACAGGTGAGTACAACTTCCTCTACCTGTGGTCTTCAACCTGCGGACCTCCAGATGATGCAAAACTACAACTCCCAGCATGCCCGGACAGCCGTTGGCTGTCCGGGCATGCTGGGTGTTGTAGTTTTGCAACATCTGGAGGTCCGCAGGTTGTAGACCACTGTCCTATACTTTACATTGCACGGATCCCTCAACATACGATGGTTTCAACAAACGATGGTCCTTTTGGAATGGATTATCATCGTATGTTGAGGGACCACTGTATACAGCAGAGACTGGCATTTATATTTGTGTTGACTATACTATTCTAATGTCTGGCAGCTGTTTGCTGTGGGTCTGGGTAGCTAGATCAGCTCCTTGCTGTTACAACTCACATTAAAAAGGATTGTCTGTCTCAAGTAGATACCGCTACTCACTTTCTGTTTATCTTCATAATGCCGCCTGGATTCTGCCAGTTCTTCTTCCAGCTCCAGCAGAACCTCCCGCAGAGTGTCCACTTGATATTGCAAGGATGTCTTCTCATTGTCCAACTGAGCATTTGTTACCATAGACCGTTTATACTTCTCCTCCACTTCTGCTAAGGAGTCCTGGACATCAATAAAACAAATTTCAAATAATAACAGCGAGTATATAAAAAAAAAAGTATATATAATGTTGGCTATTAGTGAAAACAAATTAGTAGTCCAGCAAAATCAAGTAAAGGTTTAATAGTTCCGTGTGACTGCACGCCATATGTCTGACATGCCCTGTCAAAGGTTAGTGTCACACAGACTAGTACCTTCATTTCCTTCAGCCCTTGCATGTATTTGCCTTCTACATCCTCAATCTGTTCCTTTAACTCACTGATCTCCTGACAGAGGGACAAAGAATGCATAGGAATAAAGCAGCAAACCAAAGAAAGTATGAAACAAAATAGATGGTGGCACACGTCTTATAACAAGAGGCATTCCTACAAAGGATTAGGCAGAACGTCATATGTATCTGCAACCAGTGGACGAAAGATTAGCATATTGGGGGTATAACAGCTGTGCACAGATGGGATAGAACTCAGCTAGTACAGAAGACATTACTCTGCCCAGACACTCCCTAATCCTCAATGACATCAGGATGAAATCTGAATGTTTCAAATATTCCTAACCTTTAATTCTGTTGTGGTTACGAAAGACTTCAGAAAGAAAGGTATGTGATTTCTCCCCAAGATACATTACAAATACTATAGACAAACCCCAAACTCAGTCACCAATACACAATCTATTGAAAACAGAGTCCTAATGACAATGCATATGGTTGTGAACTAATAGCAATCATTCCTATTAAAAAGGGAATATACTTGAGACTTATAAATATACTAACATTCGTGTTTAGGAGCCAGCGCCCAAAGCATTTATACATGCCTTCTCTGCAGACACCCTATTTTATTCTTTAACAGCCCCTTTGTAATTTTGGTCTGTATATTTAAAGGGGTTCTCCGGTGCTTAGACATCTTATCCCCTATCCAAAGGATAGGGGATAAAATGCTTGATCGCGGGAGTCCCGCCGCTGGGGACCCCCGTGATCTTGCACGCGGCACCCGTTTGTAATCAGTCCCCGGAACGTGTTCGCTCCGGGACTGATTACCGGCGACTACAGGGCGGGCGGCGTGTGACGTCACGCCTCCGCCCCCGTGTGATGTCACGCTCCGCCCCTCAATGCAAGCCTACGGGAGGGGGCGTGGCAGCTGTCACACCCCCTCCCGTAGGCTTGCATTGAGGGGCGGTGTGTGACATCACACAGGAGCGGGGGCGTGACGTCACACGCCGCCCGCCCTGTAGTCGCCGGTTATCATTCCCAGAGCGAACACGCTCCGGGGACCGATTACAAACGGGGTGCCGCATGCAAGATCACGGGGGTCCCCAGCGGCAGGACTCCCGTGATCAGGCATCTTATCCCCTATTCTTTGGATAGGGGATAAGATGTCTAAGCACCGGAGTACCCCTTTAAAGGGGTACTCCGGCAGCTCGTGACGCATAGCCCTGCCCCCTGATGACGTCACACCCCGTCCCCTCAATGCAAGTCTATGGGAGGGGGCGTGACGGCCGTCACGCCCCCTCCCATAGACTTGCATTGAGGGGGCGGGGTGTGACACCATGAGGGGGCAGGGCTATGACGTCATGAGCTCCAGGCGCAGTCTCCTTTAATACTCAGTACTGTTAAATACACACCACCTAGTTGCAATGTCTGCATCATTGTTAAACTACCAATGCTGTAAGGGTTCAGCTGCTATTACTGCCATCACTTCTAAGGTAACCATTCATCAAAGTCAAGAAGCTTGCAGAGCACAATAAGGAAAAGTAGCAAAATACGTGGCATAAATCCTAAACAAAAGGCAGCAGGTGTGAGACTTTCAGAGAAAACAAGTTTTGGATAACTTGAGAATCTAAAAAGAAATCTAAAATGAACAAAAGACAGACAGGAGGGTAAAAAAACAAGCACAAACAGGTTGTAGGACAAATGGGCGATGAAATAAAAGTTTCTTCCGTTTTCATTTACAAAGAAGGCGAATGTTGTTTCATATACGGTCAAGTATCAATTCTCAGGGGTATACGACACTTCTAAAGTACATATATCCATCAGATTAAAAAAGCACTCTGGTAATTTAACATATAGTCACAAAGAGGGGTTTTATGAAGATCTGAAGTCCTCAGACTGTGTTTACACGTTGCAACACTGTTGCAATATTTGTTTTCGTTTTTATAGCCATTTTATAAATTTATATTAAATTGAAATTTTTACAGTGATTTGTGCAACTGCTATAAAATAGTTCAGTTTTTGAAACAATTTTGGTAATGCCACGGCAAAAATGCAAGGTATGACTACAGCCTCAGGGGAGGTGTATAAATATATATATCCTGATCCCATAAAAATGGCAGTGGCGCCAGAAAATGGCACTGTATGACTTATGTTGGTGAGTGTGCATGACATGGGCCCAAAAAAACCTGTAGTGTTTCTTTGAAGTTGTTTGCACGCTCACCTTTATTTCCCTAATTGATGCCTCTGTATCAACAGATATGGAAGTGTCTCCACTTCCCCTACGCGAGGATGTCCCACCCAGTGAAGCGAGAGTTGCTGCAGACAAGCTAGAAACAGGTCGGCCACTCTGCAAAAGACAGAAAGATAATGTTAAAAACTGTTACAGAACATGATAATATACCCTAATATGTCTAAGGAAACTGCAAGGCTACAAATGACTTCTACAAACTGAACACTGGTCCTCTTTATAAAATAGTAAAACAGTGGGTGTAGCACTGCCTTGTACGCTGGAGTATGTGGTGCTGAAAGACATTTCCTTGGTTCTTCCGAATCTTGAAATGGCTAGCCACCCAACCCATTTGTGAACAGGGGATGTGCATCTGACCACATGAATGATCCAGAGAAGGCTCTGTAAACGAGTGATGATCACGAGAGATGGATGCTAGTTATCTTCTCTGTTGGTCCATGTAGAAGACTCCAGATAACAAGTGCCCATCTCGGGTCTGCACATGGCTTGATTAACCATGTGGCCCTTAACTTCATCATTGTTGCTTACACATCCCCATTTTTGGCCAACAACAATGAACTCCATTGGCTGCACAGAAAATGCAAGCAGCCTATGAATGGGCATTATCTTGTTTATGAGCCGAATGCTGGCCCTTATCCACTGGCCATTTATCAAAAACTGGCTTTCCTAGACTCAAGTAAAAGAGCATTAAAGGGAACCTGTCTCCAGTTTTATGCTGCCAATGCTTTGAGCAGCATAAAACTAGTGAGAGGTTATAGTCATCAGAAAATGAATAAAGAAGACAACTAAAATAGGTCCATCTTAGCTCTGTGATAGAACGCTGGCTCTGTGTTGGCAAAAAATAAAACTCACCTTCTCTGTAAAGTCTTTATCCGATCTTTCTTCAATCTGTAAATTATAAAACAAACAAGTTAAACTCTGGACAGAAAGACTTTAGTCTTGGGAACATTAGTCCAGACAAAGGAAACACCTATTGTCCCTGTTATGGTTGCTTGAGACAATAAAATATGTTAATTAATAAGATGGAACGTCTTAATTTGTTATTTTTCATCAAGACACTTCTGATAGCTGCTTGTATCCCCACACAAAGGCTTAAAATGTTGTATAGATCAATAAGCAACCACCACACAATGCAGTCCATGACCACACACACTCGATCTGCTTATTGCTGGAACAGAAACATCTTCAAGATGACTCTGTGAATGGATGCAGCCACTGGCGGACCCACAACCAAATAAAGGTGGGCTTGTGGGTTCTGAAGACTGATCAAAGAGGAAATGGGTAATGTTATGTACACTACACAGAAATCAGTGATAACCAGAACCAAATAACTAAACAAGAACTGACTTTAGCATACCAGGACTTTTATGCTAGTGTCATTTATGCTTTTATTATTTTACCTTAAGTATTCAAAACACAGAATGCAGAACACTAATTATTCTCTTCTCTAATAACACAAAGTAACAATTCATACACATTGGATAGAAAAAAAAAGAAATACATAGAAATTAAGGATTCTGCAGAAAAATCAGCATGTAAAACTTTGTTGCAGATATGCCACAGATTTCCCCTTAAAGGGGTACTCTGCTGCCCCAGCATTCAGAACATTTTGTTCTGAACGCTTGGAGCGGGCGTTGTGACGTCACGGCCACGCCCCCTCAATGCAAGTCTATAGTAGGGGGCGTGGCCGTGATGTCACTACCCACCCATCCAGCGTTCGAAATGAACACCGGGTGCTGAACAGAGATCGCAAGGGTCCCAGCGACAGGACCTCCGCAATCAGACATCTTATCCCCTATCCTTTGGATAGGGGATAGGATGTCTAGGGGCAGAGTACCCCTTTAAGGATTGCAAAAGGAGACATTCACAGTGAAAATCTGCAGATAGAAAGGACATGCTGCAAATTTAAAACCTGCACCGAATGTCAATGCGCACAGGGATATTTTTTTCCAGTGTGTGAAAAAGATCTGCATTACATTTTTACAGGGCTGGATCTCATGATGGCTACAATGATCTAGGAGACCGAACGGGAGGCTCCATCTCCTATTGTACACTTACATGCGGCTGGAAGAGGGGGTAATGGCCACTTCGATCAAGTTGTGACAATCCCAATTCATAAATGTGATTTAGTAAAAGGGGTTATCATGCTCAGGGCTGCACTACAGTTCTTTTTCATATAACTTTGTAGAGATGCTTAAACTGGTGAATAAGCTGCACCATTAACAACAATAAACCCTTACGCAGTCTCCTCATACTTAGCATAAAATACAGCCACTGAGCAAGTCAATCAGTTCTGAGAAACACCTCTAGGACTTTGATGGAACAGCAATATCATATATCAAATTAAGGCAACAGGAGAAGAAGGCAAGATAAACAACATGTGGACATAATGTTCTACAAAACAGAAAAGACAGTAAGAGCAGTCCTCACCACTGGGCTGGCACGGGCAGAGCTGGCACGGGAGGAGGCGCGCGATCCAGAGCCCAGGTAACAACTGTACTCAGAGGGCTTCCATAGTTACGCAGCAAAGAAGCGTAAGGAACGGAATAATGACAGAGAAAAAGAAGGGAGAATGATAAGATAGAAAGAAACTGAACATAGAGGTCTATAGAGGAGCGAACATTTGTGGAACGGAGCAAGGCTGCGCGCCCCAGTTATATAGTAAAACATTATGGGGGAGATTTATCAAAACCTGTGCAGAGGAAGAGTGGTGCAGTTGCCCATAGCAACCAGATTGCTTCTTTCATTTTCCACAGGCCTCTAAAGAGGCCTGTGGAAAATGAAAGAAGCAATCTGATTGGTTGCTATGGGCACCTGCACCACTCTTCCTCTGCACAGGTTTTGATAAATCTCCCCCTATGTGCATATTACAATACTTCATACAGTAATTACTGTACCTAGATAGCTCTCTATTCACATTTGCAGTTGTTTTTTTTTTTTTTTTTTTTTTTTTTTTACAGTTTTATTTTATTAGATATTTAAAATGTCATCTTTCACATGTTTGGGGGCTATAGAAAAAGCTATGAGGTTATTTGCAAAGCTAAAGTTTACACCCCAAAATACATCCGAAGAAACTCAGACAGACATCTAAAAAGAAGTCCCTTAATTTTACACCTACAATAAATAAGGACATAACATTGAACTGAATGGGCATTAACAGATGTTTTACAAATGAATTTAATAACAAATTAAAACAAAATAAATGGACTTTTGTGAAGCATAAAACAAACACCTATGGGCCACTTTAAGTCCCAAAACAGACCAAAAACTGGGTGTGCACATAGCTGAAGGAGAGCTGCTAATCTGATTCTCCTATATAGAAAAAATGCTTCTGCAGTGAGATAGCGGTCATGAGGGGGGACATTTTTTTGAACTTCCTCTTAGTAAAATTTAAGACTATGGGTTTAGTGTTTCTCTTAGCTGCAGGATTATGTTAATCTTCAATTGTACATGAACGCTAATGCTCAGAGCAAACTAAACCTTACACAGTACAAAAATCCAGCATCAATGGAGTCCTATTGGTGAAGGATTATAAAATATTATAAATTACTGAAAACACACTTTTAAAAAAAAGACTTCCGGCAGAAACCCCAGAATTAAAATAAATTAAATTAAATTAAAACAAAAAGGGGGTGATTTATAATTTGCATGAAAATTTGCACAAGTATTCTTTTCATTTGCACAGTTTTTCTGGTGAGTTTTTTCTCTCCAATTCAAGAAATTGCACAAGAAAAATAATAAATTGTGATATTATACATTATATGGAAGTTCTGTGCTAAAAACAAGTATCCGATAAGGGTCTGATCGAGTCCAACCACAATGATCCCTACGGTCTTGAGAACAGGAAACCATGCTTGACCCCCCTACAATCAGACACTTAACTACCCTGTGGATAGAAGATACATTTTATAAGTTGAAATCCCCCTTAAAGGGGTGCACCGGTGGAAAACAAATGTTTTAAAATCTACTGGTGCCAGAACATTAAACAGATTTGTAAATGACTTCTATTTAAAAATCTTAATCCTTCCAGTACTTATTGGCTGATGTGTGCTCCATAGTAAGTTGTATAGTTCTTTGCAGTCTGACCACAGTGCTCTCTGCTGACACCTCTGTTCATGTCAGGAACTGTCCAGAGTAGAAGCAAATCCACCATAGCAAACCTATCCTGCTCTGGACAATTCCTGACATGGACAGAGGTGTCAGCAGAGAGCACTGTGGTCAGACTGAAGAGAACTAGAACTTCAAAAAGAAAAGAACTTCCTCTGGAGCATACAGAAGCTAATAAGTACTGGAAGGATTAAGATGTTTTAATAGAAGTAATCTACAAATTTACAATGGATAGAAGTAATCTACAAATTTACAATGGTTTTCCACCAGAGTACCCCTTTAACCCCTTAAGGACTCAGCCCATTTTGGCCTTAAGGACTCAGACAATTTAATTTTTACGTTTTCATTTTTTCCTCTTCGCCTTCTAAAAATGATAACTCTTTTATATTTTCATCCACAGACTAGTATGAGGGCTTGTTTTTTGCGCGACCAGTTGTCCTTTGTAATGACATCACTCATTATATCATAAAATGTATGGCGCAACTAAAAAACACTATTTTTGTGGGGAAATTAAAACGAAAAACGCAATTTTGCTAATTTTGGAAGGTTTCGTTTTCACGCTGTACAATTTATGGTAAAAATGACGTGTGTTCTTTATTCTGAGGGTCAATACGATTAAAATGATACCCATTATTATATACTTTTATATTATTGTTGCGCTTAAAAAAAAATCACAAACTTTTTAACCAAATTAGTACGTTTATAATCCCTTTATTTTGATGACCTATAACTTTTTTATTTTTCCGTATAAGCGGCGGTATGGGGGCTCATTTTTTGCGCCATGATCTGTACTTTTTTTTGATACCACATTTGCATATAAAAAACTTTTAATACATTTTTTATAATTTTTTTTTTTTAATAAAATGTATTTAAAAAGTAGGAATTTTGGACTTTTTTATTTTTTTTCGTTCACGCCGTTAACCGTATCATTAACATTTTATTTTAATAGTTCGGAACTTTACGCACGCGGCGATACCAAATATGTCTATATAAAAAAAATTTACGCTTTTTGGGGGTAAAATAGGAAAAAACTGACGTTTTACTTTTTTATTGGGGGAGGGGATTTTTCACTTTTTTTTTTACTTTTACATTTTTTTTTACACTTGAATAGTCCCCATAGGGACTATTCATAGCAATACCATGATTGCTAATACTGATCTGTTCTATGTATAGGACATAGAACAGATCAGTGTTTTCGGTGATCTTCTGCTCTGGTCTGCTCGATCACAGACCAGAGCAGGAGACGCCGGGAGCCGCACGGAGGAAGGTGAGGGGACCTCCATGCGGCGTTATGAATGATCGGATCCCCGCAGCAGCGCTGCGGGCGATCCGATCGTTCATTTAAATCGCGAACTGCCGCAGATGCCGGGATCTGTATTGATCCCGGCACCTGAGGGGTTAATGGCGGACGCCCGCGAGATCGCGGGCGTCGGCCATTGCCGGCGGGTCCCTGGCTGCGATCAGCAGCCGGGATCAGCCGCGCATGACACGGGCATTTCTCCGATGCCCGCGGTTATGCTTAGGACGTAAATGTACGTCCTGGTGCGTTAAGTACCACCGCACCAGGACGTACATTTACGTCCTGCGTCCTTAAGGGGTTAAGATAGCGATACACATAAGAGTTTGTAAGCAGGCAACCCTCTCCTGATTCTCCATACATATGCATGTATGCTACTTGTGCGTGAGCGTACATGTTGTTCTCCATGGGGAGGGTGTAGAAAGCAGCCACCAGACACCTCTACCTGCAGTTTATCTCCCCTGTCAACAAAAGGATGGGGTGGTTGACATTAAACATGCCTGATCCTTCTCTCTCCCAACACCTACTACCGAGAGAGCACCAGGAAGCAACAAACACATTAGATGGTCAGCTGGTCCCACGAAAATCGAAAGGCTTAGTAGACATTTGTCTAATGTGCATGACCAGCATTAAATATTTGGATGACACCGATCCTGTAGTACTGTATGAGCTAGTAATTGGTTAATGGTTGAAAAGGAGAAGATTTAAAACTTACGGTATTTCATAATGTCAAAATCCAACATGCTTTACAAAGCAACACATGAAAAATACATAAAAAATAGGTGTACTATAGGTTATATACTGATCATTATAAGGAGGTACTCAAGCAAAGAAAATAATCTCACAGGTCGTGAACTTGAAGATCGACGACTACTGCTGGTGACACCCTCATCATACAGAGACCCCTACCAGCAAGAAGACAGAAAGCAGACAGTCAGCTAGGGTGCAATGATAAAAAGATAAGAGAAGGAAACAAAAAAAAGAGTTATGTGGGATATTGTAACATAAAACCAAGCAAAGGAAGGGAAAGAATTTAAGAGAAGTGACCCACCCGCTGTGATCTGGAAGGTAGAGAGTTGCAGTTCAATAGTGATGGCTGGAAAAAGAAAGGATGAAAGTGAGAGCCAAAAAAGAAGCAAATACTTTTGTCTTTATGTTAAGATTGACAGGATGAGCTATAATATAAATGCAGACATCACATACAATGATATTAGAGGTTAAATAAGTAAGTACGCCCAATGCAGCAACCTCTTCGCTGTTACAGTACAACCTGGGCTGCTAACAAAGGAACGTGCCCAGAGAAAGCTGTACTTATCTGGCCCATGAACTACAGACTAGATAATCCATCCTGGATGCTCAGTTAAACATACCTGGACACCCTGAAATTCTACTGAACAGTACACACAGTCCCATCGGTCCCTAAGGTGCTGTCAGTATGGTTCACTATAACTCGAGGGGCTCGGGGTGTGACATATGGCTTTATACAGGTACAATAAGCCTTAGATGTGGGGAATCTGCGCGTGTATAAATCTAGTCTAGAGCTTCAATCTTATGGAATTACTGTGTTGTATATAACTGTGTATATTCTAAATGCAACACCTGGATTTCCTGTGGCTCTAGTGGTATCTGTGGTATCTGTGGTGCTCTATGTTCAGTTCAGAAGAACCGCAAGAGTCCGGGTGTTAGATAGAAAACAGACATAAGAATGTGTGCAATATGCCCAACACTAAACCCATTCCATTCATTCTAAGCCAAAACAATCTGACTTGCCACAATAATTATCTAATCTAAGCAACATGAAGATGTTTAACTCCATAAAGGATTTACCTTCCAATTCTCTGTTTACATGATACTATTATTAATTGTAGTCTAGAGTATCTAAAATCAAAAACAAACTTATGAAAGTAGCCTTATTATAAAACTCTACCCCCACTTTGTTCCTACATCTTCTGTGTAAAACCTGGGTGTCTCCATGGTAACAGACTACAAACAAGCCCTGTGTAGTCTGATCCTTCAATCATACTCCATTTTATATAAAGAAAATAGTAACTGGGCACGTCTGGATATATTCACACTCCTTGCTCAGCAAAGTCCAAGCCACTAGATCCAGGGATGCATCTAGGTCTGGGGTGCTCATGGATATATATACAGTCCATACAATCACCATCAGGTAAGGAAAAAGTGAGCACTAACCTCAGACAGCCTTGGATGCAAACAAACTTCTTTTATTGAAGAAGAGACGACATAGCAGGGAGGTGGAGGTGGTGCGTTCCCGCACCACCTCCACCTCCCTGCTATGTCGTCTCTTCTTCAATAAAAGAAGTTTGTTTGCATCCAAGGCTGTCTGAGGTTAGTGCTCACTTTTTCCTTACCTGATGGTGATTGTATGGACTGTATACTCCATTTGACCTCACTACTGTTTTCTCTTAACCTACTGAATGTTATAAGGAAAGATGAAAGTACATGAGTGCAGGGTCAGACTACAGGTGGCTTGTCTGTAGCCTATAATCTTGGAGACCAAAAACGAATTGCAAATGTGTCCATAGTCTTTAGAACCCACTACCCTGGCTTACAAAGTATTACTCAATCCATGAACTATAAACATTTTACATATATAAGATCATACACCATGTCACACCACTACCACACAATTGTACCTATACACAGGTAATACCATAAGTAAAACAGTGCACTATAGAAAAGCCAACCAGAAATGAGAATTGAGCGGAAAGTAACAGACCCGGCTTCCATTAAGTACAGACTGCTGCTGAGACTTGGCTGAGAGTGGAGCACTGGCCATGCTGAGGTCAGAGTAATAAGTGCTCTATAGAGGGGAGACAGGAAGAAGCATGAAAGATGGAAGCGGTCTACAGACAATAGCGCAAATACAGCGTTAACCTTTCAACTCTACATCACACTGACATGCAATGCATCATAGAATAATGTCTGTAGGCAAGTTACCATTCAGTAACTATTGTCTGTAAGGAAATGACAAGATGGTGAAATCATATTGTTCAGTTTGTGTCACTAATGTTTGTATTGTTTTTGTTGTTGTATCCAGTACCTTTAACATCCAGTTTGTGTTGAATCTGCTGAAATACAGAGCCTCAGGGAGGAAGCTTTCATTTGTATGCCAGATATTTTTTATTTATAAAATTGACTAAACTACTTGCATTTAAGGCTAATTCAGCATCTTGTGGGTATAAGTAAAATGTAATGGAAACCATGATGCTGTATATGAACAGATTTTCAACCTCGCCACAGATTTAAACCACTGACTTTAGCAGGGACTGTCTGGGTTCTCGCATCTTTAACATCAAGAAAACTGATGTAGACTTATTATAACCACTAAAAAAATGCAATGGTCAACAGAAACCCAACAGATTCACACAATGCGAATGGTAACTCCCGTATATACTCGAGTATAAGCCGAGTTTTTCAGCACGATTTATACTCGAGCGAACTCTCCGCCTGCCAATCCCTTCCAGTGGTCTTCAACCTGCGGACCTCCAGATGTTTCAAAACGACAACTCCCAGCATGCCCGGACATCCGATGGCTGTCCGGGCATGCTGGGAGTTGTCGTTTTGAAACATCTGGAGGTCCGCAGGTTGAAGACCACTGCGGCCTTCGTCATCATCCAGACCCCAGCTTTAGTTTTCTACTCACCTCTCCTCGGTGGGAAGGAAGGGTGAGGCTGGGTCCACACTACGTTTTGTCCCATACGGGAGCGCATACGGCAGGGGGGAGCTAAAACCTCGCGCTCCCGTATGTGACCGTATGCGCTCCCGTATGCCATTCACTTCAATGAGCCGACCGGAGTGAAACGTTCGGTCCGGTCGACTCATTTTGGCGCCGTATGCGCTTTTACAACCGGACCTAAAACCGTGGTTGACCACAGTTTTAGGTCCGGTTGTAAAAGCGCATACGGCGCAAAAATGAGCCGACCGGACCGAACGTTTCACTCCGGTCGGCTCATTGAAGTGAATGGCATACGGGAGCGCATACGGTCACATACGGGAGCGCGAGGTTTTAGCTCCCTCCTGCCGTATGCGCTCCCGTATGGGACAAAACGTAGTGTGGACCCAGCCTGAGCTGGTCCGGGCCATCTAGGGACCGTCCGGTGGGGAGGGTTAGTCGTTCCGGGCTGTCCATCTTCACCGGGAGGCCCTCTTCTCAGCTCTGGGCCCGGCCCCTGACTAGTGACATGCACATGAACGTCCCCGTGCGTCGTCGTCGTCAAGGCAACGTCACTAGTCCGGGGTCGCGCCTGGAGCAGAGAAGAGGGCCTCCCGGTGAAGATGGACAGCCCAGAACGACTAACCCTCCCCACCAGACGGTCCCTGCAGCATAGATGGCCCGGACCAGCTCACCCTTCCTTCCCACCGAGGGGAGGGGTGTAGAAAACTAAAGGGGGGGGGTGTCTGGATGATGCCGAAGGCCGCAGTGGTCTTCAACCTGCGGACCTCCAGGTGTTTCAAAACTACAACTCCCAGCATGCCCGGACAGCCGATGGCTGTCAGGGCATGCTGGGAGTTGTAGTTTTGCAACATCTGGAGGTCCGCAGGTTGAAGACCACTGATGAAGGGATTGACAGGCGGTGATGATGAAGGGGTGGAATGATGACCGTGGTCTGGATGTTGACAGGAGGGGGATGATAACAGGCGGTGATGATGAAAGGGGGAATGATGACAGTGGTCTGGGTGATGACAGGCGGTGATGATGAGGCAGGGGATGATGAGGGGGGGGATGACAGGCGGTGATGATGAAGGGGGGGATGATGAGGGTGTTAATGACGGGGGTCTGGATGATGACGGGGGGGGGGGGGAGGGGGGGATGATGTATTTCCCACCCTAGGCTTATAGTCGAGTCAATAACTTTTCCTGGGTTTTTGGGGTGAAATTACGGGCCTCTGCTTATACTCAAGTATATACGGTAGGCCTTAGTGATCAGCATAGTAGGACCCATTGTTCCTTATTATGGTGAACCACACAAGGTTTTATTCACACAATACAGTTAATGGCAAGTGGTTATTTAAAAAAACAAAACAAAAAACAAACAAACACACAGACTGTAGTCTGACAGCAACACGTGAACACAGACTAAAGTTCCCCACACATGGGTATATAACAGCCACAAGTCTCCACCTGACAGCTTTCCATTTGGAATGGATCATCAAACCCACGGTCACGTTGAGACATGTGGCCATATTAGAGAAGCAAATATGCAGCAGTAATGCACCTATGTTGGGGTCCCTAACCGAGTCTACACCTTTGAAACACCCCATTTCTGATAAATTAGCATTCTCTTAGATACATCGGGGGATATTTATCAAAGCTGTCTATTCCCGCATCAATATAGACCAAACTACAGAGGGTTAAGCTGGTCTATTGTGCGCCTAATTTATCAAAAGGCACACGGCTCTTGATAAATTCTGTGCACGGACTTCGTGATCTATGCTCTAGACTGTATTTAAACCTGCTCCAACATGGTCTGACATTTCGGCGTACTTTCAGCCGATGAGACTTGTCGCTGAAAAGTCGCTTTTGATAAATTCAGCACCAATGCATTTTCCAATGCATTTCCATCTAAAATAGACTAGAATGCATCATGTTCTAAAAATCCTCTAGAGCACAAGTCGCAGAAAAGTCACACATATTTAGACTGCGACTTTCTGTGCGACAAATTTAGACAGGAAAAACCAGACTAAATCCTTTGATAAATCTCCCCCATCATGTTTATAAAGGGATTAGAGACAGAAAAGCTTTGCCATATTTGCTCATTGTGCAAGTTGATCAACAAATACTCTATGGGGGAAATTTTTCAAAACCTTATCAGAGGAAAAATTGCTCATAGCAACCAATCAGATCGCTTCTTCTATTTTTAAAGAGGCCTCTGAAAAATTAAAGAAGCAATCTGATTGGTTGCTATGGGTAACTCTGCAACTTTTTCTCTGGACAGGTTTTGCAAAATCTCCACCTGAGACTTTACAATAAAACTGCATGCTTGGAGACACTCTCACAGTATGTACCAAATGCAGCACAAGCAACATCAAATGAACATATGTAAATAAAAATATGGTTAGTTCTACTACAGAGCAAGAGAGGCGGATTTGTGTATAGGCTGCCATAAGCATACTGACTATCTTTATTAGGGTATGTTCACACAGCAGAATGTCCGTGCGGAATTCCACATGAATATTCTGCACGTATGTTCTGCAGCAGCAGAGTCCCATTGATTTCTATGGCATTCTGTCCGCAAAAATACAACCTGTTAAATGTTTTTGGAGATTCCGCATTTAAGAGACAGCTCTGCTGTCTATGGAATGTCTGCACAGAAATTTTCCATACAGACATTCCACCATGTGAATATAGCCTTACTATGCTTAAAAGACCTACAGGGCCTCAATGAAACATGCACAGAGCCTGAGGTCTTCTATTCGTCACAGCACTGCAACGATGTGAGGGCGGAAGTGGTCCCACAGCAGGCTTCAGTGATGTCATGCCTGCTGGGAATCGCCCACTTTCTACTGCTGGGAGATTGCACAATGTTAGCAAGAATAAAAAGGTAAGATTCAGAGCTTTTTAAAGCTCTGAATTTAAATTTTTTTTTTAAGGTAGGGAGAAGTGTTAGAAGTAGTTAGGGAACATATCCTGAGTTAGTTTAGAAAAGTTTATTTGGTGACCGGTACTTTTTAAGTAAACCTGTGTTTGTGGGAGAGGATCTTGGTGCTTAAAGGACATATCTGCAGCCTAAATATACTTATCCCCTATCCAAAGGATAGGGAATAAGTGTTTGATAGCGGGGGTCCGACCGATGGGATGTCCCATGATCTCCTGCACGTAGCCCCCGACCCTGCCGCGGCTCTCCCGTGCAGGAGGCGTGCCGGCCGCAGCATGATACTGCGGCCTCCCCTCTTCCTCCACTCCATGTAGTTCTATGGAAGAGGTAGGAATGCATCGTTCGTGCCTCCCTGCCTCTCCCATAGAGCTGTATGAGGAGGAGGTGTGGAGGGGGCATACCGTGGACCTAAGTGAGGTCGATGCTATGCGCATTAGCCGCAGCACAGCAATGCGGGGGCTCTGTTCCGGAGATTGCGGAGGATCCCAGTGGTCGGACCCCCGCAATCAAACACTTATCCCCTATCCTGTGCCCTATCCTGTGGATAGGGGATAAGTGTATTTAGGCTGCAGATACCCTTTAAAGGTGAACTCCAGTAGAAAAGAAAATTCTAATCATCTGGTGCAAGAAAGTTAAACAGATCTGTAAATCACTTCTATTTAAAAATCTTAACTCTTCCAGTACTTATCAGCTGCTGTATACTACAGAGAAATTTGTGAAGTTCTTTTCTGACTGACAACAGTGCTCTCTGCTGACACCTCTGTCCGTTTCAGGAACTGTCCAGAGCAGGAGAGGTTTTCTATGGGGATATGATTCTAATCTGGACAGTTCCTGACATGGACAGGGCTGTCAGCAGAGAACACTGTTGTCAGACAAAAAATAAATTCACAAATTTCTCTGTTTTATACAGCAGGTGATAAGTACTGGAAGGATTAAGGTTTTTTGTAATAGAAGTAATTTAACAAATCTGTTTAACTTTCAGGCACCAGCTGATTTGAAAACAATTGTTTTCTACTTGTTTCCACCGGACTTCCCCTTTAAGGCCTTTGTACAACGATCTGGTTGACACAATTCAACTTGGTCCCTGAGCCTGTGGGACCCTGTGCAGAGACAAAATAAAAGAAGGTAGGGCAGGACAAGTAGAACTCTGTGTAGGCTCTTGACTTGTCAATCAGCCTGCTGTGTGAGCCGGGAGCAAAACACAGAGCCCTGCTTGACTGCCCATACTTCCTGTGTTTTGTCTCTGCAAACAGGCAAACATTGCAACACTGCAAATATTGTTAAGGTTTTGAGTTCAACTTGAGAAAAAAACAGACATTGTCGCACATCCACAACATGCACCTTGATCTAATGCTTCTCAGCAACAATTATTAAACTAACAGGTCGTTAGTGTTCTCTATGATCATGAATTGCAAGCCCGCTAGCCACGTCACGGCCACCTGTAAATAGTGGGTCCCTAGCATCTCAAGCATAAAATGGTGACCACCACCGCCCCAACACCAGTGCTAGGGACCCACTACCTACAGGTGGCCGTGACGTGGCTAATGGGCTTGCACTTCATGATCATAAAGTACACTAACGACCTGTTAATTTAACCTCCCTGGCGGTATGATTCTGTCTGGAAATTTGTACCAAAAGCGGTTCAATTTTTTGCATTGAATTTCACATCTCCCCTCGCCCATTTCACATCTCCCCCGTCACATTCCCCCCCCCCTTGTCACATTCCCCCCCCCCGTCACATTCCCCCCCCCGTCACATTCCCCCCCCCCCGTCACATTCCCCCCCCTCCGTCACATTCCCCCCTCCGTCACATTCCCCCCTCCGTCACATTCCCCCCTCCGTCACATTCCCCCCTCCGTCACATTCCCCCCTCTGTCACATTCATCCCCCCTTCTCACCTTGTCCTGCAGCAGTATACACTGGGTTTGCCGGGCAGATTTAAAACCTAGTGTATTTGCTGCAGAACAAGTCCTTTCCCCTTCAGCCAATCACAGGCTTTACACCACTGCGGCCTGTGATTGGCTGAAAAGTGAAAGGTCCTGTAAGATGAATAGTGAAGAGAGCAGGGACCAGACCGCATGGAGGGGAACGACATCTTCAGGGACCGGGACTAGGTGAGCAAAAGTTTTTTTTTTTATTTTACTACTTCTTCCTTTTACACTTAGCTCAGTGTTTTTCTAACAGGGTGCCTCCAGCTGTTGTGAAACTACTACTCCCAGCATGCCCGGACCGCCTTTGGCTGTTCGGGCATACTGAGAGTTGTAGTTTTGCAACAGCTGGAGGCCCCCTGGTAGGGAAACACTGAATTTTAGTATTTTTCTTTACCTGCTCTGGCCGGCCCCCGCAACGGGAGCCGACCAGAGCAGATAATCACATGTTTTCCTGGGGGGCCGCATCGCTATATCGCATTGCTTTTGCGATATATATCGTGCAGCCCGGCCGGGAACTCTGCCATTCTACCCCGAGCGTGACTCGGGGTTACCGATCCTGGCAGGGAAAATTAACCCCGAGTCACGCTCGGGATTACCGCTCAGGAGGTTAATAAATGTTGCTGAGAAGCATTAGATCAAGGTGCAAGTTATGGATGTGCAGCAATGTCTGTTTTTTCTTTTTTCTTTTGTGATTAAAACTTATTAGGGAAGGGGTTAAATGATCTTTATTAACTTTTTTTTTTCCACTTTTTTTTTGCAATGTCCATATTGCATAGGGGCCCCATAGGGGGCTATAACACTGCACACACTGATCTTTTACATTGATCATTGTTATCCAATAGGATAACATTGATCAATGCTTCTGCTGCTTGACTGCTCATGCCTGGATCTCAGGCTCGGAGCAGTCATTTGACGATCAGACACCAGGAGAAAGGTACGGGCCCTCCTTGCGTGCTCCAGCTGTTCAGGACGCCGCGATTTTGCTGCGCCGGTCCCGAACAGCCCACTGAGCTAGCTAGGAGTAGTTTATTTTCACTTTAGATGTGGGTGATCAACTTTGAAAGCCGCGTCTAAAGGGTTAATAGCACACGGCACCGCGATCAGTGCCGCCCGCTATTAGCCACGGGTCCCGGCCATTGATAGAGGCCGGGCCCGACCTGCTATGATGCGGGGCCACACCAAGGCCCTGCGTTATAGAAAGGAAACAGACTCAGGGTGTACATACAGGTACGCCCTGAGTCCTTAAGAGGTTAATAAATGTTGCTGAGAAGCATTATATCAGGGTGCATGTTGTAAATGTGTGACCATGTCTGTTTTTTCTCAAGTTGTATTCACATTGTTAAAGGGGTTGTCCGTTGCTTACACATCTTATCCCCTATCCAAAGGATAGGGGATAAGATGCCTGATCTCGGGAGTCCCGTAGCTATCACGCCCCCTCCCGTAGGCTTGCATTGAGGGGCGGAGCGTGACATCACACGGGGGCGGAGGCGTGATGTCACATGCCACCGACCCTGCGGTTGCCCGTAATCAGACACGGAGCAAACACGATCCGGGGACTGATTACAAACGGGGTGCCGCAAGCATGATCACGGGCGTCCCCAGTGGCGGGCCCCCCCCCCGATCAGGCATCTTATCCCCTATCCTTTGGATAGGGGATAAGATGTGTAAGCACCGGACAACCCCTTTAAAGGTTTTAACAAATGTAAATTACAAATATACATATGTTATTGTCAACATTATATAAAAAGTTTTTGTAAGTAAACATATTTTACAATAGGTTAATGATTGCAACTGTACATAGCGAATGCAAAAATGGGAGAAAAAAAAAGGATAGTGTAATGCCTGAAATGTGCCTGATAAAGGACATATGAGCTAATTGTAAGAAACACCCTATACGTTTTGGAAAGCATTTAGTATTGCAGCAATTAGCTAAGGATTTCAGTGTCTCTTGTGGATGTTGTACTTCAGTAACAGCTGGACTACAAGGGTTGTCAGCCTGTGATATTGGCCTTGTACCAGCATTCCTCTAACTGCGGATTCTAGTATGATATAAAAGAAGTATAACTCTGGAAGAATCCACCACCGTGAGCAGTTACGCAGTATCTGACCTGTACTAAAATAATGCTACAAAACCATAATTATTAATATAGAAAACAAAGTAAATAGGTTTAATGGTGGAAACAGCAGCAAAGCATTATTAAATTGTCAGCTTTTAAAAGCTAAACACCAACTGGACTGCACAAACATATATGAAGCATATTAAGTGCACATAGCCTGTCTGTTAAGGGGTGTGCAGTTCCCATCCACAAGCTCCACATAAAACACTAAACACAGAACCAACCATTGACTCATCCCTGGGGGGTCCCCGGGAGGACTGGATGGTATCTCCACTGCCTGTTGAGCTCTGGAGGTAAAACAACAACACCACAACTCACATTAGCCCATACTTGGGAGTTGTGGCCACACTATGACATAAAGGGCTTTACCATTGATCAATTAATATCAAGTAAGAGGTTGTTATGTAAGACCATAAAACAAACATCTGAATTTCACCATCCCCAATGTAACCAAGCATAACCCCCCCCCCCCCCCCCCCCGCATCTTGTCTGGTTGTGACAGCTCCCCACTGACCCTGCTGGATTTCCTATACTGAGTTGCTCCAAGCAATTCATCCTCGTAACCATTGGTCTGTTAGAAAAAGAGAAAGAAGGGCTGAGTGATATGTCTGTGGGCCTGTGATGCAGAACACAAACCTGCACACAGCAAGACAAGTAGACATGCCAAAACAAATTGTGAAGAAATGTGTGTGCAAAACCTGAACTTTATATTGCAGAAAATAACTAAACCCCTACGGGAGGGGGAAATAATATATAATAAGGATGAATGAACATGCTGCACTGGGTTTTCACCTTTGGTGCTATTGATATACAGAAAGGATTAGGAAATTGTATTCTTTAACATCTTCCTCTAAAACAATGTTCTAGAAATTGCTGCCTTTAGACCTGGGACGACTGACAATACACTGCATGACATTTTTACATTTTTCTCTTTAACGAGACTCTGTTACCGCTGTCACTTACATTCCCCAGCTAGAAGCCTGAAAACTAAGCACGCTAGAGAGAACTACTAAGCTCAGCAATATGATGGAAAGGACTACTTAGGGCTCATTCACATTACATATTTACCAAGCAGAATTCTGAAGTGATGGTGCAGCAGCTTTGCATTGTTTTCAATCGGATTCTGCTGTACCATTCACACTACGGAATTTCTGTGGCGAAAATTCCTGATCCAAACCTCAGCAAAATGAATTAACATGTTGATTCTTTAGGCAGAATCGCCTCTGAAATGCATTGCCGGCTATTGAGACAGTGCATTGCCGATCAGCAATGGCCCCGCTACAGATGGAATGTCCACCAAGAATATCTCCCGGCAGAGATTCCGTAGTGTGAATGAACCCTTAGACTCCTGAGACTTCATCCTTACAGAAGGAAAGTGCAAATGAGTGGGGTTCAAAAAATACATTCAGGGGGACACATTTGTTTTATTGAATACATGCACCAAACATGCAGAATACTGAGTAAGTCACAATATACAGAAGGTCACATAACCAGATATTCATCTTGTGACTTTCTGCACAATCCACATGACAAGAAGAAAGGATTCAGGAATAGGCAAATATAGGGTGTGCCTCTGCTGTTGGTGCCGTCACCAAACTAAATAACATCCTAGTAATTATATGATAAAATATAATTGTATTGCATTAGTAAAAATATATATATATATATATATATATATATATATATATATATATATATATATACCACACACACATGCACACAGTAACTGATGTTTATGCATGCAGAGCACTCTATATTGTACCAAGGCCAGGAAGGACACAGGTTACTGACCCTTAGACTGCTCCTGCTAGTCACAGACATAACATCATCTTCATCAGAAGCCTTCAAAAGGGAAAATGGAATAAGAAAGGAAGATCACAAGCAAAACAGAAAGACTTCACTAAAGAGAGGTGCATTTCCTGTGAGATTGATCTCAATAGTGTACCAGGGTCATTCCTGATGGATGGTTAACATGTATCCGTACAGTCGTCTCTCAAGTTAGAATATGAATTGTATTGTACAATAATTGCATTGTAGGATACTTTCACCATTGTAGAGTATTGTAACCCGAGGCCATTGTAAATTGAGGGACCACTGGATGTGGAATGTTTGTGCTTAATTTCCAGTTCTAAAACATGATACATAGGATTCTGCATTTCTCATGCTCTCTATATATATTTATTTTTCTACTTATTTAAATAAAAGTCTGAGCTCAAATATCTGACAATGCGGAATAGACTGCAGGAAAAGTGAGAAAACTGAATTAAGCTGTAAATCATGGACTCAAACAATACTGTTAAAGAGTTTCCATATGGGTATATGGGTTTCCTCCTAGCATTCTCCCAGCCCTCTGGCATAGAGCACATGGTAGGTGTTTACACTGGTGTGGTGCTCTGTGGGGGACATTGTTTCTGTGATGCTTTGTCTGTGGGATGGTGCGGCCCAGAGCCAGGGGCTTGGTCGGGCAGCAGTGGGGCTGCCTGGCCTCTGGGTAATTCCCCCTGTGGGCTTGGTGTCACGGAGGCAGTGGTCGCCCCCGGCACTACCCCAGTGTCAGGTTAGGGACCCACTCTTACTAGGTGGCCTTGACGTGGCGAGTGGGCTTGTACTTTTTGATCGAAATGTATACTAACAACTTGTTAGTTTATTTTTTTTATTACCGTATTTTTCGCCCTATAGGACGCGCCGGCATATAAGACGCACCCTATTTTAAATGAGGAAAATCTAGAATACAATGTAAAGTATAGGTCACACTGATCTTCAACCAGCTGACCTCCAGATGTTGCAAAACTAAAACTCCCAGCATGTCTGGACAGCCGTTGGCTGTCCGGGCATGCCAGGAGTTGTAGTTTTGCAACATCTGGAGGTCTGCAGGTTGAAGACCACCGGATAGGAAGTAATACTCACGTGTCCCCTTCGCTCCGGACCCGTCACCGCTGCCCTGGATGTCGCCCTCCATCGCTGTTGCCGCGTCCCCGGGGTGTCCCCTTCGCTCCGGAACGTCTCTGCTGCCTGGTATCCTCGCTCTCCGTGGCCGCTCTCCGTCGCCGCCATCACGCTGCTACGCACGCCGCTCCAATTGGATGAGGGGGCAGCGTGCACGACAACGTGATGACGACGAAGGAGAGCGCTGGCCATGCTGGGGATCCCGGCACGGAGAAGACACCTAGGAAGCAGGTAAGGTCCCTCCCGGTGCAGCCAGGTTAGTGTCACTTTCCCTTCAGACACGGCGGTCAGCTTTGATCGCCACGTCTGAAGGGTTAATACAGGGCATCACTGCGATTGGTGATGTCCTGTATTAGCCGCGGGTCCCGGCTGTTGATGCCCGCAGGGACCACCGCGATAGGGGTGTATTCTCCGTATAAGATGCACCAACTTTTCCCCCCCAGTTTTGGGGAAGAAAAAGTGCGTCTTACACGGCGAAAAATACGGTATGTTGAGAAGCAAGTAGATCAAAATACATGTTGTGGATGTGCGGCTGTGTTTCTGTTTCTCTATTTTTGTTTTACACTCTTAAAGGGAACGTGTCACGTTGATTTTTTTCATTGCTTGGTGACAGATATAGATTTTTTGCATTTGGTGTAAGCTTCTGTTCTGTTTACAACATTTAGCAATATGCATAACAGCAACCACATGGATTATAGGAAACAACAGACTAGAGGGGACTCATTGACTTTCTTAGAATAGCTCGAAAAAGTAATCCATTAGTTTCACAACATGATGGAAACATGTTTAGTACATAAATGATGTAGTTATGAGCTTATATAGTTTAAATTATTTTCTACTATTAGAGATAATTGTTAGGTTATTGAGTAAGCAGGTTGATAAACCGTTTTAAGATGTTCATAGGATTAGTCTTGAATATGACAGTAAAATGAAAAGCCTAAACTGCGGTATTTATTACCCATTGTTAGGCATACTGCTACATTTACTGGGGCTGCAGCAGAATCACATTCATTATCAAAATGATCCATTCTAACAATCCATCCATCAGGTAACCGTCCTATAGGGCTCCAATATGACAATCGCACTGGCTGAAAACTGACCTGGAGATTTCTCCGTGGTCTGTGTGAATATCGTTCACTGTCCTCCTGGAAATGCATTTGGGGAGTAAGAGAAAAACAACATGAAGCAGCCAAGATCAAGGAGTAAAAACAAGAAGTCAAAGATATAAGTAGGCAAAGGAAAGGATAAGGTTACTGGAAAACAAATAGGAGCTATACAAAACACAAGTAACTCCATAGAGGCGCACACACAAATTGTCACAGCTTATATTATGCAAAATAGGGTCCTGTTCACTGTGATTTATCACTCATTCTGCGCATTGCATTGATTCCACTTCCTTTCGTTTTAATGGGAGCCCGAACCACAATTTACACAGCCTCTGTGTTAGGTAGTCTGGATTTAGGTTAGGCCCATTCAATGGGTGTCCAAAACTCCAGACAAATCCTAAGCATCCATACTGCATGGCAGAAATACAAGGGTTTGCCTTTTATTCCTGAATTAGATCCCATAACTTATTTTTCAGATGAAAAATAAAATCTGTCATGTGAATATACACTGGGCCTATTACACAGGGTAATACTGGCCTGTTCAGCCAAAAATCACCCTATGTGGTAGTGCCCTAAGACATTATTATTGTGCCCACTAATGATAGTCAAACTTACAACTGAAACACTCGATACAGTACAGGATAACAGTAGTGGCATTCATTGTTATCCGCACTGTGAACTCCGCGAGGGGAACCTTAGGGTATGTTCACACATGCGTATTTTCTGCAGGGGTACTCCGCCCCTAGAGATCTTATCCCCTATCCAAAGGATAAGGGGATACGATGTCAGATCGCAGGGGTCCCGTTGCTGCTGGGGGCCTCCAAGATCTCGGCTGCAGCACCCACCTCAACGGCTTCCGGCAACGCTGGAGGCTTCGTATCCCGACCATGCGAGCGGAAGAGCGTGACGTCACAACTCCACCTACGTGTGACGTCATGCCCCGCCCCTCAATGCAAGTCTATTGGAGGGGGCGTGACGGCCGCCACGCCCCCTCCAATAGACTTGCATTGAGGGGCGGGGTGTGACGTTACACAGGGGCGGAGTCATGATGTCACGCTCTTCCGCTCATGTGGTCGGGATCAAAAACCTCCAGCGTTGCCGGAAGCCGTTGAGGTGGGTGCTGCAGCCGAGATCCCGGAGGTCCCCAGCAGCAGCGGGACCCCCGCGATCTGACATCTAATCCCCTATCCTTTGGATAGGGGATAAGATGTCTAGGGGTGGAGTACCCCTTTAACTACCCATTAAAGTCAATGGGAAGCAAAATCTGCTGAAGCAAATCTGCAGCAGAAAATATGCATGTGCGAACGTACCCTAAAAGGTTCCCCTCGCAGAGTTCACAGTGCGGATAAAAACGAATGCTTATATTGTTATCCTGTACTGTATCAAGTGTACCCTTAGAATGTGTTCACAAAAGTGTATTTTCTTTCAAACACTCAGTGTGTTTCCTGCTATGAGTTTGAAAGAGGCAGCGGAATCTCTGCTGTTGAAAATCCGTGGCAGACCCTATTGACTTCAATGAATAGGAAAATCAGCAGCAGAAAATCTACAGCAAAATGTTAACATACCCTTAGTCTAGATTCACAAAAGAATTGTATAAGGAAAAACATACATTTTTAGGAATGTAGGAATAAAAAGAAGTGGAAATTATTTTAAAACCAACAATTGTTTGTTGGGTGGTTTTACCGGACTGCAGACTGTTTACATCTAAGAAAAAAAGTAGGCTAGGTTTGACATTTTTGGCCAATAGTTGGACCTAAGATCTTTCATCCATGAATGACCATTTAGGAAAGAATATTCTCGTAACATTCTCAGACTATACCAAGAAAGATGGTTTATCCTTTGATCATTGATCCTCTTCTTCAAAATACTCTCTTTAAAAATATAACTGGGCATAAGAGGATTACTTCATTATAGTATGTAAAAAAACAAGACCACAAAACAAAAATCAAACATCTGTGATACTTAAAGGGGTATTTCAGGAAAAAACTTTTTTTTATATATCAACTGGTTCCAGAAAGTTAAACAGATTTGTAAATTACTTCTATTAAAAATTCTTAATCCTTTCGGTACTTATGAGCTTCTGAAGTTAAGGTTGTTCTTTTCTGTGTAAGTAATCTCTGATGACACGTGTCTCGGGAAACGCCCAGTTTAGAAGCAAATCCCCATAGCAAACCTCTTCTAAACTGGGCGGTTCCTGAGACACGTGTCATCAGAGATTACTTAGACAAAAAAGAACAACCTAAACTTCAGAAGCTCATAAGTACTGAAAGGATTAAGATTTTTTAATAGAAGTAATTTACAAATCTGTTTAACTTTCTGGAGCCAGTTGATATATATATATATATATATATATAAAAAAAGTTTTTTCCTGGATAACCCCTTTAAATGTACTGTGGTATAGAGGTAGGAGGCATATTGTTTCTAGTACCCAATGTTAGCTTTAAAAAAGATGCATGGAAAGATAGGACTCTATTTTGAACAGTGAGGATCTATGGATGTGAGACAATTGGGACAAAAGACAGCAGGATCACACACACAATAATAGGGCTACAATGAGAGGCTCCTACCATCCACTGCTCAATATCACCCCACTTGGTATCCAAACCATAATATTTCTGAAGGAGGAAGAAAACAAAAAGAGAGACAGGTCAGAAGGACAGATGCTCAGCAGAAATGAGTGGAGAACAACAGTGATTCACAGCTATATAGTTAGTATACATATGGATGGATTTGATGGATTTTTGTTTTCAGACAGGTTCATATGTATTCTGTATGTATAAATACATTTATATCAATCTTCCATTGTAAAAGAAAACCCGCCTGAATCCTGTTATTTGACAGGACACAACATTGTAGTAAAAATGTTGTATCCAAGGTGCATGTTTTTTGGCACGTTTGGTCCATAGAACATGTGATGTAGCTGACAAGTGTGTCGTGGAGCCAGAATAACTAAGATGAGCTTGTTTATAAGCTCCATTATACTACATGGGCATATTCATCCTGCACACCACAGAGTCTTGTAAAACATCCAGCCTGAATAGTTAAAGGGAACTGGTCACATTGAAAATGAAGTGCAACCTGAAAGCAGTATGTTCTAGAGCAGGAGGAGCTGAGAGGATTGATAGATATATATCAGTATAAAAAATTCCAATGGCGCAGCACTCCAAAAAAAAAGGTGCATTTTATTCACACATATCTCAATATAGCAACGTTTCTGCTCCTATGGAGCCATTTTCAAGCCAAGGCTTGAAAATGGCTCCATAGGAGCAGAAACTTTGCTGTATTGAGATATGTGTGAATAAAATGCACCTTTTTTTGGAGTGCTGCGCCATTGGAATTTTTTTTTTTATCTAAAAGAAGCCCTGATCAGGTTTGGACGCTGGCACCCACTTTTGTTTCGGGACTGAGCTGTGCTGCAACTATTATATATATATATATATATATATACACACACATATATATACATATATATACAGTTTTGTGGGAAAAGTTCCAGGATCTCTTACTTATTCATGTAATAAAGTAGTGAATTGGGTGGTCCTACTGTGACTGACATGCATACTTATACACAGATAGCTGTCTATTACTAAATAGCAGAGATTTAAATAAAAAATAAAAAAAATATATAAGTTATCCTGGGAAGGGATTCTCTGGCATCACCTTTTGGTCATGTTCTGAGGCTTCTTAAAGCAGCAAAAACATTGAAAAGATAGGGAAAGCTATCGCCAAAAGGTGGTACCAGAGGGCTGCTTTCCATATCCTTCTTTAAAGGGGTACTCCACTGGCCAGTGTTCGGAAGTAAATGTTTTGAATGCTGTTTTCTCGCCAGTGGAGCACCCCTTTAAAGAATTGTCAGTGGAGCATGAATGGGCGCAAACAAAACTATATATCAATCGGCACAGCACCTCCTGCTATATAACATGATACCTGCATATTAGACTAAACTTTCAGTCTGACCGGTTCCCTTTAATAATACTTGAACCATGTGAATTGCCCTAAAAGGGAAAATATACATTTATTTATTTTTAATAACAAATGTCTCTGAAACGTCTGCACTTTGTTTCATACATTCTATGACCCAATAAAATCTGCTCCTATCTTAACTTGCTATAAACCTATTGCTTAAATAGGTGACTCAGTGCATTTACTGCCTAGTGCATAGGGAGAGGCCACCTGCAGAGCTAGATCTGTGGTAGAACTAGTCACACCTTCACTAAAGTGTAATAGTCTGACACATTAAAGTGTACATGTATCCATTCTAGGAGCTTAAATAGGAATTGCATGGATCCTTTAGGAAGATACACTGGTCATTCAGTGTCCTTACTATAGAACCATAGGCACTCATTGTACTGCCGTAAAGGTGCATCTAAAAGAGACCAGTACTTCTGGGAAACCATATGGAATGTAATTGAGCTAAATTAATGTGCCCCAAAAATCTTTCTAAAAACTTGGGAGATACAAGGAGTAACAGAATGGGCCTGCAAGTTATGGCCACTGTATTACAGATCCATACAGCACCCATTGGAACTACAGAGAAACAAATGGTATCACCATAGAAGCCTTTTTTTAGGGAACCTGTCTCATCATAAGAAAAAAAAATGCAATCTAATCTATCGTCATCATGTTATAGAGCTGAGCAGATATATATTTTTGTGGGAACAGATTCAGTGTTAAATGTAATTTATTGATTGAAATCTCTGATCTCTCTATTCTTAGGAGTCCAGTGGACAGTGTCACTCAATGATAGGACCACCCACAGGACTCCTAAGCATGGAAAGATCAGAGATTTCAAATCAATAAATGACAACCTAAAAAATGACAAGATGTAACAAATTTTATTAGATGACACATACACATAAAATCACTTAAAAGTAGCAGCAAACAGTCAGACTGCAAAAACTGACTCAGGCTGGGTTCACACTACGTTTTTGCCATACTGTTTTCAATCCGTTTTTCTAAAGAAAACCGTATGGGAAAAAAACGGATGGAACAGTATGGAAGAAAGTAAACCGTATGCGTTTTTAAACAGTATACTGTTTTTAAAAGTGCATACAGTTACGTCAGTTTTTATAGAACAAAAAACCCATACGTTTTTCAAAATTTTGTCCATTTTTAATGGGAGGGGTCTTGGGTGGGGACTTTAGGATTCAAATGCGCATGTGCAAAGTAAAAACGTATACGTTTTTCCCGTATGGAACCGCATACATGTGCGTTTCCCATTGACGTCCATATTAAAAAAAAAACTTATGCGGTTGCAGTACGGTTTTTAAACCGGAGTCAAAACTGTGGTTGACCACGATTTTGTCTCCGGTTTAAAAACCGTACTGCAACCGCATACGTTTTTTTAACATGGACGTCAATGGGAAACACACATGTATACGGTTCCATACGGGAAAACCGTATACGTTTTTACTTTGCACATGCGCATTTGAATCCTAAAGTCCCCACCCAAGACCCCTCCCATTAAAAATGGACAACATTTTTAAAAACGTATGGGTTTTTTTTCTATAAAAACTGACGGAACTGTATGCACTTTTAAAAACAGTATACTGTTTAAAAACGCATACGGTTTACTTTCTTCCATACTGTTCCATCCGTTTTTTTCCCATACGGTTTTCTTTAGAAAAACGGATTGAAAACAGTATGGCAAAAACGTAGTGTGAACCCAGCCTCACAGGAAAAGTGCCATGGTGTTGGATAAATAATAGGAAACAAATACAAAAACCACACCCTGAGGAAGCGTGACAAGCGAAATGGAGTTGGGGTGATGCCAGGCTTGGTGGGTAGGGCATGTTGGCATTGAAAATTTGGTGTATAACTTTTCTGCCCTAGCAGTGGTGAGGGTTACAGCGGGGACAGTGTGTGGGACAGTGTGTGGGCTAACCCCCCCCCCCCCCTTTTTGTGTTTAATACCCTGTTCCCCCTCCTATTCTATCATCTTGATCTCATCTACCTGTAGTCACCCACGCCACCTTTCCCTTTCCCTTCCACAGCCTTGGTATGGATTTATAGGAATTTTAATGTGTTATTTTTATTTTAGTGGGCACTATGGTCACATTGTTTTGTTCATGTATGCTATGTTATTATGTAGCTTGATGGATACAGATGTGCAATATATTACCCACATTTGATATATTTGTTTCCTATTCTTTATCCAACACCATGGCACTTTTCCTGTGAGTCAGTTTTTGCAGTCTGACTGTTTTCTGCTACTTTTAAGTGATTTTATGTGTATGTGTCATCTAATAAAATGTGTTACATCTTGTTATAATATGGCTCTGGTGTCATTTTGTAGGTTCTTTATTTAAATATATGGGACACCATGCCCTGTGCATTTGGATATGTATAAGCCCTTATTGCTGTTTATATATATAAATAAATGACAAGTTAAACTGATTTTTTACTCCATTTTTAAGACATTTTTACTTTGTTTTGGCAGCAATTTTCAAAAATTATCATAATTTTTTCTCCTGTGATTTTCCAATTGCTATAAAATTGCAACATTAGAGCCATGATTTTGGAAAAATCCCTGCAAAAAACTGCGGCCTCAGGGAAGGTGCACTGCAGCAGCAGTATATAGATGGAGCAGGGAGGGAAAGTGTGTAAGCTGCCAGGAGGCATCTAATAGGTAGACATGACATCCTGTAGTTTACAGAAAGTCAGCTAACCCAGGACAAACCACATCCTTAACCCGTTAAGGACCCAACCCAATTTTCACAGTAGGACCCGGCCATTTTTTGCACATCTGACCACTGTCACTTTAAGCATTAATAACTCTGGGATGCTTTAACTTTTCATTCAGACTTATAGACAGTTTTTTTGTGACATATTCTACTTTAAGTTTGTGGTAAAAAAAATTTCGATATTTGCATCATTTCTCGGTGAAAAATTCCAAAATTTTATGAAAAAATTTAAAATGTTGCATTTTTTTAATTTAAAGCTCTCTGCTTATAATGAAAATGAATATTCCAAATAAATTATATATTGATTCCCATATACAATATGTCTACTTTTGCATCATAAAGTTGACATGTTTTTACTTTTGGAAGACATCAGAGGGCTTCAAAGTTCAGCAGCAATTTTCACATTTTTCACAAAATTTTTTGAAGGGCCTTCATATTAGAAATAGCAGAGGAGGAGCGCCATTGAGCTTTTGGAACGAGAATGTGTTTGGAATGGAAGTCAGGGGCCATGTGTCACAAAGCCACCCGTGGTGCCAGCACAGTGGACCCCCCACATGTGACCCCATTTTGGAAACTACTCACCTCGCAGAATTTAATAAGATGTGCAGTGAGCATTTACACCCCACTGGCATTTGACAGATGTTTGAAACAGTGGGCTGTGCAAATGAAAAATTACATTTTTCATTTTCACGGACCATTGTTCCAAAAATCTGTCAGACACCTGTGGGGTGTAAATGCTCACTGTACCCCTTATTACATTCTGTGAGGGGTGTTGATTCCAAAATGGGGTCACGTGGGGGGAGGGTGTCCATTGTTCTGGCACTATGCGTGCTTTGTAAACACACGTGGCCTTCAATTCCAGACAAATTTTCTCTTCAAAAGCCCAATGGCGCTCCTTCTCTTCTGAGCACTGTAGTGCGCCTGCAGAGCATTTTATATCCACATATGGGGTATGTTCTTAATCAAAAGAAATGGGGTTAAACATTTTGGGGGGCTTTTTTCCTATTTTCCCTTGTGAAAATGAAAAATTTAGGGTAACACCAGCATTTTAGTGAAAAAAAATTATTTTCTTCATTTTCCCATCAAACTTTAAAGAAAATTCTTCAAACATCTGTGGGGTGTTAAAGGGGTTATCCAGGAAAAAACTTTTTTTTTATATATCAACTGGCTCCAGAAAGTTAAACAGATTTGTAAATTACTTCTATTAAAAAATCTTAACCCTTTCAGTACTTATGAGCTTCTGAAGTTAAGGTTGTTCTTTTCTGTCTAAGTGCTCTCTGATGACACGTGTCTCGGGAACCGCCCAGTTTAGAAGAGGTTTGCTATGGGGATTTGCTTCTAAACTGGACGGTTCCCGAGACACGTGTCATCAGAGAGTATGAGGCAACACCAGCATGTTAGTGTAAATTTTTTAATTTTTTTACACCAACAGGCTGGTGTAGCCCCCAACTTTTTCTTAGGGGTAAAAGCCCCCCAAAATTTGTAGTACAATTTCTCCTGAGTACGAATATACCCCATATATGGCCCTAAACTGTTTCCTTGAAATACGACAGGGCTCTGAAGTGAGAGAGCGCCATGCGCATTTGAGGACTAAATTAGGGATTGCATAGGGGTGGACATAGGGGGTATTCTACACCAGTGATTCACAAACAGGGTGCCTCCAGCTGTTGCTAAACTCCCAGCATGCCTGGTCAGTCAGTGGCTGTCCGGAAATGCTGGGAGTTGTTGTTTTGCAACAGCTGGAGGCTCCGTTTTGGAAACACTGCCGTACGATACGTTTTTTATTTTTATTGGGGGGGGGGGGGACCCTTTATTATGTGTTAGTGTAGTGTAGTGTTTTTAGGGTACATTTTCACTGGTGAGGTTTACGGTGAGTTTCCTGCTAGGAAAATTTGCCGCAGCTCAAACTTCAAGCAAGAAACTTACTGTAAACCTGCCCGTGTGAATGTACCCTGGGGGGGGGGGAAACCTCCAGCTGTTTTAAAACTACAACTCCCAGCATGCACTGACAGTCCGTGCATGCTGGGAGTTGTACTTTTGCAACAGCTGGAGGCACACTGGTTGGAAAACCTTCAGTTAGGTTCTGTTACCTAACTCAGTATTTTCCAACCAGTATGTTTCAAAACTACAACTCCCAGCATGTATTGATTGTCGAAGGGCATGCTGGGAGATCTAGTTATGCAACAGCTGGAGGTACGCAACTACAACTCCCAGCATGCCGAGAGAGCTGTTTGCTGTTTGGGCATGCTGGGATTTACAGTTTTGCAACATCTGGAGGGCTACAGTTTAGAGACCACTGCACAGCATTCCCAGAACACAAACTGCTGTGTAGGCATGCTAGGAGTTGTAGTTTTGCAAGATCTAGAGGGCCACAGTTTAGAGACCACTGCACAGTGATCTCCAAACTGTAGCCCTCCAGCTGTTGCAAAACTGCAAATCCCAGCATGCCCAAACAGCTGTCTGGGCATGCTGGGGGTTGTAGTTTTGCAACATCTGGAGGGCTACAGTTTAGAGACCACTGTATAGTGGTCTCCAAACTGTTGCCCTCCAGATGTTGCTAGGCAACTCACCAGCTTCCGTAGGATCCAGAGAGCCGCATCGCTGTCCTCTGCTGCCGCCGATGGGTAAGCGGACTTCGGCGCCAGTTGGTTTCTCCATTCTGCCCAGCCTACTTGGGGTGGGCACAACGGGGGAACCGAAAGTTAACCCCCCCGCCCCCGATCTGCTATTGGTCGTCGCTTCTTAACGACCAATAGCAATGATAGGAGGGGTGGCACCCCTGCCACCTCACTCCTATCCCTTCAGGGGGATCGTGGGTGTCTTGGACAACCCCGATGCCCCTTATTTTCCGGGACACCGGAGACCCGGAATCGCCGCAAATCGCCGGTGTCATCGATATCAGCAGTCACCCCGGTCCGGTCCCCGCCCAGCGCGGCAGGGACCGAAATTCCCACGGGCGTACAGGTACGCCCTGAGTCCTTAACTGGTTAAGCATTGTGATTTCCTGCGGGTCAGGTTGGTGATCACATGATCCAGTTACAGTAATAAAAGGCATGGATGCAGCTGTGCTGGAATAAAAGAGATAACACCTGTGCATGAAATGGATCAAACCCGGAGTGTTTCGTTTACCTTGTGCTTTTTATTCTCCATCAGAGCTATACACTGTCGGAGGTATGCAGTGGGAACTCCTCCAGATACCACTGTACAGGCATACAGAGGCCTCTTTGTTCGAAGGCTTTCATTGTCAAATAACATACTGCATGGTTTATGCTATTTTATGGAATGCCTCTGTGTAAAATAGTGTAGTCTGCGGTTTTATTCCATACAGCAAAAAAAATAAAAGGTATACTGACATACACCAGCTGACAGAGGCTAAATGGACACTCTTAGTCAGGTTAATGGGGGCCTGTGGATATGTTTGACATATGTTCTAGGAACTATTCTGATGTATATAGAAAATGTAAACTACAAATGCAGTGTGAAAGTAGCCTTTGCTCAGAAACAATTTCCTAGACTGGGGACCATAGTATTCCCTTTATAGACAAGAGCAGGAGCAGTTATATACACGCTTCAGGCTGCTGAATGTACAATGTTCTCATTTACTGACAACAAGTTAATATTTTGACAAAGGGGAGGAATAAAAGGGGTTATTCATACACACAGGATGGCCAAGTACAGTGCATATCGGTCTTTGGCCATCCCAAAGCATAGGAAGGAATCACCATTAGGTTAGGTTTCCACACAGGTTTTTCTGGTGTTTTTTGGGAAATCTGCCACTGCAGTTTTTGAGCCAAAGCCAGAAGTGTATTCAAAAGGAATGGAAAATATAAAGGAAAGACTTCTACTTCTCCATACTTCTGGCTTTGGCTCAAAGACTGCACTGACAGTTTTCCAAAAAACACCAGAAAAAAACAGAACATAGCCTTCTCGTGATTTTAAAAAAAAAAATAAAGTCCAGAAAAGTTGGGCAAAATAAGACACGGCAACTCACCCATCAGACGACTGTAACAAAATTATGTATTCCGGCATCGGAGCAAAATCAACAGAGGAGCGACACGCTACAGCATAGTGGACAGGGGGTGAGTGGAGCAGGTGCAGGGACAGGCAACGTCCGTTTCACGTCAAATGACGCTTCTTCCGGCCAACGTCTGTTTCACATCAAATGACGCTTCTTACGGCCAACGTCCGTTTCACGTCAAATGACGCTTCTTTCGGCCAAAGTGCGTTTCACGTCAAATGACGCTTCTTCCGGCCTGAGGCCGGAAGAAGCGTCATTTGACGTGAAACGGACGTTGCCTGTCCCGGCTCCACTCTCCCCCTGTCCACTATGCTGTAGCGTGTCGCTCCTCTGTTGATTTTGCTCCATGCCAGAATAAATAATTTTGTTACAGTCGTCTGATGGGTGAGCTGCCGTATCTTATTTTGCCCAATTTTTCTGGACTTTCTTTGCCTTCCACTATTAGACACTGAGCACCTCCCGTGACCTGTAGTACTTGACCGCTACAGACTCCAGTGGCTTGTTACATTTTCGAGTCAAGTGAATTAACCCTTGCAGTGCCTGGTTTCCCTCTTCTGCATTCATCAAAAAAATAAATACAACTAAGAATTTGACATACAGGTTAAGTGAACAATATTCATGCAGAGGATCACACACATTAACATTACCTTTTGAACCTGGTAAATCTGTACAAGAGGAAAGAAGAGAGAATACAGTAGTCAGAAATAACATGGAAGAGCAATGAAAAAAAAAAAAACAGCTCCTTTGGATACTGCACTTGAGCAATAAACATTACAGAAACAATGCAGACAACATGAAGGGTTAGGTTCTCAGTCCCAGATAAAGTAACATTCTCCCATTAAAGAATACCTGTCACCAAACTAAACTTTTAATATATTGTTCCTTATGCAATTATAAGACACTTTGCTATTTACTTGCTGTTAAAATTCTCAACCTTTAGATGTTTTTAATGCGATTGAAAAAACTGCCACTAGGTGGCTCTGTTCTGTTCCCTGCGCAAGTCAAACAGTTAGTTTGGTCTCCACGCGGACTTGCAGAAGTCCAAACTCAGGAAGTGCATGCGGGGCATGGCGAGGCACAGCTCCTGCACGCTTCAGTGACATCACGCCTGCTGGGGAACGCCCATTTTCTCCTGCCAGGAGCTCAGACAATGAGAGCAAGGGGAAAGGTACGATACAGAGCTTTTTAAAGCTCAAAACAAAACAAAAAAACTTAAGGGCAGGAGGGGTGTTAGGAGTAGTTAGGGAATATAATCTGAGTTAGTTTAGAAAATATGGTTTGGTGACAGGTACAGAGTGAAAATGTGTATTATATGCTGCAGCCTTACACAGTAAAGCTTCTACTTGAAGTCCTGCTACTGCTGGAACCCTGAGATATTAAAATATGTAAGCCAAAGGCAGGAGGTGTGGGCAGCCTGAAGCTCATACACTCAGGATTGGCAGCATGTAGAGTACAGTTTAGGTCAGGCTGGCACGTGACTATCCTAGAGTATACCACCATGTCTGTGATTTGAGAAGAGGCCCACAGGCTGTGCTGACAACTCCTGTTACAAGTAACCAGAGCTTTGGGAGTAAGGGCAGGAGATGTGCCTCAGCCAAAATGTCCATTTCCAGCCCTGCACTAAACCTGATTACAATGCGCTCACAATGTGAAAACACTTAACTTATTATTCCCATAAACAGGAAGGCAGCTAAGTGTTTCTTATTCATAGGATCTGGCATAAGAACACATACTATATTCAAATTACTGTAACTATAGAACCTATTTTACAGAATAAATCTCCAGACATGGCCGGTCATCTGGTCATAAGAGGTCCCATATTACAATGCTGTCTAGTGGATTTATAAAACTCCCAGAGCACTTAAGTCATGGCGAAAAAGCTGAGGATAAACATAGATGGGTAACTCAGTCCCTACCTGTGTGTGTACATAGGGATTCTGCTAATGACTTAAATGGCCACTATCACCAAAACTATATTTTTTAAAACAATAGAACCATAGAAAATAAGTATATTTCTAATACTATTTCATTATTTTTCCCCAGTTTCCCTTAGAAAACTGCTTCTATAAAAGTGGCCACTAGAGGTCCTCATAAAATGTCCCCCACCTGTTACTATGGTCTTTCCGATGTTCGCAACATCAAGTCGGAATACAAGAAGTGAGGGGGAGGCCTGTGTGAAGATCTCCCAACACAGAGAGCAGAGGAGAGCAGGCAGTGTGTGAGCTGCTATGATTGGCTGAGGGGAGGCCACACCCCCTCACACCCCCCCCCCCCCCCCAGCTCTCAGCAACATGAAGAAGGAGAGTGATTCAGTGCAGAGCTCAGTTCACAGCATAGAGGAGAAGGAGCAGAAGTGTGACAGCATGTTCAGCCTTATACAGCTCATGTACCCCAGGAGTAAGGAGATGAGGAGGGGGTTTGTTACAGTGTGCCAGCCCAGTAGTAAGGCGATGGCAAGGGGAGGGGATTTGTTCCAATGTGCACCTCAGTAGTAAAAAGATGGCATGAGGAGGAGGTTTGTTACAGTGTCTCATCCCAGTAGTAAGGAGATGGCATGAGGAATGGGGTGTTACTGTGTGTTATCAGTGTGTCACCCCAGTAGTAATGAGATTACATAAGGAGGGGGTTTGTTACAGTGTGTCACCCCAATAGTAAGGAGATTACTACTGGGGTGACACACTGTAACAAACCCCATCCTCATGTAATCTCCTTACTACTGGGGTGACACACTGTAACAAACCCCCTCCTCACGTAATGAGATTACATGAGGAGGGGGTTTGTTACAGTGTGCCACCCCAGTATTAAGGAGATTACATAAGGAGGAGGTTTGTTACAGTATTTCACCCCAGTAGTAGGCATGGGAAAGCTGGATAACATACATGTTGACAGCCATATTGCTTGTCGCTTAGCTTTACTACATAGTAGAGGCATGCATTGGGATTGGAATCCCGCAGGACCGAACCCAAAACGGGTGGGCGGTCAGAAGGCTGCTTCAGGTGGGCGGTCAGGCACAAATTCCGCAATATCCTGCACCACCATGGCAGCCTCAATATAAGTCCGACTCAGTAACTATCTCACTGTGCTCCTCCCATTCCTGTCTGCTTCCCAGCCGCCACCGCACCGCCATTTTGTGGAGCGCTCAGCCTTCCCTGGAGGATCGTCTACTTTGTACACCATCTTCTCCTGCCGGCCTGGTAGGTCAGAGCTGCCACCAATGTAACTCACAATTCACATACAGAATGCGCTGTGCTGCGATCCTCCCAGCCAGGGCCTCTGCCTGCACTGCTATTCACATGTGGGTAAGTGCACTGCAGAGTATTGCACCCTAGCGTCTTCTATGGACCCTAGTGTACAATGCTCTGCAGTCACATACACCCCCCACATGTGTATAGCAGTGTGTGTAGTGTGCATTCCTATACAGGTGGGGGTATGTGCAGAGCATTGCATCGGTCGGTGACCCAGGGCCTCCAAGTCTGCACAGTCACTGCTATTCACATCTGTACATACACTACAGTGCAATGCTCTGCACATACCTCCCAGTGTGTGTACTACACACACTGTTATCCATGGGGAGTATGTGCAGAGCATTGCACCCTAGTGTCTGTAAATTCCTATGTTAGCGGACGGGATTGGACAAAAAAAAAAAAAAATCATAGGGAGCAGGCTGGAGCAGGATTGAAAAACCAGTCCTGCACAGGGTTCTACAGAGAAGCCCCCTGAGGAAGGAGCTAAAGCTGGCTTGGGGTTCGGGACAATACCTACATATACAGCATGGGTGAGTAACAGGTAGAGCTGGGCGGTATACCGGTTCATACCGAACACCGGTGTGTTTTTTGTCTTACGATATGAATTTTACATATACCGCAATACTGTTTCCATAGCAACCAACTCCAATGCGTGATGGCGTAGAGAAACGTCTGGTCGCACAGAGTCTCTGGAAAGTGTAGTCTGAGCCGCACTGAACTGACTGTGAGGAGCTGGGAGGGGACTACAACTCACGGCGGACACGTGACTTCCGGACAAGCGCAGGAAACTCGAGCAGAACTGCGGAGACATGGAGGAGAGTTACCAGGCGGCCTGACCGAGACCCCAGGTACCATGGTGAGGCCCCCAATGACGGGGAAACTCGAGCAGAACTGCAGAGACATGGAGAAGAGTTACCGGGTGGCCTGACCGTGACCCAGGGTACCATGGTGAGGACCCCCGACCACCTTACACTATACTGAGGAACCCTCCCCCCCGACCACAAATACCGTTAAATACTGTGAAACCGCCATAAATTTGAAAATTACCGTGATATACATTTTTGGTCATAACACCAAGCTCTACTCTACTACATAGTGTATTAGGAGAACAGCAGGCAAACACCAGTAATCCTTCTTCCTCTCTGTGTAACATGTCCAGCATAAAACCAGAGAAGAAAGGGTTACAGAGAAGAATGTGGTGATTGGCTGACAGCTCAGTGACACACAGTGAGGGAGGAAGTTCAGTCATGTACAGTGAGGGCAAATGAGGAACACAACCCCTGCCTGAGAGAAGATAGAAATTCAGTGTGATCTGATATAAGCTGATTTTAAAAGAAATACAGAAGCTAGACACATAAAAATTATATGTACATGATCAGGATGAGGTACTGAGTAACATAACTATTATTTTTCTGTGATATGATAGATACGCTTTAAGCTGATCTGTGTGGTGAACGGGAAGAATCACTATTCTTATTCCTATTGGAGAGAATAGACCTACTGTACTGTAACCAAACCAACATATCCAGCCAGAGTGCATAAGAGACATACAACTCTATTACAGAATATCTCAAAACGTTGTGTTTTACAGTCTTAGGCAATGACAGTTGTAACAAGAGTGCTGATTAATTCCCCCAGCCAGGCCTTTATATAATTCATGCTTCCCTTTATCCACCTGCACTATATACCAGGAGTGTGCAATGTCATTTATATGTGAATAGATTTAGGTGCTCCCTCAAATAAAACTTAACATACATACAAATATATATAGTTCATTTTTGAACAGCTACTATCCTGATCAGTCTACCCACAGACTCATATGTGATCATTGTATACTACCACAAGACCAAGTAGACATTAAGTCTAAAATAATTCCTTTATTTGCATTCCATTTAAAAACATGTTTCATAAATGTAGATGTTCGCAAAATAAGTAGCATTAGTTTAAAGTACAGCATGGGTCACGTACATCAAATATGCACTAGAAAAATATATGCATACATTTCCTGGTGCATATTTGATGTATATGACCCATGCTGTACTTTAAACTAATGCTACTTGTAGCTGGTTATTTGAATTTACCTTGAGATACTTGGATATGTGATGCTGGTTTTGGCATATTAGTGTCTGTAATTTTGCGAACATCTACATTTATGATACATGTTTTTAAATGGAATACAAATAAAGGAATTATTTAGACTTAATATCAACTTGGTCTTGTGGTAGTATACAATAGTTGTTTATATCAAGTTGCTCTACTATGGTAGATAATGAGAGTCCAATGATATTGCCATAGCACTATGCATATTAATAGGGGCAATAGTCGGCATAGTCGGTTGGCGCTACATAGTATAACATCGTATGTGATGATGTGTATATGTTAGTGGAGGTCCAACTACAAAAGACAGTCAAATAGTATAAATATAATATAAGTCTATTTTTTCAGTTCATAAAAATTTTTAAAAAAAACTAACAAAAAAAACATCAAGTTTAACCTAGTTTGACCCTACAGTGTTGGTCCAGGGAAAGGCAAAAAAAAAAAAATTTATTATTGAGGTTGATGCCAACTGATTCCTCCGTCACATATGGCAATAAGAATAAATCTCTGTATCAACATTCTATCTCCAGGTATATAAGAACCATAGTAAGCACAAGATGCCTCTTTGGTTCTTTATGGCTTCACTTGGAGACCAGCTGTCTACCCTTTATTATTGCCCCGTGCCAGTACCAATACCATATCACGTGCAGGTCACCTCCATGTGTTTGTCCCTGGAAAGGATACTTCTTGCAACGTACATACTACATTATCTTCACCAACTCTTCAGCATGTAAGACAGCTCCAAGAGGAAGAGCCCTTTAGGCTGGGTTCACACCACGTTTTGTTAAATACGGTTCCCGTATACGGCTGGGAGGAGGGGGGCGGGGCTTAATCGCGGCGCCCGCACTCAGCCGTATTCGGGAACCGTATTTAATGCATGTCTATGAGCCGACCGGAGTGAACCGCAGCCACCGGTCAGCTTCGTTTTCGGCCGCATGCGGTTTCCCGACCGCAGGCAAAAACGTGGTCGACTGCGTTTTTGCCTACGGTCGGGAAACCGCATACGGCCGAAGCTGACCGGAGGCTACGGTTCACTCCGGTCGGCTCATAGACATGCATTAAATATGGTTGCCGAATACGGCTGAGTGCGGGCGCCGCGATTAAGCCCCGCCCCCTCCTCCCAGCCGTATACGGGAACCGTATTTAACAAAACGTGGTTTGGCAGGGGGTGAAAGAGTTAGTTTTGTGAGTGAGCTCATTCACTATTCACATTTGAAAAGAGACAAAAGTAGAACTGTTGTCCATAGTAACCAATAATTTGGATTTACATGGTGCCCTCACCTCAGTGTTAAATCAGAAATATTTTGCGTTGATTTATATTGGCTAAGCTATTTTGTTGAAAGGGGCACTCCTGTTGAAAACATTTTATTTTTTAAATCAACTAGTGCCAGAAAGTTTAACAGATTTGTAAATTACTTCTATAAAAAAATCTAAATCCTTCCAGTACTCATCAGCTGCTGTATGCTCCACAGGACGGTCTTTTCTTTTTTTTTTTGTTTCTTCTTAATTTCTTTTCTGCTGACACCTCTGTCCATGTCAGGAACAGTCCAGAGCAGGAGAGGTTTGCTATGGGGATTTGCTCCTACTCTGGACAGTTCCCGACATGGACAGAGGTGTCAGCAGAGAGCACTGTGGTCAGACAGAATATAAATTAAAAAAGAAAAGAACTTCCTGTGGAGCATACAGCAGCTGATAAGTACTGAAAGGATTAAGATTTTTAAATAGAATTAATTTACAAATCTGGCACCAGATGATATAAAAAAAAATATATGTTTTCCACCGGAGTACCCCTTTAATGTCTGTTACAAAACTTTTCCTTTGTTCTTTTCCCTCAGTGATAAGTATTGGTTCTAGAAGGCTGCATAAAAGGTAAAGCACTGCTTCTAATGAGACATGTAAACAAAACAGTAACATTCCAGTATGTGCCATTAACTTCATGACAAAGTAATAAAATCTGTCAAGAAGCACGGTGTTTAGAAAGTGTTCTAGAAGATTTAGAGATGTAGAAGTGTTCTAGAAGGCAGAGCCAGACATTGACATTGAGTTATTCATATAGACAGTGATCCACCAAAATGTCACTATTAAAATTGTATTTGGCTTGGTAAAAGGTGTATGTATAGTGATAATTCTTTATGCCTGTACAGTATACATCAGTGTAGGGCAGTGGTCTCAAACTGTGGCCCTCCAGATGTTTCAAAACTTCAATTCCCAACATGCCCGGACAGCCAACGGCTGTCTGGGCATGCTGGGAGTCGAAGTTTTGCAACATCTGGAGGGCCACAGCTTGAGACCACTGGTGTAGGGAGATGTCTGGAGTCAAAACTAATGTGCTGCATGCCATACAGAAAAGCATGTGATCATTTCTCATAACAGTGAAGTATAAAACGTGTGATGGGGGTCTAGGTGGTCCTATCCATATTTCCTGAGCTCGGAAGATTAGTACTTTCCCAACTACTTGGACAGTGAACGAAAACCCAACATATGTTCTTATACGATGTGATTCTTGCTTTGATCACTATACTGACCAGCTGTTTTTAAAGTTTTATTAACCCCTTAACGACCACGGACATATATTAACGTCCGTGGTCAGCTCCCGATCTGTGAAGCGCGCTCAGGAGCTGAGCGCGCTTCGTATCTGCGGGGTCCCAGTTGCTATCAGCACTCGGGACCCGCGGCTAATACTGGACATCACCGATCGGGCTGATGACTGGTATTAACCCTTTAAACGGGAGAATATGCTGGCAGTTAGCTCAGCGGAGTTGTTCGGGACCGCCGCTGTGAAATCGCGGCATCCCGAACAGCTGAAAGGACAGCTGGAGGCTCCCTACCTGTCTCCACTCTGTCCTATTGGCGTTTGATTGCTCAATTCTGGATCTCAGGCTTGGAGCAATCAAGCACAGATAACACTGATCAATGCAATGCTATGGCATAACATTGATCAGTACCTACAATCAATGTGCTGCATGTTATAGCCCCTAAGAGGCTATAACATTGCAAAAAAAAAAAAAAGCTAATAAATATGATTTAACCCCTTCTCTAATAAAAGTTTGAATCAAGCCCCTTTTCCTGTTTAAAAAAATAAATAAATAAATAATAAACGTGGTATTGCTGCATGCGTAAATGTCCGAACTATAAAAATATATAGTTAATTAAACCGCACAATCAATGGCGTATGTGCAAAAATAGCACACAAAGTCCAAAATAGCATATTTTTGGTCACTTTTTATATATAAAAAAAAATGAATAAAAAGCGATCAAAAAGTCTGATCAAAACAAAAATGGCACCGATAAAATCTTCAGATCACGGTGCAAAATATGAGCCCTCACATTGTCCCGTACGTGGAAAAATAAAAAAAAGTTAAAGGTCAGAAGAAAACATTTTTAAACATATTAATTTTCATGCATGCAGTTATGATTTTTTTCAGAAGTACGACAAAATCAAACCTATATAAGTAGGCTATCATTTTAATCGTATGGACCTACAGAATAAAGATAAGGTGTTATTTTTACCAAAAAATGTACTGCGTAGAAACGGAAGCCCCCAAATTTACAAAATGGCGTTTTTTCTTCAATTTTGTCGCAAAATGTTTTTTTTTTTTGTTTTCGATGTAGATTTTTGGGTAAAATTAATACTGTCACTGCAAAGTAGAATTGGTGGCGCAAAAAATAAGCCATCATATGGATGTTTAGGTGCAAAATTGAAAGGGTTATGATTTTTAAAAGGTAAGGGGGAAAAGACGAAAGTGCAAAAACGAAAAAAAACAGTTGGTCCCTAAGGACACAATTACATGACTAATACGGAATCCATGTGGAATCTGCATCTGAAATACAAGCTATTTTCTAAGTGGTTTTTAAAACAGGTGCAGATTTTGATGTGGATGTTTAATCTTCAATGAATTTCAATGGAAAAATGCCATGTGGAAACATACCCTGATGTGTCATGTTTAGGCTATTTTCACACGGCAGAATTTCTGCACGGAAATCTGTATGAAAATCCAGCAGTTAATTCTGCAGAAATTAATTGCCCATTTACTTCAAGGAATTCCTGCAGCAGAAATTCAGCTGTGTGCATGGGACAGTGGAATCCCATTGAAGTGTCATGGTTATAAATTCATGCAGAATTTTCACACGGAATTCCATGCAGAAATTCTGGCATGTGAACATAGCCTAGGCAGCTTTTACAAAGTTTGAGCGGCTTCCACATGGAATCTGAATGCATTCTGCATGAATTTGGCAGAAATTAAGCCTTACTGACTTCAATGGGATTCTGCAGGTGAAGTCCGGAAAAATCTAAGACCAGAAATTCTGCTCTGTGAATGACATTGCGGAATCCCATTAAAGTTAATGAGCAATAAATTAAGGCGAAATTCGGCACAGAAAATTTATGTAGAATTCTACAAAGAATTTCTGTTGTGTGAAGAACACGTCTATGTTCCAGTTCAACACTGCAACTTTCCCATAGATTGTAAGCAATTCCACCAAAATTGGACAATTCACCCAACATTCATATAGTGGCCCAGATTTATCAATTGCTTGAAACTGTCTGGTTTGGCCCATAACAACCAATCACAGCTTATCATTTATATCATAAAGGAGTAATCCGGTTTAGAACATTTCGGTGCCATAATCCCCGCATATAAAACAACAAACTGGACTCGCCTGCAGCCACTCTTGGTGCCCTGGTATCTGCTCCAGTCCTCTAGTGCAGTCTTCTAGATGCCAGTGGTAACTACTGATAAGCAAATCACCGGCCCCAGCAGTGTCCCGCCATGGCCAGCCATAGGCTGAGCGGCAGTGTGATGCATTGACCACCAACACTGGCTCACCAGAGGACTGGAGCTGCGATACTGGGCACTGAGGTCGCAGGTGAATCCAGTTTGTTATTTTATATGCCGGGAGCCCAGGGATGAAGGCAACAAAAATTTCTAAACAGGACTACTCCTTTAGGGTGCATTCACATGTGCGTATTTTTGCTGCAGATCTGCTGCAGATTTGTTTCTGCAAATTTTGCTGCCCATTAAAGTCAATGGGCAGCAAAATCTGCAGCAGCAAGATCTGCAGCAAAAATACGCACGTGAACACACCCTTAAGGAGCTTTGGTAAAATGTAAGCTCAGTTGTGAATGGTCAATGTGAATGGCTAGCTATAGCATTGTTAGTAAAATAACAACCAAATGAAACATTAAAAAGAATGTAATTGGGACAAAAGAATACTTTCTAAATACAGTAAGATATGAGATGTTCAAACTTCCTGCTTCTACAACAACTTACTTGGCTAAATTTCATAAAACTCAGAACTGAGAATGTGCCCCCTCCACAGACACAGGTCTACTGCCAACAATACACCACAAAATAGTATTGTTAGCAACTTACATGGAACTTGGCATTAGGTGAATAGCATTGTGTTTTATTACTTTACTACTGTACCTTCAATGGACATGAAGTGTACACTATTCACATACAATTTTATACACATGGCAGCATTCTGGACATATAGGCGTCATGGTAACTAGGGGTTCTTCACCGGAGGGCAAAAAACAGACACACGAGGGGGCACAACTCAGGTAATCTACATTCACAACCACAGAGACACATACTAAAAGTCTACACATGTGGCTTAGCAGACTGGATGAGTTTTTACAGTGCAGGTAAAAAGGTAAAAGAGACACCTTGCTGCCAACACACAGATGTAGCGCCCCCTTAGTGCCTCAAAGTAATAGTGCTCCCCTAGGACTGCACACCGAAAACTTGTCTTCTGCACATTAATATTGCCCCCACACATTGACAGTGCAGTTATACTGCCTCTTCACAGTGACAGTGACTCCACACAGTTGATGTTTCTCCATACAGAAAATGCCTTCTGTGGCTTACAAGTGTGTATGGTGGGGCCAGGAGCTTAGGGCCCTTGTTCCACCATAGTATTTAACAAAACATCTGTGTCCTGTGGCCATGGATATAGTAGAAAAGAGAGCATATAACCCCCACTGCATCCAGTAAGAGGGTTCTCTGCCCCCCTGCAAGCTTGGCCTCTGGTGTGAAGAGGTCTTCATAAACCTAATAGCCTGCAGCCCATGATTTTAGGATTATTCTATATTTTCACCTCTTTCTGCTGTCTCTCCAGTTCCTTCATACGAATCTCTCGGGCTTCAGCTCGTGCTGCCCTCTTGGCCGCCAAACGTGCCTCTGCCTGTGGAAACCAACAAAATAAAACTTTTAGACAACATTTTTTAGACAATATACTTAATTCATTTAGAAGCATTATAAAGCCCTTTGTGTGTATCAAGAGAAATATTGAATAGTGTCCATTTTGCTTCCCTCATCTCCTACTAGAACCAGTTCTATTAGGCTAGGTTCACACTGTGGAATTTCTGGGCAGAATTTCTGCTGAAGATTAAGCCGGCAGCACTAGGACTGTGCAGACTGCATTGCCGTCCCCATAGATGTCAATGCATTTCTGAGCAGATCTCCCAAAAGATCCACCCAAAAATGCATTGCTGTCTATGGGGATGGCAATGCAGTCCGTGCGGTCTTAGTGCCACCAGCTAAATCTCTGACAGAAATTCTGCCAAGAGATTCCGTAGTGTGAACCTAGCCTTAAACTTTATTTTTTTATGCATAAAAAAACAGCTTTAGGGTGCGTTCCCACACGGCGTATAGGCAGCATATTTGACGCTGCGGAAAATTTATGGCAGCAGCGGGAAATGCGCTGCGTATTCCTTGCTCACTATACACACAGGGCTTTCCGGCAGCAGCCCTATGTGTGTAGTGATTTTAGAGGCGAGACCGTGTGCCGGCGTGAATGTGACGCGCAGCTCCGCCTCCAAAACTCAATACCCACATAGGGCTGCCGCCGGAAAGCCCTGTGTGTATAGTGAGCGAGGGATACGCAGCGTATTTCCTGCTGCTGCCATAAATTTTGCGCAGCGTCAAATACGCTGCCTATACGCCCTGTGGGAACGCACCCTAAACAAGCACATACAAATAACTATAATGTTCAAATACCAAGCAGTAAAACAAAGCAAACTACATACAATTAAAAGAGAGACAATCGACAATATACAAATAAATGTATAATCTGTAAGAAATATACGGGCAAGTGGTTAGGAATTAGGTAGTCATCTCTGTTCCCACATGACAATTATGGATAACTTTTTGCTGTGGCTTTTGAGCACTTTTTTTGGTAAAAAAAAACAAAAAACTACAGATTAACAAATTACAGCAAAACACAGGAGCAAAACTACAAGATAACACGTCTGAATACAGCCTTAGTTGGTGAAACACTTTCAAGAATTCTACTATTAGACAAGTTTAAAAAAATATATACCGTATATACTCGAGTATAAGCCGACCCGAATATAAGCCGAGGCCCCTAATTTCACCCCAAAAACCCAGGAAAAGTTATTGACTCGATTATAAGCCTAGGGTGGGAAATACATCATCCCCCTGTCATCATCCAGACCCCCGTCATTAACACCCTCATCATCATCAACCTGTCATCATCATTACCCTGTCATCATCCCCCCCTTCATCATTACCCTGTCATCATCCCCCCTTCATCATTACCCTGTCATCATCCCCCCCCTTCATCATTACCCTGTCATCATCCCCCCCTTCATCATTACCCTGTCATCATCCCCCCTTCATCATTACCCTATCATCATCCCCCCCCTTCATCATTACCCTGTCATCATAGCAGACCACCCCCTTCATCATCACCGCTTGTCAATGTCTGATTTAACAGTGGTCTTCAACCTGCGGACCTCCAGATGTTTCAAAAATACAACTCCCAGCATGCCCGGACAGCAGGCGGCTGTCCGGGCATGCTGGGAGTTGTAGTTTTGAAACATCTGGAGGTCCACAGGTTGAAGACCACTGAGGGCGGAGAGTTCACTCAAGTATAAGCCGAGGGGGGTGTTTTCAGCACGAAAAATCGTGCTAAAAAAACTCGGCTTATACTCGAGTCTATACAGTATAAATTTATTTTTATAAAAAATAACTATACCTGTAAATTCTGTGGGATTTAAATTGAACAAATACAAATTCAGTCATTAATTTTATTTCTAAGACATAAAATGAATAGCCTTGTGCATTCTGAGGTATCTGCTTAGTCATGATGCTCCACATTATAAATCCATGTGGTGTATGCATTAATAATATCCCCCACCTTATAGTGAGATAACAAAGAAGACCCCTACAGTGCACATGCAAAGAGTAGCAGAAACATAACACAATTGTAGTATAGGAAGCCCACCCGTCCTCACATCTCATTAAACACGGAATTTTATTACTCAACATAAATATGTGACACTGTTTGCGGTGAATTGTTAACAGAAATACATTCTAAGGAGCTTACAATATTATCCATAGAACTGGATTTCCCTCATAAATCAGTTCTTGCATAAGCATATAAAAGTATATACAGGAATACTGTGGTAGAAATCTGACCAACAACTTAACATCTGTAGACTTGCGGTGCCAACCTATTAACACATTGTCACATGGATGTTTTTGGGGATTATTACAGTTGTGTGTTCCAAGCATCTGTCTATTATGAAGACACTGGACTACAGCTGGCATATGCCCGACTGATGACTTTCCTAACTTAAAGGGAATCTGTAAGATGCAATTCTGTTCCAAACTGCTGGTATATTAAAGATAGTTGTTAGGGCAAGGAGATACAGGGGGCTTTCATATAAACAGAGTATTTAGTCAGCCACCAATTGTGTAAGTTCTCCCACTTAAAAAGATGAGAGAGGCCTGTAATTTTCATCATAGCTATACCTCAATTATGAGAGACATCATGAGAAAAAAACATTTTTAAAGAATTTGAAAATTATGGTGGAAAATAAGTATTTGGTCACCTACAAACAAGCAAGATTTCTGGCTCTCACAGACCTGTAACAACTTCTTTAGGAGTCTCCTCTGTCCTTCACTCATTACCTGTATTAATGGCACCTGTTTAAACTTGTTATCAGTATAAAAGACACCTGTCCACAACCTCAAACAGTCCCACTCCAAACTCCACTATGGCCAAGACCAAAGAGCTGTCGAAGGACACCAGAAACAAAATTGTAGACCTGCATCAGGCTGGGAAGACTGAATCTGCAACACGTAAGCAGCTTGGTGTGAAGAAATCAACTGTGGAAGCAATTATTAGAAAATGGAAGACATACAAGATCACTGATAATCTCCCTCGATCTGGGGCTCCACGCAAGATCTCACCCCCGTGGTGTCAAAATGATCACAAGAACAATGAGAAGAAATCCCAGAACGCACGGGGGTCCTAGTGAATGACCTGCAGAGAGCTGGGTCCAAAGTAACAAAGGCTACCATCAGTAACACACTGCACCGCCAGGGACTCAAATCATGCATTGCCAGACGCGTTCCCCTGCTTAAGCCAGTACATGTCCTGGCCCGTCTAAAGTTTGCTAGAGAGCATTTGGATGATCCATAAGAGGATTGGGAGAATGTCATATGGTCAGATGAAGCCAAAGTAGAACTTTTTGGTAAAAAGTCAACTACTTGTGTTTGGAGGAGAAAGAATGCTGAGTTGCATCCAAATAACACCATACCTACTGTGAAGCATGGGGGTGGAAACATGCTTTGGGGCTGTTTTTCTGCTAAGAGACCAGGACGACTGATCTGTGTAAGGAAAAGAATGAATGGGGCCATGTATCATGAGATTTTGTGTGAAAACCTCCTTCCATCAGAAAGACCATTGAAGATAAAACATGGCTGGGTCTTTCAGCATGACAATGGTCCCAAACACACCACCCCGGGCAACCAAGGAGTGACTTCGTATGAAGCATTTCAAGGTCCAGGAGTGGCCTAGCCAGTCTCCAGATCTCAAGCCCATAGAAAACCTTTGGAGGGAGTTGAAAGTCCGTGTTGACCAGCGACAGCCCCAAAACATCACTGCTCTAGAGGAGATCTGCATGGAGGAATGGGCCAAAATACCAGCAACAGTGTGCGAAAACCTTGTGAAGAGAGGATTAATGTTTTAATCACAGACTGTACCAGATACCTTTTCTAGTCAGTACACCGAGTGCCCAAGCTGCAGCACGGCACCGTGGTACACTAGACAGTAACGAAAAACCAATAGTCTGCATGGCAGACATTTGTATGATATTATAGGAATTAACTGGATACAGTACTGATAATTTTAAACACCACTGCTAATTAGAAGCAATAGATGTGCAACTTTCTAGTTTGGACACTATTTTAATGAGCGCAATTAAAAGTTAATTTTTATGGGGGATTTCTAGTCAGGGTTAATCCTGAGGGGATTTATTCCCCAAGTAGGTTTTGTGGAACTTAAATTGGCCCAGAAACCCCTAGGGGATTTATTTTGTGGCACAAAACCTTGTGAAGACTTACAGAACGTTTGAACTCTGTCATTACCTACAAAAGGGTATATAACAAAGTATTGAGATTAACTTTTGTTATTGACCAAATACTTATTTTCCACCATAATTTGCAAATAAATTCTTTAAAAATCAGATGTGATTTTATGGATTTTTTTCTCATTATGTCTCTCATAGTTGAGGTATATGATGAAAATTACAGGCCTATGATGAAAATTACAGGCCTCTCATCTTTTTAAGTGGGAGAACTTTTACAATTGGTGGCTGACTAAATACTTTTTTGCCCCACTGTATATCTCTGTGTATCCATAACATGGGGAAAAAAAAAAGGTTTAATGCTCTGGTGCCAAGTGTCAAAGAGGCATTCTTAAAAAGTACCTGCCATCAACTAAACTGTCCCTAATTCCCCCCACCACCCCCCAATCTGTCCCTGTCCTGACACTGACTGACTCTATCCCTGCCTTTATTTATTTTAAAACGGTATTTAAATACCTTTTTGCCATTCAGTGGAGCTGCTATAGCTCCTGCCGTGAGCTAGGGCAGAAGGGGGCGTGGCCCGGCAGGCGCAACGTCATCTGAGACCTGCCAGGGCTCACTTCCGCCCTTCTAATGTAAATTAATTGCAGAACTATAGAAGACCTCGATCAAACGAGGGAGAAGGCAGACCTGATCCTTTCGTCTTGCAGAGCAGCGCTGCACTGACATTTGGCCAGCACGCGTCGGCTCTCCTGCTCAGGGGGCAGAGCCTGATGAAGTGGCCGGCCAGTCAGGAGCATGCCCTGCTGTGCTTCGAGCACAGCGTCCGCTCACGCCTGTCTAATTGACAGGCAGGGAGTTGCGCTGGGCTCATAACGTGTCCAGGCAGCAGTCTGCAATTTTGGACTCATGCCAGGCCGGCATGAGACCGAAATCTATACAAAGGCTTGCGGCCAGGGACTGCTAGGGAGACCCCTAGTGGTCACTTTTTCAAACCATAAAAAAAAATAAAAAGGAAGCACATTTTTTTATTAAAACCAATGTAAAAGTTGGTCATTTAAACGCGGTCATCTAAACGGGTGCATGCACTATTTCTCCCGTTACTATCTTCCATCACAAAATAAAGGCCGTTATTAATAACGGGTTAAAACAGCTATTAGAAAAATCCCATAGACTATAATTAGAGATGAGCGAACTTATAGTAAATTCGATTCGTCACGAACTTCTCGGCTCGGCAGTTGATGACTTATCCTGCATAAATTAGTTCAGCTTTCAGGTGCTCCCGTGGGCTGGAAAAGGTGGATACAGTCCTAGGAAAGATTCTCCTAGGACTGTATCCACATTTTCCAGCCCACGGGAGCACCTGAAAGCTGAACTAATTTATGCAGGATAAGTCATCAACTGCCGAGCCGAGAAGTTCGTGACAAATCGAATTTACTGTAAGTTCGCTCATCTCTAATTATAATCCTAACGGCCGTATAGGATTTTGTAACTGCCGTTTTACAGCTGATTTTCAGACAGAACTTCGAACGGATCTTTAAAACGGGGCCTAAGAATACAGTTTAAGGAGGGACCAAACAAGCAGGAAGAAGACGGGCAAACCTCCTCCCAGACACTTCCCAGGTGTCACAGCTCAGTTTTAGAGTACGAAATTGTAACAATTTTTTTTATTGGCCTGCTCTTTTTATAGGAAGAGTAGTGCTGCATGCTGCGCTATTCTTCCTGCCAACCTAATATTATCACCTGCAATGCCTATAAAAGTAAAATGAAAAGACTACAATACAGCAATAAAAACTGCTTCATCTTCTATAAAGATTAAGTTTGTATGAGATTAATAAAACGGTGTTCAAAAGTGAACACAGATGAGAGTGAACAGTTACATGTAATGCCATGCCATAGGTGTGTATGACCCACATACTGAGACTAATACAAGGTTGTATCACATTCTAATGTCTCAGCACATGGGGATTGTACCATTGTGGACCAGCAATACACAGCAATGCCTTCCTCTGTTCTGCTATCCTGTAATGAACGGAGGGTGCTCAATACACACTGCTGTCTTAGGTAATAGGGTCAGCTCCCCTCCCTGTTCTCTTATGCACAGAACCTTCTCTTGGGCAGTCTTTGGAGCCGTCATTCCTAGGTGATCACATCAGTTCCACAAAATGTGTTTCCGAATAATAATATGAAAAAAAATTGAAAAAAAAAAAGTGTACTTCTGTGGAAAACAAATGTTTTAAAATCAACTGGTGCCAAAAAGTTAAAACAGATTTGTAAATTACTTCTATTTAAAAATGTTAATCCTTCCAGTACTTATCAGCTGCTGAATACTACAGAGGAAGTTGTATAGTTCTTTTCTGCCTGACCACAGTGCTCTCTGCTGACACCTCTGTCCATGTCAGGAACTCTCCAGAGCAGTAGAGGTTTTCTATGGGGATTTGCTCCTACTCTGCACAGTTCCTGACATATACAGGTGTCAGCAGAGAGCACTGTGGTCAGACAGAAAAGAACTACTAAACTTGCTCTGTAGTATATAGCAGCTGATAAGTACTGGAAGGATTAAGATTTTATAATAGAAGTAATTTACAAATCTGTTTAACTTTTTGGCACTAGTTGATTTAAAAATAAAATTAAAAGGGGCACTCCGTTGCTCGACATCTTATCGACAAGTCTGATAGCAGGGGTCCCGCCGCTGGGAACCACCGCAATCTCCATGCAGACATCTGGCGTTCTGAACATTATGTTCAAGACGCTGGGTTTGAGAGGCCGTGGTCATGAGGGGGTGTGACGACTAGGGTATAAAATAGCGGATAAGATGTCTAGCAACAGCGTACCCCCTTTAATTAAAATGTAGTAATTTGTATTAGAATAAAATAGTGACACATTTCTTTTAAGAAATCTTGCTGTTAGCCAGTTCACACACACTATGACCCCATGTATTGGGTTTAGTGCAGGTAAATGTCTGTCAGCTTCCTCTTTTACAATGTAGGGGGTTTTTAGTGTGTAATGTAGAACAACCATATAAATATAGTGCTCATGTTATTACAATGCAGAAAAGAATTCAATGCGCTCAATGGCCGGCATTTATCATTGTAGGTGTAAGTGAAGCATTTATCATTGTAGGTGTAAGTGAAGCATTTATCATTGTAGGTGTAAGTGAAGCATTTTTCTACACTTTTTGTGTGCTGGTAATGTGTAGGGACACCAAATTTATTAAATGGTCACAGAGCATTTGATACATTTTGTGCAGATCATATTTTCTGAAATTTCTCTCTTCCCATACACCAAAAAGCTAAGCTCAGTCTGGGCTGATGTAGTTTTAGATACTTTTCAGTGGCTTTGTGCCTTTTTTGCGCCTTTTGTAGACATAAAAAACATAAAACCCTTCCATATCATGTGTATTGCCAAAATCAGTAGATTGCAACTCAAAATCAGCTGAAATGTGTAAACCAAAAGGCGCAAATAAACCCTGCTTGCACCTTTTTTGCGCCTTTCGTAAACACAAAAACACAGTCTAAAGACAATGATAAATGTCGACCAATATGTGTGTGTTTAGATCATCACCTTTTACATTCATTCACAGCTTTAGCCTTTCATAGGCCATAGAGTTAAGAATAGATCTTTTCACAAGGTAGAACAGAGAAGGAAGACGCGTGCAGGGAGACGCCCCTGAGAGCTCACACAGCCGCCCATAGGAAGGAAGACAACTAATTTAATGTACACATTTTACTAACACAGGAAACCTCAGAATAACTGTTTAAGCCCCACAGCAGTAATGTTAGCACTGTGACATGGGACGTCATCCCCTACACTGCTACAACACACACACTGTATGCCTGTAACACTATTCGTTAGGACTAGTACAGTACATATATATATATATATATATATATATATATATACACCCAGCAAGACCTTCAGCCATCCTCCTTTTTCCAGTGATCTCAATTCTATTCAGCTAGTCAGTAAAGCACAGCTACCAGGTCATCTCCACCAGGAGCTGTAACCTCATCTGAAGACCCACCAGAGCAGGAATGCTTAAAGGGGTACTCCACTGGCCATCGTGGAACTAAATGTTCCGAACGCTGTTTTCGCTCTGCGGGGGCTGGCTGTCACACCCCTCCTATAGACCTTTGTTGAGGGGGCGTGGCCATGACATCATAAGGGGCCATGGTCGACCCTTGCAGCAAGAAAACAGTGTTCGGAACATTTAATTCCACGCTGTCCAGTGGAGTCCACCTTTTAACAAGGCAGATGTGTCATTGTGTATTGTAGAGAACCTAAGTGGTAGCCCCACTAAAGATGTAAAGGCAGCCATATTGGTTGTAAATTTTAATTGCCCAGAAAAATAAGTGACTAAGAAATGGCTAGAATATTTTAGGAGCTAAATTGTGAAAAATTGGAATGATAGTGTCATTACATTGTCTGTATGGCCTGGATAGATTTGCTAGTACAGTGATCCCTCAACTTACAATAGTTTCAACATACAATGGTCTTTTCTGGACCATTGTAAGTTGAAACCAGACTCCAATGCTACGGACAGTCCAGATCTGTGAAATGTGTCAATGAACTGACCAATCAAAATGGGTATTCCCCGATAAAACTCCTGTATTACTAAAGCGTATGCACTGACTGGGGTCTGGTAGCACCCCCTACAGTACAGGGAGGTATTACATGTTCTGTACTACTCTTAGGGCCAGGATTAGCTGCTCCTTTGGACACCAGGTGAGGGCGGCTCCATGTTACTTTTTTAGGACATTGCACGTACTGTACAGGACCCCGAAGAAGCTCCTGTCCTCTACATAGACCAGTGCTTCCCAAGCAGGGTGCCCCCAGCTGTTGCAAAACTACAACTCCCAGCCTTTGGCTGTCCGGGCATGCTGGGAGTTGTAGTTTTGCAACAGCTGGAGGCTCCCTGCTTGGGAAACACTGACATAGACAGTGATTTACAGCTCCCAGCAGCTCTTTCTTTCTTTTATATGTAAGAATTTGCTTTATCTCTATTAGTTATCTACTTATTTTTCTTTAATCCTCACTTTTTCCTATTTTTGGATGACATTTTGGTGCCTTTAGAATCAATTACCAGGTTTCCATAGAGTTCTGGTCTCAACATACAATGGTTTCAACATACAATGGTCGTCCTGGAACCAATTAATATTGTAACTTGAGGGACCACTGTACCACGCGCAGTCATCAACATGTTGCATCTGAAACAATAACAAATGCTAGCAGAGGAAGGTGAGGCCTAAATCATAGCAAGGTCTTGTTTGACAACACTTGGAGATTATCTTCCCACATAATCCAAACACTATTAATCCAGTGTGTGGAGACTGGTACTCTCAGCCCTGATGGGGAACAGATACACCTACAGACACCTCTACATCAGCCCACCAAAGCTGCACCACCATGCAGGGCCACGTCTCAATCATCTTTCCTCCTAAAATGTAGGCGTCTTGCTATTTAAAAGCCGAAGATTCTTAGGGTCTGGGTTCTGGATGTTTTATTGAGAACTTTTTAGGCCAAAGTGCATCTGCAATGTGGATACAGTACATGACAGTAACCATTGTGCAATGGTTGAATTCCTCATGACTTTATCATCCACTATGGGAGACATATCAAAAAGCAATGATTTCATTATTTTAGCTGTACACAGCATTGAATGTAGTTTTTAGAGATGAGCGAACTTAAAGTAAATTCGATTCGTCACGAACTTCTCGGCTCGGCAGTTGATGACTTTTCCTGCATAAATGAGTTCAGCTTTCAGGTGCTCCGGTGGGCTGGAAAAGGTGGATACATTTCCTAGGACTGTATCCACCTTTTCCAGCCCACAGGAGCACCTGAAAGCTGAACTCATTTATGCAGGATAAGTCATCAACTGCCGAGCCGAGAAGTTTGTGCCGAATCAAATTTACTGTAAGTTCGCTCATCTTTAATTAAATCTATTGCTGTGTGACATATTACTTATCTTAAAAGGAGTACCCCAGCGCTAAACATCTTATTCCCTAGGGGATAAGATGTTAGATCGCGGGGATCCTGCCGCTGGGGACCCCTACAATCTCTCCTGCAGCACCCCCTGTTTTTCAGCTTCACAGAGCAAGGATCGATCCTCGCTCTGTGAAGCTGAAAAATGGGGGTGCTGCAGGAGAGATCGCGGGGGTCCCCAGCGGCGGGATCCCTGCAATCTAACATCTTATCCCCTATCCTTTTGATAGGGGATAAAATGTTAGCGCAGGAGTACCCCTTTAATATGGGGAAAAAAAGAAAAGTCACAACTCCAGAGATAAGAAAGTTGAACCATGTGATCTGAGTTTCACTGTAAATGCTCTAGTTAGGCCACATGATTTCCACCTCCGCCCAAAATATACAAAGAACCGGACAGCTGGCAATGTGTACTGAACGTTTCCACAAGTGGCATACCAAACATGAGTGCCAGTCATAGAAAACACTGCAGAACAAATAGTGCAAAGAAAATAGTGCAGAACAAATTCTAGGCTGAAATCTGCTGCAGGCTCCTTACTTCTCTAGGTTTGTTATACAGTGGTCCCTCAACATACGGTGGTAATCCGTTCCAAACGGACCATCGTTTGTTGAAACCATCGTATGTTGAGGGATCCGTGCAATGTAAAGTATAGGACAGTGGTCTACAACCTGCGGACCTCCAGATGTCTGAAAACTACAACACCCAGCATGCCCGGACAGCCGTTGGCTGTCCGGGCATGCTGGGTGTTGTAGTTTTGCAACATCTGGAGGTCTGCAGGTTGTAGACCACTGTTAGAGAAAGTTGTACTCACCTGTCCCCGCCGCTCTGGACCGTCACCGCTACCCGGGATGTTGCCGTCCATCGCTGTCGCCGCGTCCCCTGGGTGTCCCCGACGCTCCGGTAGGGCCTCTGCTTCCCCGGCAACCGCGCTCTCCGTCGCCGCCATCACGTCGCTATGCACGCCGCTCCTATTGGATGACGGGACGGCGTGCGCAGCGACGTGATGACGTCGATGGAGAGCGCCGACGATGCAGAGGATCCCGAAGAGGACGTGTCGGAGCCCCGAGGACAGGTAAGTGACATCACCGGAGCTCACGGGGCACTGTAAACGGCTATCCGGTGGCAGCGCCAGTCAGCGCTGCCGGATAGCCGTTTATGCGATGGCCCCGACATACAAAAGCATCGTATGTTGATGCTGCCTCTGAGAAGCCATCGCATGTTGAAATGATCGTATGTCGGGGGGGTCACTGTATTGATTTCTATGAAAGTAACTTGGTCATGGAGTGGTGAAACTGGCCCCAATTTTGCTTTACCAATGACTAGTAACCGAATAATGGGGATTTTCCACATTCTAGTGCAGGGGTCCCCAACCTTTGAGCCACACTAAGTATTAAAAAAGTAAAAAGCCTGTTAAAGGGGCTGTCCAGCACCACTCCTGTCCACAGGTTGTGTTTAGTACTGCAGCTCAGTGCCATTCACTTCAAATGAGCAGAGCTACAATACCAGACAACTTGTGGACAAGAGCGGCGCTGTCTTTGCAAAACAAATAAATAAAATCGTCCACACTGCTGAATCTCCGGGTGGAGATTCTGTCTGGAGTGGGCGCCGCCAAAATCATTGGTGGTAGGACCACACGGACATTGCCATCTCCACAGAGCAGCAGAATCCATTGGAAACAGTCAGCAGTTTGGACAAGGCCTTACACTGTGGTGTATGATTCTCAGCCCTTTTCATCCCTTTCACAGAGCAACAAAATGGGCAAAAATACATAGTGATAGTGTGTACTAGAGATGAGCGAACTTACAGTAAATTCGATTCGGCACGAACTTCTCGGCTCGGCAGTTGATGACTTTTCCTGCATAAATTAGTTCAGCTTTCAGGTGCTCCGGTGGCTGGAGACTCTTTCCTAGGACTGTATCCACCTTCTCCAGCCCACCGGAGCTCCTGAAAGCTGAACTCATTTATGCAGGATAAGTCATCAACTGCCGAGCCGAGAAGTTTGTGATGAATCGAATTTACTGTAAGTTCGCTGATCTCTAGTGTGTACATAGCCTTAATGTGAGTACTGTTCGGGTATGTGCATGTTGCATGCTTTTCCAATGGAAAAGTATGCAGTGATAGAAGCAAAAAGGTAGCCTTAAATTTCTGCAGCACATTCCATGGATTGCATTTTGCCACATTTTGGATACTGATCATTGTCCTGCATTAATGTCACAATTTAGCTTGGAATAAGTGACATGTCACTTATTCAGGTTCCTAAAATACACAGGAAAAAAATTGGGTGCATATTTTAAGGTGCATAAAAAAAAAAAGTCCTGTGTAAATCCAGCCTAATGGTTTCGTTGCAATTACAAAACTTGTGGCACATTAATCTCTTAAAAATGTGAAAATTTACAATTAGGGTGGGTTCACACCACGATTTTCTATACAGTTTTTGGATACGGTTTTTAAAAAAAACAAAAAACGAATGCAACTGTACAGAAAACCGTGCCCATAGACTTTCCGTTCAAAACCGTATGCACTATATTGCATACGGGTTGTCTCCGTTTTTCACACCACACGGTTTTTAACTTTTTTTTTTTCTGGACAGAAAACCGTGGCCTACCACGGTTTTTGGTTCAGGTGAAAAACAGTATTGACCCGTATACGTTTTTTTTTTAACATGGGAGTCAATGGGAACCGTACAGAACTGTATGTGTGTATGGTTCCATCCAGTTTTTACCATACGGTTTTTGACTTTGCACAGTTTTTTTTGGGGAAATTTCAATCAAACAAGTGAAACTTTATTCATAATGGAGTGAAAAGTTCAAAACATATGCGTTTTTTTTCTTAAAAAACTTATGCAACCAGACATCACTTTTCAAACCGTATACGGATAAAACTTTGTAGACATGTTTTGATGAATCCGTTTTTTTTATTTAAAAAAACTGTATTGCAAAAACGTGGTGTGAACCCACCCTTACTTATACTATCGCTTTAAAGTGGCAACTTAAAGTAGGATTCTTTATGTTGTATTTTATAACGCCAACAATTACATAAGCGTGTGATAAAAAGACTCCATAACAAGTGGCTACAGAGACTGTTGTTAAAAACCTGTAAGAACCCGACTGACAACTATTATGTCTATGAAGCTGCAGTTTTGTTTACTAGATACATTGTAGATAAAACAAGCAGTATGTTCTTTTTGCATTAGCTTAATGTAAAAGATAAAAAGGGGACAAGTTATTGTGCCTTTATCTAGTGATGGTGTGAATGTGTGAGGGTAAATGAAAACCTGCTCACCTTATGGTGTTATGCTCTGAACACAACACCGTGTAGCTAGCGCTTGTAAATACCAGTAGCAGCCTATGCCCGTCCACACCCAGGGTTCTGAGGCGGTGTGTAGACAAGTAGAGGACCGCGCAAGCAGTGTGGTAGTAGAAGATTGGTACTTGCCTGGCGATTCCTGGTGGTAGATAGTCGTGGTACAAATACCAAATTCCAGAGTGGTTGCAGTAAAGCAGTAGCGTTCTCTATTTTATACAAAGACAACACGTTTCGAGGGGGTCTGCACCTCTCTTCCTCAGGTCATGGGGGATTACAGGCAAAGGAAGTCCCTATTTATATACACACAAATGTAGAGAAAAGCCTGCGAAACTTGTCCCGACCAGGGGGCAGGTCAGGTGACATAATCGCAAGTCCATGTGCCGGCCCGTGTGTTTTGTAAAACTGACGTCACACAACACAGAAGCCAGCTCTATTGTAAGTGTCACAAGCATTAGACAGGGTTATACATATGTATTGCAAGAAAACCATTCGTTGTAACATCAGAAACAGAAGGGTTAGAATGGGGCCTCCCCCTGGCATCGGTCCCCAGTGCCGGCAGGGATGCGGAGGAATTATGTGCTGCGCTTATTGCATCGCATCAAAGGCAGGTGCAGGGGGCCGTGTGCGCTGCGCTTGTTCTAGCGCAGCCGCATATCGGCAGTGAATTCCAATGACCACATCAAGTCCAGTGCATTAGCCACATAGTAATTATAAATACTTTAGTAATAAATACTTTTGCCATGACACTTAAGTGATTCATTCATTGAATAGAATGAAAGACCAAACAGAGCTGCCAGCAGTACTCCACCCAGACGGGCAGGGCTGTGAGACACTTTATACATGTGTGCTGCCAACCGCCACTCTGCTGGCACTATACAGTGCGTAAAACAAATACAACACACACTTCAATACAACTCAGTATAACAAACGGTGTCATCTTTTGTGTCTCGTTCATAGATGATATATGCTACAGACTACAGTGGTCCCTCAAGTTACAATATTAATTGGTTCCAGGACGACCATTGCATGTTGAAACCATTGTATGTTGAGACCAGAACTCTATGGAAACCTGGTAATTGGTTCTAAAGGCACCAAAATGTCATCCAAAAATAGGAAAAAGGGAGAATTAAAGAAAAAAAAGTAGATAACTAATATAGATAAAGCAAATCCTTACACATAAAAGTAAGAAAGATCTGCTGGGAGCTGTAATCACTGTCTGTGTCAGTGTTTCCCAAGCAGGGAGAACTCCAGCTGTTGCAAAACTACAACTCCCAGCATGCCCGGACAGCCAAAGGCTGTCCGGGCAAGCTGGGAGTTGTAGTTTTGCAACAGCTGGGGGCACCCTGCTTGGGAAACACTGGTCTATGTAGAGGACAGGAGCTTCTTTGGGGTCCTGTACAGCACACGCAATGTCCTAAAAAAGTAATGGAGTCGCCCTCACCTGGTGTCCAAAGGAGCAGGTAACCCTGGTACAGGTAAAGTGTACAGAACATGTAATACCTCTCTGTACTGTAGGGGGCGCTACCAGATATCAGTCAGTGCATGCACTTCAGTAATACAGGGGTTTTACCAGTGAATGCCCATTTTGCTTGGTCGGTTCTTCCGGCCATTGACACGTTTCACAGATCTGGACTGTCCGTACATTGTATGTTGAGTCTGGTTTCAACTTACGATGGTCCAGAAAAGACCATTGTATGTTGAAACCATTGTATGTTGAGGCCATTGTAAGTTGAGGGATCACTGTACAACAAGACAGCGACCATTCACAGTGCTTAACGAAAGAGATTTACTATGCAAAATGCACCCAAATTGTGGCTCCAACTGTGCCCCAAAACTGGCGAACATGCCACGAGTAAATCTGTTATGTATTTTAAACATGTCAGGAGAAATTTTTTTTACTCATTGAACATTATGCGCTTTCTTTTTACTGTCTTTGACTTAAAGGGGTACTCCGGTGAAAAACTATTTTATTTTATTTTTTTCACATCAACTGGCTCCAGAAAGTTAAACAGATTTGTAAATTACTTCTATTAAAAAAATCTGAGTCCTTCCAGTACTTATCAGCTGCTGAAGTTGAGTTGTTCTCTGTCTGACACCTCTGTCTCAGGAACTTTCCAGAGTCGTAGCAAATCTCCATAGCAAACCTCTCCTGCTCCCCAATAGACGGCAATGTCTTCCACGAGTAGATCCGCCTGAAGAATGAGCCCCACCATTCTTGAGGTGGAAATTTGAATGCAAATTTTCTGCTCACAAATTCTGCTTCAAAAATTACGAAGTGTGAATTAGTGGACGGAAAACTTGACTCACTTGTGCATTTTAGTAAGCAGAATTTCTGACTGCAATTTCAAAGCAGAATTTCAGGCTGAGATTCCGTTGTGTGAACAAAGCCTTAAAAGGGATGTATAAGGGCTAATTTTTTGCGCCATCATCTATAGTTTTTATTGTTACCACTTTTGTTTTCATGTAAATTTTTGATCGCTTATTTGTTTCGTTTTTTACGTTTACGCCATTTACCATGCTGAATCATAAACATTAAGGGGGAGATTTATCAAAACCTGTCCAAAGGAAAACCTGCTGAGTTGTCCATAGCAGCCAATCAGATCGCTTCTTTCAGTTTTCAGAGGCCTTGGTAAAAATGAAAGAAGCAATCTGATTGGTTGTTATGGACAACTCAGCAATATTTCCTCTGGACAGGTTTTGATAAATCTCCCCTATATTTTACTATATACGCATGTGGCGATACCAGATTTGTTTTTCCATTTTACAAAAAAAGAATAACATGAGTAATTAAAGGGTTTTAAATAATTTTTGAGACTTATTTTTTATTTACACTTTATAAGAACCCATAGGGGACTATTATATGCAATCATTAGATTGCATTTACTGTATAATGATATGTCTATGGCATAGCATCATACAGTATGATTGGCTATCCACTGATCTAGCCTGGCTAAGCTAGGCTACATCAGGGAATGGGTGATTGGCGGCAGGTAAGGGGACACTCATCCGTCATTTTAGCTCACGGAATCCCTGCTATCATGTCGCAGGGGTTCCGTGAGCTCCACTGAGCTACTGGCAAGTTTCATTTTAATTTAAGACATTGTGATCGGCATTGATCAAGGAGTCTAAAAGGTTAAATGCTGGGCAGTGGCGGGATTGCTGCTGCAGGGTATAAGCAGTCAGTGTGTGGCTACTTGCTCTGAAGCAAGTGCCGCTCCTGCGCTCGCTTCAAAGCCACCTAAAGCATCAGGGTGTACAGGTATGCCCTGCGTCTAACTACCAGAGGACGTGTGTGTACCTGTACGCCCTGCTTTCTTAACGGGTTAAGATGCAATACGGTGTGCCAGAATTCTGACATAATACTACTCTGCCCCTAGACATCTTATTCCCTATCCAAAGCACCCCTTTAAAGGGTACCTGTCATTTTTATAAGGTTTTTATAAATAAGAAGCCTGGTAAGGAGAACCATTTTTTGCTTTCTACAGATGTCAAAGAGCCAAGTACCCGATGTATCGGTACATCAACTACTTGGTTCTCTGTGTAGAACCGATCAGAAACAAAAGAGCGGCGCAGGTGTCAGCTGAGAACTACTGCCCCTTAAGGGCTCGTTCACACGGCCGTCTGTCCCCGTTGTTTTATCTCCGTTTTGTTTCCTTTCTTGCAGGCTTTAAACGGATTCAAAACGGTTATAAAAAAAATCATGTGAATGGGATTTTTTTACAATCCTTTTGCACCCGTCTGCACTCATTTCCGTTTTTTTTTACGGCAGAAAAAAACGGCACATGCTGTATTTTTTCTTCCGTCCAAAAAACGGAAGAAAAAATGGATACAGTACATTTAACATTGAAGTCTATGGAAAACGGATGAGCCCTTAATGTCAGCCGTTTGCATCCGTTTTTTCAATCCTTTTTTTATCCGTTTTTACTTTTGAGCATGCTCAGAACAAAAACAATTTTTGGGGGGGTTTATTAACTGAACAAAAACGGATACAAACGGATAACATCAGTTTCCATCCGTTACTGTCCGTTTTTTTAAAAATCTTTGACGGGAGAAGAACGGGACGGGTCTAGACGGCCGTGTGAACGCAGCCTTACTTAAAAGGGTCGTCCAGGAATAGAAAGATGGAGCCGATTTCCTGTCGTCAGGTTGTGTGTGATATTACAACTTGGCTCTATTGGCTTCACTGGAACTAAGCTGCAATACCTCACACAACCTGAGGAGGACAGGTGTGGTGCTTTTTTTTCTTTACAGAACAGGTATCCTTTAACAATTCTGCTCCATTGTAACTTCTATGAGTCATACAACTCCTGTGCAACTGTTGGAATGTGACTTCTGACTGCCCTCCCCCATTCCAAACAAGTGCTTGGGATTCCATAATAGTGTCTTGGATTTTATACTAGTGCCTTGGAACCTGTAATCCAACCCCCCCTCCCCCAGTCCTGGACCACAGAGATGGTCACAGAAAACAATAGTTACAATTATGTGGCTGTCAAATAGTTACTTATCTGTAGTTCCTGTCTGAGACATCAAGAGCAGTGCAGGAACATGGAGAAGAGACCTATTTGTACTGGTACTACTGGGGATAGCACACTCCTTATTGGGCAATGCACTGGGTGGCAAACTAGAAGTAATTGTGTGTGGCTGGTGCACATCTTACCCCAGTAGTCTCCAAATCTTAATCCTTCCAATAATTATCAGCTGATGAAGTTGAGTTGTTCTTTTCTTTCTGGCAACAGTGCTCTCTGCTGACATCTCTGTTTGTCTCGGGAACTGCACAGAGAAGAAGAGGTTTGCTATGGAGATTTGCTTCTACTCTGGACAGTTCCCGAGACAGGTGTCATCAGAGAGCACTTAGACAGAAAAGGACAACTCAACTTCAGCAGCTCATAAGTACTGAGAGGGTTAAGATTTTTTTAATGGAAGCAATTTACAAATTTGTTTAACTTTCTGGAGCCAGTTGATATATATATATATATATATATATATATATATATATATATATATATATATATTTTTCCTGGATAACACCAGTAATTGTTTGCGATTCTAAGAGAATCTATGAAAGATGGATTAGGATGCATCAGCCCAGAAAGTGCCACCTGCTCATCCTGTCTTGGCACATTGGCACATTGCTGCAGACACGGCTTGGCACATTGCTGCAGACACGGCTTCCTGTTACTCATAAAAGCCTCAGTGAAGTAAGAGCTCCGCTTCATACAGCAGAAACCACAAAAAGTGTGAAAATACAGTAAAGTGAAATTACACTGTGACTACGGGGGAGGAACTGTCACATTCTACAAACCATAACTAGCCCCCCCCCCCCCCCCCCCCCCGGTGTGAGGAGTCCATGGGACCCCCTTTCTGCATCCTCCTGATTACCGAGCGGTACCGCCATGATCCGCCCTGTCACCTGTATGAAGAAATATAGCAGTATCCAGTAATGGGGTGTATTTACTTATACAGCTGCCCAGGTGGGTCAGGACAACACTCCAAACAGACTGAGGAAGCAGGATGATGAAAGTGCCAAGATCACAAGTCCACAGGAAAGTGATGGGGGAGGGCTACTGCCTGACAGCAGACTGTACTAAACAGCATTCCTATAGAGAAGCAATAGAAATAAAAGGCAAGCCCTGTAACAATCTAATCATAATAGTAAGTGTATCTATATTTACACTGGAGTTTTCACTCAACTTTCCTACAAATCTGAATGGGAAAACTTGTATAAAGAACATTTGGGGCATTGTTGTTAATTCCTATAATTTTCTTGGCAAAAACTGTATAAAAGATCCAGTGAGTTTAAAGCAGACGTAGCAATACATCCCCACCTATTAGACTCATATAGCACCCCTACAGACTTAAAGGGGTATTCCAGGAAAAAACTTTTTTTTTTAATATATCAACTGGCTCCAGAAAGTTAAACAGATTTGTAAATTACTTATATTAAAAAATATTAATCCTTTCAGTACTTATGAGCTTCTGAAGTTAAGGTTGTTCTTTTCTGTCTAAGTGCTCTCTGATGACACCTGTCTCGGGAACCGCCCAGTTTAGAAGCAAATCCCCATAGCAAACCACTTCTAAACTGGGCGTTTCCCGAGACACATGTGATCAGAGAGCACTTAGACAGAAAAGAACAACCTTAAAGGGGTATTCGAGGCAAAAACTTTTTTTTATATATCAACAGGCTCCGGAAAGTTAAACAGATTTGTAAATTACTTCTATTAAAAAATCTTAATCCTTCCAATAGTTATTAGCTTCTGAAGTTTACTGTCTAACTGCTCAATGACGATGTCACGTCCTGGGAGCTGTGCATGATGGGAGAATATGCCCATAGGAACTGCACAGCTCCCGGGACGTGACATCATCATTGAGCAGTTAGACAGTAAACTTCAGAAGCTAATAACTATTGGAAGGATTAAGATTTTTTAATAGAAGTAATTTACAAATCTGTTTAACTTTCCGGAGCCAGTTGATATATAAAAAACAAGTTTTTGCCTGGAATACCCCTTTAACTTCAGAAGCTCATAAGTACTGAAAGGATTAAGATTTTTTAATATAAGTAATTTATAAATCTATTTAACTTTCTGGAGCCAGTTTATATAAACGTTTTTTTCCTGGAATACCCCTTTAATACATTCCCCCTTAGGACCAATACACACACCACAGGGTTAATGCAACACACCCTACAGGACTAATACAGCCCCCTAAGGGAATTATATAGCATTGATACAGGACCAGTACACTCCCCATATGGCTTATGGAGAACCCCAATTAGACTGATACAGCAACAGGACCCATACAGCCCACCCCTACAGGAGTAATAATACACAGCCCTCCAGGACCCCCTACAGGAGTAATAATACACAGCCCTCCAGGACCCCCTACAGGAGTAATAATACACAGCCCTCCAGGCCCCCCTACAGGAGTAATAATACACAGCCCTCCAGGACCCCCTACAGGAGTAATAATACACAGCCCTCCAGGCCCCCCCTACAGGAGTAATAATACACAGCCCTCCAGGACCCCCTACAGGAGTAATAATACACAGCCCTCCAGGACCCCCTATAGGAGTAATAATACACAGCCCTCCAGGATCCCCTATAGGAGTAATAATACACAGCCCTCCAGGACCCCCTATAGGAGTAATAATACACAGCCCTCCAGGCCCCCCCCTATAGCAGTAATAATACACAGCCCTCCAGGACCCCCCCCATAGGAGTAATAATACACAGCCCTCCAGGACCCCCCATAGGAGTAATAATACACAGCCCTCCAGGGCCCCCTATAGGAGTAATAATACACAGCCCTCCAGGGCCCCCTATAGGAATAATAATACACAGCCCTCCAGGCCCCCCTATAGGAATAATAATACACAGCCCTCCAGGACCCCCTATAGGAGTAATAATACACAGCCCTCCAGGACCCCCTATAGGAGTAATAATACACAGCCCTCCAGGACCCCCTATAGGAGTAATAATACACAGCCCTCCAGGACCCCCTATAGGAGTAATAATACACAGCCCTCCAGCCCCCCCCCCCCCCCCCTATAGCAGTAATAATACACAGCCCTCCAGGACCCCCCATAGGAGTAATAATACACAGCCCTCCAGGACCCCCCATAGGAGTAATAATACACAGCCCTCCAGGACCCCCTATAGGAGTAATAATACACAGCCCTCCAGGACCCCCTATAGGAATAATAATACACAGCCCTCCAGGACCCCCTACAGGAGAAATAATACACAGCCCTCCAGGCCCCCTATAGGAATAATAATACACAGCCCTCCAGGACCCCCTATAGCAGTAATAATACACAGCCCTCCAGGCCCCCTATAGCAGTAATAATACACAGCCCTCCAGGACCCCCTATAGCAGTAATAATACACAGCCCTCCAGGACCCCCTATAGCAGTAATAATACACAGCCCTCCAGGACCCCCTATAGGAGTAATAATACACAGCCCTCCAGGACCCCCTATAGGAGTAATAATACACAGCCCTCCAGGACCCCCTATAGGAGTAATAATACACAGCCCTCCAGGACCCCCTATAGGAGTAATAATACACAGCCCTCCAGGACCCCCTATAGGAGTAATAATACACAGCCCTCCAGCCCCCCCCCCCTATAGCAGTAATAATACACAGCCCTCCAGGACCCCCCATAGGAGTAATAATACACAGCCCTCCAGGACCCCCCATAGGAGTAATAATACACAGCCCTCCAGGACCCCCCATAGGAGTAATAATACACAGCCCTCCAGGACCCCCCATAGGAGTAATAATACACAGCCCTCCAGGACCCCCCCATAGGAGTAATAATACACAGCCCTCCAGCCCCCCCCCCCTATAGCAGTAATAATACACAGCCCTCCAGGACCCCCCATAGGAGTAATAATACACAGCCCTCCAGGACCCCCCATAGGAGTAATAATACACAGCCCTCCAGGACCCCCCATAGGAGTAATAATACACAGCCCTTCAGGACCCCCTATAGGAGTAATAATACACAGCCCTCCAGGACCCCCTATAGGAGTAATAATACACAGCCCTCCAGGACCCCCTATAGGAGTAATAATACACAGCCCTCCAGGACCCCCTACAGGAGTAATAATACACAGCCCTCCAGGACCCCCTACAGGAGAAATAATACACAGCCCTCCAGGCCCCCTATAGGAATAATAATACACAGCCCTCCAGGACCCCCTATAGCAGTAATAATACACAGCCCTCCAGGCCCCCTATAGCAGTAATAATACACAGCCCTCCAGGACCCCCTATAGCAGTAATAATACACAGTCCTCCAGGACCCCCTATAGCAGTAATAATACACAGTCCTCCAGGACCCCCTACAGGAGTAATACACAGCCCTACAGGACTAGTACAGACCCCAGGGCTCAAGTCCTGCATGAATGCACAGGAACGGAGTTCCTGCACTTTTTCCAGAGCAGGAACACTGTTCCCATTAGCAGGAATCCTGCAGGACTAGCCCTTTAGTGGAAATCATGGGTGAGTTCTCACACTTTTTTCCCCAGGACTTGACCCCTGACAGACCCCCTATAGGAGTAATAGACAGTCCTATATGACCAGTACAGACCCCCTATAGGAGTAATAGACAGTCCTATAGGACCAGTACAGACCCCCCTATAGGAGTAATAGACAGTCCTATATGACCAGTACAGACCCCCTATAGGAGTAATAGACAGTCCTATAGGACCAGTACAGACCCCTTATAGGAGTAATAGACAGTCCTATAGGACCAGTACAGACCCCTTATAGGAGTAATAGACAGTCCTATAGGACCAGTAGAGACCCCTTATAGGAGTAATAGACAGTCCTATAGGACCAGTAGAGACCCCCCTATAGGAGTAATAGACAGTCCTATAGGACCAGTAGAGACCCCCCTATAGGAGTAATAGACAGTCCTATAGGACCAGTACAGACCCCTTATAGGAGTAATAGACAGTCCTATAGGACCAGTACAGACCCCCCTATAGGAGTAATAGACAGTCCTATAGGACCAGTACAGACCCCCCCTCCCTATGGGAGTAATAGACAGTCCTATAGGACCAGTACAGACCCCCCCTATAGGAGTAATAGACAGTCCTATAGGACCAGTACAGACCCCCCCATAGGAGTAATAGACAGTCCTATAGGACCAGTACAGACCCCCCTATAGGAGTAATAGACAGTCCTATAGGACCAGTACAGACCCCCTATAGGAGTAATAGACAGTCCTATAGGACCAGTACAGACCCCCTATAGGAGTAATAGACAGTCCTATAGGACCAGTAGAGACCCCCCTATAGGAGTAATAGACAGTCCTATAGGACCAGTAGAGACCCCCCTATAGGAGTAATAGACAGTCCTATAGGACCAGTACAGACCCCCCTATAGGAGTAATAGACAGTCCTATAGGACTAGTACAGACCCCCCCTATAGGAGTAATAGACAGTCCTATAGGACCAGTACAGACCCCCCTATAGGAGTAATAGACAGTCCTATAGGACCAGTAGAGACCCCCCTATAGGAGTAATAGACAGTCCTATAGGACCAGTACAGACCCCCCTATAGGAGTAATAGACAGTCCTATAGGACCAGTACAGACCCCCCTATAGGAGTAATAGACAGTCCTATAGGACCAGTACAGACCCCTTATAAGAGTAATAGACAGTCCTATAGGACCAGTACAGACCCCTTATAGGAGTAATAGACAGTCCTATAGGACCAGTACAGACCCCCCTATAGGAGTAATAGACAGTCCTATAGGACCAGTACAGACCCCTTATAAGAGTAATAGACAGTCCTATAGGACCAGTACAGACCCCTTATAGGAGTAATAGACAGTCCTATAGGACCAGTACAGACCCCTTATAAGAGTAATAGACAGTCCTATAGGACCAGTACAGACCCCCCTATAGGAGTAATAGACAGTCCTATAGGACCAGTACAGACCCCTTATAAGAGTAATAGACAGTCCTATAGGACCAGTACAGACCCCTTATAGGAGTAATAGACAGTCCTATATGACCAGTACAGACCCCTTCTAGAACTCCTCATAGGAATCATACACACCCTACAGGACTGATACAACCCCCTATAGAGAATACATGACGTCTCTGAATATCTAGGCAGTTTGTGTCAGTCAGGACCCCGGGACAGCCGGGTGACAATCTCTCTGTCCGGTGTGAAGAGGTCAGAGAGCCGGACACAGGAGGCCGGTGACAGCTGGTGGTGACAGGCAGGACTCTTACCACATTCTGCGCCTCCGGGCTGAGACAGTCCGATATATCCTGCATGTCCGCGTCCTCTCCGCCTCATTCACACTTGTTCTCCTGGCACAGCTAACCCCGGGCTCCGGCAGGTAGAGAGGACTGAGGGGCTGTGCTGTCACCGGGCAGGAGTGCTCATGGGAGAAGCAGGTGACTCACAGGCCCGGCTCACCCTGACTGGCTGTACAGGTTACCCGTGACCCGTCTCCCCGGCGGCCGGGACAGTGCAGGGAGGTGCAGGAACTGAGCACAGGCGGCAATTTCCTCCGTGTGAGTCAGCGCCGCCCCCTGGAGACGACTCGGCATCACACCTCCCAGGAGGCGACAGCCTGTGCCCGAACACCATGCTGTCTACCGGGGAGACCACGGGGTGCTGACGGGGAGAAGACGCGGACACACAGGGCAGAGGTCACAAAAAGTTTCTCTAGGTTTTACCGCATGGCCGACCACGTTTTTCAGCGTCACCGTGCGGCAAATGAAGAAGTGACTGCGGCAATTCTATAGACAGTAAACTCCTGAAAAGCAGCAGACTTGTTCAGGCTTCACTGAGCATGCGCCAAACTGAACCGCTCAAACATAGAAACGCTCCAAAAAGGAAAACGAAGTTTAGACCAGTGGTGTCCAAACTGCGGCCCTCCAGATGTTGCAAAACTACAACTCCCAGCATGCCCGGACAGCCGTTGGCTGTCCGGGCATGCTGAGAGTTGTAGTTTTGCAACATCTGGAGGGCCTCAGTTTGGACACCACTGGTTTAGACCTTCGAGGCTGTCCCAGGTTTTTATTTTTTTTTTGCAGTCTGTATATCCTTTACAGACTTGTTAGGCCGGGTTCACACCACGTTTTTGCAATCCAGTTCCCGTATCAGGTTTTTGATAAAAAAAAAAAAAAAAAATTGGTTCCTCAAAACCTGACTAAATTGTATCAAAACGTGTGTACAAATTTTTATCTGTATATGGTTGAAAACCGTCTACGGTTTGAAAAGTGATGTCCGGTTGCATCCGCTTTTTAAGAAACAAAACGTATAAGTTTTTAACTTTTCACTCCATTATGAATAAAGTTTCACTTGTTTGATTGAAATCTCAAGAAAAAAAACTGAGCAAAGCCAAAAACCGTATGGAACCGTATGCACAAACAGTTCTGTACAGTTCCCATTGACTCCCTTTAAAAAAAAAAAAGTATACTGTATAAGGCTGGGTTCACACCACGTCTTTCAAATACAGTTGTCGTATACGGTTTTCCGCTAAAAAACGTATGGCAAAAACCGTATGCAACCATATATAATCGCATGACTCCAAATAAAACGTATACGTTTTTTCCCTGAACGGTTCTATCCGTTTGTATCAGTTTTTGCCAACGGTTTTGCTGGATTTTGTTGGAATTAGTTATCCAGCAATTTAATAAAAGTTATTAATGTTCTATTGAAATTCCAATCTGCGCATGTGTCAACTTCAAAAACGGATTAGAAAAAACGTGTGCCACCGTATTCTGAAATTCTGTGTACGGTTCTCATAGACAACAATGTTAAAAGAACCGCATACGGTTTTCCAACCGGAGGCAAAAATGTGGTCGACAGTGTTTTTGCCTACGGTTGAAAAATCGGCAAAACCGTATCCGAGGCAAAACGGATGCAACCGTACACAACATTTGGAATACGGTTTACAATGCATTCGGATACGGTCGTATACGTTTTTTTGCGGAAAACCGTATAAGGTTACCGTATTTGAAAAACGTGGTGTGGATGGAACGGTATGGGAAAAAGGAAACCGTATGCGTTTTTAAACTGTATACTGTTTTTAAAAGTGCATACAGTTCCGTCCGTTTTTATAAAATAAAAAATGTTTTTGAAAATGTCCATTTTTAATGGGAGAAGGTGTAGCATGCAAATGCGCATGTGCAAAGTAAAAACTGTATACGGTTTCCCGTATGGAACTGTATACATGTGCATTACCCATTGATGTCCATGTTAAAAAAAACGTATGCGGTTGCAGTACGGTTTTTAAACCAGAGACAAAATCGTGGTCAACCATGGTTTTAACTCCGGTTTAAAAACTGTACTGCAACCACATACATTTTTTTTAACATGGAAATCAATGGGAAACGCACAAATTTTCAAAAAAATATGTTTTTTTGTTTTTTTTTTATGAAAAACGGATGGAACTGTATGCACTTTTAAAAACAGTATACGGTTTTAAAACGCATACATACTTTTTCCCATACTGTTCCATCCGTTTTTTTGGCATACGGTTTTCTTTAGAAAAACGGATTGAAAACAGTATGGCAAAAACGTGATGTGAACCCAGCCTTATACCGTTTTTCACCCGGACCAAAAATAGTGGTAGACCACGGTTTTCTGTCCGGGAAAAAAAAAAAAAAAAGTAAAAAAGTATGGTTTGAAAAACGTAGACAACCGTATACATTATGGTGCATACGGTTTTGAATGGGAAGTCTATGGGCACGGTTTTCTGTACGGTTGCATACTTTTTTAAAATTAAACCTTATGCAGAAACCGTATAGCAAAATCGTGGTGTGAACCAACCCTTACTAATATCTGGTCTGTGGTTGTAATTTTCAAGTGTCTTAAAGGGGTACTCCGCCCCTGGCATCTTATCCTCTATCCAAAGGATAGGGGATAAGACGTTAGATCACCGCGGTCCCGCTGCTGGGGACCCCCGGGATCGCCACTGCAGCACCCCGCCATCATTACTGCACAGAGAGAGTTCGCTCTGTGCGTAATGACGGGCGATACAGGGGCCGGAGCAGCGTTACATCATGGCTCCGCCCCTCATGACATCACGGCCCGTCCCCTTAATGCAAGTCTATGGCAGGGGGCATGACGACCGCCACGCCCCCTCCCATAGACTTGTATTGACGGGGGCGTGCCGTGACGTCACCAGGGGCGGAGCCGTGACATAACGATGCTCCGGCCCCTGTATTGCCCGTCATTACGTGTAGAGCGATCTCGCTCTGCGCAGTAATGATAGCGGGGTGCTGCAGCAGCGATCCCCGGGGTCCCCAGCAGCGGGACCCCGACGATCTGACATCTTATCCCCTATCCTTTGGATAGGGGATAAGATGTCTAGTGGCGGAGTACCCCTTTAAAGGGTTTTATGCATTGTCTTTTTTTGCATGGGAAATGGATTTATAATATCCCCCAAAAAAATACTATGGGGGAAATTTATCAAAACCTGTGCAGAGGTAGAATGGATCAGTTGCCCATAGCAACCAATCAGATCACTTTTTAATTTTTTTTAAAAGGCCTCTGAAAAATTAAAGAAGCGATCCTGTTGCTTTCTATGAAAATCTGGTCAACTTTTCTCTACACAGATTTTGATAAATCTCCCCCTATGTGTTTTTTTCTAGGCCAGTTTCTCATGGGCCCCAGCCCAACTAAAATTAAATTTAAAATTATCTGGTGCCACCAAGTTAAACATATTTATACATTTCTTCTTTTTAAAAATCTTCATCCTTCCAGTACTTATCAGCTGCTGTATGCTCAAGAAGAAGTTGTATTTCTTTTTGGAGTTCTTTTTAGTCTGACCACAGTGCTCTCTGCTGACACCTCTGTCCGTATCAGGATCTGTCCAGAAAAGAATTCCAGAAAGAAAATAACTTCCTCTAGAGCATACCACAGCTAATATATACTGGAAGGATTAAAGGGGTATTCCAGGAATTTTTTTATGTGACTATGCTACTGGAGCTGTAAAGTTAGTGTAGTTCATAATATAGTGTCTGTACCTGTGTGTGACGGTTTTCTTACAATTCTTCTGTGATTTTCACCCCACTATTTCTTTTAATCAGCATACAAAATTTGTCTCAGAATTTTCCCAGCTTGCAATGCGGCCGAGACCTGACTCACTAGTCAGCTGATGACAGGGAGCCTGTCTGCTTCAATGGGTGGAGAGATCGCTTGGTGGGAGAGAGATCAATTTGCAACTAATGCAACAGCTGGAGGCACCCTGATTGAAAACCACAGGCCTTTTGAATGGATGCAGCTCATTTATGCTTTGGGTGGGGTGGCTGATGTGTGGGAGGGAGGAAAATGGAATTATGGGATTTGTAGTAAAAAAAAGAAAACTCAAACAGGAAATACCAGTTCACAAAAAGATAGCCACAGTGTTATGGTAATCTCATAGTTTAGCCATTTATCCCCAAGACAAGCGCAGATCCTTCCTAAGCATGTCCAATACTGTCTGCCAGGTACGTACTAAAATGACCTTATGGGGGAGAACCCCTTTAAGATTTTTAAACAGAAGTAATTTTCTAATCTGTTTAACTTTCTGGCACTAACAACAGTCGATTAAAAAAAAAAAAAAAATTGGAATACATCCAGATCCAGAGACAGCAGTGCAGGGGGATGTCAAGGGAAGGAGGTGTTCTCGGGCTACGGAACCGTTTTGCGCTACCTGGGCTTCATAATGCCCCTACTCTTATGACATAAGCGCATGTAGCGCAAGACGGTTCCGTAGGGGTAGAGACACTTCATGTAGCTGACCTGTGCACTTCTTCATTCAGGCGGGTATTTTGATGCTACCTCATATGGCACACTGGATATGGAGTATGTATATATGGAGTATGTATATATGGAGTATGTATATATGGAGTATGTATATATGGAGTATGTATTGTCTCCAGCACACGTTCCTCTCAAAGAGCCAGGGCCTGTGCAGGAGATTGCAGGGGGCTCCCAGCAGTCAGATTCCCTCAATCTGACACTTATCCCCTATTCTGTGGATAGGGGGTAAGTTACTTTTCGCTGCACAATCCCTTTAAAGAGAATCTGCCATAAGTGTCAGTGGCACTAACCTGTAGGCAAAGGCTGGTAGTGCGGGTGACACTGATAATGATACTTATCTCCAGTCTGTCATTCAGTTTGCCAGTTATGCCTATTATACGGGCAGCAGGCTTGGTGCACAGGCGGCACTCCAGGGGCGGCACTGATGTCACCACTGCTGCCTCCCCAAACCTGCTCGCAGCCGGGTCAAGTGAGGAAGCTGCAGCGTTCATGGTAAAACTAACATTTTTAGGTTTAGAAAGTTTGGTTCTGTAACTGGATTGAAAACTGGCTTCAAGTGCTGTACCCAGAGAATGGTGTACAATGATTCCTACTCTGATTGGTACCTTCTTAAAAGTGGCGTACCCAAGGTTCAGTATTTGTTTAACTTAATGATATAGAGCAGTGTTTCCAGAGTGCAGCCCTCAAGTACCCCATTAGGCCAGAATTTGAGGATATCCCATACTGAGAACAATTGTGGTGATGCCTGATGCACTGACTGTAATTATATCACCTGGGAAAGACTAAGAAAATCCAGAAAACATGCTGGGGGGACTTGAGGACCGTGCTTGGGAAACACTGATATAGAGGATGAGATTAACAGCTGTATCAACCTTTGCAGATGACACCAAGCTTTGTAGCACGGTACAGTCTATAGAGGATGTGCATAAGTTACAAGATGACTTGGATAGACTAAGTGTCTGGGCATCCACTTGGCAAATGAGGTTCAATGTGGATAAATGTAAAGTTATGCATCTGGGTACTAATAACCTGCATGCATCGTATGTCTTAGGGGGGATTAAACTGTCAGAGTCACTGGTAGAGAAGGATCTGGGTGTACTTGTAGATCACAGACTACAGAATAGCATGCAATGTCAGGCTGCTGCTTCCAAAGCCAGCAGGATATTGTCATGTATCAAAAGAGGTATAAGCATGTAAAACAAGGACATAATACTTCTTATATATAAGGCATTGGTGCAGCCACACCTGAAATATGCTGTTCAATTTTGGGCACAGATTCATAAAAAGGATGTCCCTGACCTTAAAAAGGTACAAAGGTGCACCACTAAACTAATAAGGGACATGAAACATCTAAGTTATAAGGAAATATTAAGGGGGGATATGATCAATTCATGGAATTTGGGGGAAAACAGTTCTGGAGAAAAAAAGGTTAAAGGGGTACTCCACTGGACAACATTTTTTTTTAAATCAACTGGTGCCAGAAAGTTAAAGGGGTAGTCCAGTCCTGAAAAACATATCCCCTATCCTAAGGATAGGGGACACGTTTCAGATAGCAGGGGGTCCCCTGTAATCCCCCATATGGGGCCCAGGCAGCCCGCGGGAAGGGGCAGTGTCGACCACCACACAAAGCGGCGGCTGACACACCCCCTCAATACAACTCTATGGCAGATCCGGAGCACTGCCTTCAGCAATCTCCGGCTCTGCCATAGCCCTGTATTGAGGGGGCGTGTGGGCCGCCACTTCGTGCGGTGGTTGACACATGCTATCGGGCCGGAGAGTCGGGGCCCCGTATGAGAAATTGCGGGGAGTCCCAGCAGTCGGATCCCCCACTATCTGAAACTTATCCCCTATCCTTAGGATAGGGGATACGTTTTTCAGGACTGGACTACTCCTTTAAACAGATTTATAAATTACTTCTATTAAAAAATCTTAATCCTTCAAGTACTTATCAGCTGCTGTATGATCCACAGGAAGTTCTTTTATTTTTTAATTTCCTTTCTGCCTGACCATAGTGCTCGCTGCTGACACCTCTGTCCATTTTAGGAAGTGTCCAGAGTAGGAACAAATCCCCATAGAAAACCTCTCCTTCTCTGGACAGTTCGTAAAATGGACAGAGGTGTCAGCAGAGAGCACTGTGGTCAAGCAGAAAGGAAATTCAAAAAGAAAAGAACTTCCTGTGAATCATACAGCAGCTGATAAGTACTGGAAGGATTAAGATTTTTTAATAGAAGTAATTTACAAATCTGTTTAACTTTCTGGCACCAGTTGATTTATATATATTTTTTTCCAGTGGAGTACCCCTTTAAGTTTCCAAGGAGGATAAGCCTTCTTTACTATAAGAACTGTGAATTTATGGAAAAGTCTACCTCAGGAACTGTTAACAGGAAGAACTGTAAAGGGCTTCAAAACACGGTTAGACAAATTCTTAGAACAAAATAACACTAAAGGGGTAGTCCAGTGCTGAAAAACGGGCCCCCTGTGATCTCCTGTACTGGGCCAGATAGCGGGTGTTGACCATGGCACGAAGCGGCGGCTGACACGCCCCCTCAATACATCGCTATGGCAGAGCTGGAGATTGCTGAAGGCTGATTTTTTTTATTTTTATAGACAGTCAGCTTCAGCCAGTTACACATTGGGGGAAACACCCCCCCCCCCCCTTTTTTTTTTTTTTGCTGTTCTCTGCCGCTGTGATTTTTTGTGCCAAAGTTTAGCGACTTTTCATTTAGAAGGTTTTTCAAAAAGCATGTACCAAGTTGTGATTTCAGTTCATATGCAGTGATCAGGAATGTATAATGTGCGACTTTTCAGTTTGGTGCAAATGCTCTGAGATACAAATCTACACCAGCCCTGGCTTGGCTTACAAAACTGGCAGTGGACAGCATTATTAAAATGTCGCACATTGGCCCTCATCTACTATTGCAAACCCAACATGTTTTGTCGGGCCGTGTGCCAGATTCTGGCTCATTGTGCCAGAAATTCTGTCTGCGCCAGAATTGAAAAAACAAACTGACTAACTCTCCATTTTACTGAGAAAATCCGAAAAAGGGGCATGTCTGTTGGGGAAAGGGGGCGTGTCGATTGGAAAGGGGCGTGTTCCCGACATTTTCACAAAAACCCAACATATTTACTAAGGTTTCCACAGAAAATGTGGTGGATTTGAGCTGAGGAAAACCCGACAGATCAGAGCATGTGTAAAAAAAGGAAAATGTAGGGAATGTGGAAAATTTAGGGAAAGCTTAGTAAATACCGTGGAAAATAAAACCCACAAAGAAACCTACACTCCACTCTTAGTAAATCAGGGCCATTATGTCGCACGGGTTAAAAAGTCTCACAAAAAGAGGGATCAACCATACAAAGTGGAGTACTGAAGTAAGAAATGACCCGCACCATGTGATACATTTGGAGCAGGTACACAATTTCCACCGCACAAATTAATGGGGTCAAATGACGATGCACCTACACCACTCTTCATGAATTCCCCCCATTGTACTTATTAGTATTCAGCATTCTCTGTCCAATCTTAGGCTCCTTTCACACAATGAATTTCTCCGTTTACAAACTTTTGTCACATGTTCCGTCACTACAGCTCCAAAACCCGGCCGTTACAAAACCCCTGACGGCCGTGACTAAATTGCATTGCAGCCTATGGGGTTTTGTAACTGCCCGTTTGCACCCGTATATGCCCGTAATACTGCATGCAGTAATTTTTCCGCCATGATGTTCCGTCACTGTATAACGCCCGCAGTTACAAAACCCCATAGGCTGCAATGCAATTTAGTCACGGCCGTCATGGGGTTTTGTAACGGCCGGGTTTTGGAGCTGTAGTGACGGAACGTGACGGAAGTTTGTAAACGGAGAAATTCATAGTGTGAAAGGAGCCTTAGGCCTTAGATGTCATTTTGCTTTTACGCTCTCCTGTACTTTAGCGCTATACGGTTGGCCTCACTATTGTATGCCGGTATGCAGCCATCCTAAGAAATCTATTTATAATATTCAGAGCCAGGCAGAGGGCCACCGTGAACTCCCACAGACACACCCGACCATGGCTATTTTTACACATGCCTCTTGACAAGCAGGCTGGGAAAGTAGACAGGGAGGAGAAGGAAACTTTAGGTTCCTACATCTATTCCATGTACAGAACATATTAGTCACAGAAGTCAGCAGAAATGTCATATCATTAGAGCTCACACACAACCGTCACTTATTTCCATCTATTGTGTTGCCCACAGTGACATTTGGATGTATGACGGGAATGCTGCTTGACCTCAGTGTTTTTCTGTAGAAACCATTTTAGAGTTTTTGTACTTTTTTTTTTTTTTTTTTTTTTTTTTTTTTTTTAACCCTAAGGCTACGGAATCTCCGGGTAGAAAATTTCCGCCCGGAGATTCTGAGTTCCGCCTGCGCCGACTGAATAAGTCGGCGCTAGGACCGCGCGGACACTGCAGTCTCCCATAGACTGCAATGTGTTCCGCAAGGAATTCCGCCTTTCTTCAGGCGGAAATTTCTAAGCGGATTTACTAAGCGCATTTTCCGCTTCACAAATTCCGAAGTGTGAATTTGTGAACGGAAAACCAGTCACTACACTAGACATTTTAGCAAGCGGAATTTCTGACGGAAATTTTACGACTGAATTTCTGTCGGAAATTCCGTAGTCTGAACCTAGCCTTAGGAAACATTGAGGTCACAAATCATTTGTAGTAAAATCCAAGTGGTGCCATAGCCCATTGTTTTCCAAACAGTGTGTCTCCAGCTGTTGCAAAACTACAATTCCAAGCATGCCTGGACAGCCTTCGGCTGTCCAGGCATGCTGGGAGTTGTAGTTTTGCAACAGCTGGAGACACGATGTTTGGAAAACATTGCAATAGCCATTGCCTATTGTTTTTAATGGGATTCTGCAGTCCCATCCAGACAGAGGAATTTTCCGCAGTGGGCATTCCGCCGCGGAAACTCTATTTACGCCATCCTACAAAAATATAAGACCAGTCTTATATTTTGCGGAATTCTGCGGCGGAATCCTATTGAAGTCAATGGGGCTTGAATTTTGGTGGAATTCTGTGTTTAAAGGGGTACTCCTTTGCTCGGCGTTTGGAACACGCTGTTCCGAACACTGGCGCCGGCAACGGGAGCGTGTGACATCATAGCTCCACCCCCTCAATGCAAGTCTATGGGAGGGGTGGGGCGTGGAGTCATGAGGGGCGGGGCTATGACGTCATAAGCTCCCGGCGCCGGTTCCAGCGTTCGGAACAGTTTGTTCCAAACGCTGAGCAGCGGAGTACCCCTTTAAAGGACACAGGATTCTGCCGAAATTCAGTTTAGCTAACCTTGCTGAACGAAATGTGTGTGAAAATTATTATCTGTTATTTTTATATGGGTCTCCTGCTGAATAATAAAAAAATAAAAAAAAAAATAAAAAATTAAAAACTACTGATCATAAAAGCTGACAGGAAAATCTGATGCATATAATCAAATGATATACTGTATCAAACAGTTATGACTGGTATTTGATATATGGAGAGATGTGGAGCTCTGCTCTATATAAGTTTAGAGTGTACCTGTCATTTGAAAAGATTTTTAAAAAACCTGCATGATTTTATTACACGAACTCTTCAGAGTGGTGACAAGGCAATTTTAATGCTCTCACTGCTAAGAGACCCTCCATAGTGCACAGTTATTTGTCATTCTCTCTATTTCAGGAGGTGGGATCAGAGCTAGACTGTTTTCCAAAAGCGCACACACAGGTTCATTCTTTCCCTTACTTTTCTGGTGAATCACAGCACAGTGCTTACTCCTCTTTGTTATGCTATGACATAGTTCTGGTGAAAACATCCTAGACTAAAAAGGCTGCACAGTGCTGAGGGATAATTTACACAGTAAAATACTATAGATGTGAAGGGAACAGGGGTTACTGAAGCTATGTGAGTGGAAATGAAAGAAGCAGCACAGCAAGGAAGGGGTTACAATAAGCACCGAACTGTTGCTGAGATATGGGAGCCTTGATCTACCTTTCATGGAGTACACAGCAGCACAGCAAGGAAGGGGTTATGCTAAGCAACAAACTGTTCCTGCTGAGATATGGAAGCCTTGATCTACCTTTTATGGACTGCACAGCAGCATCAGAGCAAGGTAGGGGGTTAGACTAAGAACCAAACTGTTGCTGCTCAGATATGGGAGGCCAGATTCCAAATGGATTTCATCTCAAAATCCAAGCCTCGCTGATTTCAGTGGAATATCTGATGAGGACTTAATTTCCGCTTCAAGAATTGATATATGGATTCTTGATGACGATTCCATATGGAATTGTGCCTTTGCACTTTGAAATATGATTCCAAATCTGCATTGATAAGCAATTAATGGGAAAATGACGAGCAATTGAAGGGATTAAGGGGGATTTTGATAAGGTCTTTGGACAAGGATTATTTATCGTCACTTTCTTCCTTTATATTCCCCATTCCTTTTGAATCTGTAGTATATATCTCCTACTACCCTTAGGGTGCCATATTTAGGTTTGTAGCATATTGAGAACAAATTTATACTCGGGGACAATAAAAGGGAGGAATCTATGGCAAAATCGAAGCACGGCCCTGTTGTCCTTCTGGGTGAGACATCCTAACAGCTTTGGCTTTGGCTGGCCATTACTATCCCTTAGAAATAATATCATAAAGAGAATAAAACCTAAAGAATGATTGAATGGAGAACACCGTGATCTTCCCAATGACAAATCTGTGAAAGATTTGGCACCAAAGTTATGTGGGAGACAAAGACTATTTATTAGGCTGTTGTGTCTATGCCAATTGTTCTTTGGATTGTTAGGTTTTAGTTACATTTGGGTACTATGGAGGGAACATTTTTGTAGTGTGTGAGGTCACACTATTTCCATACTTCCTTCTCATGATGTCATGTGTGTGACCTTATAAGGCCAAGTCGGGGTCTGTTCGTAAACATTAGAGAGATCAGAGCTCTGAGCCGCCAGCACTGCAATAGACAGATTATCCTGGCAATAGTCCATTAAGTGTAAGCTCGATCCTGCCTGTGGCTTCAACAGATTTAACCCTTGTCGGACTGTCTGGCATGTCCACAACACATTTAATGTACAAAGTGACGTACGCTCGTGTTTGAACGGTCACTGTACTATTATTGATGACAGTGGAGTCGCTAAGCCAAACCTCCAACTATGACTCCATAGATATCTCATGTATAATAAAGTAATAATAGATTTACTGTAGTAAAATGGGAACATAAGGCTGTTCATCACCATAATGTAAAAGATCCGGCTTCTTGGATAGAACATACATATTTATCAGAATAAAATATCTTTTTATAAAGGGAGAAATTTCTTATTCCTCTATGTCAGTGTTTTTGCACAGGAAAGGCGCAAGCCACACTTAAAGGGGTTCTCCGGCGCTTAGACATCTTATCCCCTATCCAAAGGATAGGGGATAAGATGCCTGATCGCGGGGTCCCGCCACTGGGGACCCCCATGATCTTGCACGCAGCACCCCAGTTAAAATCAGTCCCCGGAGCGTGTTTGCTCCGGGTCTGATTACCGCCGACCACGGGGCCGCCGGCGTGTGACATCACGCCTCCGCCCCTCAATGCAAGCCTATGGGAGGGGGCGTGACCACACCCCCTCCCATAGGCTTGCATTGAGGGGCGGCCCCGTGGTCGGCGGTAATCAGACCCGGAGCGAACATGGGGACTGATTTTAACTGGGGTGCTGCGTGCAAGATCACGAGGGTCCCCAGCGGCGGGACCCCTGCGATCAGGCATCTTATCCCCTATCCTTTGGATAGGGGATAAGATGTCTAAGCGCCGGAGTACCCAGAGGACTGGTGTAAATTGTAGCTGAAATCTACCCCAACTGCTTGGTATTTTAGAATTTAGAAAGGCCCACGGGCAGCCACGGATGTGACACAATTTATTGAGAGGCCTGTGCCTCTCGTGGGGTATTCCCTTTAACCTGTGCGATTCTTGGCCATGGAGCCCACTGCCATATCATGTACAGGCAAGGTAAGGGAATTATTTTCATGTATTGTTTATGTTCTAGTAGAATTAATTTGAATAGGCAACAATGATAAAGATAATTTTGAGGTAATAAATACATTTTATATAAACAGTTATGATGCTTGTGAATTACATGCTAAGCTACTTGAGCAATTATTAGGTTACAGCCACGTATGGCAGAATTCCCCTTGGATTTGCTGCTGGACAATCCACACAATTTACAGTAGCAGCAATGTAGATTAGACTTTAAGAAATGTCATCCTCGTGCTGTGGAAAAAATCTGAAAGAAATACGATCACAAATTGAGTTCATGGGGGAGTGTTGCACAACACTGCATAGTATTCACACAGCGTTATGTCCACCCGGAAAACGTATGGGCGGATATTCCACAGACTGCACTAGGACTTCTCAGAAATGCTTTGTCTCCATACAGAGTATTGCATTTCGCATTGACATGTCTATTCTTTCTGCTAAGGCCGGAATTCGGAATTTCCTCGGAAGATGTTTCTGCCACGTGCATGGTGCAGCAAAATTCCATCAAAAGCAATGGGACTCTGCTTCAACAGAATTTCTGAGTGGAATTTTTCCACCGGATTCCGCCGTGTGTACGAGGACTAAGGCTTAGTTTCCACTTGGTTTTTTTTCTGGCAGTTTTTGGAGATCTGCCACTGCAGTTTTTGCGCCAAAGGCAGAAGTGTATTCAAAAGGAATAGAATATATAAAGCACTTACACTTCTCCTCCCTTATGGATCCACTTCTGACTTTGGCTCAAAAACTGCACTGGCAGTTTTCCAAAAACTGACAGAAAAAAAAACAAGTGGAAACTTAGCCGAACTGCAGCAAAATCTGCAAATGTGGATTTCTAGTACACTGACATTGAATGCAACAAATCTGTAAAAGAATCCACACAATTCAGTGTGGAATTTTGTGATAAAAATTAGCAGCAATTTGCTGTCCCCTTGAGATATGCTTTAAATCTTTGATCAGACTTTTGACTTTTTCCACTTTTAAGCTAAGGGTATGTTCATACATACATAATCCACTGAGGTTATTCTGAACTGAAAATTCCGATTGCAGATTTTCCATCGCAAGCAGAATTTCTGCAGCAGCAAATCTGCAGCAGATTTGCTGCAGACACATTAAAGTCAATGGGTAGCAACATAATCCGCTATCGGAAAACCTGTGGCGGAGTACGTATGTGTGAATGTACCCTTTTGTAGAGTGAGTACATGTTTCCACTGCAAATGCACAACACAAAACACGGATTATAGTTTAGCGGTTTGATGTTTTACACTTAATGTTCAGTTGTTCCTCATTACATTTTGTCATAATACAGTGTTTACCAACCAGCGTGCCTCCAGCTTTTGCAAAACTACAACTCCCTGCATGCACAAACAGCCAAAGGCTGGTCTATCTAAACTGCTCTTATATTAGGATAGATATGAGCTTATCCCATGGAGGTTTACATTCACTTGTAGATTAAAGGAGTAGTCCAGTGGTGACTCAGTGGTGAACAACTTATCCCCTATCCTAAGGATAGGGGATAAGTTGCAGATCGCGGGGGGTCCGACCGCTGGGGCCCCCTGCGATCTCCTGTACGGAGCCCCGACAGCCCGCGGGAAGGGGGCGTGTCGACCTCCGCACGAAGCGGCTGCCGACACGCCCCCTCAATACAACTCTATGGCAGAGCCGGAGCACTGCCTTCGGCAATCTCCGGCTCTGCCATAGAGATGTATTGAGGGGGCGTGTCGGCCGCCGCTTCGTACGGAGGTCGACACCCGCTATCTGTCCGGAGAGCCTGGCCCCCATACAGAGAGATCGCAGGGGGCCCCAGCGGTCGGACCCCCCGCGATCTCAAACTTATCCCCTATCCTTAGGATAGGGGATAAGTTTTTCACCACTGGACTACCCCTTTAACCAACAAAATCTGCTAGAAGTTTGTTTCAAGCATCTACTACCCATTCCGTAAAATAATTTTTTCTCACGTTGTGTCAGATCTTTCCCCAAAATAACCACATATAGGGGGGTATTTATCAATTTTGCCAGTTGACAGTTTCTTTTTACTCTTTTTTTACTTTGATTTTCGTGGACATGCACCAAACTTATCATTTGGTGCGAGTTGTTTGGTAATTTTGGCTCAAATGTTGAAATCATCTGTTCACAGCGCCTTTTACACAGAACGTACCGCCACAGAGGACGCGTATTTTACCCCTTGTGCAGCCATTTCGGAGTCCCTCCTGCAGTATATCAGCAAGCGACGTGAGTTATTTTCTTTTGTGGGGTTTATAGCCACCATGTGAAATGGATTTTTTTTTTTTTGTTACTTTAGTGCAGTGGTCTTCAACCTGTGGACCTCCAGATGTTGCAAAACTACAATTCCCAGCATGCCCGGACAGCCGTTGGCTGTCCGGGCATGCTGGGAGTTGTAGTTTTGCAACATCTGGAGGTTCGCAGGTTGGAGACCACTGCTTTAGTGCTTACCTTTCCTGAACCTGTGTGGCCATGTCCAATGCTGGCTCAACGGAGGGTGAAGGTTCCTCGGTAACAACTATGTCGCAGGATAGTATTGCGCTGCCCCGGAGGCGTCGCTGCTTTCACAAATAATTTTTTTTAATGTATTTTGACGCCTTTACATTTTCTGACATTGCTAAGTGTGTTTTCCATGTGCAAAATTTCTTGGCGGTGATTTGCGCCAAAAAAAAACCAAAATTGCGCCAAAGATCGATTGGCGCAAATGATGAATTACTGACTAAAGTTAAAATCACACACAGGACCGTGTGATTTTGATAAAGTTGTAAAAATGACAGTGGAGAAAATGCGGCAAACTTTGGTGCAAAAAGACACTGCGCTTAAAGCATTGCGCCAAAGTTACGTTAAAAAAAACACATAAATCCTTTGATAAATACCCCCCATTGTCTATAGGTTCTTAGTGGAAAAAACTCCTTTCCTATATCCTATTTAATCCTTTAAAGGGGAACTATTTAAAAAAAAAATGTTTTTAAATCAACTGTTAGGGTACGTTCACACATACAGGATCCTGCGCAGATATGATGCGAATGATTTGTAACTGCAGATTAGAAGCTGCGCTCAGTCATTTAGTTTACATTGAAATCTGCAGCAGAAAATCCTGCGCATCAAATCTGTGTACATGTGAATGCACTCTTAAACAGATTTGTAAATTACTTCTATTTAAAAAATCTTCACCCTTCCAGTACTTATCAGATGCTGAACACTACAGAGAAAGTTGTGTATTTCTTTCCAGTCTGACCTTAGTGCTCTCTGCTGACACCTCTGTCCATGTCAGGAACTGCCCAGAGCAGAAGAGGTTTTCTTTGGGGATCTGCTTCTATCCTGGACAGAAGGAGGCTGGAAGGAACTACACAACTGTCTCTGGAACATACCGCAGATCTGTACTATAAAGATTTAGGTCTTCTCTACAACAATTTTCTGATATGTTATACTCCTGTACAACCCTTTATATAAGACATTATAATGATTACATGCTACAAAGGCGCCAGACAAAACCAATGTATGTCCTGCGCAGAGGCGTAGCTTGTTGCTTCTGGGCCCCGATGCAAAATCTACAACAGGGCCCCATATGCTAATTATAATACTAGTCTCTTATAGGGCAGATGTGCTATGGGGCCCCCTTAGCCACCAGGGGCCCAATGCGACTGCTGCCTCTATAGCTACGCCCCTGGTTCTGCGTACACTTACAAAGTGGTAATTCATATGTGTCACGTGTGAAGAAGTTGCACTCACAAGCATATTTACAAGTATTATGTTTCTAACCTTATGTTGCCTTTTTCCTGGACATAAAAAGTCTATGGTTTGCAATCTTGTACTATGAAACTATTTTCCTCAAAGCAAGAAGATCTCTTCATGACATCATGGTTGATGCCAATGCTCTTGGACAGGTTTTCATGCAGCTCAAAGAATCAGGTTACTTATCCCGTCTGAGGTCAACAGCTGTTATGGTATAAAGTGCACGTCAGGTGCTGATCAGTTCGCTGCTTCTTACAGGCCGCATCATAAATATTTCCCTGTGTTTCTCTATAGCCAGGACATACAATATGCTATAGGTTTCATTGTCCCTATCTGTTTACCTAGATCTATTAGCTTTATACTGCATACTCAATTCAAGCCATACAGTACAGAACCGCACAGTACAGAGCCATACAGTACAGAACCATACAGTACAGAACCGCACAGTACAGAGCCATACAGTACAGAGCCATACAGTACAGAACCACACAGTACAGAACCATACAGTACAGAGCCATACAGTACAGAACCATACAGTACAGAACCGCACAGTACAGAACCATACAGTACAGAGCCATACAGTACAGAACCACACAGTACAGAACCATACAGTACAGAGCCACACAGTACAGAACCATACAGTACAGAACCACACAGTACAGAGCCATACAGTACAGAGCCATACAGTACAGAACCACACAGTACAGAGCCATACAGTACAGAGCCACACAGTACAGAGCCATACAGTACAGAGCCACACAGTACAGAACCATACAGTACAGAACCACACAGTACAGAACCGCACAGTACAGAACCGCACAGTACAGAACCATACAGTACAGAACCGCACAGTACAGAACCATACAGTACAGAACCACACAGTACAGAACCATACAGTACAGAACCATACAGTACAGAGCCATACAGTGCAGAACCACACAGTACAGAGCCATACAGTACAGAACCATACAGTACAGAACCGCACAATACAGAGCCATACAGTACAGAACCATACAGTACAGAGCCATACAGTACAGAACCATACAGTACAGAACCATACAGTACAGAACCACACAGTACAGAACCACACAGTACAGAGCCATACAGTACAGAACAACACAGTACAGAGCCATACAGTACAGAGCCATACAGTACAGAACCGCACAATACAGAGCCATACAGTACAGAACCATACAGTACAGAGCCACACAGTACAGAGCCATACAGTACAGAGCCACACAGTACAGAACCATACAGTACAGAACCACACAGTACAGAACCGCACAGTACAGAACCGCACAGTACAGAACCATACAGTACAGAACCGCACAGTACAGAACCATACAGTACAGAACCACACAGTACAGAACCATACAGTACAGAACCATACAGTACAGAGCCATACAGTGCAGAACCACACAGTACAGAGCCATACAGTACAGAACCATACAGTACAGAACCGCACAATACAGAGCCATACAGTACAGAACCATACAGTACAGAGCCATACAGTACAGAACCATACAGTACAGAACCATACAGTACAGAACCACACAGTACAGAACCACACAGTACAGAGCCATACAGTACAGAACAACACAGTACAGAGCCATACAGTACAGAGCCATACAGTACAGAACCGCACAATACAGAGCCATACAGTACAGAACCATACAGTACAGAGCCATACAGTACAGAACCATACAGTACAGAGCCATACAGTACAGAACCATACAGTACAGAACCACACAGTACAGAACCACACAGTACAGAGCCATACAGTACAGAACCACACAGTACAGAGCCATACAGTACAGAACCATACAGTACAGAACCACACAGTACAGAGCCATACAGTACAGAGCCATACAGTACAGAGCCATACAGTACAGAGCCATACAGTACAGAACCGCACAGTACAGAACCATACAGTACAGAACCATACAGTACAGAGCCATACAGTACAGAACCATACAGTACAGAACCATACAGTACAGAACCGCACAGTACAGAACCGCACAGTACAGAACCATACAGTACAGAACCGCACAGTACAGAACCATACAGTACAGAACCATACAGTACAGAACCATACAGTACAGAGCCACACAGTACAGAACCACACAGTACAGAGCCATACAGTACAGAGCCATACAGTACAGAACCATACAGTACAGAGCCATACAGTACAGAACCATACAGTACAGAACCATACAGTACAGAACCGCACAGTACAGAACCGCACAGTACAGAACCATACAGTACAGAACCGCACAGTACAGAACCATACAGTACAGAACCATACAGTACAGAACCATACAGTACAGAGCCACACAGTACAGAACCATACAGTACAGAACCATACAGTACAGAACCACACAGTACAGTGCCACACAGTACAGAGCCACACAGTACAGAACCATACAGTACAGAACCACACAGTACAGAACCACACAGTACAGAACCACACAGTACAGAACCACACAGTACAGAGCCACACAGTACAGAACCACACAGTACAGAACCACACAGTACAGAACCATACAGTACAGAGCCATACAGTACAGAACCATACAGTACAGAGCCATACAGTACAGAACCATACAGTACAGAGCCATACAGTACAGAGCCATACAGTACAGAGCCACACAGTACAGAACCACACAGTACAGAACCACACAGTACAGAGCCATACAGTACAGAGCCATACAGTACAGAACCATACAGTACAGAACCACACAGTACAGAGCTATACAGTACAGAACCATACAGTACAGAGCCATACAGTACAGAGCCATACAGTACAGAACCATACAGTACAGAGCCACACAGTACAGAACCATACAGTACAGAGCCACACAGTACAGAGCCACACAGTACAGACCCATACAGTACAGAACCATACAGTACAGAGCCACACAGTACAGAACCACACAGTACAGAGCCATACAGTACAGAACCACACAGTACAGAACCGCACAGTACAGAACCATACAGTACAGAACCATACAGTACAGAGCCACACAGTACAGAACCACACAGTACAGAGCCATACAGTACAGAACCATACAGTACAGAGCCATACAGTACAGAACCATACAGTACAGAACCATTCATCAGACTCTGAGGGAAATGTATCAAACCATTTAGATGGCTTTTTTTGTCTAAATTTGTTGCATGAAAAGTTGCAGGCTGGCCCCATGCCACATTATATGGACTTTTCATTTAGAACATTTAAATCTCATCACCATGAAGTGTTCTTATTTAGAGCTCTTTGTGCAGTTGTGATTTATCATGTGCGACTTATTGTGAAATGCCCTATAGAACTATCGAAATGGCTCTATGTGACACTTGTATTGAGGTCCGTGCGACATTTGATACAATTATCGCACGGCCGCCACTTCTCTGCAACATTTGGGCTGTCACTTCTCTGCAACATTTGGGCCGTCACTTCTCTGCAACATTTGGGCCGTCACTTCCCTGCAACATTTGGGCCGTCACTTCTCTGCAACATTTGGGCTGTTACTTCTCTGCAACATTTGGGCTGTTACTTCTCTGCAACATTTGGGCTGTTACTTCTCTGCAACATTTGGGCTGTCACTTCTCTGCAACATTTGGGCCGTCACTTCTCTGCAACATTTGGGCTGTTACTTCTCTGCAACATTTGGGCTGTTACTTTTCTGCAACATTTGGGCTGTCACTTCTCTGCAACATTTGGGCCGCCACTTCTCTGCAACATTTGGGCCGTCACTTCTCTGCAACATTTGGGCTGTTACTTCTCTGCAACATTTGGGCTGTCACTTCTCTGCAACATTTGGGCTGTCACTTCTCTGCAACATTTGGGCTGTTACTTCTCTGCAACATTTGGGCTGTCACTTCTCTGCAACATTTGGGCTGTCACTTCTCTGCAACATTTGGGCTGTCACTTCTCTGCAACATTTGGGCCGCCACTTCTCTGCAACATTTTTTGCAGTGTTTTTTTTAGGTTACAAGAAGAAACACAGGGGTAAAAAAAAACTAGTGGAAACTTAGACAAAGAGCTGTTTAATTTGAACTGATCCATTGAAAAGGATTACACATGATGGGATCTCATAGACCCACAAAGGAAAGAGTTGTACTGTACTTACACTGTGCTAGCTTATGTTTGGCGCAAAATCATCAATAGTGTTGAAGCCACAGTTTGAGAACCCGGCCTGAAAGTGTCTACATCAGCATACACAAATTTACAGCCTGTGCATGTGTTCTTTCTATTGAGCCTGTTGTGGCTCTTTTTAGCCATAAGCCCCAATTTACACTCTGTAAAAAGGGATTTGCGTCGGCACAGACTATGCTTTTCTATACAGCGTGCCACAAGAAGAGAATATATTCTGTGCAGTATAATTTTTTACCTTTTTTTTGTATAACTTTACAATAGTATATGTTGAAGGTATACATCTGAACCAGTGTAATGTATGTAGCTTTTAAAGGGGTACTCCACTAAAAACATCTTATCCGCTATCCAGCGGCAGTGTCTGGAGCACGGAAGCTTGGAGCTTCCGCATTCGTGACGTTCCACCACGCCCCCTCCGTTCATGTCTATGGGAGGGGCATGATGGCTAGTACGTAGCCATCCTGCCTCCTCCCATAAACATAAAAGGAGAGGGCGTGGCAGCCATGTTCGCCATTCATCGGGCATGGAGCGAATTCTGCACTGAATGACAGTGGAGTGGAGATCGCGGGGGACCCCAACGATTACACATTTTATCCCCTATCCTTTGGATAGGGGATAAGATGTTTTCAGCAGAGTACCCCTTTAAGGGTAGGGTCACATGTACCGTATGCGATGCATATTTCATGCTGCGGGAACTACAGTGATCTGCCAGTTTAGTCTGACATGTTGCTTCCCATAGAACTTTGATGGCGCATGTTGTGCCGACCACAGTCCCACATGTACGCCCAGCTTGAGACAATTGCAGGATTGAAATTTCTCTTGCTGTTTATCATCTGAGCCTTGGATTAGGCTGGGTTCACACCACGTTTTAGGCAATACCGGACCGCATATGGCTGGGGGAGCTAAAACTGGGTTCTATGAGGCTCGTATGTAATGTATTCCAATGAGCTGACGGAGTGAAACGCTGACTCCGGTTGGCTCACTTTTGCCCCGTATGCAGTTTTCCCACCGGACCTATAACCGTAGTCTACCACGGTTTTAGGTCCAGTGGGAAAACCGCATACGGGGCAAAAGTGAGCCAACCGGAGTCAGCGTTTCACTCCGTCAGCTCATTGGAATACATTACATACGAGCCTCATAGGGCAGGGATACAGGAGCACCCGGTTTTAGCTCCCCCCAGCCGTATGCGGTCCGGTATTGCCTAAAATGTAGTGTGAACCCAGCCGTACACTGCAGTTCCTCCTGTCAGTGTATGAGAAGCTAAGGGGGAAGGATAGCATTGGGGATAGGGCCGAGTGATCTGAACATGCACGTCCACAAGTGAACAGCTGGCAGACGGAATCTAGGCATCACATTCAAACAGGTAATGCCCCAATGACTGCTACAGTATCACATGACATTCCTTCACATGCATTTTTTATATACATGCCTTTGAGAACAATATCATTTTCAAGTACAGAGATGGTCTGCAGAGAGACAACCACTGTGTAGAGACTATAGTATAACTTATCCTAAAGCAGTATAAACTAGTGACAAAGATGCTAATTACCATGAAGTATCACTTATATCAGTGTTTACCAAACTGGGAGCCTCCAGAGTCCAGCTGTTGCCAAACTACAGCTCCCAGCATGCCCGGACAGCCTTTGGCTGTCCGGGCATGCTGGGAGTTGTTGTTTTCTGCAACAGCTGGAGGCTCCCTATTTGGGAAACTCTAACTTGCATCATGTAATGTAGCTGTACCTCTGATAGCTTTGATGATATTGAGGACACATAGCACAGGGAAGTAGTCCTTCCTATTATTTGCATGGGCTCGGTAGTCCTCAACATTCATGAAAGGGGTTATCCAGGAAAAAACATTTTTATATATATCAACTGGTTCCAGAAAGTTAAACAGATTTGTAAATTACTTCTATTAAAAAATCTTAATCCTTTCAGTACTTATGAGCTTCTGAAGTTGAGTTGTTCTTTTCTGTCTTAGTGATCTCTGATGACACGTGTCTCAGGAACCGCCCAGTTTAGAAGCAAATCCCCATAGAAAACCTCTTCTAAACTGGGTGGTTCCTGAGACACGTGTCATCAGAGAGCACTAAGACAGAAAAGAACAACTCAACTTCAGAAGCTCATAAGTACTGAAAGGATTAAGATTTTTTAATAGAAGTAATTTACATATCTGTTTAACTTTCTGGAGCCAGTTGATATATATATAAAAAAATGTTTTTTCCTGGATAAGCCCTTGAAGACCCGCTCACTCCATGACATGATTGATAGCATTTGGCTGTGTATAGGCAGCTTTCAATCTGTGGTGGGTGGAGATAGGGTGCACTCAATTTCCTGTATTTTGGTAGAATGGCATTTTTTGTGTGTGCAAAATTGCTCAAAAACATGCCAAAATGGAAAAAAAAAAAAAAAAAAAACAGCACAGCCAGATGTTAGCTGCAAGTCAATAGGGATTTATTGAATGCCAAACCCGCTTGGCCTTTTTTCCTTTGGCGTTTTTTCACTCATATTTATTGCGGTTTGGGGCAGTTTTCCAAAACGGCAGCATGCTAAGACTATGGTGTTTTTTGGACAGAATCTTGGTGTTTCTCTCACATAAAAGTCTCTGGGAGCAAAAAAAAAAAAAAAAAAAAAAACATCAATCTGGGTTTAGCATTGGTGTTTTTCCTGGTATTGTTTCCCCCATTTGTTCAATGGAAATTCACATGATTAAAGAATCGCTTGACTTGTCATGATAAAAATGCAAGGGAAAAACGCCAAAGAAAAAACGCCTCTAAAACCCTCGTTAAAAAAAAAAAAAAAAAAACTCCACAAAAAATGCATCTTGGAAGTGCAACATGGCAGGGCAGTATAAAAAAAATGCCAGAAAAATAAAACAAATGGAAACAGCCTAAGTAATACATACTCTGTGGAAAACAAATGTTTTCTAATCAACTGGTGCAAGAAAGTTGTAAAGATTTGTAAATTACTTTTATTTAAACATTTTAATCCTTCCAGTACTTATCAGCTGCTGTACTACAGGGAACATTGTATAGTTCTTTCCGGTCTGACCATAGTGCTCTCTGCCTACACCTCTGTCCATGTCAGGAACTGTCAAGAGTAAAAACAAATCCCCATAGCAAACCTCTCCTGCTCTGGACAGTTCCTGACATGGACAGAGGTGTCAGCAGAGAGCACTGTGGTCAGACAGAAACTAACCACTCAACTACCTCTGGAGCATACAGCAGCTGATAAGTACTGGAAGGATTAAGATTTTTTAAATAAAATAAATTAGCAAATCTGTATAACTTTCTGGCGCCGGTTGATTTAAAAACATTTTTTTTCCACCAGAGTACCCCTTTAATCAGATTATTTATCACACATTCATGATTTCCTCAGATAGGGCAGCATAAACCTAGAGGCAGATTCCCTCTATTGTTATTTTTTAACAGAATTCCTCTTCAAATAATTTTATTTTATTTTTTTACCTACGTTACCATGTAATTATAAGGCTACTTTCACACTATAAAAGTGGCTCCGTTACAAACGGAGTTAAGGGCTCTATTTAAAAAAAAACAAAAAAAACTTTTTAATTCGCTTTGATCGCCACTCCGGTGGAAAACTTTTTTTTTTTTTTAAATCAACTGGTGCCAGAGGGTTAAACATATTTGTAAATTACTTCTATTAAAAAAATCTCAATCCTTCAAGTACTTATTAGCTGCTGAATACTACAGAGGAAATTCTTTTATTTTTGGAATACAGAGTTCTCTAATGACATCACGAGCACAGTGCTCTCTGCTGACATCTCTGTCCATTTTAGGAACTGTCCAGAGCAGCATATGTTTTCTATGGGGATTTTCTCCTACTCTGGACAGTTCTTAAAATGGACAGAGATGTCAGCAGAGAGCACTGTGCTCGTGATTCAGCAGTGAGCTGTGTTTCAAAAAGAAAAGAATTTCCTTTGTAGTATTTAGCAGCTAATAAGTACTGGAAGGATTAAGATTTTTTTATAGAAGTAATTTACAAATCTGTTAAACTTTCTGGCACCAGTTGATTTAAAAAAAAAAAAAAAAAGGTTTTCCACCGGAGTACCCCTTTAGAGTCCTTTATTGTAACGAAGCATACCAGGCAAAGAAGATCCCATTCACTTGAATGGGATTCCTCGAACGTCCATTGTAACTCCCGTTATTGCAGCCGAAGATAGCGGGAGAAAAAGACGGCGCATGCACAAATTTTTCTCATGCTCTCTACTTAAAGGGTACCTCTCATCAAATAAACTTTTGATATATTTTAGATTAATGAATGTTGAATAACTTTCCAATAGCATGTTAATGAAAAATATGCTTCTTTCTATTGTATTTTTCCCGATCAGTCCTGTCAGCAAGCATTTCTGACTCATGCTGGAGTCCTAAACACTCAGAGCTGCCAGCCTGCTTTGTTCACAGCCAAACAGGCTGTGAACAAAGCAGGCTGGCAGCTCTGAGTGTTCTCCTTTGTGAACAAAGCAGACTGGCAGCTCGTAGTGTTTAGGACTCCAGCATGAGTCTGAAATGCTTGCTGCCAGGACTGGTAGGGAGACCCCTAGTGGTCATTTCTTCAAAGTGGAAAATTAAATAGAAAGAAGCATATTTTTTAATAACATGCAATTGTAAAGTTATTCTGCATACATTAATCTATAATATATCAAAAGTTTTTTTGATGAGAGGTACCCTTTAATGGACATCACCTACCGGGCACAAACGGTAGTGTGAAAGAAGCCTAAGACACTCATTGAGGTTGTTAGCTACAACGACTATTATGGGGGACAATCTAGAAAGCTCGAGGCCGCTCTTATACGCAATAGTAAGAGCTTGCGACTGGCGTGCACATTTATTCATTGCCGCCGGCACCTTCACGTGCCACTTTAAGCAGCGGAAATGTCCAAGTGCCGGTCACAGTTATCAAGCGATGCCAGTGGCTAACAGCCTTAGGAATCACAAGTAAAGGGAATCTGTCTCCAGGTTTATACTGTCGGCTCCCATGTCTATACGCAGATGGCAGCCGCAGGCACCTACCGCCTTGTGCTAATGATATAAACTGCTAACATGGCTCAGGGGACTCTAGTTCTATTAGAAGGACACTTCAATGAAAGTGGAAGAATGCACATTATCCTGGTTATCGGGGAGATTAGCCCTTTAGAAACAATTCAGAAAAATAAAGAGATTCGATCAGTCTCTACCGCTGCGTGCTTTACCTGCAGAGACTTTTTACTTACACTGCAGAAGAGCAGAGACCGGCTGACCTACAGATTATAAAGAAATCCACCAGAGATTGCCTGAATGGGAATGTGGCCATTGTAAAATATTTTTGTGATGCTCTTTATGCAGCTTTTATAGGGTGTTCACCTTTCTACTGCGTCTCATACTGTGGAAATGTTGAGGATTTTGTACTCCTTATAAATCGTTCCAATAGTAAGAACAAAAAACAAAGGGGTTTTATATTCATTCCTAATATATAAATGTAGTGTTCTGCTCGAGTTATTTTGTACAGTATGCATGCGTACACATTTATTTGTATTCCAAGGCTGAAAATCTGTCCTGACCATGCTCCATATTATGGCATGAATAGAAGTCTAAGCTGTGCCTCTGTAGGCCTCTGGTTTTAGGCACAGCTTTATTGCATGTATGCCACATTACTGAGATATTCTTCTATATAAGCATTGCCTTTAGTAGAGCATTTGGTGCCATGTGGAGGCACTGAGGTGGCACGTGGATTTGTACACGTGGCTATATACTACACATCAGTGTTTTCCAAAAAGTATCTCTCCAGCTGTTAACAAAACTACGACTCCCAGCATACCCATACACTGCTGTACATTCATTTAAATAGACACTCTCATTAAAACTCATTTTTGCTATTTCACTCCTTATAGTAAATAAAAAATCTTTCTAATGTACTTTGGTTAAAAAAAAAAATACGTTTTCTGTTTTATTTGTGTTTAAACAAAGCTGCCACTAGGTGTCTCCCTACTTGTCCAGAGCACATTTCCCCTTATCTCTTGCACAGACTTTAGACTCCTGCTGGCCTGGCAGAAGTCCAAAATCAGGAAATTCAGTCTGGTGTGCTGAGGGGTGTGTGTGTGCAGCCTTAGCCAATCATAGCTCATCTCACACTGAACTGCTCTGGGATGTGTGTAGCAGAGTGAGGGAGGAAGTTTTCCCCTGTATGGCTTCAGATGATGTCACCCCTGCTGGTTAACACCCCTTCCCAGTCTGTGAATCTGACTGAGCAGAAAATACAGAGCAATGTCAAGGTAGAAAACTCACAAATAATAAAAATAAAGGCAGGGGGTGGTTTATGATGATGGGGGCAGTGAACTGGGAGGATTATAACATTTTACAAGATCATGAGAGGTACTCTTTAATGATCTGTATACCTGTGTCTGGACATTATCAGGGCATGTTTTTAGCCTTTTAGGGCTCATCTACTTCGTTGTTATGGAAACAGTGTAGCTTGCAGTGCTATGCTAGTTACAACTCCCTTTAATCTTTATGGGAGTTACATCATAACTGCATAAGGCTATGTTCACATTAGGGCTGCACGATATGGGGAAAATGTGCGATTGCGATTTTGGGCCCAAATATTGCGATTGCGATATGCAATGTGATATAAAAAATGGTGAAATCCCCCCCATTTCATGTCCAATTGCCTCCATTTCACATCTCTCTACCCATTTTATGCCCACCGCCTATTTCACATCTCCCCCTTGTCACATTCTCCCCCGTCACATTCTCCTCCCGTCACACCCCCCCTTGTCACATCCCCACCTTGTCCCATTCCCTCCCTTGTCACATCCCCCCTTGTCACATTCTCCTCCCCCTTGTCACACACCCCTGTCACATTCTCCTCTCCCTTGTCACATTCTCCCCCCTGTCACATTCTACTCTCCCTTGTCACATTCTCCCCCCTGTCACATTCTCCTCTCCCTTGTCACATTCTCCCCCTGTCACATTCTACTCTCCCTTGTCAAATTCTCCCCCCTGTCACATTCTCCTCTCCCTTGTCACATTCTCCGCTTGTCACATTCTCCTCCCCCTTGTCACACACCCCTGTCACATTCTCCTCTCCCTTGTCACATTCTCCCCTTGTCACATTCTCCTCCCCCTTATCACATTCGCCTCCCCTTGTCACATTCTCCTCTCCCTTGTCACATTCTCCGCTTGTCACATTCTCCTCCCCCTTGTCACACACCCCTGTCACATTCTCCTCTCCCTTGTCACATTCTCCCCTTGTCACATTCTCCTCCCCCTTATCACATTCGCCTCCCCTTGTCACATTCTCCATCCCCTTGTCACATTCTCCTCCCTCTTGTCACATTCTCCCCCTTGTCACATTCTCTTCCCCATGTCACATTCTCCACCCCCTTGTCACATTCTCCTCCCTCTTGTCACATTCTCCCCCTTGTCACATTCTCCTCCTCCTTGTCACATTCTCCACCCCTAGTCACATTTCCCCCCCTCCCTTGTCACATTTCACATCCCCCCTTGTCACATTCTCCCCCCCTTGTCACATCCCTCCCTGTCCCATTACCCTGGTTGGGAAACACTGACCTTTAGTATTTAAATTCGTTTTTACCTGCTCTGGCAGGCCCCCGCCGCAGGAGCCAGCCTGAGCAGATAATCGCATGTTTTCCCAGGGGGCCGTATCGCTATATCGCAAAAAGCAAAAAACGCGATTCGATTGCTTTTGCGATATATCATGCAGCCCTAGTTCACATGACAGAAAACACAGACGGACATTCAGCACTTTTGCATGATCCGCCAGCACCAGAACCACTCAGAAATGCGCCATCTCAATAGACAGCAATGCATTTCGGAACGGAATCCGCCAAAGCAATGTTTCTGCAGACGCCGAAAGCCGCAATGGACATTCCGCTGCGTGCACTGTGCAGCAGAATCCCATTGAAATCAAAGGGACTCTGCTACAGCGGAGTTTCCGCTTGGAAATTCCGCAATGTAAACATAGCCTAAAACATGTAAACATAGCCTAAAACAGCCCACATGGTTATTATTGGTTTCCTGTACACCTCCAGCAGCCACAAAGAGGCCAGAGGGAGGCTGGTAGGTTCTTGATCTCAAGATAGGTTTGGGTCCTAAGGGGGTCTCTTATCTATCAGACATTTATGGCATATCCATACCTATATCCGGATAACAATACCTCTTTAACATGCCCTTCTATAGAAAAAGGTGTACAAGCCTTAAACATATGTATGTGTAAATAAAGTCTATGGTGTTTTTTTAATCACAATTTTTTCCTGATTTCTCTGTTTAGCATAGCTGGTATACGACTTGATGGGGCGTCTCATGGTTATTTTAAAGGTGTAGTTTTTTTGTCTAATAATTATTTTTATGTATGAAAAACTGCTTCAATAAGAGGATCAGAAATGGTCTAAATAAAATACAGGAATTTTTTTATTCCATCAAAGGCGATGCTTCAGCTCTCTTCAAAGAAAGAGATTAATGCAAAAATACATTAATGGACGTATGTTTGCAAGTGTCACACTTGGAAGCTATGATTGTGCCTAATCTGGAATCTCCGAACTCCTAAACTTACAATATCACAATTGTTTCTTGTACTCTAGTAACATTGTGCACATTCCCAGCATACAGAGGATGGATCAACTCACAACAACCTGTAATCCATGCTGTCTGCTGGGGATTAATTGTACAATAGTAGAAGCAATCAGCTTAGCATCAGATTAGCCAGATTTCATTTTTTTGTTATAAAATGGGACAAGCTGCTATTTTGTCTTTTTATTAAATAAGTTATTTTGAAAATATTTTGGTTAATTGTTTTTATTAAAACTTTATCCATTGTGTTGTGTTGAGTTTTCTCTTCCTCTCTCTCCTACCTGCTCCCAACACCCTATTCTGCCGTGTAGGGCCTTAGGGTAGGGTTACACGCAACATATACGCAGCGTATTTCACGATGAGCAGCGGAAAAAAAGCTATGTATTCTTCTGTTAGCTGACACACAGGGCTACCCAGCGGCAGCCCTGGGTGTTCAGTGAGGTTTGGACAGGACCGGTTCTGCCTATAGGCGAAATAGGCAGCCACCTAGAGAGCTGTCTTGATGGGGGAGCGCCACTCTGTCTGCCACAAGAAAGTTAGACAACCAACATCCGAACCACTCGCTCAGCCAGCAGGAGTAGGAGGAGGTATGTTACAGTGTGTCACCCCAGTAGTAAGCTAATTACATTAGGAACAGGCTTGTTATAGTGTGTCATCCAAGTAGTAAGGTGGGGCATGTCAAAGGGTGGGCCAATGGGTTGAGTCAAGAGGGCAGCAAAATTTGCTTTTGCCTAGGGTGGCAAAAATCCTTGCATAAGCCCTGGGTTTGGAAGTGGGTACCGCATATAAGATGTCTGATTGTGGGGGTCCTGCATCTGGGACCCCCACGTTCACTGTGAAGCACCCGGTGTTCAACCCCTCAATGCAAGTCTATGGGAAGGGGCGTGGTGGCTGCCACACCCCCTCCCATAGACTTGCATTGAGGGGGCATGGTGTGACGTCACAAGGGGTGTGGTCGTGACATCATAACCCCCGTTGCCTGTTCCAAGCGTTTGGAACAAAATGTACCCCTTTAAAGTGGACCTGTGATCAACCACCAAAAAATATAAGATCACTAATTATTTAAATAGCCTATGGCATTCTGATCATACTGCACCTAATGTGGGGGAACTATACTGTACCTAATGTGAGGAACTATACTGCACCTAATGTGGGGGAACCATACTGTACCTAATGTGAGGAACTATACTGCACCTAATGTGGAGAGCTATACTGCACCTAATGTGGAGAGCTATACTGCACCTAATGTGGAGAGCTATACTGCACCTAATGTGGAGAGCTATACTGCACCTAATGTGGGGAACTATACTGTACCTAATGTGGAGAGCTATACTGCACCTAATGTGGGGAACTATACTGCACCTAATGTGGGGGAACTATACTGCACCTAATGTGGGGGACTATACTGCACCTAATGTGGAGAACTATACTGCACCTAATGTGGGGGAACTATACTGCACCTAATGTGGGGAACTATACTGCACCTAATGTGGGGAACTATACTGCACCTAACGTGGGGAACTATTCTGCACCTAATGTGGGGAACTATACTGCACCTAATGTGGGGGAACTATACTGCACCTAATGTGGGGGAACTATACTGCACCTAATGTGGGGAACTATACTGCACCTAATGTGGGGAACTATACTGCACCTAATGTGGAGAACTATACTGCACCTAATGTGGGGGAACTATACTGCACCTAATGTGGGTAACTATACTGCACCTAATGTGGGGAACTATACTGCTCCTAATGTGGGGAACTATTCTGCACCTAATGTGGGGAGCTATACTGCACCTAGTGTGGGGAACTATACTGCACCTAATGTGGAGAACTATACTGCACCTAATGTGGAGAGCTATACTGCACCTAATGTGGAGAGCTATACTGCACCTAATGTGGGGGAACTGTACTGCACCTAATGTGGGGGAACTGTACTGCACCTAATGTGGAGAGCTATACTGCACCTAATGTGGGGGAACTGTACTGCACCTAATGTGGGGGAACTGTACTGCACCTAATGTGGGAAACTATACTGCACCTAATGTGGGGAACTATACTGCACCTAATGTGGGGAGCTATACTGCACCTACTGTGGAGAGCTATACTGCACCTAATGTGGAGAGCTATACTGCACCTAATGTGGGGAGCTATACTGCATCTGATTAAGGGGGGCAGGGGACTGGTGAAGGGGGACATGGGACTGATTAAGGGGGCAGGGGACTGATTAAATATTTGTTACAAAGATTTTTTTCCTCTTTGTGTATGTTCATGGTGACATATATGTGTACATGGTGAGTTTGTGGTTTTATTGTACTGGGGGTGAATCCCACAGTTGGCCGGGTGCGGCTCGCCGGCTGTTGGTGGTGGGAAAAGATATGGGGGGGCCAGGTTGACACCTTGCATCGGGGCCCACAAGACTTTAGCTACGCCCTGATCAGACAACACGGGTTTGTCTGGTTTCTGTGAGTTTGGACACAGAGGTAAGTAGGAGCTGTAGTTACAAAACAAAAGGATATTTTAATCAAGACTATTTAAAATGAAGCTTCTATTTTATTTTAAATGCATTAGAGCCGTACAAATGTACTTTGGCGCATTGCGTTCAGCACTATATAAGCTGTGTAAATGGTCAGGCCCTGAATAATTGTACAACTGGTCACACTCTAAAAAGTTGCCTAAACTATTTATTTGTGACCTGCATATCATGTATATTAGAAACATTCATGACTAACAGGAACACCAAGTCACTATGAGTCAATGTTCCAGTAAGTTTGTAACAATGACTCTTTGCTTTACTAACCAAAGTCATTCTGCTCTGTCTTTACAATAGCTGAATGATTAAAAATATTCTTTCCAAAATATAAATTCTAGCAATTATTCATGTCATCTTTAAAGACTACTGAGCGAGTGAGTGAGACAATGATCTTCATTATACAGGGTGGGCCATTTATATGAATACACCTTAATAAAATGGGAATGGTTGGCGATATTAACTTCCTGTTTGTGGCACATAAGTATATGTGAGGGGGGAAACTTTTCAAGATGGGGGGTGACCATGACGGCCATTTTGAAGTCGGACATTTTGAATCCAACTTTTGTTTTTTCAATAGGAAGAGGGTCATGTGACACATCAAACTTATTGGGAATTTCACAAGAAATACAATGATGTGCTTGGTTTTAACGTAACTTTATTCTTTCATGAGTTATGTACAAGTTTCTGACCACTTATAAAATGTGTTCAATGTGCTGCCCATTGTGTTGGATTGTCAATGCAACCCTCTTCTCCCACTCTTCACACACTGATAGCAACACTGCAGGAGAAATGCTAGCACAGGCTTCCAGTATCCGTAGTTTCAGGTGCTGCACATCTCGTATCTTCACAGCATAGACAATTGCCTTCAAATGACCCCAAAGATAACAGTCTAAGGGGGTCAGATCAGGAGACCTTGGGGGCCATTCAATTGGCCCACGATGACCAATCCACTTTCCAGGAAACTGTTCATCTAGGAATGCTCGGACCCGACACCCATAATGTGGTGGTGCACCATCTTGCTGGAAAAATTCAGGGAACGTGCCAGCTCCGAGCATTCCTAGATGAACAGTTTCCTGGAAAGTGCATGTGGAGTCAGATTGGGCTGGCAGGCCAAGCAGAGCCCATCTGCACTTACATTATATGCACTAAGGACATCCCTTGTTATCTGTGATGATAGCTGACACAAGTACACGTTAAGTTAGATACATTTTAACTTGTCAGTAATAAAAGTTAATTTTTAGACACACCCTAGACACTATATTGGTGTTCTTTATTTTCCTTACACATTTTATAAGTGGTCAGAAACTTGTAAATAACTCATGAAAGAATAAAGTTATGTTAAAACCAAGCACATCATTGTTTTTCTTGTGAAATTCCCAATAAGTTTGATGTGTTACATGACCCTCTTCCTATTGAAAAAACAAAAGTTTGATTCAAAATGTCCGACTTCAAAATGGCCGCCATGGTCACCACCCATCTTGAAAAGTCCCCCCCCCCCCCCCTCACATATACTAATGTGCCATAAACAGGAAGATAATATCACCAACCATTCCCATTTTATTAAGGTGTATCCATATAAATGGCCCACCCTGTATATATATACAGATAGGAGTTACAGGCGTACCTTTTCCTTGGAGAAGAGCCTGCATATACTGTGTACAGCTGCAACCCATACAAACACAATATTGCTGTGTACTTGTATTAGACAATGCAGGGCCAAGACAAGGTATTTGGTGCCTTAGGCAGATAAGACAAATGGCAAGTGCCCCAGTAAGTAGTTGCTCCCCAGTAGGTATATCTACCTACTGGGGAGCAACTACTTACTGGGGCACTTGCCATTTGTATAATGGGGCAACTATCTATCTACTGGGGAGCTCTATAAATAGGTTCCCACCCTCCCAATTTAGATCTGCCCCTCGTTATATTAACTCCCCAGTTTAGATAGGTGCCCCCAGTATAGTTATCAACCCAGTTGCTCCCCAGTATCTACCTACTGGGAGGCAAATACTTACAGGGGCACTTGCCATTTGTATAATGGGGCAACTATCTATCTACTGGGGAGCACCTACCTGTGCTCCCCAGTAGATAGATAGTTGCCCCCACTATATAGAATATAGTTGCCCCATTATAAATGGGTTCCCACCCTCCAAATTTAGATAGCTACCCCTCGGTATAATCACTCCCCAGTTTAGATTGATGGCCCCAGTATAGTTATCCACCCAGTTTAAATAGGTACTGCTAAGCATAAATAGTTATTCTCTGGTTTAGATAGGTACCCCTTGTATGTAGAGTGGTGCCTCCCAGTATAAATAGGAATAACTGGCAATTGAGCCCTCTGGTGGGGTAGGCAGTGGCGCTCTAGTCAAGTGCCTATCCTGCTTACTCCTTGCTCCTGTTTTGAGACAATAAATAGTCACAGCTTAATGTATTGTAAATGGTCCTATGCAATAGCATCTAGAAAAGGTGCCTATAAGCTAGCATCAGAGTAAGATCCTGCTTTTTAAGTTAAAGTCTGCCATATTTTGCTTCAATGTAGCAAATGAGTTCTACCCCAGTCTGTTACCACAAACTTTTTGTACTAAGATTTTTTCCTTATATGCACAAGTGTATACTCTGTAAACTAGGCCCTTCTGCACACTACATGTTCTGACACAACTTCCCCCTTCATAAAGCCCTGAAGCTGGTACACAAAATGAATTCGGGATGAAGAATATATTGGAATATATTGGATATTGCTCTTGTTTCTGGGACACCTGTTTGTTATAGTATGACCCATCTAACTACCCATTTAAATATGTATATTTGTAATATACATTGGTTAAAAAATTTGTATATTTTTGTGTGAAAAAATGCTGTCTCTGTAACTATTGTCTGTTTGTCTCTGTGAGGAGTCCAAATACAGGAAGTAAGGGCAGGACAAGCAGGGCTCTGTGCAGGATCCTGGCTTGTCAACAATCCTCATGTGTGAGCCTGTAGCATGTCACAGAGCTTCACTGCACAGAGCCCTGCTTGTCCTCATTGCACAGAGCCCTGCTTTTCCTCAGTGTACAGAGCCCTGCTTGTCCTCAGTGTACAGAGCCCTGCTTGTCCTCGGTGTACAGAGCCCTGCTTGTCCTCACTGCACAGAGCCCTGCTTGTCCTCAGTGTACAGAGCCCTGCTTGTCCTCAGTGTACAGAGCCCTGCTTGTCCTCAGTGTACAGAGCCCTGCTTGTCCTCAGTGTACAGAGCCCTGCTTGTCCTCAGTGTACAGAACCCTGCTTGTCCTCACTGCACAGAGCCCTGCTTGTCCTCAGTGTACAGAGCCCTGCTTGTCCTCACTGCACAGAGCCCTGCTTGTCCTCAGTGTACAGAGCCCTGCTTGTCCTCACTGCACAGAGTCCTGCTTGTCCACCCTCCCTTCCTGTATTTGGACTCCTCATAGAGACACACAGGCAATAGCTGCAGGGACAAAAATACACATTTTTTAAGCAATGTATGTTACAAATATACAGATAATGGTATCTACATTATATAAAACGTTTTTGTTGATGACAGGTACACTTTAAACTAATCATATTGCCCACGAGCACACTGTCTGCAAAACATCAGCTGTTTTATTACAACTTATTGATTTTTTTTTGGTAGTGCAGATCAGGAACATTGGAAAGACTATGTAACTAGTGATGTTTTGTTAATTTTTAGGAAATTTCATCTGGTAAATTAAAAACAAGATTAGGAAAGGGAGGGAGAGTTGGATATTCTTAGAATTATTCCTTTTACAGTAAAGTCACAGACACAGTGTTGCTTTTAGCTCAAAACCAAAAAAAGGAATAATGTGTACCCTAACTAACCCTTTGTGAGGCATCCAGTGCCATATTTGCCATTGCAGAGCAAGTACGTGCCTTTGATTTATACTGTCTCATAGAGTTAAATATAGAAAATGAAACAAGCAGAATGTATTACTGTCTATTAATGGCAAATAACTATTGTGCACAAATAGAAAATATTGTTTTCCAATAAAATTAGGAAGAATAAAGAAATGCATATTGTAAAAATGTAATTCTACTGGTACACTGTGATAATGGTAGCTTTTTAGAGGTACTTATGTGAGGATATTTAGCAAGTGATTTAGGAATGTGTTCTAGCATTGTGTATAATTAGAAGTTCAGCAAAATGTCCTAATGTTTTGTCTGACAGCTTCTTTTGGGCCAATAAATCAGTATCTTGAGTTAGGCTGCATGCACACCACGTTTTTGCTATACAGTTCCCGTATCAGGTTTTTGATGAAAAACGGATTTCTCAAAACCTGACTAAACTGTATCAAAATGTGTGTACAAATTTCAACCCATATAAGGTTAAAAACTGTATACAGCTTGAAAAATGATGTCCGGTTGTATCCATTTTTTAAGAAAAAAACATATACGTTTTTAACCTTTCACTCCATTTTGAATAAAGTTTTCCTTGTTTGATTGAAATTCCAAGAAAAAAAACTGTGCAAAGTCTAAAACCATAAGGTGAAAACCGGATGGAACCGTACGCACATACAGTTCTGTACGGTTCCCATTGACTCCCATGTTTAAAAAAACGTATACGGTCTAATACGTTTTTTCACCCGGACCAAAAAACGTGGTAGACTAAGGTATTGGGTACCAGTAAAAAAAACGGACAAAACCGTATAAGACAAAAAAACATACTAAACTGGATGATGCATTTGACATACGGTTTACAATGTTAAGTCAATACATACGGTTTTCTATACAGTTCCGTACGTTTTTTTACGTGAAACCGTATACGGGAACTGTATAGCAAAAACGTGGTGTGTATGCAGCCTTATACAGGGATGTAATGGAAGTTTTTGTTCCCATACTGTACATCTGTATGTCTCTAATTCCAGAGATACTTGCTATGCTTTAGCAGAATGTAAGGGGATGAACATTGAATTATCTTTTACAGAACAACACTGTAAATAAAAAGTCTACACACCCTTGTAAAAATGACAGATTCTACACCTTTAATGTGGCCTATACTGGCTGTGTGCCACATGTGACAACAATCTCCTGTATTCTTTATACCAATGTGCTAGGGGTAGTGTGGCTGTCACGATTCGGCTGGCAGGTGGTGGATCCTCTGTGCCAGAGAGGGATTGGCGTGGACCGTGCTGGTGGACCGGTTCTAAGTTGCTACTGGTATTCACCAGAGCCCGCCGCAAAGCGGGATGGTCTTGCAGCGGCGGTAGCAACCAGGTCGTAGCCACCAGCAACGGCTCAACCTCTCTGACTGCTGAAGATAGGCGCGGTACAAGGGAGTAGACAAGAGCAAGGTCGGACGTAGCAGAAGGTCGGGGCAGGCAGCAAGGATCGTAGTCAGGGGCAACGGCAGGAGGTCTGGAACACAGGCTAGGAACACACAAGGAAACGCTTTCACTGGCACAATGGCAACAAGATCCGGCGAGGGAGTGCAGGGGAAGTGAGGTAGAAATAGGGAGTGCACAGGTGAACACACTAATTAAGCTAACTGCGCCAATTAGTGGCGCAGTGGCCCTTTAAATTGCAGAGACCCGGCGCGCGCGCGCCCTAGGGAGCGGGGCCGCGCGCGCCGGGACAAGACCGACGGAGAGTGAGTCAGGTACGGGAGCCGGGATGCGCATCGCGAGCGGGCGCCTGCCGCATCGCGAATCGCATCCCGGCTGGGAGAGGTATCGCAGCGCACCCGGTCAGCAGGTCTGACCGGGGCGCTGCAATTGCGAGGATGTTGCGAGCGCTCCGGGGAGGGGCGGGGACCCGGAGCGCTCGGCGTAACAGTGGCAAGACAGAAGAATTTTCTTGCGAAGCAAAACATCCAAGCCCGGCTGAAGTTTGCAAAAACAAACATCAAGTCCCCTAAAAGCATGCGACAAAATGGTCTAATAATTTCCAAATGTATGTTTAGCGCAAAAACAACACTGCACATCACCCAACAAACACCATACCCACAGTGACGCATGGGGGTGGCAGAATCATGCTTTCGGGTTGCTTGTTTTTCAGTTGGAACAGGGGCCATAGGGTGGAAGGCATTAAGAACAGTACCTAATACCAGGTAATTTTGGTACAAAATCTTCAGGCGTCTGTTAGAAAGCTGGAGATGAAGAGGAAGTCCACCTTTCAGCATGACAATGACAAAAAGCACACATCTAAATCCACAAAAGCATGGCTTCACCAGAAGAAGAGCAGCTTTGGAGGACAGATGAAGCACTAACTAGTGCGAAACGGCTGCTGTCGCCTTGCTGTACCCCCGCACTTGTCCCTCTCCATGAAGTCTTTATGTGAGTATTTTTAATATAGAAGATTTATGAAGAATAGATGGTGAGCTGCTGACTGCTCCTGCTTATGACAAGTATATTATATCTATAACAGGGAAATACTTCAGTGCATCAGATACTTACTGGAATTATGTTACATTATGTGTGGGTAGAATATTCCACAATTATCATGTTAGCAGTAAGACAAATGAGAGAAATATTGGAAGCTATTATGGATTTAATGAGATTGATTGTGTAATTATGTTTGTATTGTGTAAATAAGGGAGACACGTTTGAAAGGAACCTGTCAGCTGTTTCATGATGCAGGAACCACAGGCAGCATAATAACTGGCACAGGCACCCTCTCTAATATGCACTATGATTTAATATTTTTCCTTTCTCTTTTTCCTCTGAAAATTTCATTGGAATTCTGATGGAATGATCAAGCAAAGGCATGAAGCAGTCTGCACTGCATTATAATACATGCAAGCTGCAGAAGCCAAAGGTTAGAATCATTTTGATTAAAACTATTTGCAAATCTGTTAAATTGTAAAGCAAATACAAAAATATATGATTGGAAAAATAAAATGTAAAAAATGTCAGCTGTTCAATGCTTCCCAAACCACGGGCAGAATTAAATAGGTATGGGTACTCACTCTAGAACGCTGCAGCAATTAATGGAAATCATAGTTTTAATCACAAGATAGGAACTGTGTCTGCAGTCAAGGAGGGGGCTCCACACTGCTGCTCTCCGCCTTACTTGGCTTGACTTACAGGTATCTCCCTCTGTGTGTATAGTGAGAGACCTGTAAGTCAAGCCCAGCAAGGGGTATGAAGTAGAGGAAGGATCTGCTTCTTTCACTGCATACCCAATTCCCTTCTCATCATTACAACTATGTTTTCCCTAAACTGCTGCAGTATTTTAGAGGAAAATATAGATCATTGTAGAGAGGATGTCTGTACTTATTTAATGCACCCATAGATCCGGCAGTGTGAAACACCTTTAAGCATTTTTTTTTTATTGCAAACAGATTTGCAAATAGTTTTAATTATACTATTTGGATTCTGCAGCTTGCTGGTATTCCAATATAGTGCCAGCTGCTTAAAGGAGTCATGCAGGGAAAAATAACTTATCGCCTATCCAAAGGATATGGTATAAGTTATAACTCGTGGGTAACCGAACGCTGGAATCCCCTGTGATCTCCTGAATGGGGCCCCAGTAGTCTGCCAGAAGTGGCTGTTCCGACCCCGCAGGAAGCTGCAGCCGACATGCCCCCTCCATGTATCTCTATGGGATACATGGAGGGGGCGTGTCAGCCGCCGCTCTGTGCAGGGGTCGGCACGCCCCCTTCCAGCAGACTGCCGGGGCCCCGATCAGGGGATCGCAGGAGGTCCCAGAGGTTGGACCCCTACGATCTATAACTTATAACCTATTGTTTGGATAGCGGATAAGTTTTCTTTCACAACACTTTTAGTTTAATGCTTTTCTGTGATCATTCTATTAGACTTTAGATGAAATTTGTCTTCAGAAAAGGGGAGAGAGAGACACTTGTTGGAATAAGCATGACATGGCATAGAGCAGCTCGCACTGTACAATAGAACATTTTATTTTCAAACCAAATGCATATTATTCGTAAATATACATACAATGCAATTAAAAAAATGTTCTATGGTGTCCATAGCCTTTTACAGTGTAATGCAGTAAAGCACCAGAATGTAAACATTTGAAATATTGTTTTAGTCCTGGTCAAGGTTTAAACAGTAATAATACTGACTAGAAAACTGAAATGTTCTTATCAATGCCCATTTCCATAATCTTAAAGGGGTTATCCAGGAAAAAAATGTTTTTTATATATCAACTGGCTCCAGAAAGTTAAACAGATTTGTAAATTACTTCCTTCTATTAAAAAATCTTAATCCTTTCAGTACTTATGAGCTTCTGAAGTTAAGGTTGTTCTTTCTGTCTAAGTGCTCTCTGATGACACCTGTCTCGGGAAACGCTCAGTTTAGAAGCAAATCCCCATAGAAAACCTCTTCTAAACTGGGCGTTTCCCGAGACAGGTGTTATCAGAGAGGATTTAGACAGAAAAGAACAACCTTAATTTCAGAAGTTCATAAGTACCCAAAGGATTAAGATTTTTTTATAGAAGAAATTTACAAATCTGTTTAACTTTCTGGAGCCAGTTGATATATATATAAAAAAATTTTTTTTCCTGGATAACCACTTTAAACAGCTATGCCTTTGGAAGTTGAAAATGATTGATTCATATAATACTTGCACATTTTCCCTCCAAACCGCATCTATTGTATACTGTAAAGGCAACAAAGTGAATAAACTCTTCTTAAAGGCACTCCAGGGAAATATACCCCTTGCTGTCAAGTCCCCTGGCAGAATATAAGTGATCAGTAAAGGGCCAAGCAGTGGGCACCTTGTGACCAGTTTATTTTAGTGCCCAAAAATGGGGCAACACCATGGGACAAATCCACCCAATAACCTGACTGCGGCATTCAATTGTGAATATAAACTCCAGTCCAGTGTACTGGTTTATGGCTTTCCTGAAACCCTTGCAATCACTTATCTCTAAAGGCATTAACTTGTTTGCATGCATATAAGGAATTTAAAGGAGTATTGACCACCTCTGCGTTTGGGGTTCTACCGTCTCCTTGCATGGAGCAGAGTTCACTCTGTGCACAATATAATGTGGAGGGTATAGAAAGTGTGTGTGTTTTTTTTTTTAGAGTGCTACTGTATCTCGATGGGAGTCAAATGAAACAGAGATCAAGCCGGCACTTTCGAGGACTAGCTTTTATTGGTAAAAGAAGTCAAAAGTAAAACAGGACAACGGGTTTTGGCGCACACTCGTGCCTTCCTCAGGTCCACAAATATAATTTTGTGTAGTCCTGGCCGGGGATCCTGCGGCCGGGCCCCCAGGATCCCCGGCCAGGACTACACAAAATTATATTTGTGGACCTGAGGAAGGCGCGATTGTGCACAGAAATGGTTGTCCTGTTTTACTTTTGACTTCTTTTACCAATAAAAGCTAGTCCTCGAAAGTGCCGGCTTGATCTCTGTTTCATTTGACTCCCATCGAGATACAGTAGCGCTCTCAAAAAAAAAAAAACACAGTTTCTATACCCTCCACATTACCTTGTTGTCCATCTCCCTTGGGAACACGGAAAAAAGGGGTGAGAGCAGCAGACTGTGACAATTCTATCTTTGCATACACTCAACCACACATCAGAGGCTCCACTGACCTCTCTACACATCAGTGCGTCCCCTTGGGTGCTTTTGGTGAGTATTTGCACCTTTACTTTTTATTCCAGAAATACTACACCAGGGAGTGCCCCTTTGTTTTTTCTCCTCCTTTTTCCTTTATACTCTGTGCACCATAAGCGCCACAGTACTCCTTTAATGTACCACATCTATTGTCATAGCTAGAGACATCCACATAACCCATGATACTAATGCAGACTTCTTAAAGGGTACCTTTCATCAAAAAAACTTTTGATATATTATAGATTAATGTATGCTGAATAACTTTGCAATAGCATGTTATTAAAAAATATGCTTCTTTCTATTTAATTTTCCACTTTAAAAAAATGACCACTAGGGGTCTCCCTACCAGTCCTTTTTTTATAGATTTCAGACTCATGCTGGAGTCCTAAATCTCAGACTGCTGCTGGGACACAGGCAAGCACAGTACTTCCCCCTGGCAGTGAGCAGTGCTGAGTTTGTCTGTGTTCCGGCTGCAGTTTGAGATTTAGGACTCCTGCATGAGTCTGAAATCTATGAAAAAGATCTGGTAGGGAGACCCCTAGTGGTCATTTTTCAAAGTGGAAAATTAAATAGAACGAAGCATATTTTTTTAATAACATGCTATTGGAAAGTTATTCTGCATACATTAATCTATAATATATCAAAGTTTTTTTGATGAAAGGTACCCTTTAAAGGATTTGGGATATCATTTGCAGATAGTCTCTGCTGAGAAAGGGCTGCCTACAATATGATCAACAGATCCAAAAGACGAGCAGATTACAATACAGAACAATTATGGAATACGAGGACTGTTCTGATGGAAGAACTAAGTTGCATGAATTTTGGATGTCACTGGGGAAAACTTAAAGCTTTTTTACAATAAGAAAATATAATATATAAAATGTATAAAGCTATATGTTAACAGTGAGCCTTGTGTGCCTGGATCCAGAGGACAGCTTAATCACTAGGGACACACTGACAGATCGGCCCAGCTGTCCCTATCAGAACATACCATGCATAGCTCAATGTCCACCCTCTACTCATTTACCTTATTAGTCCAAGCGGTTACAAGCTGGCAAGGCTAGAAGTCTACCATACTCTACCATACTATTATAAATGACCAGTCTGAGCTGTAGAACAGATATGAAGGCTCCTTATACATCTGTGGAAAGACAAGTACAGTGATCCCTCAACTTACAATGGCCACAACATACAATAGTTTCAACATACAATGGTCTTTTCTGGACCATTGTAAGTCGAAACCAGACTCAACATGCAATATACAGACAGTCCAGATCTGTGAAAAGTGTCAATGGCCGGAAGAATTGACCAATCAGAATGGGCAATTTACTGGTAAAAACCCCTGTATTACTGAAGCGTATGCACTGACTGATATCTGGTAGCGCCCCCTACAGTACAGGGAGGTATTACATGTTCTGTACACTTTACCTGTATTACTGAAGTGTATGCACTGACTGATATCTGGTAGCACCCCCTACAGTACAGGGAGGTATTACATGTTCTGTACACTTTACCTGTACCAGGGTTACCTGCTCCTTTGGACCCCAGGTGAGGGCGGCTCCATTTTACTTTTTTAGGACATTACATGTACTGTACAGGACCCGAAGAATATCCTGTCCTCAACATAGACCAGTGTTTCCCAAGCAGGGAGCCTCCAGCTGTTGCTAAACTACAACTCCCAGCATGCCCGGACAGCCTTTGGCTGTCCGGGCATGCTGGGAGTTGTAGTTTTGCAACAGCTGGAGGCTCCCTGCTTGGGAAACACTGACATAGACAGTGATTTACAGCTCCCAGCAGATCTTTTTTACTTTTATATGTAAGAATTTGCTTTATCTGTATTAGTTACTACTATTTTTCTTTAATTTTCACTTTTTCCTATTTTTGGATGACATTTTGGTGCCTTTAGAACCAATTACCAGGTTTCCATAGAGTTCTGGTCTCAACATACGATGGTTTCAACATACAATGGTCGTCCCGGAACCAATTAATATTGTAACTTGAGGGACCACTGTACTAGAAAAGCTTTGGAGAAGCTATAATACTGGAACTTTAGTCCCCCAGCAGCTGTAGAGCCACTATGTACTACTGTTCTGTTGGGACAATGTCAGTATATAAAAGACCCTATTGTAACATATTGTTCACTTTATACAAAATCATTACAAGTTACAATAATAACAAGATTGTAATTCACTTCAAACCCATAAAACATGATTGGTACCTACAATAATAGAAGTCTGTCTTATGATTGACTTTACTATTGTTAGGTAATTAGTAATCTTAAAGCTATGTTTATTTATCTATTGTAATCTCTGTTTGGGGTCTTAGATATGTGTTGGGTCTTAAGAAAGTGTAGCAGTTAAAGGGTCACTCTCATTAAAACTTATTCTTGCTATTGCACTCCTTATGGTAAATGAAAAATATTTCTAATATACTTTGTTTAAAAAAAAAAAAAAAAAAAAAAGTTTTCTATGTTTTATTTGTGCTTAAAAAAGCTCAAGAGCACATTTCCCCCCAACTCATACACAGACTTTGGACCAAAGTCCAAACACAGGAAGTGCAGCCTGTGGAGCCTCATCCAATCATAGCTCCTCTCACACATAACTGTCATATGCTGTTGGTTGGACACCCCCCCCCCCCCCTCAGCACTCCAGGCTGCACTTCCTGTGTTTGGACTTTGGTCCAAAGTCTGTGTATGAGTTGGGGGAAAATGTGCTCTTGAGCTTTTTTAAGCACAAATAAAACATAGAAAACTTCATTTTTTTTAAACAAACTATATTAGAAATATTTTTCATTTACCATAAGGAGTGCAATAGCAAAAATTAGTTTTAATGAGAGTTACCATTTAAATACAATTACTTTATTGCTACTTAATTTAGCCTTTTCTGCTCTCTTCTGTACAGAGCCTGCCTTATAAAGCTACTTGCTGAAAAGCTATAATAAAGTGCTGTCAAGTGCCATGTTGGCAGCCAAGCCACACGTACGCGAAGAAATCACTAATAAGCAATCAGAAAGATATTGTTCCACTTATGAAGAATTCTGTTTATACCTAAAAAGCAAACAAACATTCAAGCAAGCATATGGCATATAAGGGTTATTTTAGATGTCAGAACCCTGCCTGACATGAGCACCAATCTAGTAGATTGGCACTTGTTAAAGGAGCGCTTTACACTGCCCAATTATTGTGTGACCGAGCTGCACAAATGATTGCTGGATCCTGTGTGCACCTCTTCACTTACATCATTGTCAATCACACATTCCCTGTTACATAGGAAGTGTGTGCTTGACTAAAAATAATCACATTAATGGGGTACTCCGGCCCTAATACATCTTATCCCCTAGAATAGGGCATAAGATGTCTGATCGCGAGTGTCCTGCCACTGGGGATCCCCGCAATCTGTCATTCAGCACCACCTTTGCGAGCTCTCGGCAGCACTGGAGGCTCCGAGTGTGCAGCGTGATGACCACTGGGCCGGAGTATCATGACTCCGTCCCCATGTGACGTCACACCCCGCCCCCTCAATTCAAGTCTATGGGAGGGGCGTGATGGCCGTCACACCCCCTCCTATAGACTTGCATTGAGGGGGCGGGGCGTAAAGTCCCACAGGGGCGGAGTCGTAGTCGTTACGCTGCACACTCGGAGCCTCCAGGTGGGTGCTGATTGACAGATTGCTGGGGTCCCCAGCGGTGGGACCCCCACGATCAGACATTGGATAGGGGATAAGATGTATTAGGGCCAGAGTACCCCTTTAATATTGGTAGTTCTGTTGGTCTAGGGTTAATTTCAGAGTCTGGTGGTTTAGGAAAGTAAAGGGGTTAATGTATGGACACCAGGTGGTTAGGGCAGTGAAGAAGTTAACTGAAGAATTACTGATCTGGGTCCTGTGGTTACTTACCTTCCCAGGCCCCAACAGTGCCCTCCCTGGCTGTTACTCCTGGTGCACTGATCATAGAAGAGAGCGCAGGGAGAGAATAAAAAGAATTGTGCAGTTGTGTATGGATGCATATGGATCAGGCCAACCAATTCTGGAGCACCCTGCCTAATCCTTAAAGGAGTACTCCAGGATAAGAAAACTTATCCCCTATCCTAAGCATAGGGGCTAAGTTTCAGATCGCGGGGGATCTAACCGCTGGGGCTCTCCCGTACGGGGCCCTCGGCTCTTCGCTGAAATAGAGCGTTTTGACCACCGCATGACGCAGCGGCCAACACGCCCCTTCAATACATTTCTATGGCAGAGGCTCAGGCTGCTGAATGCAACGCTCCGGCTCTCCCATAGAGATGTATTGAGGGGGCATGTTGGCTGCTGCGTCATGCAGTGGCCGCTGACTACCGGGGCCCCGTACGGGAGATTGCGGGGGGCCCAGCGGTTGGACCACCCACAATCTGAAACCTATCCCCTATCCTTGGGATAGGGGATAAGCCAGGGCTCAAGTCCTGCAGGAACGCTCAGGAACTGAGTTCCTGCACCTTTTTCACAGCAGGAACACTGTTCCCATTAGCAGGAGTTCTGCAGGACCAGCTTCTGAGTGGAAATCTTGGGTGAGTTCCTGCACTTTTTTTTCCTAGGACTTGACCCCTGGGATAAGCTTCCTTTAAGTGGAGGGTCACAGTTAGTGAGGGCAGGGGAGCCAGTGAACCTGGTCGCAACTGCAACTGCTGCAACCACTATAGCTTAGTCACTGACCACAGGACAACTTATAAGATCTTGTGGAGTCCATGCCTATATGGGTCATAGCTGCTTTGGCAGTACAAGGGGGACCTAAACTATATTAGGCATGAGATTTCAAATTAATTGCCGACCAATATAAAGTATATGGACCTAGGTGCCTCCCTCAAGAATCTGACAAATTCTATCACCAACCCTTGGAGAATCCAAAAGATAGATTAAAAACCACCACGTGAAGTCTCAGGACTAATTTGGTCTGTGAGGTAAAGGGCTTTAAGCAGTAGAGACAGATAAGATATAAGGACTAGAGGTCACTGTTTACACCCTTAAGTAGAGTGTCAGTGAGTGGCATCATGTGTGCAATGTAAAATTAGACATTTTTATTTTCTTACCGCTAGTGGACTTACTGTAAGTAACACAATGACACCCAGTAAGTAATTATCAACCAAAAAAGACATATGTCCATCAAGTTTTCAAAAAGGTCTGGGAGAAGATGTGGATGATGGGAGGGGTAGTTAGCTAGCATCCTCCTGGTATATATTACAAGCCGGATTATTTACACAGGAAATGCCACGTATCTATTCACTCTAAGTATTCAGGTCACGTGGGGCGAGCACTGTCACTACTACTAATGAAGAACTACACAAAGGAAAATCAATCTTAAAGGGGTACTCTGGTGGAAAACTTTTTTTTTTTTTAAAGGGTACCTCTCATCAAATAAACTTTTGATATATTTTAGATTAATGAATGTTGAATAACTTTCCAATAGCATGTTAATGAAAAATATGCTTCTTTCTATTGTATTTTCCCGATCAGTCCTGTCAGCAAGCATTTCTGACTCATGCTGGAGTCCTAAACACTCAGAGCTGCCAGCCTGCTTTGTTCACAGCCAAACAGGCTGTGAACAAAGCAGGCTGGCAGCTCTGAGTGTTCTCCTTTGTGAACAAAGCAGACTGGCAGCTCGTAGTGTTTAGGACTCCAGCAGGAGTCTGAAATGCTTGCTGCCAGGACTGGTAGGGAGACCCCTAGTGGTCATTTCTTCAAAGTGGAAAATTAAATAGAAAGAAGCATATTTTTTAATAACATGCAATTGTGAAGTTATTCTGCATACATTAATCTATAATATATCAAAAGTTTTTTTGATGAGAGGTACCCTTTAAGTTAACTTTTTGGTGCCAGAAAGTTAAACAGATTTGTAAATGACTTCTATTAAAAAAATCTTAATCCTTCCAGTACTTATTAGCTGCTGAATACTACAGAGGAAAGTATTTTCTTTTTGAAACACAGAGCTCTCTGCTGACATCACAAGCACAGTGCTCTCTGCTGACATCTCTGTCCATTTTAAGAACTGTCCAGAGTAGAAGAAAATCCCCATAGCAAACATATGCTCTGGACAGTTCCTAAAATGGACAGAGATGTCAGCAGAGAGCACTGTGCTCGTGATGTCAGCAGAGAGCTCTGTGTTCCAAAAAGAAAAGAATTTCCTCTGTAGTATTCAGCAGCTAATAAGTACTGGAAGGATTAAGATTTTTTAATAGAAGTCATTTACAAATCTGTTTAACTTTCTGGCACCAGTTGATTTAAAAAATAAAAAAAAGTTTTCCACCGGAGTACCACTATAAAATACATGAAAATATTGCTGCTGGATGGAATAACATTAGATCATAGGTCTTAATTCCATGTTGTGGCAGCTGTCTAAGACTTAGTTGTAGTTAGTTAAGTTGTCAGACCTACTAAGTCAGATTGATGATACAGATCAGACTTTATAGCTAGATGCTCATGTGCCATCTGCCCTGACCTGGAATGGGCTTTACACAGAAGGCTATTTTAGGCAATGTCTCAGCAGGAAGCACTCTGGGCTACCCACTCTAAAACCTGGGCCTCTGCACTTGATTACAGCTTGATCTCCAAACTAACTATAAATATATATATATATATATATATATATATATATATATATATAATGAATGGCAAACAAGGAGAAGTTATAGACCTAGAGCAGTGTTTCCCTACCAGTGCGCCTCCAGCTGTTGCAAAACCACAACTCCCAGCATGCCCGGACAGCCTTCGGCTGTCCGGGCATGCTGGGAGTTGTAGTTTTGCAACAGCTGGAGGCACACTGATTGGGAAACACTGACCTAGAGTAATGCTTGTACATTTTTTTAGAAGCTGTTTACCCTTTATATGATACAGGTCAGTCACATAACTGTCATGGTTGAGTAAACGTTGTGGAGAATTTTTTGTTCCATATCCATTTCTCAGGCTTAGGCCGCGTTCACACCACGTTTTTGCAATACAGTTCCCGTATCAGGTTTTTGATGAAAAACGGATTCCTCAAAACCAGACTAAACTGTATCAAAACGTGTGTACAAATTTTAACCCGTATACACTTTAAAACCGTATACGGTTTGAAAAATGATGTCCGGTTGCATCCGTATATGTTTTTAACCTTTCACTCCATTATGAATAAAGTTTCACTTGTTTGATTGAAATACCAAGAAAAAACTGTGCAGAGTGAAAAACCGTATGGTGAAAACCGTATGGAACCGTACGCACATACGGTTGTCTGCGATTCCCATTGACTCCCATGTTTAAAAAAAAAAAAAAACATACGATTTTAATAAGTTTTTTCACCCGTACCAAAAACTGTGGTGGGCTACGCTTTTGGGTACGGGAAAAAAAACAGCCAAAACAGTACAAGGCGCAAAACGGATGCAACCAGATGCATGGTTTGGCATACAGTTTTCAATGGAGAGTCAATGCATACGATTTTCAATACGGTTCCGGACGGTTTTCAAATTGAAAACGTATACGAGAACTGTATTGCAAAAACGTGGTGTGAATGCAGCCTAAGGCTGGGTTCACACCACGTTTTCGCAATACTGTTCCCGTATACGTTTTCAATTTGAAAACCGTACAGAACCATATTGAAAATCGTATGCATTGACTCTCCATTATAAAACGTATGCCAAATGATGCATCCGGTTGTGTCTGTTTTGTATCCTGTACGGTTTTGTCAGTTTTTTTTCCCCCTTACCCAAAACTGTAGCCCACCACGGTTTTTGGTCCGGGTGAAAAACCGTATTGAAACGTATACATTTTTTTTTAAAACATGGGAGTCAATGGGAACCGTACAGAACCGTATGTGCGTACGGTTCCATGCGGTTTTCACCATACGGTTTTTGACTTTGCACAGTTTTTTTCTTGGAATTTTAATCAAACAAGTGAAACTTTATTCATAAAGGAATGAAAAGTTACAAATTCATAAGTTTTTTTCTTAAAAAGACGGATGCAACCGGACATTTTTCAAACCGAATGTGGTTTTCAACCGTATACGAATTAAAATTTGTCCATCTTTTGGCATATGGTTTTCAATGGAGAGTCAATGCATACGTTTTCCAATACAGTTGCATATGGTTTTCACATAGAAAACGTATACGGGAACTGTATTGCAAAAATGTGGTGTGAAGGCAGCCTAAAACTTCTGAATCTGTCTGGCCAGGATTGACCCTGGGCTTCCTTATGTCAAACCCTGTTTTAGACATGAGAGCGGGTACTTTGCAGTATCATGGGTAAACAAATGGTTAACCCAGCTGTATTATTGGGGACAGAAGGCTTAGGGCATCTCAGTCCCTGACAGGAGCACCAGGTGACATGACAGCTGAGAGACCATTGCCAGAGTCTGGCTTTGGCCATATGACAGGGGGAAGAAAGAAGAGCTCCCCGGGGGTTCAGCCATGCCTGGTATATCGTCTTTAACCCCATACTTGCCAAAGTAGAGTGTGCATGCTGTATACAGCAGGCATAGGCAACCTTCGGCACTGCAGATGTTTTGGACTACATCTCCCATGATGCTTTGTCAGCATTTTGGCCGTCAGAGCATCATGGGAGATGCAGTCCAAATCATCTGCAGTGCCGAAGGTCGCCTATGCCTGCTGTATACTATGTTATCTAGAGTCCTAAATAAAGTTAGATGTTGTTCGCCGGATCACTGTGAGATAATATGAGGACCCAGCGAAAACACTTATAAATCATTATTTTGCATCGATTGTTATTATAACTTACAATGTATAAAATAATTGACAGCGTCGTCTAATATTTAGAAATACGGTATATATTATGAAAGCATTATGCCATCACTCACCTCTCGAGCTATCTGATTTAAGGCATGGTCCTCGGCAGAAAGTTTATCCCTGTTGGGGTGTCTTTTCCTTCCAGGACCCTGGGTACCCATTTCCTCTGAGGTATCAGTGTTTGGGGCAAGTAGAAGAGGTCAATCCAAATTCCACATGCAGCCTCCTTCATGTAAATCTTCAGCAAGAGAGCTGTCCACTATAGCAGGGGTAGCATTGCAGTAGGCTCTGCTGGCCTCCCCTCTTCTCTTTTCCCTATGTCCTAATATTTTCCTATGTATGCGTCAGTATGACCTACCTAATTTTCTCTGGAATGGGGAACCCCACCATATGACCTTGTGGAATTACGGGTGCTTACGCCAATGTGTGTCTCAATACATGTGCCTCTTGTCCTTGTCTCAGTGTGTCCTCCACTGATCCTGCTGATGGTGCTTAGTGTTTGCTTAGCTGTGTATGCAGATACCTGCCCGCCATGTCTCCTATTAAACACCAGATATAACACTGTTACACTATCCCTGATGTGCTACTGTTTCTAGCAGTGAGATAGTAAAAGGAAATGGGTCGGATGTTCTTCCTCTCTGCTGGGTACTCCCCTTCTTTCTCTCCCTCCTTCTCACCTCCTCATCTCTCCTCTCCCCCTAAGCTCTGCAGCTGACATCAGAGGGAGTGGATGACAGTGCAAGGGGGGAGGATTTATACACTATACCAGTGTTTCCCAACCAGGGTGCCTCCAGCTGTTGCAAAACGACAACTCCCAGCATGCTGGGAGTTGTCGTTTTGCAACAGCTGGAGGCACCCTGGTAGGAAAACACTGCTCTAGGTCTACAACTTCTCCTTGTTTGCCGTTCATTTTATTTAAATATATATATATATATATATATATATATATATATATATATATATATATATATACGTAGGCACCGTTCACACTACATAATTACTCCGTTTTCGAAGTTCCGTCAGAAAATCAGCTGAAAACGTCAGTTACAAAATCCTATACGCCCGTTAGAAAATCCCATTATAGTCTATGGATTTTTTCAATCAGACAGGCGGGAGCGAGCGATTTGAAGGAAGTGGATGCGCGCAGGCTCCCGGGGACAAGGTAAAGTATTATGCCGGGGGGGGGGTTGCGTGTTCACCTATACAGTATGCCTCCAGTTTCCCCACTACAACTCCCAGCATGCCCTGACAGCCAATAGATGTTAGGGCAAGCTGGGAGTTGTAGTGGGGAAACAGCTGGAGGGACACTGAATATGTGAACTAAGAGGGGTGGGGAGGGGGAGTGGGTTGAGCGGAGCGGCGGGGCCGGGGGGGGGGGGGTGGTTGCGGGCTGCGCGGCGGGGGTACTCTGAACTAAGGGGGAGGGGGAGTCAGTTGAGCGGCGCAACGGGGTTGCGGGCTGCTGTCACTGTTCTTTTGCCGGGGGGGGGAGGGTGGGTTGCGGGCTGCGCGGTGGGGAGCGGTATGTGCGGCGATCACAGATCCAGTGTCCACCTATACAGGGTGCCTCTAGTTGTTTCCCCACTACAACTCCCAGCATGCCCTGACAGCCAATAGATTTCAGGGCAAGCTGGGAGTTGTAGTGGTGAAACAGCTGGAGGCACCCTGTATAGGTGAACTAAGGGTGGAAGTGTCAGCCCCAGCAGGCATCAGTGACGTGGTGCCTCCTGGGGAAGTCTGCCTGGTAGCGAGCACACTACCAGGCAGACAAAAAGGCATTTTTAATATGTAAAAAAAAAAAATTAAAGGCAGGGAGGGGGTTAGGGATAGATGGGTAATAGGCAGGGACAGAAAAAAGAAAAAAAGTGATGGTGGGAGCTACCCTTTAAGATTTTTAAATTGAAGTAATTTAGAAATCTGTTTAACTTTCTGATGCCAGTTGATTTAAAAAAAAAAAAAAAAATGTTTTCCAGTGGAGTACCCCTTTAAAAGCAGGCAAGGTGCAAGCCTGCTTTAAAAAAAAAAAGATTTTCTACAATTGCTTGCACCTTATCTGCATGGATCCCTTCTGTTTATTGGATGATGTTCTATTGTGCTGCCATGCACTGATCCGTACAATGTCCATTTTAGAACATCGTCAGTCGTCAGCCATAACTCCGTCCCGTGTCAGGCAAAACAGCATCCCGCCTCCTCCCTCGGACCAATCTCCGTCAGGCGTCAGCTGCAACTCCCTCCTTGGTCATCCGAAACTCCCTCATCTGAAACTCCGTCATCCCTCAGAGGAAAAACCTTCCTGCCGTGTAGCAGAGCCGAGTCAGTGTCTGCTCTCTGCTATATGGGTTCTGCTGTACATGCTATTCAGTGTCAGCTCTGCTATACAGACTCTGTAGCACATGTAGTGTCTGTAGTACACACATGCAAGTTTCAAAGTTTCGACTTTGCTATACATGCTGTGCAGCATCGGCTCTGTTATGCGGCAGGAAGTTTCGGCTGAGGGAGAATTGTCTGAGGGATGACAGCGTTTTGGACGAGGGAGTTTTGGATGACGGAGGAGGGAGTTGTGGCTGAAGGATGACGGCGATTGGTGTGAGGGAGGAGGCGGGATGCTGTTTGGCCTGATGGGGGACGGAGTTGTGGCTGACGACTGTTGGCGATTGGTCTGAGGGAGGAGGCGGGATGCTGTTTTGCTTGATGCGGGATGGAGTTACGACTGACGATGTCCTAAAATGGACGCCGTAGGTGTCATGTGGCACCATATAAAAAGACAGATCTGTATATCATGTAATCATGTGGCCATTTATAGAATGAGAGCGAATAAGATTAGATATTTGTGTACTAGGAATTTTAAGGCAATTTCAAATCACAAAATGACAGAAGGGTCTGGGAATGCAGGTTTTGTGGCGCACTACAACATCTAAGGAATCTGCTCCAGAGATAAGGGGCATCAGGTCTCTGAGACTCAACATCGATTAAGAGACCAAAAAAGCTGTCCCTGTCCTGTCTGCTTATCTGTGAATTCATTTTCCAAATTCTGTATGTTCTTGTTTATTTTTTAATATCTGCTCTGGTAAATTGTGTGTATGTACAGTCATGGCCGTAAATGTTGGCACCCCTGAAATTTTTCTGGAAAATGAAGTATTTCTCACAGACAAGGATTGCAGTAACACATGTTTTGCTATACACATGTTTATTCCTTTTGTGTGTATTGAAAGAGCAAACAGCCAAGGCACTCCTTGTGGAGTAACGTAGGTGGTAATGGTAAGAAGATCGGGGAATTCAATACTGCTTACCAGATAGGGTTGTGTAGCAACATACACAACAATGGTACAGGTGTGTAGTTATGTAAGGTCCATCTGCAGCCTTCCTGGATAAGAGTAGGGTAAAGTGAAAAAAAGCTTTGTTTCGACCAGGATTTGTGGCGCTGATCAGGACACAGGACTCACAGGATCAGGATAGCATCCAACAGACTTTAATACCAATAATGCAACACGTTTCGCTGCGCATGCCTGAAGAAGCTGCGCATGCGCAGCGAAACGCGTTGCATTATTGGTATTAAAGTCTGTTGGATGCTATCCTGATCCTGTGAGTCCTGTGTCCTGATCAGCGCCACGAATCCTGGTCTAAACAAAGCTTTTTTCACATTACTTTGTGTGTATTGGAACTAAACAAAAAAAGGGAGTAAAAAAAGCAAATTGCACATAATGTCACACCAAACTCCAAAAAAGGGCTGGACAAAATTATTGGCACCCTTTCAAAATTGTGGAAAAATAAGATTGTTTCAAGCATGTTATGCTCCTTTTTAAAAACCACATCTGAAAGCAGATAACAAGGAGAGAAGTTCACTTAGTCTTTGCATTGTGTGTCTGTGTGTGCTACACTAATCATGGACAACAGAAAGAGGAGATGAGAACTATCTGAGGACTTGAGAACCAAAATTGTGGAAAAATATCAACAATCTCAAGGTTAGATATCTAGATTTGCCTTTGTCCACAGTGCACAAGATTATCAAGAAGTAGCTAATCTCCCTGGGCGTGGACAGAAGAGAAAAATGTATGAAAGGTGACAACGCAGGATAGTCCGGATGGTGGATAAGCAGCCCCAAACAAGTTCCAAAGATATTCAAGCTGTCCTGCATACTCAGGGAGCATCAGTGTGAGTGCAAACTATCCGTCGACATTTACATGAAATGAAACGCTATGGCAGGAGACCCAGGAGGACCCCACTGCTGACACAGAGACATAAAAAAGTAAGACTACATTTTGCCAAAATGAACTTGAGTAAGCCAAAATCCTTCTGGGAAAACATCTTGTGGACAGATCAGACCAAGATAGAGCTTTTTGGTAAAGCACATCATTCTACTGTTTACCAAAAACGGAATGAGCCCTACAAAGAAAGAACACAGTACCTACAGTGAAATATGGTGGAGGTTCAATGATGATTTGGGGTTGTTTTGCTGCCTCTGGCATCATGAAATCTGAGGATTACCAATGGATTTTGGGTCGCACTGTACAGCCCAGTGTCAGAAAGCTGGGCTTGTGTCCGAGATCTTGGTTCTTCCAGCAGGACAATGACCCCAAACATACGTAGAAAAAAAAAAAAAACAGTAATGGATGCCAACAAAGCACTGGAGAATTCTGAAGTGGCCAGCAATGAGTCCAGATCTAAATCCCATTGAACACCTGTGGAGAGATCTTAAAATTGCTGTTGGGAAAAGGCGCCCTTCCAATAAGAGAGACCTGGAGCAGTTTGCAAGGGAAGAGTGGTCCAACATTCCGGCTGAGAGGTGTAAGAAGCTTATTGATGGTTATAGGAAGCGACTGATTTCAGTTATTTTTTCCAAAGGGTATGCAACCAAATATTAAGTTAAAGAGGTATTCCAGGATTTTTTTTTTATTTAACTATGCTACAGGGGCTGTAAAATTAGTGTAGTTCATAATATAGTGCCTGTACCTGTGTGTGACGGTTTTCTCACAATTCTTCTGTGATTTTCACCTCACTATTTATTTTTACCAGCATACAAAATTACTGTTGTCTCGGATTTTTCCCAGCTTGCAATGCGGCCGAGACCTGACTCACTAGACAGCTGATGACAGGGAGCCTGTCTGCTTCAATGGGTGGAGCGATCAATCTGCAACTAATGGAACAGCTGAAGGCACCCTAATTGAAAACCACAGGTCTTTTGTTTCAATGGGTGGCGTGGCTGATGTGTGAGAGGGAAGAAAATGGCATTGTGGGATTTTTAGTCAAAAAAACATAAGTCAAACAGGAAATACAAGTTCACAAAAAGCTAACCACAGTGTTATGGTAATCTCACAACATAGCCATTTAGCCCAAAGACAAGCGCAGAGCCTTCCTAAGCATGTCCATTACTGTCTGCCAGGTACGTACTAAAATCACCTTATGTGGATAACCCCTTTAAGGGTGCCAATAATTTTGTACAGCCCATTTTTGGAGTTTGGAGTTTGACATTATGTCCAATTTGCTTTTTTCACCCCTTTTTTTGGTTTAGTTCCAATACACACAAAGGGAATAAACGTGTATAGAAAACATGTGTTACTGCAATCCTTTTCTGTGAGAAATACTTCATTTTCTAGAAAATTTCAGGGGTGCCAACATTTACGACCGTGACTGTATGTGGGTATTGCTCTGCACGTAATGACGGGCAATACAGGGGCCGGAGCATTGTTACGTCACGGCTCCGCCCCTCGTGACGTCACGGCCCGCCCCCGTCAATACAAGTCTATGGGAGGGGGCGTGGCGGTTGTCACGCCCCCTGCCATAGACTTGAATTAAGGGAACGGGCCGTGATGTCATGAGGGGCGGAGCCATGACGTCACGCTGCTCCGGCCCCTGTATCGCCCGTCATTACGCACAGAGCGAACTCGCTCTGTGCAGTAATGATGGCGGGGTGCCACAGTGGCGATCCCTGGGATAGGGGATAAGATGCCAGGGGCGCAGTACCCCTTTAAGGGTCTATTCACATGTACAGTATATTTGACGTGTAGGATTTGAAGCTTTGTTCAGCCATTTAGTTTACATTGAAATCTGCAGCTTCATATCCTACACATCAAATATGTACAGGACTATATGTGTGAATACACTCTTAAGTTGTGCATAAATTTTACATTATCTGGGACTGAACGAGGATAACTAGATGATGCAAAGCTGAGAAGTACGAATGTGGAAACCTGGTTTCAGAGCCTTTAGGATTTTTAGGAGGGAGTTTGTCTGTAGCAACAATAATTCTACTAACAGTAATCCCCAGAATGCCTTTCCCCATACATAAAGGCACTAAAACTTATTTTGGATACTAGTAGTAGACCATGCACATCAAGTAGTGGAGCTGGCTTAAAAAAATATACAATATGGCAGCAGTCTGCCTACAAACTAACTCCCAGATTTAGATGCACAATGGCCTTGATTTACTCAGAGTGTTGTGTAGGTTTTTTTGTGGGTTTGAATTCCCTACAATTTTTTTCCTCGGTATTTACTAAGGTTTCCCTACATTTTCCACTTTCCCTACGTTTTGCTTTTTTTTTTACACCTGCTCTGATCTGTCTGGTTTTCCTCAGCTCAAATCCACCACATTTTCTGTGGAAACTTTAGTAAATATGTTGAGACTTTGTGAAAATGTCGGGAACACGCCCCTTTTCTGTGGACATGCCCCCTTTTCCTGACAGACACACCCATTTTTGGGGGTTTTCTCAGTAAAACGGAGAGTTGGTTGGAGAGGACCCAGCAGTCATGGTACATATTGGCACCAATGACAAAATAAGAGGTAGGTGGAGTGTCCTTAAAAATAATTTCAGGGACTTAGGCCACAAGCTTAAGGCAAGGACCTCCAAGATAATATTTTCTGAAATATTACCTGTACCACGAGCCGCACCAGAGAGGCAGCGGGAGATCAGGGAGGTAAACAAGTGGCTCAGAAGCTGGTGTAGGAAGGAGGGGTTTGGGTTCATGGAGAACTGGGCCGACTTCGCTGTCGGTTACCGGCTCTACCGTAGGGACGGGCTGCACCTCAATGGGGAGGGTGCAGCTGTACTTGGGGAGAAGATGGCTAGAAGGGTGGAAGAGTGAGTTGTGGTGACTGGGGTGTTGCAACGGTGTTGCAGGGTCTAGTGGTATTAACCCTGTGGGGTAAAGTGTTATTAACCCCTGATTTTGGTCGTGACGCCAGGGTGCGGTTGTTTTCTGTAGAAGGCCCTGCAGACAACCGGACCAAAAACTTCAGGAAATAAAGTAATTTCCACAGCAGGAATTATGAGATAACTGGAACTTTTACTTAAACTTCTTGTGGAACAGTCTTTACAATTATGCAGTTTCTCTTGAGGTAACCGGGAGGCAGGATACCTCACAGGCTTTGCTGGGACTTGTAGTATGGAGATTTATGCAGGCCACTGGGCTACTAATTGTATATTTGAGTTGAATAGTAGTCACTAGGAATTTGTAGATAGACCTTGATAACTCACGTTTTTAGTGGCTGCAGGTTCCTTAGGCTTTGGCCTAGCTGAGATGAATTTAGTATATGCTGATTGTGCTTGGCTGAAATCCAGGAGATAAGAGAGAGCATTTAGAGACTACAGCCTCTTATATACCAAGGGGGCTGGACTAATCCCATTGGTTGCAAAGCCTGTAGGTCCTGTACCCAGGAACTCGGGATACATCACATGACAGTATCACATGACCTAGGAAGGTCCTAAACATTTATACAATCTCTTTATACATACTGAACATTAGGTACAATACATTTATAATGCATTATATGAGGGAGTAATTGATAAGCAAGGGGGGAACAGCCCTGCAGGAGAGCCCTAGGGAACGGAGGGACTCTAGGGGACTTAGGATAGGAACAGGACAAGGTCCTGTACCAGGACACCACAGTTTAAACTAGGGAGTAGGGAGGGAACCTACAACATAGAGGGGGGAAGATAGTGTAGATAGAGAGGGGGGACTTATTAATGTACCTGGGGTGGAGTGGAGGGAGGGGTTAGAATAGTTAAGGAAGAAAAAACCCACACCATTGAACTGCATGATGACTAATGCCAGAAATCTGACCAATAAAACTGACGAACTGGAGTTGATAATGTCTGAGGAGGATTATGACATAGTGGGCATAACAGAGACTTGGTTGGATGATAGCTGTGACTGGGCAGTCACCATACAGGGTTATAGTCTATTCAGGAAGGATCGGACAAAACGGAAAGGGGGAGGGGTTTGTCTTTATGTAAAGTCCAGTCTGAAGGCCGCACTGCGGGAGAATATACAGGAGGGAAACGATAATATGGAGTCATTATGGGTAGAAATATATGGAGATAAGAATTAACAAATTCTGATAGGGTTTGCTATAAGCCACCAAACATAATGGAAGAGGCAGAAGATCAATTACTAAGGCAAATAAACAAGGCAGCAAATCAGAATGAGGTGATAATAATGGGGGACTTTAACTATCCTGATATAAACTGGGAGACTGAGACCTGTCAATCTCAAAAAGGAAACAGGTTTCTGACTATAGCTAAAGACAATTATCTGTCCCAAATGGTGCAGGGCCCGACCAGAGGGGGCGCCCTACTAGACTTAATATTAACCAACAGACCTGACAGAGTAACTAATGCGCAAGTAGAAGGACACCTAGCAAATAGTGATCATAATATAATCAGGGCTCGAGTCCTGCAGGAACGCACAGGAACGGCGTTCCTTTGCTTTTTCCAGAGGAGGAATGCCGTCCCTGTTACACTAGTCCTGCAGGACCGACCTCTGAATTATTCTTACCCTCCCTCCATCTCCTCCCCTGGCCCGGACTGAGATAGAGGACCTGTGATGATGTCACCATCACATGTTGGGGGTGGAGCTAAGCTGTAGAGGAGAAGAGAGATCGTGGCTGAAGGATCTGTGTGATGCTGTGGAGGAGGCGGGGCTGAGCTGGAGGAGACATGTCATTGTCACGATGCCGGCTGGCAGGTAGTGGATCCTCTGTGCCAGAGAGGGATTGGCGAGGACCGCGCTAGTGGACCGGTTCTAAGTCACTACTGGTTTTCACCAGAGCCCGCCGCAAAGCGGGATGGTCTTGCTGCGGCGGTAGTGACCAGGTCGTATCCACTAGCAACGGGTCACCTCTCTGACTGCTGATGATAGGCGAGGTACAAGGGAGTAGACAGAAGCAAGGTCGGACGTAGCAGAAGGTCGGGGGCAGGCGGCAAGGTTCGTAGTCAGGGTGGATAGCAGAAGTTCTGGTACACAGGCTTTAGACACACAATACGCTTTCACTAGGCACAAGGGCAACAAGATCCGGCAAGGGAGTGCATGGGAGGAGGTCAGATAAAGGCAGGGAGCAGATGGAAGCCAATTAAGCTAATTGGGCCAGGCACCAATCATTGGTGCACTGGCCCTTTAAGTCTCAGAGAGCTGGCGCGCGCGCGCCCTAGAGAGCGGAGCCGCGCGCGCCAGCACATGACAGCAGGGGACCGGGACGGGTAAGTGACCTGGGATGCGATTCGCGAGCGGGCGCGTCCCGCTGTGCGAATCGCATCCCCAACGGCCATGACAGTGCAGCGCTCCCGGTCAGCGGGACTGACCGGGGCGCTGCAGGGAGAAAGACGCCGTGAGCGCTCCGGGGAGGAGCGGGGACCCGGAGCGCTAGGCGTAACAGTACCCCCCCCCTTAGGTCTCCCCTTCTCTTTGTCCGGTAACTGCCTCCCCTGGGATGAGGACACCGGGAAAGAATGGAGGGTTTCCTCAACGGCAGGCAGTACCGCAGGAGTGGGAATGGGGAGGGAGGGCAGAGGGCGAGGCCTGGCACGGGGCAGTGTGACACCAGGACGGGGGCCATGGGGAGGCACAGAGGCTTGCCTGACGGGACTGGGAGGGGGGGAGAGGCACTTCCTGTGGCAGGCAGAGTCCCTAACGACCTTAGGGGGACCGGATACAGGAGGAACCACAGGGTCACGGCAGGGAGTACTGGGAACTGGTTTAAGGCAGTCCTTGGAACAAGAGGGGCCCCAACTCTTGATCTCCCCAGTGGACCAGTCCAGGGTTGGGGAATGGTGTAGAAGCCAGGGTAGTCCAAGGAGAATTTCGGAAGTGCAATTGGGAAGGACCAAAAATTCAATTTTCTCGTGATGAGGACCGATGCACATTAGGAGGGGCTCCGTGCGGTAACGCACGGTGCAATCCAACCTGGCTCCGTTGACCGCGGAAATGTGGAGTGGCTTGACAAGACGGGTCATCGGAATGCAGAATTTATTCACCAAGGACTCCCGAATAAAATTCCCAGAAGCACCAGGGTCCAGGCAGGCCACGGCTGAGAGGGAAGAGCTAGCTGAAGTAGAAATCCGTACAGGCACCGTGAGACGTGGAGAAGCCGACTTAGCATCCAGAGACGCCACACCCACAAGAGCTGGGTGCGAGCGTGCGTTTCCCAGACGTGGAGGACGGATAGGGCAATCCACCAAAAAATGTTCGGTACTGGCACAGTACAGACAAAGATTCTCTTCCTTACGGCGATTCCTCTCTTCCAGGGTCAGGCGAGACCGATCCACTTGCATGGCTTCCTCGGCGGGAGGCCTAGGCGCAGATTGCAGTGGAGACTGTGGGAGAGGTGTCCAGAGATCTAAGTCTTTTTCCTGGCGGAGCTCTTGATGTCTCTCAGAAAAACGCATGTCAATGCGAGTGGCTAGATGAATGAGTTCATGTAGATTAGCAGGAGTTTCTCGTGCGGCCAGAACATCTTTAATGTTGCTGGATAGGCCTTTTTTAAAGGTCGCGCAGAGGGCCTCATTATTCCAGGAAAGTTCAGAAGCAAGAGTACGGAATTGTATGGCGTACTCGCCAACGGAAGAATTACCCTGGACCAGGTTCAGCAGGGCAGTCTCAGCAGAAGAGGCTCGGGCAGGTTCCTCAAAGACACTTCGAATTTCCGAGAAGAAGGAGTGTACAGAGGCAGTGACGGGGTCATTGCGGTCCCAGAGCGGTGTGGCCCATGACAGAGCTTTTCCAGACAGACGGCTGACTACGAAAGCCACCTTAGACCTTTCAGTAGGAAACTGGTCCGACATCATCTCCAAGTGCAGAGAACATTGCGAAAGGAAGCCACGGCAAAACTTAGAGTCCCCATTAAATTTGTCCGGCAAGGACAGGCGGAGGCTAGGAGTGGCCACTCGCTGCGGAAGGGGTGCAGGAGCTGGCGGAGGAGATGATTGCTGCTGAAGTTGCGACTGAAGTTGCTGCACAATGGTGAATACTTCCGACAGCTGGTGGGTTAGATGGGCGATCTGTCGGGATTGCTGGGCGACCACCGTGGTGATATCAGAGATATAAGGCAGAGGGACGTCAGCGGGATCCATGGCCGGATCTACTGTCACGATGCCGGCTGGCAGGTAGTGGATCCTCTGTGCCAGAGAGGGATTGGCGAGGACCGCGCTAGTGGACCGGTTCTAAGTCACTACTGGTTTTCACCAGAGCCCGCCGCAAAGCGGGATGGTCTTGCTGCGGCGGTAGTGACCAGGTCGTATCCACTAGCAACGGGTCACCTCTCTGACTGCTGATGATAGGCGAGGTACAAGGGAGTAGACAGAAGCAAGGTCGGACGTAGCAGAAGGTCGGGGGCAGGCGGCAAGGTTCGTAGTCAGGGTGGATAGCAGAAGTTCTGGTACACAGGCTTTAGACACACAATACGCTTTCACTAGGCACAAGGGCAACAAGATCCGGCAAGGGAGTGCATGGGAGGAGGTCAGATAAAGGCAGGGAGCAGATGGAAGCCAATTAAGCTAATTGGGCCAGGCACCAATCATTGGTGCACTGGCCCTTTAAGTCTCAGAGAGCTGGCGCGCGCGCGCCCTAGAGAGCGGAGCCGCGCGCGCCAGCACATGACAGCAGGGGACCGGGACGGGTAAGTGACCTGGGATGCGATTCGCGAGCGGGCGCGTCCCGCTGTGCGAATCGCATCCCCAACGGCCATGACAGTGCAGCGCTCCCGGTCAGCGGGACTGACCGGGGCGCTGCAGGGAGAAAGACGCCGTGAGCGCTCCGGGGAGGAGCGGGGACCCGGAGCGCTAGGCGTAACAGTCACATGTCACCCCAGTAAGGTAATTACATGGAAGGAGATTTGTTACAGTGTGTCACCCCAGTAATAAGGAGATTACATAAGGAGGAAGTTTGTTACAGTGTGTCACCACAGTAGTAAGGAGATTACATGTGGAGGGGGTTTGTTACAGTGTGTCACCACAGTAGTAATGAGATTACATGAGGAGGAGGTTTGTTACAGTGTGTCACCCCTATAGTAAGGTAAGTGAGGAGGAGGTTTGTTACAGTGTGTCACCCCAGTAGCAAGGAGATTACATGAGGAGGAGGTTCGTTACAGTGCATCACCCCAGTAGTAAGGAGATTATATGAGGAGTAGGTTTGTTACAGTGTGTCACCCCAGTAGTAAGGAGATTATATGAGGAGGAGGTTTGTTACAGTGTGTCACCCCATGTAAGGAGATTACATGATGAGGAGGTTTGTTACATTGTCTCACCCCATGTAAGGAGATTACATGAGGAGTAGGTTTGTTACAGTGTGTCACCCCATGTAAGGAGATTACATGAGGAGTAGGTTTGTTACAGTGTGTCACCCCATGTAAGGAGATTACATGAGGAGTAGGTTTGTTACAGTGTGTCACTCTTATACTCTGTAGGCAGCTGTATGCCTGTGGAGTGTAAGAATCCTGGAAACGTGCAGGATGTCAAGTCTTAGCTTTGACATTTTTTTTTTCTTTTTGCGCAAACTGTATTAGAAATCTTGGGTGAGTTCCCACACTTTTTTTTTCCAGGACTTGACCCCTGATAATACATTATAACTTGTTCTTCAATAAGGGAATCTCTCGAGGGGCCACAAAAACAATGAACTTTAAGAAGGCAAAGTTTGATCAACTCAGAGAAACCCTTAGCAATATAAAATGGGATAATGTCCTTAAAAACAAGAATACTTACACTAAATGGGAGACTTTTCATAATATTTTAAATTCTCACTGTAAGATGTATATACTTTATGGGAATAAAATGGTCAGAAATAAACCAATATGGATGAATAAAAACGTGAAGGGGGCAATAAATGACAAAAATAAAGCATTTAAACTACTAACAGAGGAAGGCAGTGAGGAAGCATTAAAAAGCTATAGAGAAAAATGTAAAATATGTAAAAAAAAAATAAAAGATGCAAAAATAGAGACAGGAAGGAATTTCTACCTCTAGTATGAGGGTTTTTTGCCTTCCTCTGGATCAACTCAGTAGGGACACATTAGGGATATAGGTTGAACTTGATGGACTCTGGTCTTTTTTCAACCTTATGAACTGAACTATGTTACTATCCGAAGCAAACGGGATAAGATGTCTGATCGCGGGGGTCCCACCCCTGGGGACCCCTGCGATCTCCCTGCTGCACCTGTTCGTTTAGAGCATCGGGTGCAGCACTACCCGATGCCCCGCTCGTGACATCATGACCATGCCCCCTGAATGCAAGTCTATGGGAGGGGGTGGGGTTGGGTGTGATTTCACAAGGGGCGGAGTCGTGACGTCACAAAACTCAGGCCCCTTAGTCGTGACCCTTAAGACACGGAGCAAACATCGCTCTGTGCAGCTGCCACAGGTGGGTGTCTGCATGAGAGATTGCGTGGGTCCCCAGCTGCGGATAGGGGATAAGATGTCTTAGTGCCGGAGAACCCCTTTAAGGCTTACAGTACAGCATCTTCCTGGGGTGTTCTGGAACAAACCCCATACCAACTTACTTGGCCCAGCTGTGACACATATGCTTGGTGCATCCAGGTGAAGTGTTTTTAAGGATAAGTGACTTAACCAGGACCGTAGATGCCCAGACTTTTATGCAATCGAGTCCATAAAACTTCCCTCTAATGCTACCTCTTTTTTCTATCCTGTTAGTGAGGCTTAGATAGGTGAAGATGTGGCCGGAGGCCCTCTCCATGTTTTGCCTCTGCTCTGTCTTAAAGTAGTATCTCGGCCATGAGGGGAATGGCTGCAACTTCTCGGTCTCGGGAGCAGCGCCCGGCACAGAATCCCGGGGGCTGCATAGAGATCGAGGGGTCCCAGCGATCAGACATCTTATACCCTATGTTTACCCCTTTAATTCTCTCTCACAAAGAACTTCTTGACTAAAACCCAGGATTTACATAATCTATGACTAACTTCTTTCCAAAAAGTTCTAGATTGCTCTCTATGGAATGTGGTGCACTGCCTTTTACCACAAGATGGCAGAGCTCCTTACTCCTGTGTAGTTCTGCAGTACAATTGTTTAGGTATATACCCAAACGACAAGGGACCAGTACAACTATTTAATTTACAGAACGTACATAGGGAAAGAAATATATACGATAGTTAAAAAACATGAATGAAATACACATGCAGAAGACAAGTGGTGGTCAATTGACTGGAACACATAGAGATGCAGGTCCTATATGTGGCAACTAAATAGAAAGTGTAAAAATGTGTTCAAAAAGACAAGTAAAAGGGTATACCAAAATATATTAGAGCACATACACTACAGTATAATGACTTATAATAGGACATACCAAAGACATATAACACACAGAAAAAACTGAAAACAACAGCCATACAGGTATGAATATCTGCCATGTACCCTATCAACAGCCAAACCACCGTAGCCACCTGAGCACATTTCTGAGCGCATTTTTTAACTCTTTATTTTGTTGTGACATATAGGATCTGTATCTCTATGTGCCCCAGTCAATTGACCACCACTTGTCTTCCGTATGTGTATTACTAGTGCCCTACTTCTTTTTTCATGTTTTTTAAATACTGTATTTTTTTCCCCTCAATAAAGTAAATTGAGTTGTTGTAGTGGTCCCTTGTCATTTGGGTATATATTACTTAGATGGTTCAGCTTGCGGCACAAATATATAGCCGTTATTTATTTGGGAGCCAATTGGGTGGGTGTAGACTCATTGGGGGGAGATTTATCAAAACCTGCGCAGAAGAAAATATTACCAGTTGCCCATAGCAACCATATAAGATTGGTTCTTTTTTTATTTCTTAAGAGACCTCTGAAAAAGAAGCCATCAGATTGGTTGCTATGGGCAACTAGACAACTTTTCCTCTTTACAGGTTTCGATAAATCTCCCCCATAGCCTGTCAGAACATTTCCACAGGGAGTGAAACAGTAGAAAGAACTTATTGCACATATAACCCTATAAGGATACAGCCCATTTTTCCCTTGAGAACACATTTGTACTTTGTACTGTGGGTCAATATGATTATATGTAATTGTTTTAATGTTCAGTGGGAAAAACTGCAATACAAAAATGCGTGCATCGTGGCCCTGAAACGCGTAGTAGTTATTGGCAGTGAAGTTTTCTCAGGAGACACAGGTGCAAAACTATCACTACAGTATTTTAGCTAAAGCCAGAAGTGGATCCAGCAGGAAGGAAAAGTATAAGTCCTTGTTTCCTATTTCATTTTATTTCAATCCACTTTTTTTTTTTTTTTTTTTTTTTTTTTTTCAAAAACTGCATTGGCAGCTTTGTAACCCCTCCCAAAAATAAAAAATAAAATTAAATTAAGTTATTCCAGCCTAAAAGCACATACATTTTGGAGAGGTAAGGAACTGTCATAGCTGTCTGGCAGCAGCTTACTGTACCTCCTCCTCTCTATTCATAACACATGAATGTTTGGGGAAAGCTGAAAGTTAATGTGGATGGAGTGAAAAGGAATGACAGCTGTTCAACATGTTAATATTGAAGGTGTATCTTTATAGAAATGCATTGGCAAGGAATTATGCCGCATGTTTCACTATGAAGAAATACTGACATAAAAGTTAACATCCCTGCAATTGTATTTCCCCTTTGGACTTTCTACCTTTTACAGTCTGGAGAATTGTTGAGGAAGTAACAACCATTCTACAGCACAATGTCCTGAGAGGTCCCTGGTACAGGTGAGCTGACAATCTGAGAGGTGCTAGAACATTTAAAGTTAGTAGTAATATCAGAAAATATTATTTGACAGAGTAGTAGATGCTTAGAACAAACTTCCAGCAGATGTGGTAGATAAATCCATAGTAGGTGAATGTAAACTTGCCTGGGATAAACATATATACATCCAAAGATAGAATAGAAAGGGTAGGCTACATGGACAATGTGGTCATTTTTTTTTTTTACCTTTCAATCTATGTTTCTAAGTTGGGTGTTTGATAGATCAAATGATAAGAGAAATATTTTCATTCAACCACAATGCCCCTGCTTGTCTTATTACTTGTACAATGACATTTGCCATAATATATGCGTGCCTAAACACAGGTAACATGTACATCGAACATGGCAGTTAACTAGATTTTTTCAGGATTTAGTGTATTTGTGACAGCCACTAGTGCTACTAACTGATGTGCAGGGTGTATAGATCGATTTGTGCATGACACCCAGAATTTTGTGGCAGCCACAGGGAGTTAGACAGATAGTGATACGTGACTCGGGTGGTTAGATGTATCACTTTGTGATGCCAGGGCACCCTTAATCTACACAATCTGAGGATACGACAGCTTCTCCTGGGCCAGGTGCGGGATAATAAATACATCAATGCCAAGTTACGGACAACTGTCTTTTTACTTTGCTGGAGGTAGCAGAACTCAAACAATACAGACTTTGGTTGCAGAGGGATTGCCAGAGTGGAACCCGGGGAGCCTGTTGCCTTGCTGGAAATTGTAGTGGCTGTTGAATGCAGCTTTAAGATTAGTAACAGCGTAACGCTGACTTGAAAGACTTATCTTAATTTTCCGCAAGAGCTTTGACAATTCACCTGAGTGCCGGGGTCTTTCCTGAGATTTGTCTTGGCTGTGAAATTTAGTAGACTTTCTTCTCCCAAGGTTTCTCCTCAGCTTGCTAGCTGGAACACACTCTCCTTTTCATCTCAGGCTCTCCTCCCACACAAAACTAACTACTGAACTCTCCTTCCCCCTACACTACATTAAGGGCTAGATTGGGTGTCAGGATCACCTTGTCCCTCAATCCCTTAAAGGTACGGAGCATAAATTAACACATAACATAACACAGCAATAAATCACATTACAGCAGGCTAAATAATGGAGCAGTGGGCCCGACATATAGACAGCAGGATTGCCCGAGGCAGTCTTTAGCCCACAGGACAGCCTTTGGTGCTGGGACACCACATATTTAGCAATGAGCACTGTTAACTGTTATTTGCAAAAACATTTAAACATAATGTAGATAATAACATTATGTATATCTGTAATATTCATTGGTTAAAAAAAAGAAAAATATGTATATCTTTGGGTTACAAAAAGGCAGCCCCTGCAGCTATTGCCTGTGTGTCTTTGTGTGGAGACAAAATAGTGTTTCCTTGCAGGATACTGAACTGTAGTGTTTGTGATTATGCTTATACTGTGTCATATTATAGGGATGGAGCTGGATGCTGAGCCAACATCTGAGACACTGACATCTGTTGCCTTCAAACTGGTGTTACTGGGGAGCAGTGATGTGGGAAAATCCAGCCTGGTTCTCAGATATGTAAGAGGTGATTTCCGGGAAACCATCTCTACTACAGGATGTAAGTTACCCCAGTAAAACATAAAAGCCCTTTATATACACTAATCAGTTATAACACTTAAACCACCCGCTTAATACTGCGTAGGCCTCGCTTATGCCATTGAAACAGCTGTGGCCCATGGAGGCATGGACCATTGAAGGTGTCCTGTGGTATCTGGCTCCAAAGTACTAGAAGTAGATAATTCAAGTCCCGTACGTTGTAGGGTAGGTCTTTCATTGATCAAACTTTTTTCCAGAACATCTCAAAGATTCTCAGCCAGAATTATATAGGGAAATAGGAAGTAAAGTCACCACCCTGAACACTTTATCATGTTCCTCAACCCACTCCTGAACATTTTTTGCAGTGTGACATGGTACATTATCCTGTTGAAAGAGGCCACTGCCATTACAGAATACCATTTTTATGAAGGGGGTATTTTTAGGTATTGAGCCTATGTCAAAAGTAACATCCACATGAATGCCAGGACGTTCTTTGCAAAACATTGCTTGGAGCGTTACACTGCCTCTTCATGTAATAGATATGCATACGGCACTGTGTATACGGAGAATAAGTGCAGTCTCTTTGGGCAACGCTCGCACTTATAGTGCTGTGGTGACAGTGGTGCTCTGGCTAATTGAAAGCGTTCATAAATATCCGACAAAGTAAAAGATGAAATGATAGCCGGCACTCACCAGTCTTCTTAAATTCTTCTTTATTATACTCACATATGAGGTGGGTAGGGAACAGACATGGGGGGGTTACATAGGCACCAAAGCTCCGTTTCGTGCAGCAGGTGCACTTCGTCCGGTCATCAGATGGCCGGACGAAGTGCACCTGCTGCACGAAACGGAGCTTTGTTGCCTATGTAACCCCCCCATGTCTGTTCCCTACCCACCTCATATGTGAGTATAATAAAGAAGAATTTAAGAAGACTGGTGAGTGCCGGCTATCATTTCATCTTTTACTTTGTTGAAGTTACACTGCCTCTGCTGACTTGTCTTCTTCCCACTCATCCTGGTGCCACTTTTTTTCTCAGGTTAGCATACACACCTGGTGATTTACATGGTAATAAAAAAAAACACCTTCTTCCACTGTTCTGTTGTCCTTTCCTGATGCCCATGTTCCCATTGTAGGCACTTTTGAACAGAGGTCCATATGGACACTGTGACTGGTCCTGTGAATTTGGAGCCCTATAAGGCCAAAGCTGTGAAACAATGTGGCTTCATTAATTGAAAATTTCTAAAAGAAAAAAAATTGTCTTTTGTTACCAACAAATTTTGTTGACAAACAATTTCAGAATAGATTTTATTTGATAAATTTTTATTTTTGACTGCTCTGGTACAATAAAAGACTTATCATAGTATAAGATTGAAAAAAGACCAGAGTCCTTCAAGTTCAACCTATAACCCTAATGAGTCCCTACTGAGTAGATCCAGAAGAAGGCAAAAAACCCTCATACTAGAGGTAAAATTTCCTTTCCGACTCCAAATATGGCATCAGAATAGATCCCTGGATCAACGTTCTGTCCCTATAAATCTAGTATACATAACCAGCGATGTTATTATTCTCCAAAAATGCATCCAGCCCCTTTTGAATACTTTTACAGAGTTCACCATGACCACCTCCTCCGGGAGAGAATTCCACAGTCTCACTGCTCTTACAGTAAAGAACCCCCGTCTGTGCTGGTGTACAAAACTTCTTACCTCTAAACGTAGAGGATGCCCCCTTGTTATAGATACAGTCCTGGGTATAAATAGATCATGGGAGAGATCTCTGTACTGCCTCCTGATACATTTATACATAGTTATTAGGTCTCCCCTCCTCCCATTCCCCGTATTACCCTTGTTGCCCGTCTTTGAACCCTCTCCAGCTCCACTATATCTTTCTTGTACACTGGTGCCCAGTACTGTAGACAGTATTCTATGTGTGGTCTGACTAGTGATTTGAACAGTGGTAGAATTATTTCCTTGTCGTGGGCATCTATGCCCCTATTGATGCACCCCATGATTTTATTTGCCTTGGTAGCAGTTGCCCGACACTGGTCACTACAGCTAAATTTACTGTTAACTAAGACCCCTAAGTCCTTTTCCACGTGAGTCGTCCTAAGTGTTCTCCCATTTAATACATAATCCCAGCCCAGATTTTTCCTCCCCATGTGCATGACCTTACATTTATCAGTGTTGAACCTCATCTGCCACTTCCAAGCCCAAACCTCCAACCTCTAATTGGTCACATGTGGTCACTTTGTTAGTCACATGATAATGTTTGTCACATGTTTTAAGTCATATAATTGTTACCCAGAGAGCACCAGGTGACCCGCAGGTAGCCTATGGGCTCCTTGCACAGCCCCCCTTTATAACATAGGGAGGAGCTGCAATCTCTCTCATGTTATTCTTTCCTGCTGCGGTTCAGTCCAGTCCAGACGTCTCAGGGTCATAGTCCAGCACATCTGGAGGCCTCAACTTAAATTGCAGCCATAAGTCAGTAAGTCAAGTCATCTTTATCATCTGTCATCATCTTCAGTCAAGTCAAGTCACTCAAGTCTTTGCAAGTCCCAGCAAGCTGAGACGTCCCCCGTGTGACTGGTCAACTCTCTGTGATCCTGGCCGAACTGTATGGACTGCATCATCTGTCTACGTCAGTAAAAGTTACCATTAACCTTAACCTGCCCTTGGACTTTTATTTGCCCCTCCCTAACCTAGGACTAGCGGTGCTATCTTCGTGTGATTACGATTAAATCATGCCCTGGCATCACAAACACAAAGTGGTTAATACCATCTACCCCTGGGCAACACCATCTGCCCATTACACCTCCCCTCACACCCCAAACTTTTCAATGTTGCAAATTGTCTGTCATAAAATATAGTCATAAAATTGTCATAAAATAGAGGACTTTTGTCCGAAATGAAAAACATGTAACCAGTTCTGTAAATTTGCACACACTATCTTAACCACTTAAGGACTCAGGGCGTACCTGTACGCCCTGAGCCTGGTCCCGGTGTTTAAAACAGGGTCACGCCGTGACCCCGCATCACACCGGGTTGGTCCTGGCTGCTATTCATAGTCGGGACCCTGGGCTAACAGCGCGCGGCACCGATCGTTGTGCCATGTGCTATTAACCCTTCAGACGCGGCGATCAAAGTTGATCGCCGTGTCTGAAAGTGAAAGTAAATGCTTCCAGGCAGCCCAGTCGGGCTGATAGGGACATCTCGATAAAATTGCGATGTCCCGATCAGCTAGGACGCGAGCGGAGACCCCCTTACCTTGCTCCGTCGCGTCCGATCTGGGTTTGATTGCTCCAAGCCTGAGCTGCAGGTTTGAGCAATCGAGCCCCTATCTCGCTGATCCTTGCAAAGCTATGGCTTTTCAGGGATCAGCATAACAGATCAATGTGTGCAGTGCTATATGTCCCTATGCAGTGCTATAGGTCCCTATGGGAGCTATAGCACTGCAAAATAAAAGTGAAAAAAAAAGTTAACAAAGGTCATTTAATCCCTTCCCTAATAAAAGTTTGAATCACCCCCCTTTTCCCATAAAAAAAAAACTGTGTAAATAAAAATGAAAATAAACATATGTGGTATCGCCGCGTGCGGAAATGTCCGAACTATAAAAATATATCATTAATTAAATTGCATGATCAATGGCGTACGCACAAGAAAATTCCAAAGTCCAAAATAGAGAATTTTTGGTCAATTTTTATGTCATGAAAAAATGAATAAAAAGCGATCAAAAAGTCCGATCAATACAAAAATGGTACCGATAAAAACTTCAGAACATGGCGCAAAAAATGAGTCCTCATACCGGCCCGTACGCGGAAAAATAAAAAAGTTATAGGGGTTAGAAAATGAGAATTTTTTTACATATAAATGTTCCTGCATGTAGTTATGATTTTTTTCCGAAGTACGACAATATCCAACCTATATAAGTAGGGTATCATTTTAACCATATGGACCTACAGAATAAAGATAAGGTGTTATTTTTACCTAAAAATGAACTGTGTGGAAACGGAAGCCCCAAAAAGTTACAAAATTACATTTTTCTTCAATTTTGTCGCACAATTAATTATTTTTCCGTTTCGCCGTGGATTTTTGGGTAAAATGACTAATGCCACTGCAAAGTAGAATTGGTGGTGCAAAAAATAAGCCATCATATGGAATTTTATGTACAAAATTTAAAGCGTTATGATTTTTAGAAGGTGATGAGGAAAAAAGGAAAAAAAAAGGAAAACGCTGAGTCCTTAAGGGGTTAAAAGAAACTACAGTATGTCTGTCCTGCAATTCTTGGCTAGTGTGGTGCTATTATTTGGGCAATATGTCTGGAATCACTGTAACTGCCCTCTATAACTATAACTGTGCCCTTCATTTTTACCTTTGAGTACATCCCTCATTTCTTTGTGTATTTTAATGCAAATAGGTTTAACCCCTTAAGGACCGAGCCACTTTTTGCAAATGTGACCTGTGTCAATTTATGCATTAATAACTCTGGGATGCTTTTACGTATCATACTGATTCTGAGATTGTTTTTTTGTGACATACCCTACTTCATGTTGGCATCATAAAGTTGACATGTTTTTACTTGTTGAAGACATTAGAGGGTTCCGAAGTTTAGCAGTAATTTTCAAGATTTTAAATAAAATTTCAAAAGCTGAAGTTTTCAGGGACCAGTTCAGTTTTGAAGTGAATTTTAGGGCTTTTAAGTTATAAATCCCCCATCAATTAACCCATTATGAAAACATTACACCTCAAAGTATTCAAAATGGCATTCAGTAAGTTTGTAAAGCCTTTAGGTGTTTCACAGGAATAGCTGCAAAGTGGAGGTGAAAACTCAAAATCTAAATTTTTAACACTAACATGTTATTGGGGCCCATTTTTTTTCATTTTTACAAGGGGTAACAAAAGAAAAAGCCCCACAAAATTTGTAACCCCATTTCTTGTAAGTATGGAAATACCTCATATGAGGATGTAAAATGCTCTGCTGGCGAACTACAGGTCTCAGAATGGAAGGAGCAAAATTTGGCTCTTAGAGAATTTTGCTGAAATGGTTTTTGGGGGGCATGTCGGATTTAGGAAGCCCCCATGGTGCCAGAACAGTGGGAACCCCCAACATGGCCCTCCATTTTGGAAACTACACCCCTCAAGGAATGTAACAAGGGTTACAGTGGGCCTTAACTCCCTACAGGTGTTTCACAACATTTTGTTAAAATTTGAGATGTAAATGAAAAATTAGTTTTTTTTTACACACAATTGCTGGTGTTACCCCAAATTTTGCATTTTTACAAGGGGTAATAGGAGAAAAATCACTCTAAAATTCGTAGCCACATTTCTCTAGAGTAAGGAAATACCCCATATGAGGATATAAAATGCTCTGTTGGTGAAATACAGGTCTCAGAAGGGAAGGAGCAAAATTTGGCTCTTAGAGAGAATATTTAGCTGAAATGGTTTTTGGGGGGCATGTCGCATTTAGGAAGCCCCCATGGTGCCAGAACAGTGGGAACCCCCAACATGGCCCTCCATGTAGGAAACTACACCCCTCAAGAAATGTAACAAGGGGTACAGTGGGCCTTAACTCCACACAGAGGTTTCGCAACATTTCGTCAAAGTTTGAGGTATATATAAATTTTTTTTTTTTTTACACTAAATTGCTGGTGTTACCCCAAATTTAGCATTTTTACAAGGGGTAATAGGAGAAAAATCACTCTAAAATTCGTAGCCCCATTTCTCTAGAGTAAGGAAATACCCCATATGAGGATATAAAATGCTCTGCTGGTGAAATACAGGTCTCAGAAGGGAAGGAGCAAAATTTGGCTCTTAGAGAGAATATTTAGCTGAAATGGTTTTTTGGGGGCATGTCGCATTTAGGAAGCCCCCATGGTGCCAGAACAGTGGGAACCCCCAACATGGCCCTCCATGTTGGAAACTACACCCCTCAAGAAATGTAACAAGGGGTACAGTGGGCCTTAACTCCCCACAGAGGTTTCACAACATTTCGTCAAAGTTTGAGGTATAAATACAATTTTTTTTTTTACACTAAATTGCTGGTGTTACCCCAAATTTAGCATTTTTACTAGGGCTAATAGGAGAAAAATCACTTCAAAATTTGTAGCCCCGTTTCTGCGCATCACTGCATTAACTGAAGGAATTTTATAAATGTCATGATGCACGAACTACCTGCACATCATGACGTTTATATAAGTCATTATGCGGGAAGGGGTTAATGAAATTTTTTTTAATTAAAAAATGTGCATGAGACTGAGCTAAAACTATGGATCTGTGCCTGGTAAACAATAAGAATAGATTATCACCTAAGTTTCAGATGATCAAGGAGAGGTGCCAGGTTGTGACACTTCAGCAGCCCGGTCCCATCTTTTTGACACTTGGATTAGAAATAAAAGGGAGATTGGCAACCACCATTGGCTCCAGGAAATGTACAGTTTGCTTTTATACCCTCACAGCTATCCAATGGTGTCTGCAGCTCTTAGCAGCAAATGCAGCTGACAGATTCTCTTTAACCCCTTATCAACATTGGATGTAAATGTACATCCTGGTGCCCTGGTATTTAAAGGGGTATTCCAGGAAAAAACTTTTTTATATATATCAACTGGCTCCAGAAAGTTAAACAGTTTTGTAAATTACTTCTATTAAAAATTCTTAATCCTTTCAGTACTTATGAGCTTCTGAAGTTAAGGTTGTTCTTTTCTGTCTAAGTGCTCTCTGATGACGCGTGTCTTGGGAAACGCCCAGTTTAGAAGCAAATCCCCATAGCAAATATCTTCTAAACTGGGCGTTTCCCAACACACGTGTCATCAGAGAGCACTTAGACAGAAAAGAACAACCTTAACTTCAGAAGCTCATAAGTACTGAAAGGATTAAGATTTTTTAATAGAAGTAATTTACAAATCTGTTTAACTTTCTGGAGCCAGTTGATATATAAACATTTTTTTTTCCTGGATAACCCCTTTAACTCACCAGTACGTTGTGTACATTAAGGGAGTACAGGAGCTGCTTTCTCTTCATGCACAATGGGACCTGGCTGCTATAACCAACCAGGGACCCCTCAATAATGGCAGGCATAAACAATCACGCTGATGTCCTCCATTAACTCCTCAGATGCCATGATCAATACTGTCATGGCATATGTGGCAGATCTTATTCTCTGGCCTACCTTCTAGCAGACCAGAGAAGTAGATCCCTGATAATACTGATCAGTGCTATGCCTATGCATAGCACTGAACAACAGTATTAACACTCTAATTATTGCTATAAATAATTTAAAAAAATGGTGTCTGAAGATGGAAAAATAAAAGAATGCAAGGAGGAAAAAACAGCCAATGCAAAAAGAACAATGGCTGTGCCCTCACGGCCAAAATGATTTGTTTTTTGTTTTCTAATCTGTGTTTTTTTTCTGCCCATGCTATTTGATGTCTCATGTGTGTTATTTTACCTGTTTGTGTGGCAGGTGCCTATTTTTCCCATAGAGTTAATATTCAAGGTAGAATCATAGACTTTGAGATCTGGGATACTGCTGGACAGGAGAGATACCAAAGTTTGTGCCATCTTTACTTTCGTGGTGCCAATGCAGCTTTGCTGGTCTATGACATCACTTCCAAGGTAAAATGCATTTTTATCACGATTGACACCTTGCAACATGTTTTTGTAGTTACTGCTTTCATGATATGGCCTTATAACAACCCTTCTGAGGGAAAATTCCCTGTTTTTGTTAGATTGTATTAAAATAGTGTCCTAAAAGGACAGAGATAAATTACTGGCAGAGACCAGGCTGAGCAAATCTGCCAAACAATAAAAGATCAGGCCTGTTGAGATCCCGAATGTCTTGTTTTGTACAACAGCAACCACTGAGAAACATCCAGAAAAAAAACCTTTGTTTCCAGTAGTATCAAGGCATTTGTTTCCGATAACTCCATTAAATGGACACTGTCATTAAAATAACTTACTCCCTGTAAAAGAAAAAGGATTTTTATGTCACTTTCATGGCCTTATAAATCTGGTCACAGGGGTTCTCCCTTCTGGTCCAGATTGCATTCCGTCTGCTTAAAAGCACAGACTTTGGTCTCCTGGCAGGAGACCAAACTCAGAAAGTGCGTTCTGGCCATAGTCAGTGAACAGCACTCGCTCTCTGCCTGTGTACGAAACAGGTATCCAATCGGTCTGGCTTCAAGGAGAACGCCGGCTCCACGTGGCGCAGGATACAAAAGGAATGGAGATCAGATAAAATCAAGGTAGTTTATTTCCCAAGATGCAGCATTTTGGGAAATAAATTACCTAGATTTTATCTGATCTCCATTCCTTTTGTATCCTGCGCCACTTGGAGCCAGCGTTCTCCTTGAAGCCAGACCGATTGAATACCTTGCCTAGCTGTAGGGATGCGGATACACTACCTCTTGATGCACTTAAAGGAGTATTCCAGGAAAAAAAATATTTTTTTTATATATATCAACTGGCTCCAGAAAGTTAAACAGATTTGTATATTAAGTCAAGAAAGAAAAAACTATGTAGGTGTGTGCAGCTCACAACTATTACGCACCGAGGTCAAACAGGGCAAGCAACTATACCTTAATTGCTAAAAAAGGAAAACCAAAAAAAATGCAATGTAGCCCGGACCTTCTAGGTGAGTATAAAATGGATATACGAGGATCGTGCTTCAATAATAATTATCATTTATTAATAAAAATAAGATTTCACCACTTCTCACAGGGCCCTTGTGAGAAGAACATACATAATAAAAGGCAACCTAACAATGTATTAGGCAATAATATTAAAATTATACACTTGGCATAGAGTAATAGAATAAAATAGCAGAGTAAGATCTGTACCATACAAATATGTTAGAAATATATTAGAAAGTTGCTCTTCTAGATGTTTAGGGTAAATATGTCCCTTTTTAGATACAATAGCAAACAGTCTGTATTATTAGAGATTGTTACCGGTCTGTAAATTGTAGCTCAGGCGGTGAATATTACTCCCGTAATAGCTGGGTGTCCGTGGTGTGCACAGTTCACTGTGCGGTGCTTCCAATTGTGAGCCTGGTCCAGTAGGGTCTGAGCGTGGTGGCAGTCGCTGTCGGATAAGGCGCTGGCAGGCGCCAAAGATCGTGATGGTGTCCGGGGACTGCTGGCGCTGGCGTGCGCTAAAGTTGGTATTCCTCACCGCTTCATTGGTTGGTAAACAGGACCAAATACTGGAGGGCTGGAAGTTCACCTCGTGGTGCCGGCGTCTGAGGTCAGAGCCGGGATGGCTACACCAGGATAATTGCACCGGGATAATTGCACCGGGATGGATCTGAACTGCTGGACCGGGTAGGTAGCAGAATAAGAGCGTAAATGATGGTACAGTTCATGAAGTGTAACTGGCCATAGAATTTGGGCACAGTTCAAGTACTGCTATGCCAGTAGATAACGACTAGACGCGTTTCAGGGTTGTATAATATAACCCTTTCCTCAGTAGTCATGATAGTTGCCATAGATCATCAGTTGTTTTATATGGGCACAAATCCCACCCCTTAACACATTGATAGATAATAGTAAAAAGCATAAATGGATTCAATGGATCGGTTCACCTAGAGAGCAATACTAAGTATAGAGTAGTGTGTGAATTCTGTTGGAAAATTGTAACGATGCGTTTTCCCAAACAGATGAGTTTTTTGTATAATAAAGAGAGATAGTGTTATATAACAGACAGTGTACTGGAAGTAAATAATTAGAAGAATACAATGAAATACAATAAAATAAAACAGGAATGGAACAGGGAAAATAATAAAATAAAGATATAAAAGTAAATATAAATAACCATAGACACAAAATAAAATTAGTTATAATAAAATTAAGAATAAAAGTTTAAATATATAAAGATGAAAATACAAATAGGAAAAAGAAAGAAAAATAAATAAAAATAGGAAAAAGAAAGAAAAATAAATAAAAATGAAAAAATAAAAATAAAATGAAAATAACAATAAAAATAAAAATAGAAAAATAAAATAAAAACGAAAAAATAAAATAAAATTAAACAATAAAAAATAATTAAAAATAAAAATTAGTGATAAAAAATAAAATAAAAAATAAAATAAAAAATAAAAATTAAAAATTAATTATTTTTATTTTTATTTTCATCTATATTTTATTCTGTTTCATTTTTACTTTTTATTTTATTTTTTATCACTAATTTTTATTTTTAATTATTTTTTATTGTTTAATTTTATTTTATTTTTTCATTTTTATTTTATTTTTCTATTTTTATTTTTATTGTTATTTTCATTTTATTTTTATTTTTTCATTTTTATTTATTTTTCTTTCTTTTTCCTATTTTTATTTATTTTTCTTTCTTTTTCCTATTTGTATTTTCATCTTTATATATTTAAACTTTTATTCTTAATTTTATTATAACTAATTTTATTTTGTGTCTATGGTTATTTATATTTACTTTTATATCTTTATTTTATTATTTTCCCTGTTCCATTCCTGTTTTATTTTATTGTATTTCATTGTATTCTTCTAATTATTTACTTCCAGTACACTGTCTGTTATATAACACTATCTCTCTTTATTATACAAAAAACTCATCTGTTTGGGAAAACGCATCGTTACAATTTTCCAACAGAATTCACACACTACTCTATACTTAGTATTGCTCTCTAGGTGAACCGATCCATTGAATCCATTTATGCTTTTTACTATTATCTATCAATGTGTTAAGGGGTGGGATTTGTGCCCATATAAAACAACTGATGATCTATGGCAACTATCATGACTACTGAGAAAAGGGTTATATTATACAACCCTGAAACGCGTCTAGTCGTTATCTACTGGCATAGCAGTGCTTGAACTGTGCCCAAATTCTATGGCCAGTTACACTTCATGAACTGTACCATCATTTACGCTCTTATTCTGCTACCTACCCGGTCCAGCAGTTCAGATCCATCCCGGTGCAATTATCCCGGTGCAATTATCCTGGTGTAGCCATCCCGGCTCTGACCTCAGACGCCGGCACCACGAGGTGAACTTCCAGCCCTCCAGTATTTGGTCCTGTTTACCAACCAATGAAGCGGTGAGGAATACCAACTCTAGCGCACGCCAGCGCCAGCAGTCCCCGGACACCATCACGATCTTTGGCGCCTGCCAGCGCCTTATCCGACAGCGACTGCCACCACGCTCAGACCCTACTGGACCAGGCTCACAATTGGAAGCACCGCACAGTGAACTGTGCACACCACGGACACCCAGCTATTACGGGAGTAATATTCACCGCCTGAGCTACAATTTACAGACCGGTAACAATCTCTAATAATACAGACTGTTTGCTACTGTATCTAAAAAGGGACATATTTACCCTAAACATCTAGAAGAGCAACTTTCTAATATATTTCTAACATATTTGTATGGTACAGATCTTACTCTGCTATTTTATTCTATTACTCTATGCCAAGTGTATAATTTTAATATTATTGCCTAATACATTGTTAGGTTGCCTTTTATTATGTATGTTCTTCTCACAAGGGCCCTGTGAGAAGTGGTGAAATCTTATTTTTATTAATAAATGATAATTATTATTGAAGCACGATCCTCGTATATCCATTTTATACTCACCTAGAAGGTCCGGGCTACATTGCATTTTTTTAGATTTGTATATTACTTCTATTAAAAAATATTAATCCTTTCAGTACTTATGAGCTTCTGAAGTTAAGGTTGTTCTTTTCTGTCTAAATCCTCTCTGATGACACCTGTCTCGGGAAACGCCCAGTTTAGAAGAGGTTTGCTATGGGAATTTACTTCTAAACTGGGAGTTTCCCGAGACAGGTGACATCAGAGAGGATTTAGACAGAAAAGAACAACCTTAACTTCAGAAGCTCATATGTACTGAAAGGATTAAGATTTTTTAATAGAAGTAATTTACAAATCTGTTTAACTTTCTGGAGCCAGTTGATATATAAAAAAAAGTTTTTTCCTGGAATACCCCTTTAACATTGTTGTGTATGATGTTACACAACCACATCTGGTGAGCTGCTGTCTTATTTCATTTTTATACTGAGTATCTCTCTTTTATCACACCAAGAAGCGCTTTCCCTTTTCTCCCCTTTAGACCATTGTGTATGAAATAGGGACAGCAAGTGCTATTCACTGCCTATAGCCAGACAGCACTTCCTGAGTTTGGTCTCCTGCCAGTCCAGCAGGAGACCAAAGTCTGTGCATGAGCAGACGTAATGCGGTCTGGACCAGAAGGGAGACAACTAGTGGCCAGATTTATAAGGCCATGAAAGTGACATAAAATGATTTTTTTTACAGGGAGTAAATTACAATTCTTACCTACTGTATCATATGCAAACACATTATTTTAATGACAGTGTCCATTTAAAGATCTATTTATAACAGATCAAAATGGAAGTTATTACTTATCTTATCCCCTGTCGCTCCACTCCTGGATTCCTGCAGACATGACCCGATAGCTTTTTTCCTGCTTGAAGGTAATGGGCTGTGTTGCAGGGTCATGAACCGTGTTGCCATTTGGACAAATTCTCATGCTGCTGGGGCCACTGCAACATTGTGTGGCCATTACCCCCAACATATGGGGGTTATTTTGTTTGCATGCAGCAGTCACCACAAAGTACATATCCTGGCAACTCGCCCCCTTCAAGCAGCAGGAATGCAATCGGCCCCTTTTTGCATGGACCAGAGGTGGAGCGCCACCTCTGGGTCCATGATTGAGGTCCAATGAGAACAAAGCCCTAAAGTAAGTGCAAGGACAACCAGGTGTTAAAAGGGTACTCCGGTGCTTGGACATCTTATCCCCTATCCAAAGGATAGGGATAAGATGCCTGATCGCGGGGGTCCCGCCACTGGGGACCCCCCGTGATCTTGCACGCCGCACCCCGTTAAAATCAGTCCCCGAAGCGTGTTCGCTCCGGGTCTGATTACTGCCGATCACGGGGTTTGAGCATTATGACGTCAAGGCTCCGCCCCGTGTGATGTCACGCTCCGCCCCCTCAATGCAAGCCTATGGGAGGGGGCGTGGCAGTTGTCACGCCCCCTCCCATAGGCTTGCATTGAGGGGGCGGAGCGTGACGTCACACGGGGCGGAGCCTTGACATCACAACGCTCCGGCCCCGTGATCGACAGTAATCAGACCCGGAGCGAACACGCTTCGGGGACTGATTTTAACGGGGTGCGGCGGGACCCCCGCGATCAGGCATCTTATCCCCTATCCTTTGGATAGGGGATAAGATGTCTAAGCGCCGGAGTATCCCTTTAAGGTCTTTTTACATTGGATGATTATTAGCCAGACATTTACCAGCAGCACATGTGCTGCCGATGATACTGGAAGTGTAAAGCGGCATCAACAATTGTTCATGTGGCCATTCACTCCTAACAGTATGGTGGTCTAAATTGTCCTTGTAATGAATGACTGGTACATAGTTGATTGGTACTTTTATGTGACAATTGTGTGTTTGTGTAAAAGGATCCTTTACTAGTGAACCATCATCAATAGTGTTGCATACTTACCATGGGCACTAAGCAGACTTACACAATAATTTGCTTTTCTTGGCTGACTTTTCTAATATAATGATATCATATTGTGAATATTTTAACATTAGCACAGAAGACAATCCTTCATCCACTGCAAGTGTGAAGAGCACTGGCCAAGTTATGACATCAGGAGTATAGATAGTACCGTGCCTTTGTAAGATTAGGGCAAGAATCCACAGCTCTGCCAAAGCTTCAAATAAAATTCCTTTGGCCCTGTAAATAGATCTTAACATTACAATCCCAAACAGTTGAATTAAGCAGAAATTAAAACCTTTGCCCTCACTGAACTGTAAATAAAAAAACAACTTCAGTTGGAAAAAATTTGGATATCTAGTTTTTTGCATTGTACACGGAAGTGCTTAAAAGTTTGTAAACTCTTCAGAATTTTCTATATTTCTGCTTAAATTCGACCTAAAACTATATGACATTTCCCAGAAGTCCATAAAAGAAGATAAATAGAACCACCAAGTCAAACAAGTCAGAATATTACACATGGTCATTTATTTACTGACGAAAATCATTCAATATCACAATCGAAAAGTAGGTGAACCTTTGGGATTAGCAAATAATTTGGAGGTAAAATTAGAGTCAGGAATTTTTTTAATTAAAGGAAAACTGTCAGCCTGTTCACCCACACAAAACCCATTGGGTTATAGTTTACGCTGTTCGCCATAGGGGATCATTAACATTATATTTTTATAGTTCGGACATAAACGCATGCGACGATACCAAACGTTTATTATTTATAGATTTTTTACGCTTTACATATTAATATGTGAGCTGGCACCGCGGTGTGCAGCTCAAACAGGTGGGTGGCGAATACAAGATTGCGTAGGTCCCCAGCGGCGGGACCCCTGCGGTGAGACATCTTATCCCCTATCCTTTGAATAGAGGATAAGATGTCTCAGGGCCGGAGTACCCCTTTAACGCACAGACATTCAAGCACCACTATATGGTGATGTAGGCAGTATAAAATCTTGATAGGTTTCCTTATAACTAACAGCTACTCTTTAAACATTGTTTAAAACAATGTCTTTACAAAGTGAGAAGTGTCTTGGAGGCTGTCTCTACATGTATGCTGCATGTAAACCTTCCAAAATCTGCGCAGTTTGTCTGAGCAGTAAAGTTTTTTTTTGGGATTCTGTACATTTGCTGCTTCATATTTTAGTTCTCACTTGGCCTGTTCACTGACTTGGCCTATTGCCTGTCCTGACTAGAGATGAGCGAACTTACAGTAAATTCGATTCGTCACGAACTTCTCGGCTCGGCAGTTGATGACTTTTACTGCATAAATTAGTTCAGCTTTCAGGTGCTCCCGTGGGCTGGAAAAGGTGGATACAGTCCTAGGAGACTCTTTCCTAGGACTGTATCCACCTTTCCAGCCCACCGGAGCATCGGAAAGCTGAACTAATTTATGCAGGAAAAGACACCAACTGCCGAGCCGAGAAGTTCGTGACGAATCGAATTTACTGTAAGTTCGCTCATCTCTAGTCCTGACCTATATGTTGTATGAGCTAATCCTGACCTTATGATGAACAACTATGCTTTTGGTTATGGATTCTGGTATGACATTTAATCTAGACATATTAAAATACGGTGGTAGATGGAGGAGCTATGGATGGAGTGAGGCAAAGTAGAACAGTGAAAGTGGTGTGGTTCATAGAAAAACTGTGAAAGTGGTTGTCAGACACATTAGAAAACTAGAAGGAGTGGAGCAGTATATACACAGAAAAAATATAGGGAACACTTAAACAACACAATGTAATGCCAAGTCAATCACACTTCTGTGAAATCACACTGTTCACTCAGGAAGAAACACTGATTGACAATCAATTTCACATGCTGTTGTGCAAATGGAACAGACAACAGGTGGAAATTATAGGCAATTAGCAAGACACCCCCAATAAAGGAGTGATTATCCAGATGGTGACCCCAGACCCCTTCTCAGTTCCTCTGCTTCCTGGCTAATGTTTTGGTCACTTTTGAATGCTGGTGGTGCTTTCACTCTAGTGATAGCATGAGATGGAGTCTACAACCCACACAAGTGGCTCAGGTAGTGCAGCTCATCCAGGATGGCACATCAATGCGAGCTGTGGCAAGTAGGTTTGCTGTGTCTGTCAGCATAGTGTCCAGAGCATGGAGGCGCTACCAGGAGACAGGCCAGTACATCAGGAGACGTGGAGGAGGCCGTAGGAGGGCAGCAACCCAGCAGCAGGAACGCTACCTCCGCCTTTGTGCAAGGAGGCGCACTGCCAGAGTCCTGCAAAATGACCTCCAGCAGGCAATAAATGTGCATGTGTCCACTCAATCGGTCAGAAAAAGACTCTATGAGGGTGGTATGAGGGCCAACGTCCACAGGTGGGGGTTGTGCTTACAGCCCAACACAGTGCAGGACGTTCGGCATTTGCCAGAGAACACCAAGTTTGGCAAATTCGCCACTGGCGCCCTGTGCTCTTCACAGATGAAAGCAGGTTCACACTGAGCACATGTGACAGACGTGACAGAGTCTTGAGATGCCATGGAGAACGTTCTGCTGCCTGCAACATCCTCCAGCATGACCGGTTTGGCGGTGGGGTGGCATTTCTTTGGGGGGTCGCACAGCCCCCCAAATTGCCAGAGGTAGCCTGACTGCCATTATGTACCAAGATGAGATCCTCAGACCCCTTGTGAGACCATATGTTGGTGCGTTTGGTCCCCGGTACCTCCTAATGCAAGACAATGCAAGACCTCATTTGGCTGGAGTGTGTCAGCAGTTCCTGCAAGATGAAGGCATTGATGCTATGGACTGGCCCACCCGTTCCCCAGACCCTAATCCGATTGAGCACATCTGGGACATCATGTCTTGCTCCATCCGCCACCATGTTGCACCACAGACTGTCCAGGACAGACTGTCCATCCACCTCATCAGGAGCATGCCCAGGCATTGTAGGGAGGTCATACGGGCACGTGGAGGCCACACAAACTACTGAGCCTCATTGTGACTTGTTTTAACGACATTACATCAAAGTTGGATCAGCCTGTAGTGTGGTTTTCCGCTTTGATTTTGAGTGTGACTCTATATCCAGACCTCCATGGGTTGATAAATTTGATTTCCATTGATCATTTTTGTGTGATTTTGTTGTCAGCACATTCAACTATGTGAAGATGAAAGTATTTCATACGATTAGTTCATTCATTCAGATCTGGGATGTGTTATCTTAGTGTTCCTTTTATTTTTTTGAGCAGTGTAGAAGAGCCAAAGAATCAGATTCCTCATAACAGAGAGTTGAGGAAGGAGTCAGACGACACGTGGGAACGTTGATGAAGAAATGGTTTCACTCATAAAGCTGTTGAAGGTGTAGTCTTGCACAAAGTAGAACTAGGGAAGGATTGGCCTTGTACATAATTAGGGAGAGATCATCAAGCAAATTGTAGGAAAAGAACTCATTGCACGACAAATTTTTGGTAGCTGCATACTAAGTCTGCAAAACTGAATGGTAGATCTTATTGAGTCTCATGGATCATATTAGTAAAATAATTGGAGGTGACTGTATATTCTGTTTTAATATCATCATATAATTCTTGTTACCATGAACTCTCTTTTGTTGGTAGGAGACCTTCAACAGAGCTCAGTTTTGGCTTCAGGAACTGCAGAAATATGTCTTTAGTGGAGACATGGTTATTGCACTGGTAGGAAACAAAAGTGACCTCCAAGCTGATGTCTCTAGCCAGGTACAGCAACCAGAAAGCAGCATTGACTAATGTGTGTGTGATATCTAATCTTTGTAGGCATGCGACATGTTAACTGACCTTCACTGGCAATCAAGGGGAAATTGTGTCGAAAAGCTGTTTCTTTCTACTAGAATTGAAATGTTTAGACACTGGTTAACAAATTTAAATATATATCTATTAAAGTTACAAGAAAAACTAAAGTATTTTTTCATTGATTCATTATAAAATGTCATCTCATTGTTGTGTTAGAAAAAGGAACCAGTCCTGTGTAGACTTCTAGACAATGCTCAGGTGTGGGTATTCACCAATCCCACTATGCAAATCCATGTTATTCAAGACCATGAGCTATATAGCATTTTACTTTTCATTCTAAGCAATTAGACACTCACTGTTAGATGCTTAAATTCGTTTTTTCTGTATTCAATCTTTTTTCTATAAAATTCAGAGCTGTAAAATTCAAAGCTTGCAGATGTTATATGCGGCATATATCTGTACTAGCAGAGATCTTTTTGCACTAGTCGGGAGCCACCAGGGTCTGATGCGATGTTTCGGGGGAACGCCCCCTTACTCATGTGTACTAGAGCCTGGAATTCTGGGATATTTTAAGCAGGATGCACACCTATAGTCAATTGAGAATTTTAGCTGAAAGAGACATATATACCGTATTTTTCGCCCTATAGGACGCATCGGCGTATAAGACGCACCGAATTTATAGGTGCAAAATCTAAAAAAATTAAGATTTTGAACCCAATAGTGGTCTTCAACCTGCGGACCTCCAGATGTTGCAAAACTACAACTCCCAGCATGCCCGGACAGCCAACGGCTGTCCGGGCATGCTGGGAGTTGTAGTTTTGCAACATCTGGAGGTCCGCAGATTGAAGATAACTACATAGGAGGTAATACTCACGTGTCCCCGCCGCTCCGGACCCGTCACCGCTGCTCTGGATGTCGCTCCATCGCTGTCGCAGTGTCCCCGTTGCTCCGGAACATCTCTGCTGCCGGCCAGGTATCCTCGCTCTCCTTCTCCGCCATCACGTCGTTGCAGACGCACGTACGCGACGACGTGATAACGAGGAAGGAGAGCGCCGGCCATACAGGGGATCCCTGAACAGAGAAGACACCGAGGAGGCAGGTAAGGTCCCTCCCGGTGTCCTGTAAGCACTAACCCGGCTATTCAGTCGGGCTGTTCGGGACCGCCGCGGTGAAATTGTGGCGGTCCCGAACAGCCTTGACTGAACAGCCGGGTTAGTGTCACTTTCGCTTCAGACTTCAGGTCAGCTTTGATCGCCGCTCCTGAAGGGTTAATACAGGGCATCACCGCGATCGGTGATGTCCTGTATTAGCCGCGGGTCCCGGCCGTTGATGGCTGCAGGGACCGCCGCGATAGGTGTGTATTCGCTGTATAAGACGCACCGACTTTTTTCCCCCCAGTTTTGGGGAAGAAAAAGTGCGTCTTATACGGCGAAAAATACGGTAGTTATTTCCTAAAGAACAGTAAATTCGAAAATATTGTGCATTCTCCTCAATATCCGGGATTACAATATTATTCATAAATAAGCTTTTAACTACAGACTTCATTCAATCCTGATGGGGAAATCGTTTCCAAGTACATTATCCAATATGCTTCTGTCACGATTCGGCTGGCAGGAGGTGGATCCTCTGTGCCAGAGAGGGATTGGCGTGGACCGTGCTAGTGGACCGGTTCTAAGTTACTACTGGTTTTCACCAGAGCCCGCCGCAAAGCGGGATGGTCTTGCAGCGGCGGTAGTAACCAGGTCGTATCCACTAGCAACGGCTCAACCTCTCTGACTGCTGAAGATAGGCGCGGTACAAGGGAGTAGACAAGAGCAAGGTCGGACGTAGCAGAAGGTCGGGGCAGGCAGCAAGGATCGTAGTCAGGGGCAACGGCAGGAGGTCTGGAACACAGGCTAGGAACACACAAGGGAACGCTTTCACTGGCACGATGGCAACAAGATCCGGCGAGGGAGTGCAGGGGAAGTGAGGTATACATAGGGAGTGCACAGGTGAACACACTAATTAGACCAACTGCGCCAATCAGCGGCGCAGTGGCCCTTTAAATCGCAGAGACCCGGCGCGCGCGCGCCCTAGGGAGCGGGGCCGCGCGCGCCGGGACAGGACCGACGGAGAGCGAGTCAGGTACGGGAGCCGGGGTGCGCATCGCGAGCGGGCGCCACCCGCATCGCGAATCGCATCCCGGCTGGAGGCGGTATCGCAGCACACCCGGTCAGTGGATCTGACCGGGGCGCTGCAGTAGCGAGGATGTGGCGAGCGCTCCGGGGAGGAGCGGGGACCCGGAGCGCTCGGCGTAACAGTACCCCCCCCCCTTGGGTCTCCCCCTCTTCTTGGGGCCTGAGAACCTGAGGACCAGACTTTTGTCTAGGATGTTGTCCTCAGGTTCCCAGGATCTCTCTTCAGGACCACAGCCCTCCCAATCGACTAAAAAAAATTTTTTCCCTCTGACCGTCTTGGAGGCCAGTATCTCCTTAACTGAGAAGATGTCAGAAGAACCGGAAACAGGAGTGGGAGAAACAATTTTGGAAGAGAAACGGTTGATGATGAGTGGTTTAAGGAGAGAGACATGAAAGGCATTGGGAATACGAAGAGAAGGAGGAAGAAGAAGTTTGTAAGAGACAGGATTAATTTGGCACAAGACTTTGAAAGGACCAAGATAGCGTGGTCCCAGTTTGTAACTGGGGACACGAAAGCGGACATATTTAGCGGAGAGCCATACCTTGTCTCCGGGAGCAAAAATGGGGGGAGCTCTTCTTTTCTTATCGGCAAACTTTTTCATGCGAGATGAAGCCTGTAAAAGAGAATTTTGGGTCTCTTTCCATATGGTGGAAAGATCACGAGTCACTTCATCTACAGCGGGCAAACCAGAGGACAAGGGAATAGGGAGGGGGGGAAGAGGGTGACGGCCGTACACCATGAAAAATGGGGATTTAGCAGAAGATTCAGAGACTCTAAAGTTGTACGAGAATTCGGCCCAAGGTAGAAGATCTGCCCAGTCATCCTGGCGGGAGGAAACAAAATGCCGTAAATAGTCACCCAGGACCTGGTTAATTCTTTCTACTTGCCCATTGGATTGAGGATGATAAGCAGAAGAGAAGTTTAATTTAATCTTGAGTTGTTTACAGAGAGCCCTCCAGAATTTTGACACGAATTGGACACCTCTATCCGAGACAATCTGCGTGGGCAAACCGTGAAGACGAAAAATGTGTACAAAAAATTGTTTTGCCAACTGAGGCGCTGAAGGAAGACCAGGAAGAGGAATAAAATGTGCCATCTTGGAAAATCGATCAACGACCACCCAAACAACAGTGTTGCCACGGGATGGGGGTAGGTCTGTAATAAAGTCCATACCAATCAGAGACCAAGGCTGTTCGGGGACAGGCAGAGGGTGAAGGAGACCAACAGGCTTCTGGCGAGGAGTCTTATCCCGGGCACAGACAGTACAGGCCCGCACAAAATCAACAACATCTGTTTCCAGAGTCGGCCACCAATAGAAACGAGAGATGAGTTGCAAGGACTTTTTGATGCCCGCATGGCCTGCGAGGTGGGAGGAGTGACCCCATTTGAGAATCCCGAGACGCTGGCGTGGAGAAACAAAGGTCTTCCCTGGAGGAGTTTGCCTGATGGAGGCTGGAGAAGAGGAGATCAGACAGTCAGGAGGAATGATGTGTTGCGGAGAGACCTCTACTTCCGAGGCATCCGAGGAACGAGAGAGAGCATCGGCCCTAATGTTCTTGTCGGCAGGGCGAAAATGAATTTCAAAGTTAAAACGGGCAAAGAACAACGACCACCTGGCCTGGCGAGGATTCAGCCGTTGGGCAGACTGGAGATAGGAGAGATTCTTGTGATCGGTGAAAATGATAACTGGAAATTTTGATCCCTCCAGCAGATGCCTCCATTCCTCAAGTGCCAATTTAATGGCCAGTAGTTCTCGATCCCCGATGGAGTAGTTCCTCTCCGCCGGAGAGAAGGTCCTAGAAAAAAAACCACAAGTAGCATGCCCGGAAGAATTTTTTTGTAGAAGGACCGCTCCAGCTCCCACTGAGGAGGCATCAACCTCCAATAGGAAGGGTTTAGATGGGTCAGGTCTGGAGAGCACGGGAGCAGAAGAAAAGGCAGACTTGAGCCGTTTAAATGCGTCTTCCGCTTGGGGAGACCAGGACTTAGGATTGGCATTCTTTTTGGTCAAAGCCACGATAGGAGCCACAATGGTGGAAAATGTGGAATAAATTGTCTGTAATAATTGGCGAACCCCAAAAAACGTTGGATAGCACGGAGTCCGGAGGGGCGTGGCCAATCTAAGACGGCAGAGAGTTTATCTGGGTCCATTTGTAGTCCCTGGCCAGAGACCAAGTATCCTAGGAAAGGAAGAGATTGACATTCAAACAGACATTTCTCCATTTTGGCATAAAGTTGATTGTCTCGAAGTCTCTGAAGAACCATGCGGACATGCTGGCGATGTTCTTCTAAGTTGGCAGAAAAAATCAGAATATCGTCCAGATACACAACAACACAGGAATATAAGAGATCACGAAAAATTTCATTAACAAAGTCTTGGAAGACGGCAGGGGCGTTGCACAGGCCAAAGGGCATGACCAGATACTCAAAGTGTCCATCTCTGGTGTTAAATGCAGTTTTCCATTCGTCCCCCTCCCTGATGCGGATGAGATTATATGCACCTCTTAAGTCCAGTTTGGTAAAGATGTGGGCACCTTGAAGGCGATCAAAGAGTTCAGAGATAAGAGGTAGGGGGTAGCGGTTCTTTACCGTGATTTTATTAAGTCCGCGGTAATCAATGCAAGGACGTAGGGAGCCATCTTTTTTGGACACAAAGAAAAATCCAGCTCCAGCAGGAGAGGAGGATTTGCGGATAAACCCCTTTTTTAAATTTTCCTGGATGTATTCAGACATAGCAAGAGTCTCTGGGGCGGACAGAGGGTAAATTCTGCCCCGGGGTGGAGTAGTGCCCGGGAGGAGGTCAATAGGACAGTCAAAAGGCCTGTGAGGGGGTAAAGTCTCAGCTTGCTTTTTGCAAAATACGTCAGCATAGTCCATATAAGCCTTAGGGAGACCGGTTACAGGAGGAACCACAGGGTCACGGCAGGGAGTACTGGGAACCGGTTTAAGACAGTCCTTGAAACAAGAAGTACCCCAGCTCTTGATCTCTCCTGTGGACCAATCAAGGGTTGGGGAATGGCGTTGAAGCCACGGTAGTCCAAGGAGAATTTCGGAAGTGCAATTGGAGAGGACCAAAAACTCAATTTTTTCGTGATGAGGTCCGATGCACATTAGGAGGGGTTCCGTGCGGTAACGCACGGCACAGTCCAATCTTTCATTGTTAACACAATTGATGTAGAGGGGTCTGGCGAGACTGGTCACAGGGATGTTGAACCTGTTGATGAGAGAGGCCAAAATAAAATTTCCTGCAGATCCGGAATCCAAGAAGGCCTTAGTAGAGAAGGAGAAGGTAGAGGCAGATATCCGCACAGGCACAGTAAGGCGTGGAGAAGCAGAGTTGACATCAAGAACTGTGTCACCTTTGTGCGGAGTCAGCGTACGTCTTTCCAGGCGGGGAGGACGGATAGGACAATCCTTCAGGAAGTGTTCGGTACCGGCACAGTACAGGCAAAGATTCTCCATGCGGCGTCGTGTCCTCTCTTGAGGTGTCAAGCGAGACCGGTCAACTTGCATAGCCTCCACGGCGGGAGGCACAGGAACGGATTGCAGAGGACCAGAGGAGAGAGGAGCCGGGGAGAAAAAACGCCTCGTGCGAACAAAGTCCATATCCTGGCGGAGCTCCTGACGCCTTTCGGAAAAACGCATGTCAATGCGAGTGGCAAGATGAATGAGTTCATGTAGGTTAGCAGGAATTTCTCGTGCGGCCAGAACATCTTTAATGTTGCTGGATAGGCCTTTTTTAAAGGTCGCACAGAGGGCCTCATTATTCCAGGATAGTTCGGAAGCAAGAGTACGGAATTGGATGGCGTACTCGCCAACGGAAGAATTACCCTGGACCAGGTTCAGCAGGGCAGTCTCAGCAGAAGAGGCTCGGGCAGGTTCCTCAAAGACACTTTGAATTTCCGAGAAGAAGGAGTGTACAGAGGCAGTGACGGGGTCATTGCGGTCCCAGAGCGGTGTGGCCCATGACAGAGCTTTCCCAGACAGAAGGCTGACTACGAAAGCCACCTTAGACCTTTCAGTAGGAAACTGGTCCGACATCATCTCCAAGTGCAGGGAACATTGTGAAAGAAAGCCACGGCAAAACTTAGAGTCCCCATCAAATTTATCCGGCAAGGAAAGTCGTAGGCCGGAAGCGGCCACTCGCTGCGGAGGAGGTGCAGGAGCTGGCGGAGGAGATGATTGCTGAAGCTGTGGTAGTAGCTGCTGTAGCATCACGGTCAGTTGAGACAGCTGGTGGCCTTGTTGCGCTATCTGTTGCGACTGCTGGGCGACCACCGTGGTGAGGTCGGCGACAACTGGCAGTGGAACTTCAGCGGGATCCATGGCCGGATCTACTGTCACGATTCGGCTGGCAGGAGGTTGATCCTCTGTGCCAGAGAGGGATTGGCGTGGACCGTGCTAGTGGACCGGTTCTAAGTTACTACTGGTTTTCACCAGAGCCCGCCGCAAAGCGGGATGGTCTTGCAGCGGCGGTAGTAACCAGGTCGTATCCACTAGCAACGGCTCAACCTCTCTGACTGCTGAAGATAGGCGCGGTACAAGGGAGTAGACAAGAGCAAGGTCGGACGTAGCAGAAGGTCGGGGCAGGCAGCAAGGATCGTAGTCAGGGGCAACGGCAGGAGGTCTGGAACACAGGCTAGGAACACACAAGGGAACGCTTTCACTGGCACGATGGCAACAAGATCCGGCGAGGGAGTGCAGGGGAAGTGAGGTATACATAGGGAGTGCACAGGTGAACACACTAATTAGACCAACTGCGCCAATCAGCGGCGCAGTGGCCCTTTAAATCGCAGAGACCCGGCGCGCGCGCGCCCTAGGGAGCGGGGCCGCGCGCGCCGGGACAGGACCGACGGAGAGCGAGTCAGGTACGGGAGCCGGGGTGCGCATCGCGAGCGGGCGCCACCCGCATCGCGAATCGCATTCCGGCTGGAGGCGGTATCGCAGCGCACCCGGTCAGTGGATCTGACCGGGGCGCTGCAGTAGCGAGGATGTGGCGAGCGCTTCGGGGAGGAGCGGGGACCCGGAGCGCTCGGCGTAACAGCTTCCTTTTGCAGGAGACACATGCGGTTTATATTCTCATTCACGTCCGTGTGGATTTGCTCCAAGATTTGCCACCTTAACTCATTCACATTATGCTGTTTTTCTAAAAAATGTCTAGCCGCAGTAGTCTCACTGAATTTTGATGAATCGCTAACTGATTTAGTCTTCAAAGCTTTTCTAATATTATTTTTATGCTACTTTATCCTGACTTTTATTTTCTTGCTAGTCTGCCCAACGTAGCATTTGCCACAAGGGCATTTTAGCATGTAAATAATATTTTCTGTATTACAAGTGAAAAAGCCTTTACTAGAGATTTTAATACCACTTTTAGGGTGATGGACATTTTCACCCTTTATTATGTTGTTGCAATGTGAATATGCTAGACAAGGATATGTCGCTTTTTGTCTAGAACTTAGGAACGTTTGATGATCTCTTTTTTTTTTACTCATATCCTCTTATAAATATATTTGCTATGGTTTTGCCTCGATTATATGCAAACATGGGGAGTTCTTTAAAAAGTTTGCCATATTTGGAGTCTGATCTAATTAACGTCCATTATTTATTTATAGTTTTTTTTTAATTAAATTAGTATGTCTATCATGTGCTAATGTACATTGTTTCTTTCCATTTTTTCTTAGTTCCTTTTTTCTTCAATAATTCTGTTCTGTCTACATGTGCTACTTCTTGTTCTATTTTTTCTAATTCTCTTTTGGAATATCCTCTGTTCTAAATTTTTTTTATATTCCTCTTCCTTATTAATAATTCGTTTAGCTCTAATGTATTTACTTTTAGGTAAACCTGTGTAGATGTTTGGGTTGTGAAAACTATTTTTATGTAGCATATAATTTTTATCTATAGCAAACAGAAAATAGCACAGCAGCAAAAAAGGGGTAGTGACAAAAGTCGGCACCGGCAATAAAACCTTATATGTCTAAATGGACGGTTAGGAGGTTAATGACCCAGCATGTGTATATTGATGGTGCATCACGTATGTAAGTACAGGTACATAAGCAACAAGAAAAAAGGGAAAACGGAGCACTCACACTGCTGATGGTGGTGGTCTTTCAACTATGTCCACGGAGGGCTCGGCATGAGGACCCTCTGCAGGAAGGCTAGATGGAATAGGTGGGAAGCTCGGACGGCGGCCACGGTCCCATTTCGCGCCAAAGGGCGCTTCGTCAGGCTGGATCATCCGGCCTGACGAAGCGCCCTTTGGCACGATACGGGACCGTGGCCGCCGTCTGAGCTTCCCCCCTATTCCATCTAGCCTTCCTGCAGAGGGTCCTCATGCCGAGCCCTCCGTGGACATAGTTTGAAGACCACCACCATCAGCAGTGTGAGTGCTCCGTTTTCCCTTTTTTATTGTTGCTTATATTATTTTTATCTGTTTTTTAATGAATACTGTGGTATCGAAATTGTTATTTTTTTTCTTCGTTATTTCTATATCTAAAAATTTTATTTTTTGAATGTCATAAATAAGCGTAAATTTTATGGTAGAATGTACCGTGTTTAACCTCTGCACGAAATCGAGAAGAGACTCCTCTGTTCCACCCCAGAGCATGAAAATATCATCCACATAACGTAACCATGTTAGTGGAGCTTCCATGCTACTGGGGGGAAAGATAATTCTGTCCTCAAAATTGTGCATTAAAATTTTTGCAAGGCTTGGGGCGACCGGGGACCCCATTGAAGTCCTGCCTACTTGAAGGAAAAATTGGGTGTCAAAACGAAAAAAATTTTTATGTAATACAGAACCCAATAGACCCATAATGAAACTTATCATCTGATTACTTAACATTTTGTTTTTACATAGGACTTCATAAATGCATTTTCTCCTTCTGATTGGGAAATATTGGTATATAAACTTTGAACATCTAAAGTACAAAGAAATTTGACATTAGTTGCATCTATTTTACTCAAAGATTGAAGAAAATGAGTAGTATCTTGTAGATATCATTCAAATTTTTTAACTTCAGTTTGGAGGAAGCTATCCACAAGGATCGAGTGGCTCCAACAGGGAGCCCGAGCCGATAAGATCGGGCGTCCCGGGGGCTGGTCGCGATCCTTGTGGATTTTGGGAAGGAGATATAAGGAACCGGGGAAATTCTACATTCAGACTGGTACGTATTCTTCTTGATATTATTTCATCATCTGCGGTATGTTTAACAAAATTATCAATTTCTAATTTAAGTTTAGATGTTGGATCTTCTTTTAACAATATGTATACATTTCGATCACTTAACTTTTTCTGTGCTTCTTGTATTTAATCCTCTCTGCGCATCAGCACGATGGCCCCTCCCTTGTCATCTCTTTTAATGACAAGTTCTTTAGGAAATAAGCGTTAATTTTTAACGTAAATTTGTTTTCCCTTAGTCCTAACAGCAGCACAAGTGGGGTGTTCTGCCCCTGTGAAGCTGGCAGGACGGTGGAATTTTTAATTCCGCCCAAGCAATTTAAATTAATTAGCCCCCCCATAAAAGGCCTCCTCCCCTAGGCCATCTCGCTTAATAACAAGTAACAAAAAAGTTTAGGGTGGGAAATTTGTGTGCTGCTGTTAGGACTAAGGGAAAACAAATTTACGTTAAAAATTAACGCTTCCCTTACGTCCTAACCAGCAGCACAAGTGGGGACTTAGCGAGTAACAACACAAATAGGGAGGGACTACGGCAGAGTGGCACTTAGGATTGACTGCCCAAAGGCCAACTCTTCCGATCGTTTGGCATTAACCCTGTAATGACTCAAAAAAGTATTGTGGGTGCTCCAAGAAGCAGCAGCACAAATCTGTTCCAGAGGAACAGACCTTTTCTCAGCAAAGGAAGTAGAGACTGCCCTAGTGGAATGGGCAGTGACAAAGGCAGGAGGAGTTAGCTCCTGGACTATGAAGGTCTCTCGGATTGCCTCCTTAATCCACCTACTTAGGGTAGGTTTAGAGGCCTTCAAGCCCTTGTTCTTTCCAGAAAAAGAAACAAGGAGGTGTTCCGACTTCCTGAATTCTCCAGTTCTTGAGATATAGACTCTGAGAGCTCTAGAGATGTCCAGAGTGTGGTCAACCGCTTCTTCAGGAGAGGATGGATTAGGGAGTAGAACTGGAAGGGAAATAACCTGGTTGGTATTGGAGAAAGTCGGAACCTTAGGAAGGAAGGTAGGTAAAAACCTCAACAGGACTCTGTCCTGTAGAAAAACAGTATAAGGCTCGAAAGCCGAAAGGGCCTGAAGCTCACCCACTCTGTTGTCTGAGGTTATGGCCAATAAAAAAGTGACTTTAAGGGACAAATACCTAAAGTCTACTTCTTCCAGAGGTTCAAAGGGGGGAACGCATAACCCCCTGAGAACAGTGGTTAAATCCCAACTGGGAATAGGTCTGAGAACTGTAGGTTTAAGTCTTTCAGCCCCTTTGAGGAATCTTCTAACCAGGGATTCTTGTGATAGAGACCTGCCTAGGAAGGCAGAGAGTGCTGCGACCTGAACCTTTAAGGTGGATGGGCTAAGACCCTTGTCAAGGCCATCCTGGAGAAAACGCAGTATTGCAGAAAGAGGAGGATCTGAGGTAACTACCTCTTTCGTTGCACACCAGTGAAGGAAAATCTTCTTTATCCTGGAGTAAACCTTGTTTGTAGACTCTGCTCTAGAGTGTGCAATAGTTCTCAAGACCTCCGCAGGAAGCCCACTCCTTAGTAGGGTCCTGTCAATCTCCAGGCTGACAGATTGAGTCTCCTCAGATCTAGGCAGGAGCCTGTGTTGTGAGACACAAGGTTCTGCACGTGGGGAAGCCTCCAATAACACCCCTGACTCATCCTCATGAGTTGGGTGAACCAAGACCTCTTCGGCCAGAATGGGATGATGGCAATCACTGAGGTCTGGTCTTGCCTGACTTTCATCAATACCCTGGGTATCATGGAAAGTGGAGGGAATATGTAGGCCAGCCTGAACCTCCATGGGATGGACAGAGCGTCTATCGCCACCGGATTGTCCTCCTTGTAAAGGGAACAAAACTTGCTCACTTTGGCATTCAGCCGGGTTGCCATGAGGTCTATTTCTGGTGTACCCCACTTCAGGGTTATCCTCCTGAAGATCTTCTCGTTGAGAGACCATTCTCCCTGGACTGCAAGCCCGCGACTTAGACGATCTGCCACTATGTTGAGATCCCCCTTGATGTGGACTGCAACAAGGTGGGATAGGTTGAGCTCTGCCCACGATAGAATAAGTCCGGTCTCCTTGAGGAGCACTTGGGACTTTGTGCCACCCTGTCTGTTGATATAAGCCACTACGGTGGTGTTGTCTGACCGGACTCTTATTGCTTTCCCTAAGATATGGGGAGCAAAGTGGAGGAGCGCAAGACGAACTGCTCTCAGTTCTCTCATGTTAGATGAGAGTAACCTTTCCTGAGGGGTCCAGGTACCCTGAACCGGATGGTCGTCCAGATGGGCTCCCCACCCTAGAAGGGAGGCGTCCGTGGTCAGAGTGATCCACAGAGGTTGAATCAAGGACTTCCCATCTGTCAGGTTCGTCCACCACCTGAGAGAGGCACGGACTTCGGACGACAGGGTGCATTTTTTTTCCAACCCACTGGGGTTGCGATTCCAGGCAGTCAAGACCTGATCTTGGAGAGGTCGGAGGTGCCACAGGGCCCAGGGGACTGCTTCTGCAGACGCTGACATGTGGCCCAACATCTTCATTAGAGTTCTGATGGGCACTCTGCGAGGTACCGACAAAAACTCTACGGCTCTTATGACGCGCTCTCTCCTTTCTGGGGTGAGAGACAGCGTCATCCGAGAGGAGTCTAGGACAAACCCCAGGAACCTTCTTGAGGTAGATGGAATGATCTCGGATTTTTTCCAATTTATGAGCCACCCTAGGTGTTGAAGAAAATCCAGGGTCAGTTGAAGATGAGCTTGAAGAATGTCTAGAGTCGCGGCTTTTAAAAGCCAGTCGTCTAGATAAGGAACAATCTCTAGGCCTTTTAGTCTTAGAGCAGAGACAACTGGAGCCACCACCTTTGTAAAGGTGTGGGGAGCGGAGGTAATGCCGAACGGTAGAACAGCAAATTGGAAATGCCTTACCATACCTTTTATGGTGACGGCGATTCTTAAGAACTTCCTGTGGGCAGGAAATATAGGAACATGAAGGTATGCATACTTCAAGTCTATAGTGACCATGAGATCTTGTGGGTTCAGGATACTGACCACCGAACGAATGGTTTCCATTCTGAACCGCCTTTTCCTTATAAATCGGTTTAGGTAGCGCAGGTCTATTATCATGCGCCAGTCGCCATTTGGTTTGGGAACCAAAAATATCGGGGAGTAGACGCCAGATCCTCTTTGATCTGGGGGAACTTCTTCCAAAGCTTGCTTTTCCAAGTATTGGAGAACTGAGGTTTCTATGACAGCCTGTTTTGGCTGAGGAAGTAACTTTGTTAAGATAAACTTCCTTGGGGGAGGGGAGGTAAATTCTATCCTGTACCCCGACTGAATAACCTTCAGAACCCAGGGATCCTGGATTTCTTGCATCCAGGTTGTAAGGAATAAACTTAAATGCCCTCCTACTGGAGGAGGATGGGCAGATAGATTCTCTGCAACAAACACTTGAGGGGAAGGGAGAGGGAAAACGTTGGTGGATGTCAGTGGAGAGTCATAGCTCGGCCGTCCGGTCTTTACCGCGGCCGCGACCTCCACCACGTTTTTGAAAGGACTGACGTCTCTGGGATCTAGGAGGGCCCTGGGACTTACCCCTCTTGCTCTACCTTTACCCCAAAAGGCCTGACAGGAAGGCACCTGCCTTTTTTGTCAGCATAACCTTCCATTATGCGATCCAGTTCAGAACCAAATAGCCAAGTAGGCTCGAAAGGCATCCCACACAAGTTAAACTTGGAGGTGTTGTCCGCTACCCAAGGGCGTAACCACAAGGGACGTCTGCTAGCAGAAGCGAGTGCCATGGACTTGGCAGCTAGCTTAAGGTGTTGCTGGGAGGCCTCGCAGAGGAAGTCTATACCAAGGAGGAGTGTCTTGAAGCTGTCCAAGATGTCTTCCCTGGGGACATTGTTGTCAATCTCGGTTTGTATGCGCTCCACGCGCTCCTTCACGAAGTCAGACACTTCTCCCGAGGCAATAGCCACAGAGGCAGACGCTGATGCTGCTGAATATGTGCGTCTGAGAAGGGAATCCACCTTCCTATCAAGCGGGTCCTGGAGGTTGCTTCCATCATCCGCGGGAACCAAGACTCTCTTGGACAGTTTATTTACTGCCATATCAACCTTAGGAGGTGGCATCCAGGAATCAGATTCCGCGTCCGAGAGAGGGTACATCAACTTGAAGGTACGAGTGACAAGCACAGGTTTATCTGGGTGCTTCCACTCAGCCTTCATCATCTTTTTGCGTGCAACATTCACCTTGAAAGCCCAAGGTTCTCTAGAGGTGGATGCAGAGGTTTCCCCTTGGTCAACATCCTGGTCCCTTGACCGGATGGACCTAAGTAATCTCTGCGTCTTTTCCGCAGGGAAAAGAGGCGGAAACATCTTCACCTCAACAGGCTGTTCAGACTGTACAGATGACCTCTGGTCCAATACATCGACCGACATAACGGATTCTTCCGCCACAGAAGGAGGAGTGGATTCAGTTCTAGCTCTTTTGGGAACAAGAGCACTCTTAATTTCAGATATGGAATTTCCCATAAACTCCTTCATCCAGATGAACATGTCCTGGACAGTAGGTTCAGCTGGATTAGAGGGTGGACGGCAACCGGGACACCTGTTATATTCGTAAGCGTCCGGAAGCGGAGTGCCGCAATTGGCGCAAGTTAGATGGCGTTTTTTGGCGCTAGCCTTAAGACCACCAGAGTGTGGGTCACTAGAGGAAGGAGTAGACATGACTCTGGAAAGAAAAGAAAATAAGTTAGGGATAATAAATAAAATTATTATCGCCCTAACGCCAAATAGAGAGGTAGAGATACCTATAATGCAGATAGGAGCTCTAACCACTAATGCTAGGCTTGTAATAGGACTAGCTATGATGGCAGCAGAGACTGAATGAAGGTCTCAGCTGTCTTTATATGGGAAGGGGCCCGGAAGCCCCGCCCCCTTCAGAGAAAGACCAGCCTGCAATAGGCTGAAACACCCGGAAGGGAATTTTAATAAAAATTATCCACTGAGCCCTTCCCTAACTAGGAAAGGGCTCACGCCTGAATTTTCACCTAAATATAAAACTTAAAAGGTAGCGCAAAGCGCTGAAGAAAGTGAGGCCGGGACCGGAAGTCGTCAGATGACTTACTTCCGGTCCACGGCTCGCACAGTGTAATAGAGGCGCGGAGGAAAATCAGCGCGCGCCGGGACACGTGGGACGCCAGGCGGGTAAGAAAAAACCCGCGGCGGCATCCCTAATGCTATGAGGGATCACCAGATCCCTCTAGCAAACTAAAATAGTCAAAACAAATTGTTTTAAGATAAACCAGGCCGGAGGCCCAGATAATATAAAGAGAAAAAAACAGGGGGCAGTTGGAAAAAGGTACTGCGCCCCAAAAATATCTCCCCAAAATACAGGGGAGACATCCAGGCAGGCTCCAAAGGAGCCTGCACCGTCCTGCTGTCCTTACACAGGACAGAAAAAAAGTGAGATGGCCTAGGGGAGGAGGCCTTTTATGGGGGGGCTAATTAATTTAAATTGCTTGGGCGGAATTAAAAATTCCACCGTCCTGCCAGCTTCACAGGGGCAGAACACCCCACTTGTGCTGCTGGTTAGGACGTAAGGGAACTACCGTATTTTTCGCTCCTTAAGACGCACCTAACCATAAGACGCACCTAGGTTTTAGAGGAGGAGAACAAGAAAAAAAATGTTATAGGCATTATAGGTCAGGAGCACATGTCAGGGGGGCATTATAGGTCAGGAGCACATGTCAGGGGGGGCAATATAGGTCATGGGCACATGTCAGGGGGGCATTATAGGTCAGGAGCACATGTCAGGGGTGCATTATAGGTCGGGGGCACATGTCAGGGGGGCATTATAGGTTAGGAGCACATGTCAGGGGGGTATTATAGGTCAGGAGCACATCTCAGGGGGGCATTATAGGTCAGGAGCACATGTTCCCCCACATTAGGTTGGCAGTATAGCTTTCCCACATTAAGTTGGCAGTATGTTCCCCCACATTAGGTTGCAGTTCCCCCCCACATTAGGTTGGCAGTATGTTCCCCCACATTAGGTTGGCAGTATGTTCCCCCACATTAGGTTGGCAGTATGTTCCCCCACATTAGGTAAGCAGTATGTTCCCCCACATTAGGTTGCAGTTCCCCCCCATTAAGTTGGCAGTATGTTCCCCCACTTTAGGTAGGCAGTATAGTTTCCCCACATTAGGTGCAGTATAGTTCCCCCACATTAGGTTGGCAGTATGTTCTCCCACATTAAGTTGCAGTTGCCCCCATTAGGTAGGCAGTATGTTCCCCCACATTAGGTTGTAGTTCCCCCCATTAGGTTGGCAGTAAGTTCCCCCACATTAGGTTGGCTGTATAGTTCCCCCCCATTAGGTAGGCAGTATGTTCCCCCACATTAGGTTGCAGTTCCCCCCCATTAGGTTGGCAGTAAAGTTCCCCTGCTCATTGCCCCCCCCCCCCCCTCTCCCCCTACTTTTTCTATTTTTCATATTTCCTTACCTGGCCGCGTTCGGCAGACTCAGGTACTGAGGCAGGTCTTGTGGGCTGTGTGGATAATATGACGAGTGACGTCTCCTGCGGCACCTCTGCGCGGCGTCTGGGACGTCACTCCTCATTTCCTGCAGCCGTGGACACAGAACGCTTCAAGACACAGTTTTCTTCACTACACCGGCGCTGCAGGAAATGAGGCTGCGTAGAGGACCCGGCAGGAGACGTCACTAGTCATATTATCCACACAGCCCACGAGCCGCCGCATTACCTGAGCCTGCCGTGCGCAGCCAGGTAAGGAAATATGAAACATAGAAAAAGCAGAAGTGTCTGGGACCGCCGCTGGTCACGGTTTTAAAGTGGACGCGGCCGGGCTACTAATCTTTAACAAGCAGCCGGCGCTGCGGCCACTTTAAATCAATTGCCTCCCCCTACTGAGCAGCTGGCAGGGGGCCCCCTGGGGGATGGGGGCCCCAGGCAATTACCTGGTTTGCCCCCCCTCCCCCCCGGCCCGCTCCATCCTTCTGGGCGCGATATTACCTCCTCCTACATGCCCCATGTCGCTATCTGCCCCTGCACTTGCACACACATTCGCTCCATAAGACGCACAGACATTTCCTTCCCACTTTTGGGGGAGAAAAAGTGCGTCTTATGGAGCGAAAAATGCGGTATATATGTCTCTTTAAGATAAAATTCTCAATTGACTATAGGTGTGCATCCTGCTTAAAATATCCCGGAATCCCAGGCTCTAGTACGCATGAGTAAGGGGGCATTCCCTTGAAACATCGCGTCACACCCTGATGGCTCCCAATGCAAAAAGATCTCTGCTAGTACAGATATATGCCGAATATAACATCTGCAAGCTTTGAATTTTACAGCTCTGAATTTTATGGAAAAAAGATTGAATACAGAAAAAACAAACTTGAAGCATCTAACAGTGAGTGTCTCATTGCTTAGAATGAAAAATAAAATGTCATCTCATTGTTATCTAAGTCACTATTATAGACAAAAACAGTTTAAATTAATAACACAATAACACAGTTGTACTGTTCATGTCTTTACTTGCACATATTACAGTGTTTTTCTAGGCAAAAATTACTGATGGGCTAAATTGCTGATGGGCAGGGTGTCAACCCCTGTCACCCCTACTGATAAGCTCTTCAGTGAGGCTAAAAGGTAGAGGATAGGCCATCAGTCCCTTTTGCCCAGGAATCCTCTTTGGGTGAACATATGTAGTGCAGGGAGAAAAAGCAAGAAAACCGCTGTTTCAGATAAGGGTGCGTTCACACAGAGTAATTCAAGAGGAATTTACTCGAGTAATTCCTCTTGAATCCTCCACTAGATTGACTTTAATGTTATTTCTGTTGGCCTGTTCACACTGCGGAAATTCTGCTAGCAGAATTCCGACGCTGAATTCCGTTCCACTTGAAGAAAGAACATGTTCATTCTTCAAGCGGAATCCGCTAGCAGAAATAAATTGAAGTCAATGGTAAAAAAAATTCCGCCCGACATCATTTTCGCGCGTAATTCACGGGCACTTTGCGCACAATTTGCATGGAATTCGCGCGCAATTTGCGCGGAAGTGGCTGAAAAACCCTTCACTTCTTTCTCCCCCATGTCCGCGTGCAATTCCACGCAAATTGCACGCAAATTTCTTGCGAAAATAAAATAATTTTTTCCGCCCGTAAATTTTTCGGCGTGAATTACTCTTCATTTACTCCATGTGAATGCCCCCTAAAGAGGAAAGTATGGTAGTGCAGGAATCACAGGTGCTCCTTCCTAATTGTTCTTCCCTTTTTCTTTTAAACCTACACTCGATTCTTAGTATAGCAGGGCCAATATGTCTATATATTGGCATCATAAATTTCACATGTTTTTACTTTTTGAAGACATTAGAGAGCTTCAAAGTATAGCAGCAATTTTCAAATTTTCACGAAAAATTCTAAATCATAATTTTTCACGGACCAGTTAAGTTTGACGTGGATTTGAGGGGCCTTTCTGTGAGAAATATCCCATAAATGTCCCCATTATAGAAACTTCAAGGTATTCAAAATAACATTCAGAAAGCTTGTTAACCCTTTAGGTGTTTCACAAGAATAGCAGCAAAGTAGAGATCTAAATCTGGATTTTTGTACTCTAACATGTTCTTGTAGCCCCATTTTATTTTTATTTTTACAAGTAGTATAATCAGAAATAGCCTCCCCAAAATCTGTAACCCAATTTCTCTCAAGTATGAAAATACCTCATATATTCACATTAAGTGCTCTGCAAGCTCGCAACAGGGCTGTTACACTCATGGAGGTAGTAGATACGCTGTACCTGTGTGGATGATGGCTTGGGCCGTGTCAGCGAGCAGAGTCTAAGGTGGTGCTGGTTTTCACCAGAGCCCGCCATAAAGCGGGATGGACTTACAGCGGCAGGCGGCACCCAGATCACTACCCCTGACACGACTCGTCCACACAGGCTGCTGAGTGGTACGTGGCATAGGAAGGATCAGGCAACATGTAGTCAGGAAGCAGATGGTCAGGGCAGGCGGCACAGGTACGTGGTCAGGAACGTAGCAGGAGGTCAACAGGCAGGCGGCACAGGAGCAAGGTCAGGTCACAGAACACAGGTAGGCAAACAGAAAAATACTTTCTCAAGGGCACTAGAGCAAACAAAGATCTGGCAACAGATAGAGGGAGGTGAAAAACTTATAAGGAAGGGACAGGTGCAATTACTAATTAGGGCGCACTGGCCATTTAAATCTCAGAGCTCCGGTACGTGCGCCCTAGGAGGCAGGGGCGCATGTGCCAGAGAACAGATGCAGTGGGGAAGTCAGCAGGAGCAGAAGGTAAGTGACGCCTGAGATTCGCATTTGGACGTGTCCGCGATGCGAATCCCGGGCCTGCCGGAGGAAGCAGGAGGAGAGCTCTCATGGCCAGAGTGAGTGGCTGGAACGCTCAGTGCAACAGTACCACCTCCTCCCCCTTTGGTCTCCCCCTCCTTTAGGGTCTTAAAATTTTTCGGAGCAAGTCATGGTCCAAAATATTCTCCTCCGGCCCCCATGACCTCTCCTCAGGACTGAACCCCTTCCAATCTCCTAAAAAAAATTGGTTCCCCCTTACAGTCTTAGTTGCCAAAATTTCTTTGACTTCAAAAATATCAGAGGAGCTAGAAACTGGAGAGGAAACAATGTGCTTTTGTGAAAAACGATTAAAGATCACAGGTTTGAGGAGGGAGACATGAAAAGAATTCGGGATACGTAAGGAGGCAGGCAGACGGAGCTTGTAAGACACAGGATTGATTTTGTGCAAAACCTCAAAAGATTCCAGGAAGCGAGGACCCAACTTATAACTGGGAACCCTAAAATGAACGTACTTAGAGGAGAGCCAAACTTTGTCACCAGGAGAGAAAGTTGGAGGAGGTCTTCTCTTCTTATCCGCTTGAGACTTCATACAGGAAGAGGTGCGAACCAAGGAGCGGCGGGTCTGCTGCCAGATGGACATAAAATCCTGTACTTGAACATCAATGGCTGGCACTCCAGGAGCGGCAGGAAGAGAGAGAGGAGTACGAGGAAGATGTCCATAGACCACAAGAAATGAAGAAGTCTTTGTGGACTGAGAGTCTTTGTGATTATAAGAAGACACCGCCCAGGGCAAAAGATCGACCCAATGAGCCGAGACAAAATGGCAAAGATATTCCCCCAGAATCTGGCTCACCCTCTCCACCTGGCTGTTGGTTTGATGGTGGTAGGCAGAGGAAAAGTCCAGCTTGATATTAAGAAGGAAACAGAGAACTCACCAAAACCTGGAAACGAACTACGCTCCTCGAGTCGGGAGGCCATGTAGGCGAAAAATATGTTGAAGAAAATGTCTCGTCAGCTGTGGAGCAGATGAAAGGCCAGGAAAAGGAAGGAAATGAGCCATTTTAGAGAATCGATCGACCACCACCCAGATGACTGTAGTATTGCAAGAAAATGGAAGATCAGTAATAAAGTCCATAGCAATGTGAGTCCAAGGAGTTTCTGGAATAGGCAAAGGTTGTAGGAGACTTGCAGGTCTCTGTCGTGGAGTCTTGTCACGGGCACAGGTAACACAGGAATGGATAAAATCTGTGACATTGTGTTCAAGGTGAGGCCACCAGTAATGCCGAGAGATAAGTTGAATGGACTTTTGTACTCCAGGGTGACCAGCCAGCAAAGAAGTATGTCCCCAAATCAAGACTTGACATCTCAGTTTTGCAGGCACAAAAGATTTCCCAGGTGGGACTTGCTGAAGATTGGCAGGAGCAGAAGAAATCAATCGCTCAGGAGAAATAATATGCCTTGGCGTGGAGTCCAATCCTACCACATCGGAGGACCTAGAAAGAGCGTCTGCTCCGGCGTTTTTGTTCGCAGGGCGGAAATGAATAAAGAAATTAAAACTGGAAAAGAGACCATCTAGCCTTCCGAGGGTTCAGTCGCTGAGCAGATATAGGAGATTCTAATGGTCTGAATAGATGCTGACCGGGTGAGAAGAACCTTCTTATAAATGTTGCCACTCATCCAAAGCAAGTTTAATTGCAAGGAGTTCCCGATCTCCCATAGTGTAGTTCCTCTCTGCAGGCGAGAAAGTCTTGGAGAAGAATCCACAGGTTACAATCTTGCCCTTGGGGTTTTTCTGAGTTAAAACGGCACCTGTTCCTACGAATGATACTTCCACTTCCAAAGCAAAGGGTTTTTCTGGATCTGGCCTAGAAAGGACGGATGCTGAGACAAATGCAGACTTCAAGCGAGTGAAGACCTCTTCGGCTTCGGGAGGCCAAGACTTAAGTTTACAGTTTTTCTTAGTGGGAGCCACAATCGGAGAAACCAAGGAAGAAAAATATGGGATGAACTGACGATAATAATTGGCAAACCCAAGAAAACGTTGAATAGCCCGTAGACCAGTAGGACGAGGCAAATTCATCACATCAGTCAGTTTGTCAGGATCCATCTGCAGACCTTGATGGGAAACAATGTAACCCAAGAACGGCAGACTTGAGCTCTCCAATAGGCATTTTTCAAGTTTGGCATAAAATGATTCCCCCGGAGGCACTGTAGGACCAGACAGACATGAGAGCAATGCTCCTCCAAATTGGGTGAGAAGATCAAGATGTAATCAAGGTACACCACTACACATGAGTAAAGAAGATCTCGGAAGATATTGTTGACAAATTCTTGGAAGACTGCTGGAGGCATAAAGAGATATTCAAAGTGTCGGGTATTAAAGGCCATCTTCCATTCTTCCCCTTCACAAATACAAATAAGATTATAGGATCCCCGCAAATCCAACTTGGAGGAGACCTTGGCTCCCCAAAGACGATCAAAGAGTTCAGAAATCAAAGGAAGAGGATAGCAATCTTGTTTAGTCTCCTGTAGTCAATACAAGGACAGAGAGAACCATCCTTCTTCCCTACAAAGAAGAATCCAGCTCCGGCAGGTGAAGAGGAGTTTCGGATAAAGCCCTTCTGGAGGTTCTCTTGAATATATTTTGCCATGGCTTGTGTCAAGATAGATTCTTCCATGGGGAGGCGTGGTTCCAGGCTGTAAGTCAATGGGACAGTTGTAGGGACGATGTGGTGGAAGAATCTCGGCCTTCTTTTTGCAGAATACATCTGAATAATCTCGATATGGAAGAGGCAGGCCAGGCATAGAAGAAGGCAGTGAGACAAACATAAACAGGTAGACTCAAGACAGTGATTTTGGCAATAAGGTCCCCAGTGGGTGACCTCACCAGATTTGAAGTCGAGTAGTGGAGTGTGATGTTAAAGCCTAGGAAGAACCAGAAGAAGCTCTGAAGTACAATGAGGAAGCACATAGAACTCAATCTTTTCCTTATGTAACATGCCCACTTGCGTAATGAGAGGTATAGTGCAAAATAGCACCCTACAGTTCAGGTTTTCTCCATTGACAGAAGAAATGTACAAAGGCTTAGGAAGCTGAGACACAAGGAGACGATGTTTATGGACCAAGGAGGCATCAATAAAATCTCCAGCGGAACCAGATTCCAAAAAGACAGAAGCGGAGAAAGATGCCTTGGCAGGAGTATAAACTAGAATCGGCATGGTCAAATGAAGAGAGGTAGTATTCACACCTAGGGAAGCCTCTCCCACGTGTCCTAGGTGTGAGCGTTTCCCGGATGCTGAGGATGTACAGTATAATCTTTAAGAAAGTGCTCCGGACTGGCACAATATAGGCACAAATTCCCATTGTATCGACGGGATCTTTCTAGCTGCGTTAGGCAAAAACAATCCACTTGCATTGCCTCTTCAGCAGGAGGCAAAGAAGATTGTAGAGGTGGACGTTGGAACACGGGTGCCAGACGAGGAAATTGCCGTGTTCGGGCAGGTTCTCTTTCCAGACAAATTTCCTCCTGCCTCTTGGAAAAACGCAAATCAATTTGAGTGGCTAAATGGATAAGTTCCCTCAGGGTTGACAGAGGATCTCGTGTAGCAAGAGCATCCTTGATTCTACTGGACAATCCTTTTTTAAATGTAGCACACAAGGCCTCATCGTTCCAAGACAGTTCTGAGGCAAGAGTACAGAACTGAACCGTGTAGTCACCAACGGAGGAGTTCCCTTGGCAGAGGTTCAGAAGGGACAGGTGCAAATACTAATTAGGGCGCACTGGCCCTTTAAATCTCAGAGCTCCAGCGCACGCGTGCGCCCTAGGAGGCGTGGGCGTGCAGGCCGCAGAACAGAGGCAGCAGGAGCAGAAAGTAAGTGGCAGCCCAAGATTTGCATGCGGGCGCATCCCGCAATGGGAATCCTGAGCCTGCCAGAGGAAGCAGGAGGAGGGTGCTCAGCGCAACAATGACTCAAGAGGGAACTCAAGAGCAACTGTGGGATTTTGGAGAGCAAATTTTGCTGTCATGGTTTTTGGGGGCCATGTTGCATTTAGGAAGCCCCCATGGTGCCAGAACAGGAAAATAACCTCCACATGGCACATTTGGGAAACTACACCCCTCAAAGAACGTAACAAGGGATACAGTGAGCCTTAACAACTCACAGGTGTTTGACGGCTTTGCGTTGCAGTTGGACTTGAAAATGAAAAACTTGATTTTTAACACTAAAATGTTGGTGCTACTCCAAATTTTTCATTACAAAAGGGGTAATAGGAGAAAATGCCCCTCAAAATTTAAAATACCTCATATGTGGACGTAAAGTGCTCTGCGGGCGCACTACAATGTTCATAATGGAAGGAGCAAAATGTGGCTTTTGGAAAGAGAATTTTGCTGAAATGGTTTTTTGGGGGCATGTTGCATTTAGAAAGTCCCCATGGTGCCATAACAAAAAAAAAAAAAAAAAACACATAGCACACTATTTGGGAACTACACCTCTCAAGGAACGTAACAAGGGGTATAGTGAGCCTTAACACCTCACAGGTGTTTGGCGTTAAAGTTGGATGTGAAAATGAAAAATTTAATTTTTAACACTAAAATGCTGGTGTTACCCCAAATTTTTCATTTTCACATGGAGTAAAAGGAGAAAAAGGCCCAAAATTTGAAGCCTAATTTCTCCCAAGTATGGAAATATCTCATATGTGGACACAAAGTGCTTTGCTGGCGCATTACAGGGCTCAGAAGAGAAGGAGCATTATTGGGCTTTTGGAGAGAGAATTTGGCTGGAATTGAAGTTGCGGGCCATGTGTGTTTACAAAGCCCCCATGGTACCAGAAAAACAGAAGCCCCCCCCCATATGTGACACCATTTTGGAAACTGCACCCCTCAAGGACTGTTACAAGGGTTACAGTGACTACTTACATCTCACAGGTTTATTGAACAGTGCACCGTAAAAATGAAAAATTTGATTTTTAACATTAAAATGCTGGTGTTACCCTAATTTTTTTATTTGAAGCCCAATTTCTCCCGAGTAAGGAAACGCCCCATATGTGGATATAAAGTGCACACTGGAGAGAGAATTTGGCAGGAATTGAAGTCGGGGGCCATGTGCGGTTACACAACCCCCATGGTGCCAGAACAGCGGCACCATGTGACCCTATTTTGGCCCCATTTTTAAAATTACACCCTTCACGGAAAGTAATAAGGGGTGCAATTAGCATTTACACCCTACTGGCATTTGATAGATCTTTGGTACAGTGGGCTGTGCAAATAAAAAATAAAATGTTTCATTTTCACGGACAACTGTTGGGTGTAAATGCTCACTACACCCCTTGTTACATTCCGCGAGGGGTGTAGTTTTCCAAAATGAGGTCACATTTGGGGGGGTCCACTGTTCTGGCAGCATGGAGGCTTTGTAGACGCACATGGCCTTCAATTCCAGCCAAATTCTCTCTCCAAAAGCTCAATGGCGCTCCTTCTCCTCTGAGCCTTGCAAGTGCGCCCGCAGAGCACTTTATGTCCACATATGGGGTATTTCCTTACTCAGAAGAAATGGGGTTACACATTTTGGGGGCTTTTTCTCCTATTTCCCTTTGTCAAAATGAAAAATTTGGGGTAATACCAGCATTTTTGTGAAAAATAATTAATTTAAGGGGTGAAGCTTCCAAAATGGGGTCGGATGGGGTGTTTTTTGTGTTTATGTCAGAACCGCTGTAACTATCGGCCAACCCTGTGCAAGTCACCAATTTAGGCCTCAAATGTACATGGTGCGCTCTCACTCCTGAGCCCTGTAGTGCGCCGCAGATCATTTTATGTCCATCTATGGGGTATTTCCGTTAAAAATTTTGGGGGTCTTTTTTTCCCTTTTATCTCTTGTGAAAATGAAAAGTATGGGGCAACACCAGCATGTTATTGTAAAAATGTTTATTTTTTTTACACTAACATGCTGGTGTAGCCCCCAACTTTTCCTTTTCATAAGGGGTAAAAGTAGAAAAAGACCCCCAAAATTTGTAACACAATTTCTCTCGAGTACGAAAATACCCCATATGTGGCCCTTAACTGTTGCCTTGAAATACGACAGGGCTCCGGAGTGAAAGAACTCCATGCACATTTGAGGCCTAAATAAGGGATTTGCATGGGGCGGACCTGGATGCAAGGGCTACAGTTGCCTCCGCCACCAAAAATACCCTACCGCAGTGTTTCCCAAACAGGGTTCCTACAGCTGTTGCAAAACTCCCAGCCAGGGCCGCCATCAGGGCAGTACAGGCAGTGCTGCAACCAGGGGCCCGGACCAGGTGCACTATATACAGGGGTCCGGACCAGGTGCACTATATACAGGGGTCCGGACAAGGTGCACTATATACAGGGGTCCGGACCAGGTGCACTATATACAGGGGTCCGGACCAGGTGCACTATATACAGGGGTCCGGACCAGGTGCACTATATACAGGGGTCCGGACCAGGTGCACTATATACAGGGGCCCTGACCAGGTGCACTATATACAGGGGCCCGGACCAGGTGCACTATATACAGGGGTCCGGACCAGGTGCACTATATACAGGGGCCGGACCAGGTGCACTATATAGCGTACAAGAGCGTACATTGTGCAGCAGGCCGCGTGAAGATGTAATTTCATCACGCAGCCTGCCAGAGAAATCCTGCGCCGCTCCGGAGGCTCCTTACAGCCTCCGCACAGTGCATTTTTTTTTTTTTAGAAAATCTACATGGGGGCAATTTTTTCCTATGTGGGGACATTATTTACTAACTGGTGCATTTTTTGCCTACTGGAGCATTACCTATGTGGGGGGCATTATTACCTAACTGGGGGTATTATTAACTAGCTGGGGGCATTATTACTCAACTGGGGGCATTATTACTCAACTGGGGGCATTACCAACCTGGGGGACACTACCTACCTGCATGACCTATATGGGGGAACTATCTACTGGGTTCACTGTATACTGGAGGCATTACCTACCTGAGGGCACAACCTACTAGGGCCACTATCTACTGGGGGGGCACTACTCAGCTGGCGGGGACACTACCTGCTGGAGGCATTACCTGCTACCTACCTACTAGGGGCACTATCTACTGGCGGCATTACCTACTATCTATCTACGGAGGGCACTACCTACTGGGGGGTATTACCTACCACCTACCAGGGGCATAACCTACTACCTACCTAATGGGGGCATTAACACTAGTAGGGGAAGGGAAATGACCTACCCACCACCACCACCCATTCCCCCTACCCTTTCCCCAACACACTAACCTACTCCCTAGGACACCAAGGAGGAGCATTATTGGGGGCACTGAGAGTAGGGCATCGGGGGGGGGGGGGGGGGGGGGGGTTTTGATGGGGGGCCCAGGCCTAAAGCTGTGTAAGGGGCCCTGACATTTCTGATGGCAGCCCAGCTCCCAGCATGCCCTGACAGTCAATAGCTGTCCAACAATGTTGGGAGTTGTTGTTTTGCAACAGCTGGAGGCTCAATTTTGCCCCTGTGAATGTACAATCACATGGGGGGGGGGGGGGGCCTCCAGCTGTTGCAAAATTACAACTCCCAGCATGCACTGACAGACCGTGCATGTTGGTAGTCGTGGTTATGCAACAGCTGGAGGCACAATAGTTAGGAAGCACTGAGTTAGGTAACAGATCCTAATTCAGCGTTTCTCAACCAGTTTGCCTTCAGCTATTGCATAACCAACTCCCAGCATGCACAGTATGTCAGTGCATGCAGGGAGTTGTAGATTTGCAACAGCTGAAGACACGTTTTCAACCAGTGTGCCTCCAGCTGTTGCAAAACTATGACCTTCAGCATGCACCGACTGCCGAAGGACATGCTGTGAGGTGTAGTTATGCAACAGCCAGAGGCACACAACTACAACTCTCAGCATGCCCTTTGGTTGTCTGTGCATGCTGGGAGATGTAGTTATGCAACAGTATTGCATCACAGATGCCGGAGATTGGGGCCCCAGCTACCAGTGTACACTCCAGGCACCCGCTCTCGCGAATAGGGGCGGAGCGGGTGCCATTAGTGACACCCCCCCAGTTAGAGCCCTGAATCAGGGTGATTGTGAGGTGGCACCAGTGCCACCTCACTCCTGTTGGTTAAGGGTGATTGGGGCTGTCTCGGATAGCCCCAATCACTCTTCTTTTTTGTTGATTTGTGGCGATCGCCGACATGGGTGGGGGGTGGATAGGTTTGGGTTTGTCTCAGGACCCCCTCAGCGATGTTTCAGGATGCCTGCTGAATGATTTCAGCAGGCATCCTGGTCCGATCACTGACCAACTAGCAGCGGGGCGCACAGGTACGCCCTTAGTCCTTAAGGACTCAGGCGCTAGGGCCTACCTGTACAACCTTCTCCCTTAAGAGGTTAAGTTAGTATGAAAGAAAACAAATCTTATTGTTCAGATACAAAACTGCAAAGTTCGTTGGCTGGGATATGGTTTATGTGCTGTAATGAATATAGCCAGCAGGTGGCAGCATTACATACAGGGAGTCTACACTTTCATATGCCTTGGTTACTACAGTGGAATCTCCCAATAGCAGACACTCACGGGGAATAAAAGTGTCCGCTATTGAGAGATGTCCCCTATTGGGAAAAAAGGCTAAACAAATCTTTCTAAATGACGGAATACTGCACTGTACTCACTATTGAGTGTAATTACCTATAAAATATGATAAAAAGCAATATTACAGTAGAATCTTCCAGTGCTGTTTAATCGCCCCTTATCCCCCTCCCCCTATCATTTCATCCCCCCTTTATAACCTGTGCCTTGTTCCAAATTATCCCCCCATTACCCCGTGTTCCACATGATTTCCCCTTGATCCCCCTGTGCCATTACCCTCTGTGTAAATTCATCATCCCCCTCTTTATGAAGAGGCATATGGGGATAAAGGGAAAGGAAATGGCATGGGGGGGGGGGGGGGGGGGTAAATAGCACAGTGGTGATAAAGAGGAGGTGATAATTTTTGCACAGAGGGTAATAAAGGGGAATGAAAGAGCACAGGGGGGGGGCTCTAGAAGCAAGAGGAAATTATGTGGCACAGGGGGTAAAAAAAGGGGGGTTGATTTGGCACAGGGGAAATAAAGTGGCATGGGCGGATCAGGGGGGGAGGGGGATGAATGATGTGGCCGGCGGATGTACAGAAGTAGGAGACCACTGTTTAAACAGCGGTCTTCTGCTTCTGTGCTGGGGCTTCTGCAAGGGGGTGCATCGGGGGCCTGGGCCCCTTACTGGGGTATTGGCGGTACCCCCTGATGGCAACCCTGTGTAGGGCCGGCACATAAGCCTCGTCGTCCTCTTTTGGGAGTGTTTTGTCTCCTAATGGGAGTGTTATGTCTAATTTCGGGTGTGTCTGCGACTGCTTTTGGGAGTGTCCCCTATTTGGAGGGTGCACATACATTAAAGGGGTACTCCACTGGAAAAAAAAAAATTTCAATTAACTGGTGCCAGAAAGTTTAACAGAGTTGTAAATTACTTCTATTAAAAAATCTTAATCCTTCCAGTACTTATCAGCTGCTTTATGGTCCACAGGAAGTTCTTTTCTTTTTAAATTTCCTTTCTGTCTGATCACACAGTGCCGACACCTCTGTCCATTTTAGGAACTGTCCAGAGTAGGAGCAAATCCCCATACAAAACCTATCCTACCCTGGACAGTTTCTGACATGGACAGAGGTACGTGCCTCCCTGCCTCTCCTATAGAACTGTATTGGGAGGGGGCGGGCATAACCGTCAACCTCTCAGGTCGACGCTTCATGCATTAGCGCTCACACGGAGCGCTAATGCGGGGCCCCATTCAGGAGATCGCGAGGGGTCCCAGCGGTCGGATCCCCTCGATCAAACACTTATCCCCTATCCTGTGGATAGGGGATAAGTGTTTTTTTGGCTGCAGTTGTCCTTTAAAGGGGTTATCCACAGGATAGAAGATGAGAGTCTAATCACGGGAGTCCAAGTGCTGGGATCCCCCATGATCTCCAAAACGTGACCTATCTCTCCCTGCTGAGCCCCTGTAAGTTTACAAATGGTAGAAGTGTTTGCATGAATTTTTTTTACATTGCAAATGGTGTAATCTGCTAATACAATCCAATACCAAAATGCAGGATGATGAGACTTTCTTTGGTGCATGAATGGGTTTTCGAAACACCACATTCACTTGTGTGATACTACACAATTAATCCGCAACAATGACCTCACTTAAACATTGCACTGCCAGTTCATTACTAATCTGTTCAATTAATTATTTTATTCTCAGGATGCAGAGGCTTTTGCTGAACAAAAAAAACTTCTGTTTATGGAAACTTCAGCTAAGACAGGAAAAGGCGTGAATGAGGTTTTTGGTGAAGTGGGTGAGTCTGTGCATATTATATGACTGTATTATTCTCACATTATCCAAAAGTGACAACCAATATGGCGCCTTTGCAAAAAATGGCCACGGCAATTGAATAATAAAAATGCCAATATCACTAAGGCTTAATTCCCACATGCATGAAAACGCATGCAGCTGAAACCGCTTGAATTGTCCAATGGGCGTATAGTGTTGCTGATAATCCCGGAAGCATTGCACAGCTATAAATAGTCATTTTAAAGTTTTGGTAAAAGTGTCCTAAAATACATCGGTAACAGTAATAGAAGGAAAAATGTCATTGTTCCCCAGTTGATTGAAAATAGGTAAAATTTTAAAGTTTTTAGGGGGTTAGCCCTACGGTCCAAATTGATATTCTTACAGGCCAACATCTGCATCAAATTTTCGTGTTATCTCCATGTTTGGATGGGTTTCCACCATGTCAAACCTTTTTATTGGTTGGGGTCTGAGTGTTCAGATCCCCACTGATCTGAGATGAGCCCCCTAGACTGAGATGAGCCCCCTAGACTTATAATGGAGCTTGTCCCGTCGAGTGAAGCCAGGGAGATAAGTGCTCATCTACACACTTCTCTTGACTTTATCTAAAGATTAGTATTGAGACCCTGACTGATCAAAACATGTCTCTGCAACATGTCAAATTTTTAATAAAGTCATACGAACAACACATTTTTTAACACATACAGTATTATACATGGTGCATGAAGGCTTAGCTAAATTTCTGCTTAATACCATGTAATGTATTGGATTACCTGCATTTTCTATAGAATTGGATGCTCTTGTAAGTAAAATATATCTTTGTATTCATCCCATTATTTTATCAATATACTTATTTGTTTTTTTGATTGTTGCTACAGTAAAAACAGCAATGATTGTAGTGTATAATGAAGGCCGTGATAATATAGATCCTATATTACATTTCACAGGGAAGTTATGTCACTTAATCATAAGATCCATCTTTGTGTTATCCACTTTATATGTTTCCTGCTGCACAGGAGCTTTTCATACATTACACACCAAGCACATCATTTACATTACTCTGCTTACCACTTAATGCACATCCATATTTAATGTTCCTATGCTTCCTGTAAATCTTACTGATGCAAGCCCTATTTCATCTCTTTGTAGCCAGAAATCTACTGACTATGGAACAACACAAGAAGGACAAGCAACTTAGAAAGAATTTCACTCTTGAAGAAACACATCCCTCCAGTGTAAGGCAGAGATGCTGCAATTTCCAATAAAAGCAGACCTACAGAATAGATTTCTTATGGATTCTGCATTGGAATCTGCACGAAATCCACATGAAATTTTACATTACATTGCTTTATTTGAAAAATTATGTTGTGGTAACCAATGAAGTCCACATTAAGGAAAAAAAAGAAGTGATATGTTGCTTCTTCACATGAAATCTGTGTTGGGTATTCATACATGGATTACAAACATTTCTGTTCACTTTTTACAGAAGAAAATGAAGGAAAATGACCTCAGTTAGGGAGAAATACCAATGAATAAATGAATAATCTTATATATGTGTGTTTAAAAAAGGAAGCGTCCGGGGTTAGGGCAGGGCAATCTGGGCAATTGCCCAGGGCCTCCATCCCCCAGGGGGCCCCTGCAGGCTGCTCAGTGGTGGATCCATGGGGGTGATCCACCACTGAGCAGCCCGCAGGGGGCCCCGTCACATTCGGGACATCCCTGTGTCCCGAAAGATCTTTTCGGGACACAAGGATGTCCCGATTATCTTTCTGCGGCCCCGTGTAAACTTTAAAAATGCAGGGGACGCCGGGAGGTAGCACACGCAGGGACATCAGTGACGTCCTGTGCGTGCGCCCATAGGAACGGAGGAGCATCGAGGAGGATGCGCGCGCATGGTAAGTTACCTGCACGTCATCTTCCTGGACCTGGACTGGAGGAGCGGTGGACGGAGCACTGAAGTGGGGCAGTACACAGGCATACAGTCTCCCGCCATACACTGTATATGGCTGAAGGCTGTATGTCTGTGGGGGAGCTATACTGCACCTAATGTGGGGAACTATACTGCACCTAATGTGGGGGAACTATACTGTATGTAATGTGGGGGAACTATACTGCACCTAATGTGGGGGAACTATACTGCACCCAATGTGGGGGAACTATACTGCACCTAATGTGGGGGAACTATACTGCACCTAAAGTGGGGGAACTATACTGCCCACCTAATGTGGAGGAACTATACTGTACCTAATGTGGGGGAACTATACTGCACCTAAAGTGGGGGAACTATACTGCCCACCTAATGTGGAGGAACTATACTGCACCTAAAGTGGGGGAACTATACTGCCCACCTAATGTGGAGGAACTATACTGCCAACCTAATGTTTGGGAACTATACTGCCAACCTAATGTGGGTGGACTTATACTGCCAGCCTAATGTGGGGGAACTATACTGCCAACCTAATGTCAAGTACCTCTTGAGAAAGGGAAACCGAAATGATCGTAGGGGTCGGGGCTCTGCTTCTTATGATGGGTAAGGTAACTCTCTTTATCTGATTGAACCTTCGGTGCACTTGCAGTCTGCATGTATCCATGGACAGTGTCTGAGTACCATTATATATATATTTAACATTGTGTAGTAATATTGTGATAATTATCACTAGTTCATACACATATGCACTTTTGGTATTTTCTGTATACTCGGGCATTTTATTTAATGTATACTGCACTACTGGCACCTTGGTAGGAGTAATTTATGGCATGGAGTGCCGCCTTCAAAAGGAACTGAGAGCACACATCTATTACTTGACCTCAATTCCACTTCCAATTGGGGACTATATTGCACCTAATGTGGGGAACTATACTGCAACTTAAGTGGGGGAACTATACTGCCAACCTAATGTGGGGGAACTATACTGCCAACCTAATGTGGGGGAACTATACTGCCAACCTAATGTGGGGGGACTTATACTGCCAGCCTAATGTGGGGGAACTATACTGCCAACCTAATGTGGGGGGACCTATACTGCCAACCTAATGTGGCGAACTACAACCTAATGTGGGGGAACTACACTGCAACTTAAGTGGGGGAACTATACTGCCAACCTAATGTGGGGAAACTATACTGCCAGCCTAATGTGGGGGAACTATACTGCCAACCTAATGTGGGGGAACTATACTGCCAGCCTAATGTGGGAGAACTATACTGCCAACCTAATGTGGGGGGACCTATGCTGCCAACCTAATGTGGCGAACTACAACCTAATGTGGGGGAACTACACTGCCAACTGAATGTGGGGGAACTACAACCTAATGTGGGTGGACTTATACTGCCAGCCTAATGTGGGGGAACTGTGCTGCCAATCTAATGTGGGGGAACTACAACCTAATGTGGGGGACTATACTGCCAGCTTAATGTGGGGGAACTACAACCTAATGTGGGGGAACTACAGCCTGGGAACAATACTGCCAACCTAATGTGGGGGGAATTATACTGCCAACCTAATGTGGGGGGAACTATACTGCCAACCTAATGTGGGGGAACTATACTGTCAACCTAATGTGGAGGGACCTATACTGCCAGCCTAATGTGGGGGAACTATACTAACAACCTAATGTAGGGGAACTATACTGCCAACCTAATGTGGGGGATGTATACTGCCAACCAAATGTGGGCGAACTACAACCTAATGTGGGGGAACTATACTGCCTACCTAATGTGGGGGAACTATACTGCCAACCTAATGTGGGGGAACTACAACCTAATGTGGGGGAACTATACTGCCTACCTAATGTGGGGGAACTATACTGCCAGCCTAATGTGGGGGAACTATACAAAAATATAAAATTGTACTATTCTGATCCCTATAACGCTTTTATTTTTCTGTATATGGGGATGTATGAGGGTCATTTTTTGCGCTGTTATTTGTAGTTTTTATCGGTACCATTTTTGTTTTGATGGGACTTTTCAATTGCTTTTTAGAATTTTTTTAATGGTATTTGAAGTGACCAAAAATGTGCAAATCTGGTTAGTGCACTATTACAATTTTCGATTTTGACGACTTTTGATTTTGCCCAGGACCACGCTAAGCCTAAACCTAAACCTGCCCTGAAAGAGGAATCATGTTTTTTTAATTGGGTGACTAAAATAATAGATGGCGGAGGGGCAGTAGACATTGCATATCTAGATTTTAGTAAGGCTTTTGATACTTTCCCACAAAGACTTATCAATAAACTGCAGTCATTGAGCTTGGACTCCCATATTGTTGAGTGGATTAGGCTGTGGCTGAGTGACAGACAACAGAGGGTTGTAGTCAATGGAGTATATTCAGAGCAAGTTCTTGTTACCAGTGGGACGTCAGGGACCAATTTTGTTTAACCCCTTAAGGACCGGAGGTTTTTCCGTTTTTGCATTTTCGTTTTTTGCTCCTTGCCTTTAAAAAATCATAACTCTTTCAAATTTACACCTAAAAATCCATATGATGGCTTATTTTTTGCGCCACAAATTCTACTTTGTAATGACGTCAGTCATTTTGCCCAAAAATCTATGGTGAAGCGGGAAAAAAAATCATTGTGCAACAAAATTGAAAAAAAAACGCTGTTTTGTAACTTTTGGGGGCTTCCGTTTCTACGTAGTAAATTTTTCGGTAAAAATGACACCTGATATGTATTCTGTAGGTCCATACGATTAAAATGATACCCTACTTATATAGGTTTGATTTTGTCGGACTTCTGGAAAAAATCACAACTACATGCAGGAAAATTAATACGTTTAAAATTGTCATCTTCTGACGCCTATAACTTTTTTATTTTTCCGTGTATGGGGCGGTATGAGGGCTCATTTTTTGCGCCGTGATCTGAAGTTTTTAACGGTACCATTTTTGCATTGATAGGACTTATTGATCACTTTTTATTCATTTTTAAATGATATAAAAAGTGACCAAAAATGCACTATTTTGGACTTTGGAATTTTTTTGCGCGCACGCCATTGACCGAGCGGTTTAATTAATGATATATTTTTATAATTCGGACATTTCCGCACGCGGTGATACCACATATGTTTATTTTTATTTTTATTTACACTGTGTTTTTTTTTTTATTGGAAAAGGGGGGTGATTCAAACTTTTAATAGGGGAGGAGTTAAATGATCTTTATTCACTTTTTTTTTTCACTTTTTTTTTGCAGTGTTATAGCTCCCATAGGGACCTATAACACTGCACACACTGATCTTCTATGCTGATCACTGGTTTCTCATAAGAAACCAGTGATCAACGATTCTGCCGGATGACTGCTCATGCCTGGATCTCAGGCACTGAGCAGTCATTCGGCGATCGGACAGCGAGGAGGCAGGTAGGGGCCCTCCCGCTGTCCTGTCAGCTGTTCGGGATGCCGCGATTAGCCGCGGCTATCCCGAACAGCTCGACTGAGCTAGCCGGGAACTTTCACTTTCACTTTTAGCCGCGCGGCTCAGCTTTGAGCGCGCGGCTATTAGAGGCGGGTCCCGGCTTCACTATGACGCCGGGCCCGCCATGATATGACGCGGGGTTACTGTGTAACCCCGCGTTATATCGGAAGAGCAGGATCAAGGACGTACCGGTACGTCCTTGGTCCTTAAGGGGTTAATATCTTCATTATTGATATTACAGAAGGTCTCAATGGTAAGGTATGTCTTTTTGCTGATAATGCAAAGATTTGCAACAGGTTTGAAGTTTCTGGAGGGATATGCCAAATGGAAAAGGATTTAGGTAAACTAGAAGAATGGCCAGAACTCTGAACACTGACATTTTATGTGGATGAGAGCAAGATAATGCACCTGGGGCGTAAAAACCCTTGGGCAGAATATAGAATATTTGACACAGTCCTGACCTCTGAGGAAAGGGATTTAGGAGTAATTATTTCAGAAGACTTAGGCTAGGTTCAGACTACGGAATCTCCGGGCAGAAAATTTCCGCCCGGAGATTCTGAGTTCCGCCTGCGTCGACTGAATAAGTCGGCGCTAGGACCGCGCGGACACTGCAGTCTCCCATAGACTGCAATGTGTTCCGCGAGGAATTCCGCCTGAAGAAAGAGCACCGCCTTTCTTCAGGCGGAAATTTCTAAGCGGATTTACTAAGCGGATTTTGCGCTTCACAAATTCCGAAGTATGAATTTGTGAACGGAAAACCATTCACTACACTAGACATTTTAGTAAGCGGAATTTCTGACGGAAATTTTACGACTGAATTTCTGTTGGAAATTCCGTAGTCTGAACCTAGCCTTAAAGGTAGGAAGACAATGTAATAGAGCAGCAGGAAAGGCTAGCAGAATGCTTGGATGTATAGGGAGAGGTATAAGCAGTAGAAAGAGAGAAGTGCTCATGCCGCTGTACAGAAGACTGGTGAGGCCTCACTTGGAGTGTCGTGCACAGTACCGGAGGCCGTATCTCCAGAAGGATATAGATACTCTAGAGAGAGTTCAGAGAAGATACTAAACTAGTACATGGATTGCAGAATAAAACTTACCAGGAAAGGTTAAAGGACCTTAACATGTATAGAAGAAAGAAGAGACAGAGGGGATATGATAGAGACTTTTAAATACATAAAGGGAATAAACACGGTAAAGGAGGAGACCATATTTAAAAGAAGAAAAACTACCACAAGAGGACATAGTTTTATATTAGAGGGGCAAAGGTTTCTGCAGTGATATGAGGAAGTATTACTTTACTGAGAGAGTAGTGGATGCATGGAATAGCCTTCCTGCAGAAGTGGTTGTTACGCCGAGCGCTCCTCCCCGGAGCGCTCGCAGCGTTCTCTCATTCGCAGCGCCCCGGTCAGACCTGCTGACCGGGTGCGCTGCGATATTACTCCCAGCCGGGATGCGATTCGCGATGCGCATCTCGGCTCCCGTACCTGACCCGTTCCCCGTCTGTGTTGTCCCGGCGCGCGCGGCCCCGCTCCTTAGGGCGCGTGTGCGCCGGGTCTCTGCCATTTGAAGGGCCGCTGCGCCACTGATTGGCGCAGCAGGCCTAATCAGTATTCTCACCTGTGCACTCCCTATTTATACCTCATTGTGCCAGTGAAAGCGTTTCCTTGTGTGTGTTCCTAGCCTGTGTTCCAGACCTCCTGCCGTTGCCCCTGACTACGATCCTTGCTGCCTGCCCTGACCTTCTGCTACGTCCGACCTTGCTCTTGTCTACTCCCTTGTACCGCGCCTATCTTCAGCAGTCAGAGAGGTTGAGCCGTTGCTGGTGGATACGACCTGGTTGCTAACGCCGCTGCAAGACCATCCCGCTTTGCGGCGGGCTCTGGTGAATACCAGTAGCAACTTAGAACCGGTCCACCAGCACGGTCCACGCCAATCCCTCTCTGGCACAGAGGATCCACCTCCAGCCAGCCGAATCGTGACAGTGGTAGCTACAAATAAAGTTGTTTAGTTCTTTTCAGTCTGACCACAGTGCTCTCTGTTGACACCTCTCTCCGTGTCAGGAACTGTCCAGAGTAGAAGCAAATCCCATAGCAAACCTCTCCTGCTCTGGACAGATCCTGACATGGACAGAGGTGTCAGCAGAGAGCACTGTGGTCAGACAGAAAAGAACAACTCAACTTCCTCTAGAGCATACAGCAGCTGATAAGTACTAGAAGGCTTAAGATTTTTTTTATAGAAATAATTTACAAATCTGATTTAAAAAATTAATATTTTTCCACCAGAGTACCCCATTAAATAGACCTATAATGTGCATCTGAAACCAAAACATGGAACTGCAAACCTATAATAAATTTGTACAATGTCAAAGGTGAAATAGCAGCAACCTGAGAGTGAAATAGTACCTTTGCTGTAGGACATAGCAGTAGTAAAGTAGAAACATATTGTTAAATAAAATACATTACTAAAATAAAGTTAAACCAAATAAAGTTGGCAGAATATAGCATCTACTGTCTGGGGAATAGTAGATTAATCTGTAATGTAGGGACTGGGGCCACACAACATTCACAAACATTAACAGAGATCCCAGATTTCCATAAAAACATGACTTTTAAAGCAATGTGCTTTTATTTAGGTTGGTATAAAATATTCCATTTTGAAAGGAGGAAAAAACAGTGCATTTATTTTTACAGTTTTTGAGGAAACTAGAAAATGAATGAAAATGCTTAAGGTGCATCCATATTGATCAATCTAAGAGATCATACCTCTTGATGACAAGTATAGCATAGTCAATTGTATCTGTCAGAATTCATGGAAATGTATTTAAAATTACATCATCATGCATTCCATGGATTCCCTAAAGGGAATTGTACATCAATGGCCTATCCTTAGCTTAAAGGGGTACTCCAGTGGATCATTTTTTTTTTTTAAATCAACTGGTTCCAGAAAGCTAAACAGATTTGTAAATTACTTCTATTTAAAAATCTTAATCCTTCCTGTACTTCAGCTGCTTTATACTCCACAGGAAGTTCTTTTCTTTTTGAATTTCTTTTCTGTCTGACCACAGTGCTCTCTGCTGACACCTCTGTCCATTTCAGGAACTGTCCAGAGCAGGAGAAAATCCCCAGGGCAAACCGCAACTGCTCGTGACAGTTCCTGAAATGGACAGAGGTGGCAGCAGAGAGCACTGTGGTCAGATAGATAGGAAATTCTAAAAGAAAATAACTTCCTCTGTAGTATACAACAGCTAATAATTACTGAAAGGATTAAAGATTTTTAAATAGAAGTAATTTACAAATTTGTTTAACTTTCTGGCTCCAGTTGATTTAAAAAAAAAAAAAATTCCACTGGAGTACCCCTTTAACCCATCAATAGGTTATAAGTGGGGGTCTGACCCCCATAACCCCCTGCTGATTGAAGAGGCCCCTGGTCCTTTGGGTTTTCTCCAGGTACTTCAGGGTATACCATTCTCATATAAAAAATTGGCCCTCAAATGGGGAGTATACTTGAGACAGATATAAGATTATGAGCTTCATAGGAGGCAGTGACCAATGTGGATGCATTCTTTGTACAGGTCTACAGTGTCAGTGATATTGAAGATAATTCATTAATAAATAAAAAATAAATACATATTGTATACATGAGTGGCTAATAAAAAGATTAAAAAAAACAGAATATGAATATAGCATATAATTTCAATTTGTAACGTAGATGTCTCTGACAGAGACTTCTCACTAGTGATTGAACAATTTAAAGGGGTATTCAGACCATAGATATCTTATCCCCTATCCAAAGTCTTCAGTCTCGGAAACCTGTGTTTCCGGGACTGGAGATGTCACACCATGCCACGCCCCCTTTATTCATGTCTATGGGAGGGGGCGTGCCCCCTCCCATAGACATGAATGGAGGGGGCATGGCGTGACATCATGTCTCCAGTCCCAGAGGCACAGAGGTTTCCAAGACTGGAGCAGCAGCCCGGCATAGGATGTGGGTGCTACACAGAGATCGCAGGGGGGCCCAGCGGCAGACCTCCAGCAATCAAACATCTTATCCCCTATCCTTTGGATAGGGGATAAGATGTCCATGGCCGGAATACCCCTTCAAAGGCCATGGTTATCTCCTAAATATATACATAGGCAAAAATGACTTAACACCAGGACACATGAGGTTTTAGATATCGTCATTCAGCTCGGCGCTGTCTTCTATTGGCACACATGTCTGCCTCAGTGGCCTGTACATCGAATTCCGAGTGTCTTCCCAGGTAGTGCCTCTCCTACCAAACCGGCCCACAGGACGGATTCCGCGGCCAGTGTACCATGATGGGTCAATATCAGGATCTGCGGCAAGAAAATAAGGAAAACATATTTATATTTCAAATAATGAATTCTGTAAGTTTTATACTAAGTGAAGTTTGGGGAATAATAGGAAATGTAGAAACAGAGGGACAAAAGAAAATTCCTTGTTCAAAGATAATAACAAACATCAGGATTTTGTAGAGAGAGTTTACATCATGCACAGTGATATAGATGGATGCTCAGACACATGCACTTGCCAGGTCTTTTTCATGGCCACATTGTGAGTGTGAGCAGGAATGATCCCACATCAGTGTCAGCCATATTACTATCTATGCTTAAAGGGGTACTACAGTGGTAAACTTTTTTTTTTTTAAATCAACTGGTGCCAGAAAGTTAAACAGATTTGTAAATCACTGTCCTGACCACAGTGCTCTCTGCTGACCTCTGCTGTCCATTTTAGGAACTGGAGAAAATCCCCATAGCAAACATATGCTTCTCTGGACAGTTCCTAAAATGGACAGCAGAGGTCAGCAGAGAGCACTGTGGACAGGACATCACAGGAAATGCATTTCTTTTTGGATTTCTCTTTAGTATACAGCCCCTAAAAAGTACTGGAAGGATTGAGATGTTTTAATAGAAGTGATTTACAAATCTGTTTAACTTTCTGGCACCAGTTGATTTAAAAAAAAAAAGTTTTCCATGGTAGTACCCCTTTAAGGAGGACACACCTTCTCTGTTAGAGAGGAAATAAGGAGGCCAATTTACAGGCTAGGGACACCTTTTGATTGTTGATTTGGTTCCTGGATGGTAAATAAATCAGCATTCTAAATAGTCTTCTTTAAAATTTCTCTTCCTTTAGCTCCTACTAGAGAAAGATAAATCTGTCAGATGGACTTCCTGCTCCCTTTGTGTTAGAGATAGCAGCAAGGTGGGGGTTACACACCTGCTCACATTGTTGGCGGGGGGAGAAACCTTGGAGGACAGCTCACATAGTCTGTTTATAGTGAGGAGGAAAGCAGATACCAGGCAGTCTCCAGGAAAAACCATAAAGGCTGTGTACATGCATAGAGACAGTGCCCCAAAAAGGGCAAGACAGCTTTATGTACTGCATACAGTGTACCCAAATAGTGCTAAACCTTTCCAGAGAAACGATTTATTATAGTGCAGACATATGTAGGTATTAATGTGTTAAATTTAGTGTCACCAACAATTTAGCCCGAAGGGCTAACAAAAGGCCTTATATTTCATGTGTTAACAAACTAAAATGTAACTTTTATTTTATAATATAAACTTATTTCTACAATGACCAATTAGAAAAGGCCAACTAGATAGATAGTTACACTACTCTACACATCACTAGTCAGACCACACATAGAATACTGAGTACAGTACTGGGCACCAGTGTTCAAGAAAGATATAGTGGAGCTGGAGAGGGTTCAAAGATGGGCAACCAGAGTAATACCGGGAACGGGAGGACTACAGTACCCAGAAAGATTATCAGAATTAGGTTTATATACTTTAGAAAAAAAAAAAAAAGGCTTAGGGGACGACCAAATAACTATGTATAAATATATCAAAGGGCAGTAGAGGCATATTACCAGGGGCGGACATACCATATGTGCAGCCTGTTCAGCTGCACAGGGGCCCAGGAGCCCAGGGGGGCCCAGCCGGAACTGAAACTGTTAGCGAGTCAGTGAGTGACAGTCACTCACTGACCACTGGGGCCAGGCCCGTCTTTAACGTGGGGCAAAATGGGCGGCTGCCCCGGGCCCTCTCATTCCTGGGGGCCCAAAAGCAGCTAGCCCCTTTTCCCCCACGCGGGGCCCTGGTCATGACATCCCAGGCTTGGAAACAGGCGGGCCAGGCGTCAAAATTTTAGACTGAGGGAGGGAGGGAGGGGGCCCACAACCGCCGCCGCCCGCTACCTTTTTTGGGAGGGGGCCTTTCTCTAATTCATTGCCACCGCCTCCGCCGTCAATCTTCCACAGGCAGCCACTATCCCAGGACCGCTGTGGCTGCCTGGGAAATAGTCACGCCCGCTGACGTGACGTGCGACGTCACGGCGGGCCGCGGACATCATAGAGATGAGAGGAGCGGAACAGAGAGGAGTCCTCCGCTCCTCTCTATCAGTGATTTACAGCCCCCACACACGGCCTCCAGGCTGCAGCATCACTCACCGCCAGATGGACCGGTATATCTTCCGGATTACAAGTGAGTTGAGGGGTAGGGGTTGTTTGGCAGGGGGGTGGGGTGAGGATTGGAGGGAGGGGGGGGGGCAGGGTTGGGATTGTGTGTGTGTGTGTGTGAGGGGGGGGGGGGGGGAGAAATTATGCATGTGATTGGAGGATAATAATGATTATTATAACCCTCCCCTCACATGTATGTATCATCTCCCCCTGTATAGTCTAATAACCCCCTCACATATAATCTTATTAGGAGATTATACTTGTGAGGGGACCATAAATGTGAGGAGGGGATTATCAGACTATACATGTAAGGGGGAGATAATACATATATGTGAGGGGAGGATTATAATAATCCCCTCCTCACCTGTATAATCCCCTCACATATAATCTGATTATGATATTATATATGTGAGGGGATTATCAATGTGAGGAGGGGATTATCAGATTATACATGTGAGGGAGATATGATAAATATATGTGAGGGGAGGATTATAATAAACCTCTAACGTGTATAATCCCCTCCTGACATGTATAATCCCCTCCTGACATGTATAATCCCCTCCTGACATGTATAATCCCCTCCTGACATGTATAATCCCCTCCTCACATGTATAATCCCCTCCTCACATGTATAATTCCCTCCTGACATGTATAATCCCCTCCTGACATGTATAATCCCACCCTCACATGTATAATCCCCTCCTGACATGTATAATCCCCTCCTCACATGTATAATCTGATTTTGCGATTATAAATGTGAGGAGGAGATTATTAGATTATACATGTGATGGAGAGATGTTACATATATGTGAGTGGAGGATTATAATAATCCCCTGCTCACATGTGTAATCCCCTTCTCACATGTGTAATCCCCTTCTCACATGTATAAGGCTTGGTTCACATTGATGAATCTCCAGAAGCGATCCCTTTGGGCGGCGCTAGGACCGTGCAGATCTTTTTGCAGATCCGCTCAGAAATGCATTGCTGTCTGAAGATTTTTCAGTGTGAACCTAGTAATTATAATAGTTATATCCTGTATTATATTCCAGAGCTGTACTCACTATTCTGCTGGTGAGGTCATTGTGTACATACATTACATTACTTATCCTGTACTGATCCTGAGTTGCATCCTGTATTATATTCCAGAGCTGTACTCACTATTCTGCTGGTGAGGTCACTGTGTACATACATTACATTACTTATCCTGTATTGATCCTAAGTTATATCCTGTATTATACTCCAGAACTGTACTCACTATTCTGCTGGTGAGGTCACTGTGTACATACTTTACATTACTTATCCTGTACTGATCCTGAGTTATATCCTGTATTATACTCCAGAGCTGTACTCACTATTCTACTGGTGAGGTCACTGTGTACATACATTACATTACTTATCCTGTACTGATCCTGAGTTATATCCTGTATTATACTCCAGAGCTGTACTCACTATTCTGCTGGTGAGGTCACTGTGTACATACATTACATTACTTATCCTGTACTGATCCTGAGTTATATCCTGTATTATACCCCAGAGCTGTACTCACTATTCTGCTGGTGAGGTCACTGTGTACATACATTACATTACTTATCCTGTACTGATCCTGAGTTATATCCTGTATTATACTCCAGAGCTGTACTCACTATTCTGCTGGTGAGGTCACTGAGTACATACATTACATTACTTTTCCTGTACTGATCCTGAGTTATATCCTGCATTATACTCCAGAGCTGTACTCACTATTCTGCTGGTGAGGTCACTGAGTACATACATTACATTACTTATCCTGTACTGATCCTGAGTTATATCCTGGATTATACTCCAGAGCTGTACTCACTATTCTGCTGGTGAGGTCACTGAGTACATACATTACATTACTTTTCCTGTACTGATCCTGAGTTATATCCTGTATTATACTCCAGAGCCGCCATTCATATAACAGAACCTGAGGAGCCTCACAACAGTCAAATCTAAAAGTTTCCTTAGGAGACGAGGTGAGTGACCTGCTGCTTCCACCATAAGTAATGTAAAGTGAGCCTTCATTTATCGCAATAGTTAGATTTTGCACAATGGGTGCCACCCGTTGTATAAGATGTCACGTTGTATAGGGTCACTTTACATTACTTATGTACTGAGTTATATCCTGTATTATACTCCAGAGCTGTACTCACTATTCACTAGACTGTCCGGGAATGCTGGGAGTTGTAGTTTTGGACCACCTGGAGAGACACTGTTTTGAAAACACCTCCTTAGTCAGTATTTTCCAACCTGGGCTCCTCCAGCTGTTGCAAAACTACAACTCCTAGCATTCCCCCAGACAGTCTTTAGCTGTCCAGGCATGCTGGGAGTTTTAGTTCTGCAACAGCTGGAGGCACTCAGGTTTGGTAGGTAGGTCCTTAGTCCATTGTTTCCCAACCTGGGTTCCTTCAGCTGTTGCAAAACTACAACTCCCAGCATGCCCAAACAGTCAAAGCCTGTTTGGAAAACACTGGACAAAGGGCCTACCTACCAAATGTTACATGGCTACCCACCTACCAACCAAACTTATACCTGCCTACCTACCTACCTAGCACCAAACATTTTACCTGCCTTCCTACCAACTGAACTTACTAACTGCCTAAATATCTTGCAAATGTACTACTTGTCTACCTACTTAGAAAATGTTCTACCTACCTATCTAGCAAATTTACTACTTGCAAACGTACTACCCGCTTACCTAGAAAACATATTACCTGGGGGGGGGGGGGGGGGTAGGCATATTCTTTGCACAGGGGCCCTCTGCTGTCTTTGTCCGCCCCTGCATATTACCTATGATCTATTTATACCCAGGACTGTATCTATAACAAGGGGGCATCCTCTACGTCTAGAGAAAAGAAGGTTTCTACACCAGCACAGATGGGGGTTCTGGATGCATTTCTGGAGAGTAATAGCATTACTGGTTATGGATACTAGATCTATAGGGACCGAACGTCGATCCAGGTATTTATTCTTATTGTCATATATGGAGTCGGGATGGGATTTCCCCCCCCTGGTATTGGGCAATTGGCATCAGCCGCATAAGGCTTTTTTGCCTTCCTCTGGATCAACACAGTAGGGACACAATAGAGATATAGGTTGAGCTTGATGGACTTGATTGTCTTTTTTCAACCTTATGAACTGTGTAGCTAAGTGGGATATTAGAACACATTGCTGGTTTATATCCTTAAACGTAATTGGTACTAGAAAGTTAGAAGAAAGGGTAATTCATTGTGTCTGTTTGATAAGGCAAAAACTACGGACTATGGAATTAAAATATGCATTTGGGTTTAAGTGAGCTGTGTATGAGAAAAAACTGATAAAGTTCTACTCAGTCTCAAGTATTCTATAAAAGGAACCACTGCAGGAGTATATGCCATATATAGTCTTTATTTTGTCCTGTAGCAATATAAGTATATGAAAACTGTTACTTAATGTGTTCAGGGAAATCTGGGTAAAACTAATCTTTGACTATACTATGAAAATTGAATCACAGATTACATTTTTCCATATTTTTACTGATTCCTAATATACATTCAAAGGGCATACCTACCATAGAGACAGACCATGCAGCTGCTATGGGGCCCTTGGAAAGAAGGGGCCCAGGAATGGTTGGTTCTATTCCTTTTGCTACTGATAGGAAAGCATGCAGTACTTCTTCCCCCACGGATTTGCATTGTCAGCAAATAAATAGATTAGTGTTTTTAATTAAAGGGGTACTCCGTTGCTCAGCATTTGGAACAAACAGTTCCGAACGCTGGAGCCGGCGCCGCAAGTTTGTGATGTCATAGCCCCACCCCCTCATGACATCACACCCTGCCCCCTCAATTCAAGTCTATGAGAGGGGGCGTGACAGATGTCACGCCCCCTATCATAGACTTGCATTGAAGGGGCGGGGTGTGACATAACGAGGTGTGGGGGATTTGACGTCACAAGTTCCCAGCGCCGGCTCCAGCATTTGGAACAGTTAGTTCCAAACGCTGAGCAACGGGGTACCCCTTTAAGGATCATGGAAAGCAAGGGTACATAAACCAGACATTTCTGTCTCGGGAGGCCCACTTTGATCTGTCTAATGGGGCCCCTTTTCTTCTATGTACGCCACTGTGTAGAAGTTCATATTAATCTGCAATATTTGGGAACCCAGTGTGTTGAGATGGTTGAGCACATGTAGTACAACTAAGAATTTACATAGATATAAAGAGCAGTTTTTTATGAACATGTGAAATGCAGACATTGTAAATATACATACACAGATGTCACAAACACATAACTATATACATGGACAGGCATACCACTTCTCCTGTGTGCAGCTGTTGTCATTTTAGGGAATAGACCTAGGTAAGGTCAAAACATATTTAGTTAGATACGATGGAATAAAAGCCTCTTGACACAAACCTTATGCTGCTGTCTCCTACTACCACAGACATCTGTGCTCCCATCTTATGGTTCTTAAAAGGGTATTCCAGGAATTTTTTTATTTGACTATGCTACAGGGGCTGTAAAGTTAGTGTAGTTCATAATATAGTGTCTGTACCTGTGTGTGACGGTTTTCTCACAATTCTTATGTGATTTTCACCCCAATATTTATTTTTAACAGCACACAAAATGACTGCTGTCTTGAATTTTTCCCAGCTTGCAATGCGGTCGAGACCTGACTCACTACACAGCTAATGACAGGGAGCCTGTCTGCTTCAATGGGTGGAGGGATCAATCTGCAAGTAATGCAACCGCTGTAGGCACCCTGATTGAAAACCACAGGTCTGCAGCTCATTTATGTTTCAATGGATGGGGTAGCTGATGTGTGGGAGGGAGGAAAATGGTATCATGGGATTTGTAGGCAAACAAGAAAACTGAAAACAGGAAATACAAGTTCACAGAAAGCTAGCCACAGTGTTATGGTAATCTCACAACATAGCCATTTAGCAAAGACAAGCGCAGATCCTTCCTAAGCATGTCCATTACTGTCTGCCAGGTACGTACTAAAATCACCTTATGCTGGATAACCCCTTTAACTGTTCATCTGTCAGCATTAAACTAGCACCATATAAATGAGACAGTTAACAGTACATTAAATATTTTGATATGTTATAAATCAGGCGAAAAGCTAGTGAAATCAAACGTAACCCTGCAGCCCTTATGGTTAGACCTATGTATATATTGGTTCATTTAACAACATGCTTTAATTACAATAAATACAGGATGAGGCTTCCATGGTCCAACAAGTTCTGCCCATGCAATAGGGAAGCCTTCTTTCTCTTTGAGGCTACAACATGTCTATGGAGCATGGAGGTATGTTTACTGGGTACTATGCCCTTTCTTTGGTGAGGAAGAAGAGGCCTACTTTTTGTGGCTTCTCTTCTGTAGTGTGGGAGAGAAGGGGGCTAATTTTTTGCTGGTAGCTGCTGATCTGGTCACTGTCAAGACTTCAAGTGGTGCTTGTGGTGAGGGCATGAATGGAGTGTACCACCAGCACTTTAATTCTCTATGGCATCTGATTAATCTATGACACTATGCACAGCAATTTTCTGTCCGTACATCCATGGCGCACTCCATTTATTCTGCGGGGGGCGGGGGTTAGTTTTTCATGACTGGTGGGGTCTCAATGTATGATCCTCACTGATCAGCTTGTTATCCCTTATCCTGTGAATAGGAGTTATCTTTTTGAGTTAGAAATACCCTTTTAAAGGGGTACTCCCGTGGAAAACTTTTTTTTAAATCAACTGGTGCCAGAAAGTTAAACAGATTTGTAAATCACTTCTATTAAAAAATCTTAATTCTTCCAATACATTTTACGGGCTGTATACTACAGAGGAAATGCCTATCTTATTGGATTTCTCTGATGTCAAGACCACAGTGCTCTCTGCTGACCTCTGCTGTCCATTTTAGGAACTGTCCAGAGCAGCATATGTTTGCTATGGGGATTTTCTCCTGCTCTGGACAGTTGCAAAAATGGACAGATATGTCAGCAGAGAGCACTGTGGTCGTGACATCAGAGAAATGTAAAAAGAAAATAATTTCTTCTGTAGTATATAGCCCCTAAAAATTACTGGAAGGATTAAGACTTTTTAATAGAAGTAATTTACAAATCCGTTTAACTTTCTGGCACCAGTTGATTTAAAAAAAAAAGTTTTCCATGGTAGTAACCCTTTAAAGGAAATCTGCAGTGTACAACACTTATAAGGTTTAAATGTCTGTAAGGGGTTCGAACGCTGGGACCCCCGCGATCTCCCGTACGGGGACCCAGCATTGCTGTGGCTGTGCACAGCTAATGCGCGTGTTGCCAACCTCACTGAGATTGACGGCAGAGCCCCCCATACAGCTCTATGGAAGAAGCAGGAATGCTGCATCTCCGCCTCTTCCATAGAGATACATGAGGGGGCATGTCGGCCGCACCATCATGCTGCGGCCGACACGCCTTCTACACGGGAGAGCCCCGGCCCCATACAGGAGATCGCGGATTTGCGGGGGGTCCCAGGGTTCAGCCTCCCCCCTGATCAGACACTTAGGGGATAAGTGTTATACACTGCAGATTTCCTTTAACCATTTGGCGCTATTTGCAATTGCATGCTAAATTTTCTATCCCAACTAAAACTACTGTCAGCTAGAATAATGTAACCAGTCTATGTAAGCTTCTGCTCATACATAGTTAATATATACTGATTTCCTCACAATAAAACATAACATACAATCTGCATACTGACACATATATCGGCAATGATCAACCTCAACATTGAACCACTTTACATGAGGTATTGGGGAGGTTTATTAAAACCGGTGAAGAGGAGGAGTGGTGCAGTTTATTTTTTAAAAAAGCCTCTGAAAAATAAAAGGAGCAATCTGATTGGTTGCTATGGGCAACTGCACCACTCTTCCACTATTCAGGTTTTGATAAATCTTCCCCATTCTTTTTTTGTAGATGTCAATGACATGCAGTAATGGAGAATGGAAGAAAATGAAAGTATTTTGTTAGTTTTTCTAAAAAGATACACCATTCATATAAACCTTATAACCAACACATTGGGGGAGATTTATAAAAACCTGTCCAGAGGAAAAGTTGCTGAGTTGCCATAATAACCAATCAGATTGCTTCTTTCATTTTTCAGAGGCCTTTTCAAAAATGAAAGAAGCGATCTGATTGGTTGCTATGGGCAACTCAGCAACTTTTCTTCTAGACAGGTTTTGATAAATCTCCCCCATTAACTCTCATAACTGTGGCTCAATCAGCATCTCCTATTCTGGTCAAGGTGAACTAGATGGCAGAATTTAAACTTGAATTATAGGGGAGATTTATCAAAACCTGTGCAGAGGAAAAGTGAAGCAGTTGCCCATATCAACCAATCAGATCGCTTCTTTTATTTTAAAAAAGTCCTCTAAAAAAGAAAGACGCTATCTGAGTAGTTGCTATGGGCAACTGTACCACTCTTATTCCGCACAGGTTTCGAGAAATCTTCCCCTTATCTGGATAATCCTGCCTTTACAATAGATATTGTGGTGTATGCATACCTATAGAATTACCTATAGAATCTTTTATTATTTATATATAAAAAGAAAGAAACCTACTGATGTATCAGAAATGTATTGTTAGCAGACACAAGTGTTATCTTGTCTAAAGTAAATGGAGCAAATTACTTTGACACTCCTGTATCTTGGGAAGAAATCTCCATGCTACTTCATTGAAGAAGAACCAAGGTGCCTCCAGCTGTTGCAGAACTACAGCTCCCAGCATGCCCGGAAAGCCGTTGACTGTCCAGGCATGCGGGGTGTTGTAGTTCTGCAACAGCTGGAGGCACCCTGGTTGGAAACACTGACTTAGAGGGAACCTGTCCCCGTGAAAATGCTATCTAATCTATTAGCATCATGTTATAGAGCAGTAGGAGCCGAGCAGATTGATATATATAGTGTTATAGAAAAAGACTCAGTATAACTTATACCTTATTGATTGAAATCCTTGATCTTAGAAGTCCAGTGGGCAGTGTCGCTCAATGATAAGACCGCCCACTGGACTCCTCAGCATGGAAGACCAGAAGTGACATGCATCCTGCATCATTTCCCACAAAGATATATCTCAATCTGTTTAGCTCGCCCTGCTCTATAACATGATAGGACTTTCATGGTGACAGCTCCATTTTAAGCAATATAAAAGAGGAAGAACACAATAAAATATATAATTGGCATGCCATTGAGAAACTTTTAGGTCATAATACAGGGCGCTTTTTTACGTGTTTCAGCACTGAAATGGGTCCTGTATTATGACCTGAGAAGAATAAACACTAACTTTATTGCAATCATCTTGGTGAGTGCTGGGATCTTCTTTATATAATTTTATTGGATTTGATTCTACCATGTGCACCATTGCCATTGCAAGTGCTGACACTTATTCACTACGATTAAAAAACTTTAAAGGGGTTTGTAATTTACTTCTATTAAAAAATCTTAATCCTTCCAGTACATATCAGCTGCCATAAAGTTAGTTTGCCACTATATAAGTTTTCTCAGAATACCTCTTGTCTAATTTCGGTTTTGGGGCTTTAAAGGGGTACTCTGGTGGAAAACAATTTTCGTCAAATCAGCTGGTACCAGAAAGTTAAACAGATTTGTAAATTACTTCTATTTAAAAATCTTAATCCTTCCAGAACTTATCAGCTGCTGTATGCTCCACTGGAAGTTCTTTTCTTTTTGAATTTATTTTCTGTCTGACCACAATGCTCTCTGGGGCCATCTATGTCCATGTCAGGAACTGTCCAGAGAAGGATAGGTTTTCTATGGGGATTTTCTCCTGCTCTTGACTGTTCCTGATTTGGACGAGGTGTCAGCAGAGAGCACTGTGGTCAGACAGAAAAGAAATTCAAAAAGAAAAGAACTTCCTGTGGAGCATACAGCAGCTGATAAATATTGCAAGGATTAAGATTTTTAAATTGAAGTCATTTACAAATCTGTTTAACTTTCTGGCACCAGCTGATTTGACAACATTTTTTTCCACCTGAGTAACCCTTTAAAGCTCCAAAACCCAAATTAGACAAGAGGCATTCTGGGAAAACATCAATTATATAGTGGCAAAGTAACTTTATGGTCCACAGAGAGTGAACTCATCAGAGTGGACGAACAGTAAAAACCCCAGCATATTCAGAAAAAGAAACTTTTCAGGAATAGAAGCCAATCAACTAGTATACAACAAGCAAGGGGTTAATACAGATCATCCTATTGGGAATACTCACTTCTGATGTCTATGGATGGCTGCAGTACTCGGCTTTTAGTCTCAGGTATGACCAAGCACAGCAGCAACAAGCAGGATAGAAAGGCGCACCCCAGTTTCATTCTACGATTCTTTAACCCACTGACAGCTGGTGAAGAGCAGCAGGGCATGTGGAAGACTGCGAGGGGAACACAATGACACATCACATACATGCCTTTCTTCTGCATTTTAGTAGATACCTTTTTAGAAGATTTATCATTGCATTTAGAAGTTTTTTTTTTTGCTGACTCCAGGTGCATAAAATGTCGCACGTGCGCCTAAGCACTTTTTATTATGGGGACTTTTGTGGGTACAAATAAAGTAGCAAACAGCCTTACCTAAGCAACTTTATGATGTGTGAATGTCGCAAAAAGGCATCAAAAAGTCATAAACCCCTCCAAAATGTTGCAAGTCAAAGCCAGGTCAAACCTGGCTTACAAAAATGTTGATGGTGGGTACTTTTAAGTCTCACAAAAAGTCACAACTGCAAGGAAAGGAAATAGAAATACAAAATGGTGTTAGAAAGGGAGTTATTGTTTTTTGCTCATGTGCACCAAATTTATCAACTCCTCCTCTCGATAGTATGATAAACGTGTCACACATAAGCAAAACTAAAGCAAAAAAAAAAGGGGTACTCCAGTGAATTTTTTTTTTTAAATCAACTGGTGCCAGAAAATTTAACAGATTTGCAAATTACTTCTATTTAAAAATCTTAATCCTTCCAGTATTTATCAGCTGTTATATGCTCCACAGGAAGTTATTTTCTTTTTGAATTTCTATTCTGTCTGACCACAGTGCTCTCTGCTGACACCTCTGTCTGTGTCAGGAACTGTCCAGAACAGGAGAAAATCCCCATAGCAAACCTATCCTGCTCTGGACAGTTCCTGAGACAGACAAAGGTGACAGCAGAGAGCACTGTGGTAAGACTGAAAAGAAATTCAAAAAGAAAAGAACTTCCTCTGTAGTATACAGCAGCTAATAAGTACAGGAAGGATTATGATTTTTAAATAGAAGTAATTTACAAATATGTTAAACTTTCTGGCACCAGTTGATTTAAACAAAAATTGTTTTCCACTGGAATACCCCTTTAAATCCAAAGGCAACAAACAATGATAAATGTCCCCCTATATATTAAAATAAGTTCTTCCTATATGTGTAGATGCCATGTCTTAATAATATTTGCAATGAAAGGAGATACAGATGCTGGCACTGGTGAAATGTTGTTAGTGGTGAATAGAGATGAGTGAATTTACAGTAAATTCGATTCGTCACGAACTTCTCAGCTCGGCGGTTGCTGACTTTTCCTGCATAAATTAGTTCAGCTTTCCGGTGCTCCGGTGGGCTGGAAAAGGTGGATACAGTCCTAGGAAAGAGTCTCCAAGGACTGTATCCACCTTTTCCAGCCCACAGGAGCACCGGAAAGCTGAACTAATTTATGCAGGAAAAGTCATCAACTGCCGAGCCGAATTTTCTGTAAGTTCGCTCATCTCTAGTGGTGAACAAAAGGTGCTTGACTGGTGCAGCAATAGGACAGCAACTCCTGCAAAGTTAGACTTCACCTGGTGCGCAACCCATATATAGAGAAAAGGCAATCTCAACGAAGCAAAAAGAAGAAAGCACGGGGGCACTCACGGTACTTCGGTCAAAGCAGGCTTCTTTATTCAGGTAGCGGCTGAACACCTGTTCTGGCGGGGCGCCAGGAGCGAGCGTGTGGGACTTAATAATATTTGCGGTTGGATATTATTCCAAATGGAGTAAACATTACTGACTACTGGTCTCAACCATATTTTCAGCCATTTATTCCCTCTGTACATTTTGCGCATACAGTTCTGGAGAGCTGAGAGCTGCATGCACCTGAATGATTGATATCACTTGCATAATAATGTACACGAGTACAACCTTTCCATCACCACAGTGCTAAAAATGTGTACTTATACCTAAACATACAACCAAAAATCCTACTGAGAGGTGAAATTAGACTGTGAGCCCCAAGGGGGCAGGCACTGATTTTAGTGATGTAAATGCCCTGCATAATATGTTGGTGCTACATAAATAAACAATTACTGTATTGTTATTATTATTATTATTATTATACATTTGGGCAGTGGTGCCTCACAAGATCTTAGCATGAGGAAGACATTTCTAAGTAACTGTGCAATAAAAAGTCTTAGCACTTTCAATGCCAAGCCCATTGGGGATCATCCATTAGAATAAACACTATGGGGGAGATTTATCAAAACCTGTGCAGAGGAAGAGTGGTGCAGTTGCCCATAGCAACCAATCAGATTGCTTCTTTCATTTTCCACAGGCCTCTAAAGAGGCCTGTGGAAAATGAAAGAAGCAATCTGATTGGTTGCTATGGGCAACTACACCACTCTTCCTCTGCACAGGTTTTGATAAATCTCCCCATAGGACTCTCTCACATCACCTTACCCAGTCTAGATCATGGACTCTTACTTATCACACACTGTAAAGAATTGGCTCAGTGGTTGAAAATATTAGTAAGAAATCTTATTTCTAGGGGTTAATACCAATGCTGGTAATTCAAATGAGTATATATATATATGTATATATATATATATATATATATATATATATATATATATATATATATATATATATATATATAGCTGTTAGTGTATTACAATGGTAAATATTGGCATAAGCAAAAATGAATACAAAATAATAGACATTGGTCAACCATCATACTCACAGTTTTTCGTGGCAGGGGAACCTCTCCCCAGCTGTCCTCTTGTGCCTGTTCCCCTCACCATCTGGTTATATTAGCTGTGTGTGGTTTGACGTCAGTAGCAGTCCCTTGCCCCTCTATCAGCACTCGAATCCTCCCCTCATCTACCTAGCCCCTGAAATCCATTATGTTAATTTCTTTTTAGCCAACTCAAGCAGTGGCTTTTAATGATTCACATGTGACTCTTATCTTTTCAAGTTCCATTTAGTTCTTAATAAAGAGAGAAAAGGGCCAGGTCTTTTCTCATCTCATGGTATTAATGAGCATTTAAGTTGTACGTTACACCTCCTTATGAGTTCATCTGCACCTAAGTGCACATATTGTCTTCCTGTATATCCTTCCAATAGCGCTGTCTTCTGCAATACACTTGAAGGTTTACGAAGTAATGGAAGAAAATTATTTAAAAAGTCTTCAAAAATAATAAAGTGAAAAATTACCCTTGAGAAGTCACTTGCAATACAAGTATAAATTTCACCAGTCATTTCAAATTGTGCAGCATTGACATTATACCAATCTGATGAAGGGGGACTAAACCCCCGAAATGTGTTACTGACTGTAAATTGTGTATCTCAATAAAGTCCATTGGCTTAACCCCCTAAGGACCCGGGCTATTTCCATTTTTTCATTTTCAATTTTTCCTCCTTAACTTAAAAAAATCATAACTCTTTAAAATTTTCACCTAAAATTCTATGTGATGGCTTATTTTTTGCGTCACTAATTCTACTTTGTAATGACATTAGTCATTTTACCCAAAAATCGACGGTGAAACGGGAAAAAAAATCAATGTGCGACAAAATTGATGAAAAAACACTATTTTGTAAGTTTTGGGGGCTTCCGTTTTTACGCAGTACATTTTTCAGTACAAATGACACCTTATCTTTATTCTGTAGGTCCATACAGTTAAAATGATACCCTACTTGTATAGGTTCGATTTTGTATCACTTCAGAAAAAAATCATGAATACATGCAGGAAAATTTAAACATTTAAAATTGTCATATTCTGACCCCTATAACTTTTTTATTTTTCTGTGTTCAGGACGGTATGAGGGCTCATTTTTTGTGCCGTCATCTGAAGTTTTTGTCGGTGCCATTTTTGTTCTGATCAGACTTTTTGATCACTTTTTATTCACTTTTTTGTGGTATAAAAAGTGGTCAAAAATGCCCTATTTTGGACTTTGGGATTTTTTTTGCGCGTACGCCATTGAACATGCGGTTTAAAAAGCGGTATATCTTTATAATTCGGACATTTCCACACGTGGCGATACCACATATGTTTATTTTTATTTACACTGTGGTTTTTTTATTCTTGGAAAAGCCGGGTGATTCAAACTTTTATTAGGGGAAGGGATAATTGAAAGGGTTAATGATTTTTTTTACACTTTTCTTATGCAATATTATAGCTCCTACAGGGCGGGCTAGAACATTGCATTAACTGATCTTTTACACTGATTGATCCATCTCCATAGGAATGGATCAATCAGTGTTTTTGGCGATTGGATGCTCAAGTCTGGATCTCAGGCTTGAAGCATTCAATTGGTGATCGGACAGCGCAGGAGAAGGTAAGAGACCTTCCTCCTGTGCTACAGCTGTTCGGGATGCCGCGATTATACCGCGGCGATCCCGAACAGCTCCCTGAGCTAACCAGCTTTAAAGGGTTAATAGCTATTAGAGGCGGGTCCCGCCTTCATTATGACGCCGGGCCCACCGCGATATGATGCGGGGTCACCGTGTGACCTCGCGTTATATCGCAGGATCGGGACCCAGGACATACCCATACGTCCTGGGTCCTTAAGAGGTTAAAAAACGACACAGTGGAGCTGGAGAGTGTTCAAAGATGGGCACCAAAAGAAATAAATTGAATGGGAGGACTACAGCAGCACAAACAGGGGTTCTTTACTGTAAGAGAAATCGAACTCTGTGCCAGAGGAAGGGATTATGGTGAACACGATAAAATGGTTCAAAAGAGGTCTGGATGCATTTTGGTGAGTAATAAGGATTCTTTCTAATTGCCATATTTGGCATCGGAAATGAATTTTCCCCCTGGTATGAGACAACTAGCATCAGCCTTATAAGGTTTTTTTTTATGGACTTTTTTCAACCCCATGAACTATGTAACTAAGTAACTATGCTTGATGTAAGCCAACGATTGCTGAACCTTCTTTGTGGAATCGCAGCAACTGTTATCAAGACGTTCTTTTTGCTTTCATTGATGCTACTGTCTGTGATTGGGCAGAGAGCTTCACCATTATTGCATTGACAAGTGGTCTTCTATGGTGGTCTTCTCAGAGAAAATGTGGTCTGAAAAAGGGGTTATCTTATCAAAGAGATGGTGTTTTTCAGACTGTGTATAACTTCTGAGTTAATTCTATCACTTTAAGGCTAAGTTTCCACTAGGTTTTTTTTATGGCAGTTTTTGAAATACTGCCACTGTAGTTTTGGAGCCAAAGCCAGAAGTGTATTCAAAAGGAATAGGATATATAAAGGAAGGACTTATACTTTCCCTCCCTTATGGATACACTTCTGACTTTGGCTCAAAAACTACAGTGGCAGTTTTCTAAAAACTGCTAGAAAAAAAACCAAGTGGAAATGTAGCCTAAAAAGGATGGCTGCTTTAGTCTGACATACACATCCTCATCAATTCTCTTGAAAATCTTCTTCTGTATCTGTGTGAAGCAAAGCAGTCATATATGCTTTGTGTCAATGTGTAGCATGGATCAGGTATAGGAACTAACACCATATTTGACATTTCATGTTTTTCTTTTTTATTTTGAAATTAAAGATACAAACATTGTTCCAGTGTTTATCTGTCTTACACATTGTTCTTAAAGGAGAACTCCAAAATATAAAAATTGTTCCCCATACTGCCAGCAGTAAAAAAAATAAAGATGTACATACCTTCCTCCGCTCCCCTGGGGCCTCCGGTAACCGTCTCCTGTCTCCGCCGTGATCCTCTTCCTGGTTGCCGGTGGTCGGAGAGTCATACTGCGCTCAGCCAATCACCAGCTGCAGCAAAGTCCCGACTCAGCCGGCGATAGGCTGAGCAGCAGTGTGATGTTTTCGGCTCCGGCAGCAGGTGCCGGTGTAGTGAAGAGTTTTGTGTCCTGAAGCGTTCTCACACTGCCGCTCAGCCTATCCCCGGCCGAGTCGGACTTCGCTGTGGCTGGTGATTGGCTGAGCGCAGTATGATTCTCCGACCACCGGCAACCAGGAAGTGGATCGCGGTGGAGACCGGAGCCACTTACCAGAGGCCCCGGGGGAGCGGAGGAAGGTATGTACATCTTTATTTTTTTACTGCCGGCAGTATGGGCAACAATTTTTATATTATGGAGTTCTCCTTTAAATGTCATACCTATTTGTAGATACACTACACATATAAACAGATACGGTACATATTAACAAATCTTGGAGGAGCTCTGCATCCAGATGTCAGTAAGTACTGAGTGAATTTGGCAGTTTTATGTAGACTCTTTAGAGCAGCATTATTTGCATACTGCATATTATTTGTGAACTATATGGTGCTATTATGTAGGCTGTATTATGGTGGTATAGTAGTGTTATGTAGGTAAAATTATGAGAAAGCTTTATTAATCTGGACCTCTTTTTATTCTTATTTTATAATACCGCCTTGTATGGATGAGTATATATTTCTCCATTGTTTTGAAAGACCTTGGTAAACACAAAATAACTTTTGGAAATAAAAACTGATATCCCTGGGGCAAGAGTATACATATAGACAGACATTTATCAACCGATTTAACGGAGTTTTTTCGCATAAAATTGTCACAAAAAATCGCAATTGCGCAACTGTCTTTTTCCGTGCGACAATCTGCCATGAGAGTGAGAAAAGCATTTTTTCCAAATCGGCGTACATAAGCGTTTTTACAATTTTGACTTGCCATAGTCAGAAATGTATTAACTGCGACATTCGCAAACAAGTCGCTAAGACTTTAAAAACCTACTAAATATACTCCAGCCGAACCTTGGCTTGACTAACAGAAACTGACTATTGTTTTCGCTTAGGTGAGAAAAAACTCTCGCTTTTGCTTACCTGCGAAAAATGTATTAACGCCGTGCAACAATATAGTAAATTTGTGGCACTTAAGCAGAATGAAAGTGAAAAACGAAAACAAACTAAAAAATAGCATACCTAAGCAAATTTTCATAAATGCCCCTCATAGAGGCTACAAAGACACAATACAAATATAAACAATAAACAAATTCCACAATAGATATAATGTAACAAAACTGTTTTTGGCTCTACTTGCTTAAGAGACCAGTTGTAAAGAACAGTCAATAGCCCTGAAATAAACGTTGTGCTAAAGGACATTTTCTAAAGGATAATATTTTTTTGTTGCTATTATTAAAAGTAAAAGAATAATGATTCAAACATACATCTTTCTGTTGACTACCAATTTTGAATGACACTGGAGACCATTTTATCTACATACATTTATGTACATTCATCTAATTTCTGTTGCCTTTCCATTAAAGGGAATCTGTCTGCTCTATGTCATGCTCAGAGCTGCAGACATGGGCAGATAGCTGATAGAGAGAAATGAAAAAATAATAATAATACCTATGTGATGTACTAATGTCTATTTGCAAAGTTATAAAATCATGTTTTACTTACAAGCTCATCTGGCACACTTTCTTCCTACCTCCCCCACTCCTCTCTGTTCTACATGATTGATGTACAGTGTTTGGCTTCCAGCACTGAACCTTGTACATCAATAATACACGAGGGAGGAGCATGGCATGGTATCTATTACACTTGAGCTTGGAAGGAAAACATGTTTTTATAACTTTGCAAACTTCTGTCAGTTAGGAGAATGGTATCATTTGCTTTATCTCCCTAACAATTGTGCGCCCATGACTGCAGCTCAAAGCATGATATATAGGGGGAATTTATCAAGCTGTTTAGACAGCTTTTTTCATTAAAATTTGTTGCAGGAAAAGGCTGGTCCTGTGCGACTTTTCTTGGAACATTTCATTTAGACTGTTTAATTTTTATTACCACAAAGTTATCTGATTTAGATTACTTTGTGCAGTGGCCACTAATTTATCATGTGTAACTTTTCTGCGAAAATTCGCGAACAGTCGCACAAACCAGATTTAGAAGAAATCACAAGGCAATTCTACCCTGCCCTATATCACTTTATGTGACAATTGTATTAAGGTCTGTGTGACTTTTAATACAATTGTCGCACGGCCCGCCACTGCTTTGCAACATTTAAACAGAGCAGTTCAGTGGGCATTCATATTTGATAAATATGGCGCACAGACGCCACTTTGCCCGCAACTCTTTTTATCTAAAGTGAACACAAACCAAGTTCACTTTTGATAAATGCCCCTCATAGAGCTGACAGATTCTCTTTGATTCTATTACCGCTTCTTAATACACAAATATATATCCTTCACTTCACAATAACATTTACAACATACTTTAGGATTTAGTGACACAAGTAAATATATGATAGTAGTAAAACTGTAGAATACTGCAATAACAGACATGATCACTTCTTCCTATAAGACCATTATAATAACAATTATAAGAAGGCCTTGAATATCCTAGCTCCAGGCACCGATAGCCTCTATGACTACATAAAGTTTGCTGCTGTAAGCTGGGACTGTATCCTCTCGTTGTTCAGTAAATCAAGCAGAAGAAGCTATTGTGTTTGAAGACGGCTTTGATCCTTGTTTCATCTTTGGCTGAGAACAGGTTTCTGCAAGATAAGTACATTGTAATGACACAAGTGCTATATAATGACTCTTATTCTCTGTATTACATAACCTATCACTCAACCTTCATGTATCTCCAGAGTTCATAAGTTCATTTCCTCACATGGGTTCAATACTCCATTCATTAACAAAGAATGATTAGTGATGGGAGCGATGCCCATTATGATGTGTCCTTCATATGGACATATACGAGTAGTATTATGCACACTACAGGGTACACTTAACTTTTTTGTTTTTCATTATTAAAGTTTTTTCTTCAGTATGCCACTTTCATACCACCCCCCCCCCCCCCATGATTAATATTTGATTCTTACAGCAAAGATGCGGTCCAGCTTTTTATTCTTCCCATTTGGATTGCGCTGAGTCAAAGAGCCACGATAAAGTGCATTACGCTCAAATGAACCATCTGTAAAACAAGGTCAGCAACAGGTAATACGTTTTTTTTTTTAATAAAGTTTTGAGTTTAGTTAGTTTAAAATTTGGTTTTGGTAATGTAAATTTTTTTTAAACAACATATATAACTATACTATTTGTACCCATTTAAGGACACAGCCCATTTTGCCCTCAGGACATACTGTTTACTATACAGAATCATTAACATGATATATTAATAGCCTTGACATTTACGTACATGGTGATACCAAATATGTTTATACATTTTTTTTAGCTTTTATCTGGTAAAATGAGAAAAAGAGGCATAGCACTGATCAGTAATATTGGCGATCTACTTGTATAGTCTACTTCTGTGGGCAGACTATACAAGAAGATCCCTGGAGTGGCGTGGATCAGGTTAGCATTTTTCACTCTTTGGACCCCCATGATCTTGCCGCCGGTGGTCTGATGAGTGAATACAAGCACTTCAACTGCTTTAGATGTCGTGATCAGTATCGACCACGGCATCTGAAGAGTTAATGGTGGGCATCGTCGTGGTCGCTGTTGTCTGCCATTAACGCTGAGGCCCCGGCTGCTGATAGCAGCTGGGATCTGCTGTGTATGAAGCTCCTACCCTTACTTCCTAGTCAGAATGCCCCTAAGAATGTAAATGTATGTCCTGGTGTATTAAGCAGCAGTGTAACAGAACGTACATTTACATCCAGTGTCGATAAGGTGATAAAAAGGGCAAAGCTCAAAAGATGTTCCTGTACATGGGGACATGTCAGAAGTTTTGATTGATTGGGGTCTGATTGTATGCATTCAGCGCTGGTGCAAGGATTTTTGCCACTCTAGGCGAAAGCTAATATTGCCTCCCCCTTGACGCCGTCCATTGTGACATGCCCCACCTTACTACTGGGGTAACACACTGTAACAAACTCCCACCCCATGTAATCACCTTACTACTAGGGTGACACACTGTAACAAACTCCCTCCCCATGTAATCACCTTACTAATAGGGTGACACACTGTAACAAACTCCCTCCCCATGTAATCACCTTACTACTAGGGTGACACACTGTAACAAACTCCCACCCCATGTAATCACCTTACTACTAGGGTGACACACTGTAACAAACTCCCTCCCCATGTAATCACCTTACTACTGGGGTAACACACTGTAACAAACTCCCACCCCATGTAATCACCTTACTACTAGGGTGACACACTGTAACAAACTCCCTCCCCATGTAATCACCTTACTACTAGGGTGACACACTGTAACAAACTCCCTCCCCATGTAATCACCTTACTACTAGGGTGACACACTGTAACAAACTCCCTCCCCATGTAATCACCTTACTACTAGGGTGACACACTGTAACAAACTCCCTCCCCATGTAATCACCTTACTACTAGGGTGACACACTGTAACAAACTCCCTCCCCATGTAATCACCTTACTACTAGGGTGACACACTGTAACAAACTCCCTCCCCATGTAATCACCTTACTACTAGGGTGACACACTGTAACAGCCCCCCTCCCCATGTAATCTCCTTACTCTTAGGGTGACACACTGGGGGTGGGGGGTGTATTGATTGAGCGCTGTTAGGATGCTGGACAAACCTGACCTGGGTGATCGCGCCTGTGTGCTTCAGACAGGAGAAGTGCAGATTCCTCTAACAAACGGAAGAATGCTAGTTATTATGGTACAGGGGGGTGGAGAGCGTCAGTGAGAGTACTGCTGGCTGGCTCAGTTTCTTGCGGCAGTAAAAGCAGCGCCCCCCTCAATAGGCTGCCTATTTTGCCTATAGGCAGAGCCGGCCCTGTATGCTTTGCAAAATGCTGCAATTTGGCATTGTGATCATTTGTAGCTTTGTTTTAACATGTGAAACACACAGTTGGAACGCTTCACCAGTTAAATGCACTGTTAGTAGCCACATTACAAAAAAACACAGTGGTTTGCTGTAAAACCTCATACGTTTTCATACGATCACATACGACTTTCAAGACCCGATAAATGCACCACCTCTCCCAGCCTTAGGCTATGTTCACATGACGGAATGTCTGCATGGAGAATCTCTGTGCAGAGGCGCAGGCATAATATGCCGGCGCTAGGACAACACATGCAATCCGTGCGGTATCCGCAGAAAGAATGAACACGATCATTCTTTGTGTAGACATGGAAAATGGAATTTCCGCACCGGAAACATCTGGCACGGAAATTCCGCCGTGTGCACATTGCAACAGAATCCCATTGACTGCAACAGGACTCTGCTGCAGCGAAGTCTCCATGCCGGATTCCAAGATGGAATCCAGCACGCAAATTGTGCCGCATGAACATGGTCTTAATGTTCCCAGCTGCTGCTATCTAACGCCTTTGCTTTGAGAAAGAAAGGTACATTATTCTATGACACTATGACAGATGGCCTCATGGAAATACAGGTGGAAGACGTAAGATATAATTGTATAGCTATATGTGAAGGTATTGTGGACCTTGTGTTATAATGTAGTTGCACCGATTCTGACTAGCATTTGTCATAAAGAAATAAAAGAGAATAATTCAGATGACCACAGTAGTCACATAGAGATAAGCTGCTATAAAAAGAGAACATTATAAGGAGGTTAATTGAAGCCTTTCAGGTCATCCTATCCAGTTAGTTTATTACTAAAATTGAACATCATAGTGAAAACCCTGGGTCAGGAAGCTTCTTTATCTGTGACTACAAAGAGATATTCAATGAATGTCAATTTATAGAATGGAACATGTAATGTTCTGCAGCCATTAACCCCTTAAGGACCGGAGGTTTTTCCGTTTTTGCATTTTCGTTTTTTGTTCCTTGCTTATTTTTTGCGCCACCAATTCTACTTTGTAATGACATCAGTCATTTTGCCCAAAAATCTACGGTGAAACAGAAAAATAAATCATTGTGCGACAAAATTGAAAAACCCCCCCACCGTTTTGTAATTTTGGGGGCTTCAGTTTCTACGTAGTACATTTTTCGGTAAAAATGACACCTTATCTTTATTCTGTAGGTCCATACGATTAAAATGATACCCTACTTATATAGGTTTGATTATGTTGTACTTCTGGAAAAAATCATAACTACATGCAGGAAAATTAATTCGTTTAAAATTGTCATCTTCTGACCCCTATAACTTTTTTATTTTTGCGTGTATGGGGCGGTATGAGGGCTAATTTTTTGCGCCGTGTTCTGAAGTTTTTAACGGTACCATTTTTGCATTGATAGGACTTATTGATCGTTATTGATTCATTTTTAAATGATATAAAAAGTGACCAAAAATGCACTATTTTGGACTTTGGAATTTTTTTGCGCGTACGCCATTGACCGAGCAGTTTAATTAACGATATATTTTTATAATTCGGACATTTCTGCACGCGGTGATATCATATATTTTTATTTACACTGTGTTTTTTTTTTTTTTATGGGAAAAGGGGGGTGATTCAAACTTTTAATAAGGAAGGGGTTAAATGATCTTCATTTTTTTTTCACTTTTTTTTGCAGTGTTATAGCTCCCATAGGGACCTATAACACTGCACACACTGATCTTCATCATTGATCACTGGTTTCTCATAAGAAACCAGTGATCGATGATTCTGCCGCTTGACTGCTCATGCCTGGATCTCAGGCACTGAGCAGTCATTCGGCGATCGGACAGCGAGGAGGCAGGTAGGGGCCCTCCCGCTGTCCTGTAAGCTGTTCGAGATGCCGCGATTTCGCCGCGGCTATCCCCAACAGCCCGACTGAGTTAACCGGCACTTTTTACTTTCGCTTTTAGCCGCGCGGCTCAGTTCTGAGCGCGCGGCTAAAGGGTTAATAGCGCGCGGCGCCGCGATCGGCGCTGCGCGCTATTAGCGGCGGGTCCCGGCTTCACTATGACGCCGGGCCCGCCGTGATATGATGCGGGGTTACTGTGTAACCCTGCGTTATATCACGGGAGCAGGACCAAGGATGTACCGGTACGTCCTTGGTCCTTAAAGGAGTAGTCCAGTGGTGATTCAGTGGTGAGCAACTTATCCCCTATCCTAAGGATAGGGGATAAGTTGCAGATCGCGGGGGGTCCGACCCCTGGGGCCCCCCGCGATCTCCTGTACGGAGCCCCGACAGCCCGCTGGAAGGGGGCGTGTCGACCTCCGCACGAGGCGGCGGCCGACACGCCCCCTCAATACAACTCTATGGCAGAGCCGAAGCGCTGCCTTCGGCAATCTCCGGCTCTGCCATAGAGATGTATTGAGGGGGCATGTCGGCCGCCGCCTCGTGCGGGGGTCGACACCCGCTATCTCGGCGGAGAGCCGAGGCCCCGTACAGAGAGATCGCAGGGGGCCCCAGCGGTCGGACCCCCCGCGATCTCAAACTTATCCCCTATCCTTAGGATAGGGGATAAGTTTTTCACCACTGGACTACCCCTTTAAGGGGTATTCCAGGGAAAAACTTTTTTTTTATATATCACCTGGCTCCAGAAAGTTAAACAGATTTGTAAATTACTTCTATTAAAAAATCTTAATCCTATAAGTTGAGTTCTTCTTTTCTGTCTGGTAACAGTTCTCTCTGCTGACATCTCTGCTTGTCTCGGGAACTGCACAGAGCAGAAGAGGTTTGCTGTGGGGATTTGCTTCTACTCTGGACAGTTCCCGAGACAGATCTCATCAGAGAGCACTTAGACAGAAAAGAACAGCTCCACTTCAGCAGCTCATAAGTTCTGAAAGGATTAAGATTTTTTAATAGAAGTAATTTACAAATCTGTTTAACTTTCTGGAGCCAGGTGATATCCAGGATGATCCAGGATATGCAAATTCTAAAGGTGAAGCCTGGTTCTGAAGTCTAGTGTCCTTTCACTGTTGATACACCTACCTGCCATGTCTGGATCAATATTAAACTTCTTTCTTAGAGCTTGCTGCATTGCCAAAATCTGAAAGAAGAGAACAGATAAACAGAAGTGCTAAAGAAAATGTAAAATATCTACAACATTGTATCCAGTGCAAAAAAAGTTATTATTTTTTTTCCACAATAAAGTCAGAGGGAGGCAAGATCAATGAATACATACTTTTATTTGTTGCGTCCTTATTTTTTATCTGTCATACAACTTTTGATATTTCTTGAAATATAACATTATATAATTGAGAATCTGCTGAATCTACAATCTATATATACAAAACTCAATTTGTGTGTATGTGTGTATGTTCCAGCATCACGTCCAAACGGCTGAAGATATTAACATGAAACTTGGCACACATGTTACCTATATGTCAACAACAAACAAAGGATAGGTGATTTAACCCTTACTCATCCCCATTTGCCAGGGTCAGGGTTTTTGTTTAAAGTCCCATACAAGTCTATGGGAAATATATGTTCCAGCATAACTTCCAAACAGCTGGAGATATTTCATAATACTTGGTCACATGTTACTTATATGTCCACTTAAAATATAGGATAGTTAATTTAACTCTTAACTACCCCCATTTGTAAGGGTCGGGGTTTTTGTTTAAAGTCCCATGCAAATCAATGGGAAATGTTTGTTCCCATATAACTTCCATACGGCTGAAGATATTTCAATAATACCTGAAATATTTGATAATTAAATTAACCTCTACCTACACCCTTACATAAAAGATGGATTTTTGTTTCAAGTCCCATGCGAGTGTAGGGGACCTCCAGTACCTTACTCCACAAGAGGATGGGATATGAGGTCTGGATATGAGGACGGGATATGAGGTCAAGATAGGAGGATGGGATAGGAGGTCAGGATATGAGGACTGGATATAAGGTCAGCATAGGAGGTCGAGATAGGAGGTCGAGATATGAGGTCAGGATATGAGGATGGGATATGAGGTTGAGATAGGAGGATGGGATAGGAGGTCGGGATATAAAGTCGGGATATGAGGTTGGGATATGAGGGCGGGATATGAGGATGAGGTATGAGGACGGGGATGGGATATGAGGATGGGATATGAGGTTGAGATATGAGGACGGGATATGAGGTTGAGATATGCGGACGTAATAGGAGGACGGGATAGGAGGATGGGATAGGAGGTCAGGATAGGAGGTCAGGATAGGAGGTCAGGCTATGAGGACGGCATATGAGAACGGGATATGAGGTTGAGATATGCAGACGTAATAGGAGGAGGTAATAGGAGGAAGGAATAGGAGGACGGGATAGGAGGTCGGGATAGGAGGTCGGGATAGGAGGTCAGGATATGAGGTTGGGATATGAGGACGGCATATGAGGACGGGATAGGAGGTCGAGATATGAGGTCGAGATAAGAGGACGGGATATTGAGGTCGAGATATGAGGTCAGGATATGAGGACAGGATATGAGGATGGGATATGAGGACGGGATAGGAGGTCGGGATATGAAGTCGGGATATTGAGGTCGGCATATGAGGTCAGGATATGAGGATGGGATATGAGGTCAAGATATGAGGATGGGATATGAGGACGGGATAGGAGGTCGAGATATGAGGACGGGATATGAGGTCGATATATGAGGACGGGATAGGAGGTCAAAATATGAGGTCGGGATATGAGGACGGGATATGAGGATGGGATATGAGGTTGGGATATGAGGACGGGATATGGGGATGGGATATGGGGACGTAATAGGAGGACGGGATAGGAGGATGGGATAGGAGGTCAGGATAGGAGGTCAGGATATGAGGACGGCATATGAGGACGGGATATGAGGTTGAGATATGCAGACGTAATAGGAGGAGGTAATAGGAGGAAGGGATAGGAGGACGGGATAGGAGGTCGGGATAGGAGGTCAGGATATGAGGTTGGGATATGAGGACGGCATATGAGGACGGGATAGGAGGTCGAGATATGAAGTCGAGATAAGAGGACGGGATATTGAGGTCGAGATATGAGGTCAGGATATGAGGACAGGATATGAGGATGGGATATGAGGACGGGATAGGAGGTCGGGATATGAAGTCGGGATATTGAGGTCGGCATATGAGGTCAGGATATGAGGATGGGATATGAGGTCAAGATATGAGGATGGGATATGAGGACGGGATAGGAGGTCGAGATATGAGGACGGGATATGAGGTCGATATATGAGGACGGGATAGGAGGTCAAAATATGAGGTCGGGATATGAGGACGGGATATGAGGATGGGATATGAGGTTGGGATATGAGGACGGGATATGGGGATGGGATATGGGGTTGGGATATGACAACAATATATGAGGACAGGATATGAAGTCAAAAGCTTCCTCCTTTGTTGATTTTACTCCCCAACAAGGATGAGGAAGGAAAAACCGGGGAACGCCGGGTACTCGGCAAGTAGAAATATAAAGATAGGTGTTGTGAGAAGGTGAAAGGTATCGTGGTTGATGGGCAATATGTGTCACCAAGGCTCTTGGCCTTGGTGAAGTAAGAGCTGGTATTTATTCAGTGTCTGTGCTGCAATGCAGACTGACACTGTGGCCGCAGTATGGCTGGAAGGCCAATCCGGGACGGCTCTTACTGGGAATGGTCAAGTGCTGGGTGGGGGCCATTCCCCACAATCCAGGCCACTTTTTGTTGACCTTAAAGGCAGCTTGCTTCACCAGCTGAGGGGGATTTGCTAGTTGCAGCTCACACTGCCAGAGCTGAATGTGGAGTTCTTCCCTGTGTTTGCTCCAAGGTTGGAAGCTGGTGAACAGTCTGCCTGGAGGCCTTGAAAAGACTTGCTTGATGCCGCATTGCATGGACTCAGGTGTGAACAAACACCTAAGGAATACAGGTGGACTTTTGTTACGTTTTCCTTTGTTTTGCATTTAAAGACTGTTTTCTGTGTGCAAAGTGTGAATAAAACACATAACTTTGATTTGAAAAGTACTGTTTCCTTGCCTCTATACTGCAACCGCACCTATCTGCAAGAGTGGGTCATCACAGTGTCTACATACAAATGGGTTATTTGTCCTTGACTCTGCTTTGGCTAGTATGAGAGAGTTTTTGTTTACCTTCTCGAGGAGGATAAATCTACATAAATAATTCCTACCCATTACATAATAATAAAAATAATAATAATCATAATTTTATTCATGAAGTGCCAAAAGATTCTGCAGTACTTTACAATTTTGGAGTACAAATATAGACAAGTATACAGAAGGAGTGAGGGTCCTGCACACTAGAGCTTACAGACTATGAGGAATGGGGCTGAGACAGAAGGTATAAAGGCTGACATTTATCATTGCCTTTAGACTGTTTTTTGTGTCTACAAAAGGCACAAAAAAGGCACAAGCAGGGTTTATCTGCACCTTTTTTGCGCCTTTTGGTTTACACATTTCTACTGATTTTGAGTTGCAATCCACTGATATATTGGCATTACACATGATATGGAAGGGTTTTAAGAACTGCGCCTTTTTGTGAAAAGGCGCAAAAAAGGAGCAAAGCCACTGAAAAGTCTCTAAAACTACACCAGCCCAGACTTAGCTTAGCTTTTTGGTGTATGTGAAGAGAGACATTTTAGAAAATGTGAATTTATCAAATGCTCTGCGACCATTTCATGAATTTGGTGCTCCTACACATTACCAGCACACACAAAAAAGGTGTACAAAAATGCTTCACTTACACCTACAATGATAAATGCTTCACTTACACCTACAATGATAAATGCTTCACTTACACCTACAATGATAAATGCCGGCCAAAGTGCTTTATTGATTCAATGGTCCAGCAATATTTTATAAATATGAAAGATTACATACAGGAGAGTGAACCAGTCACTAGCTAATTTCTGAGTGTCTAAAGTGCATAGAGAGTAGTGGGGACACTGTCAGATATGAAGCTTTTGATATCTCCAAGACCCAGAGGTTTCAAAAGGGGAAAAGTGGTAGTAATGGAAGACAATTAGGGAATGTTATAGGCCTGCTTAAAGAAATGTGTCTGAAGGACACTTTTAACCCCTTAAGGACCCAGGACGTACTAGAACGTCCTGGCACCCTGGGCTTTAAGGACCCAGGACGTACTAGTACGTCCTGGTGTTTCTCCGGTCTCTGCCGCGCCCCGGGCAGAGATCGGAAGCGGATGCCTGCTGAAATGCTTCAGCAGGCATCCAGGGCAAACGCCGAGGGGGGCCATGTAGGCCCCCCATGTCGGCGATCGCCGCAAATCGCAAGGGAAATCGCCCTTGCGATCTGCGGCGATACCGGGCTGATCGGGTCTCTGGGACCCGACCGCCCGGTAATTTCGCATGATCCCGGCTGTCACAGACAGCCAGGACCATGCTAATGTATAGGAGCGAGGTGGCAAGCCGGCCACCTCCTCCTACACCCTGCGATCTGTCGGTTAACTAACCGACCAATCGCAGGAGGGGGGGCGGTTACTTCCTCCCGTCCTGCCCGGCCCCTGAAAGTCCGGAGAGGACGGGAGGAAGACCTGAGGACGCGGCGGGGGACGGGGGAGTGCTGGGGACCAGCCCCGGTACTTACCTCGTCCCTGAAGACCCGGATCCCGGCGAGGAAGAAGGCGGCGGCGGCGACAGGTGAGTAGATCTTCAGCCGCGGTCGGGCCCTTTACAGCAATGCACGTCGCCGTAAAGGGACATGCATTGCTGTAATGGGACCCTGTATACTACAACTCCCAGCATGCCCAGACAGCCCTTGGCGTCTGGGCATGCTGGGAGTTGCAGTTTTGCAACATCTGGAGGTCCACAGTTTGGAGACCACTGTGCCCTTCCAGATGTTGCAAAACTACACATCCTCAGCATGCCCCTTACTGTCCAGGCATGCTGGGAGTTGTAGTGCTGTAACATCTGGCCCTTCAGATGTTGCAGAACTACAACTCCCAGCATGCCTGGACAGTTTGGGCATACTGGGGGTTGTAGTTTTGCAACATCTGGAGGGCTGCAGCTTGGACACCACTACACAGTGGTCCCCAAACTGTTCTTCTCCAGCTGTTACGTAACCACTACTCCCAATATGCCCTTCGGCTGCCTGGGCATGCTGGGAGTTGTGGTTTTGCAACAACTGGAGGCACACTGGTTGGGAAACATTGTCTGTTTCCTAACTCAGTGTTTCCCAACCCGTGTGCCTCCAGCTGTTGCAAAACTATAACTGCCAGCATGCACTGATAGACTGTGCATGCTGGGAGTTGTAGTTTTGCACCAGCTGGAGGTCCCCCCCCCCCCCTGTGAATGTACAGGGTACATTCACATGGGCAGGGGCTTACAGTGAGTATCAGGCTGCAAGTTTGTGATGCAGCAAATTTTTCGCGGCAGCTCAAACTCGTAGCGGGAAACTCGCTGTAACCCCCTGCCCGCGTCACTGTCCCCTAAAAACACTACACTACACTACACTAACACACAATAAAATAAAAGTAAAAAACGCTACATATACACATACCCCTACACAGCCCCCTCCCCTCCCCAATAAAAATGAAAAACGTCTGGTACGCCACTGTTTCCAAAATGGAGCCTCCAGCTGTTGCAAAACAACAACTCCCAGTATTGCCGGACAGCCGTTGACTGTCCAAGCATGCTGGGAGTTTTGCAACAGCTGGAGGCACCCTGTTTGGGAATCACTGGCGTAGAATACCCCTATGTCCACCCCTATGCAAATCCCTAATTCAGGCCTCAAATGCGCATGGCGCTCTCACTTCGGAGCCCTGTCGTATTTCAAGGAAACAGTTTAGGGTCACATATGGGGTATCGCCGTACTCGGGAGAAATTGCCTAACAAATTTTGGGGGGCTTTTTCTCCTTTCACCCCTTATGAAAAGGGGAAGTTGGGGTCTACACCAGCATGTTGGTGTAAAAAAAAAAAATTTTTTACACTAACATGCTGGTGTTGCCCTATACTTTTCATTTTGACAAGAGGTAAAGGGGAAAAAAGCCCCCCAAAATTTGTAATGCAGTTTCTCCTGACTATGGAGATACCCCATATGTGGGCGCAAAGTGCTCTGGGGGCGCACAACAAGGCTCAGAAGGGAGAGTGCGCCATGTACATTTGAGGTGATTTGCACAGGGGTGGCTGATTGTTACAGCGGTTTTGACAAACGCAAAAAAGAAAAAAAAAACACATGTGACCCCATTTCGGAAACTACACCCCTCACAGAATGTAATGAGGGGTGCAGTGAGAATTTACACCCCACTGGTGTCTGACGGATGTTTGGAACAATGGGCTGTGCAAATAAAAAATTTTGTACAGCCCACTGTTCCAAAGATCTGACAGACACCAGTGGGGGGTAAATGCTCACTGTACCCCTTGTTACATTCCTCAAGGGGTCAAAATTTGCTCTCAAAAAGCCAAATATGACTCCTTCTCTTCTGAGCATTGTAGTTCGCCCGTAATGCACTTCATGCCAACTTATCGGGTACCTTCATACTCAGAAGAGATGGGGTTACAGATTTTGGGGGGTATTTTCTGCTATTAACCCTTGCAAAAATTTGAAATTTGGGGGGAAACACACATTTTAGTGAAAATTTATTTTTATTTTTTTACATATGCAAAAGTCGTGAAACACCTGTGGGGTATTAAGGCTCACTTAATTCCTTGTTACGTTCCTCATGGGGTCTAGTTTCCAAAATGGTATGCCATGTGTTTTTTTTTTTGCTGTTCTGGCACCATAGGGGCTTCCTAAATGCAACATGCCCCCCAAAAACCATTTCTGAAAAACGTACTCTCCAAAATCCCCTTGTCGCTCCTTCGCTTCTGAGCCCTCTACTGCGCCCGCCGAACACTTTTCATGGACATTTGAGGTATGTCCTTACTCGAGAGAAATTGGGCTACAAATACAAGTATAAATTTTCTCCTTTTACCCCTTGTAAAAATTAAAAAATTGGGTCTACAAGAAAATGCAAGTGTAAAAAATGAAGATTGTGAATTTTCTCCTTCACTTTGCTGCTATTCCTGTGAAACACCTAAAGGGTTAAAACGCTGACTGAATGTCATTTTGAATACTTTGGGGGGTGCGGTTTTTATAATGGGGTCATTTGTGGGGTATTTCTAATATGAAGACCCTTCAAATCCACTTCAAACCTGAACTGGTCCCTGAAAAATAGTGAGTTTGAAAATTTTGTGAAAAATTGGAAAATTGCTGCTGAACTTTGAAGCCCTCTGGTGTCTTCCAAAAGTAAAAACACGTCAATTTTATGATGCAAACATAAAGTAGACATATTATATATGTGAATAAAATAAAATAAATATTTGGAATATCCATTTTCCTTACAAGCAGAAAGCTTCAAAGTTAGAAAAATGCTAAATTTTCAAATTTTTCATCAAATTTTGGGATTTTTCACCAAGAAAGGACGCAAGTTACCACAAAATTTTACCACTATGTTAAAGTAGAATATGTCACGAAAAAACAATCTCGGAATCAGAATGATAACTAAAAGCATTCCAGAGTTATTAATGTTTAAAGTGACAGTGGTCAGATGTTCAAAAAATGGCCGGGTCCTAAGGTGTAAAATGGCTGGGTCCTTAAGGGGTTAAAACTGTGGATGTTGCGGTTGAGTGTGAGCGTTCGAGGTATCACATGTGCATATATCTCCTATGCAGACCTAAGCACACATTCCATGGCTACAGATTCCAACCAAAACCGTGTGTAGTCTGATGTGGCAGTTACACATTACTCCCTGGTTTCTTGTTCACATACTATAGAGTTCTGAAGATGCATATAAAGTCAAAACAAATTATTGGTATTCACACACAGCAAATTGTACGACATGTGCATTAGCAGACTCCTGCGATGGTAATATAAAAAAGGCTGTAAAAAAAAAAAGGCAGAAGAAGTTGGGGTGGCACCACTGTGGCAAAAGGCAAAGAAGGGAAATAATGTATGCAAAATGTAGAGAAAGAGCAAAGGGTTTGTCACAATGGCCCAGGGGTGCTTTGGCTATGCAATAGACTTGTAAGGAGAGAGAGAGAGGGGGAGAGAGATATGCCCGGCAGGACAAGCACCAGCTCTGCTCGGGGCCCTGGGCCCGCTCGGGGCCCCAAGCAATTGCTTGGTTTGCCTGTCCTGCAGCGACGGGCCTGCTCCTAGACACGGAGTGGGGAGAGGATTATGCATCATCTGTCGAGGTCTGAACACTCTGACCTTGACTGATGAAAGCTTTTGACATGTCCCTAGGACATGTTAAAATGTTTTGTTTTTGTTTCACAGGTTCACTTTAAGGTGGACTGCTAACAACTAAAGTCCCCTACGCTGCAGTTACTAAAATAGAAATGCTGTACCAAGATGGTGTTTAGACTGTTTGAAAGATTATTTCCCTATGTAAACAATAGTCATTCCAGAGGAAGTCTATTCACTCACTATAGGTTAAATGGAGCCTTGTTTTCACCTCATAGTTCTATAAGCACAGATTATTTTTACAACCATTTAAAACAAAATAAAATAAATTTATTAGTGATGTTGGCTATAATATTTCATATAAGAGATAATAATATTTCCTATATTACCTTCGTTTCATTAGGTGTTGAAGTAAGGTTCTGTAGTTCTGGTGATGGAGGCTGAAATGGCTCTGTACTTCTGGATATAGCAGAAAAAGTTGCCTGGTAGATGATATGGAAAACTTTTTTTTAGCATAACACAGAATACAGGTTCTACAGATAACCTTGTAAGACGAAAACACCATAAAGGTTCCCATACACACACAAAAAAAATAAAAAATCCAGACCAATCCGCTGATTTTGGCTGGCTAGGTCTACCATGTGTGGTAGCAGGGTGTAATGAGGGCAGATGTTGTTAACCTAGGGGCAGATGGCATTAACCCCTTGTATTCGTGATGCCAGGGCGTGGTTTAGCCTATAACCACCCGAAGGTATTCCGCTTGATCCTGGGCTAGGCACGGGGGCAATTTAGACTACGAAGCCAAGTTATGGAAAACAGTAGCTTTACTGAGGGTAGACAGTTGGTAAAGTCTATACAGTTCAGCCAGGGCCCAAGGAGGTGACCAGTGACACAGAGACCTTAAGAGCTTGCTGGGACTTGTAGTAAGAATAGACAAAATTGAATGCAGACCACGCTGAGTTGACAGATGACAAGGACTGACTTGACATGACTCAGAAAGCTGTGACTTTAGCTTACTTGACTTGATGGTGGCTTCAGGACTTGACTTTGAGGTCTCCAACACTCTGGACACACACACTAGGCGACTGCACTGGACCTCAGCAAAGAATTGTAAGGAAAGAGAGAGAGCTAGCTCCACCCAGGGATTATATGGGGAGACTAGCAGGGAGCCCATAGGTCACTCTTATGATCACCTGATCACTGGTACCTCCTGGGTAACAATCACATGACATAACTCTTAAAGATACAACACATTTTATAATACAATACACTGCAGAACATATGTACAGGGGGGGAAACAGGTGCAAGGGGCCCTGGGGACACTGAAGGAGGCTGCCTGACAGGGCAGCAAGGGTACAGGGTAACATCTCCCATACTGGGCTACCACAAATGCAAAGAACAAAATAGGTTTGGGCATCCCACATCAAAACCCCATTCACATGTATTTTACTGTCATTTTCTAAAGATTATCAGTACATAATCTAGTATAAAAATCTGCAACAAAACTGCCTAAACCTTCCCCTTGTTTTACACAGGAATTGTTTCAGACCTTTAAAGGCTTTTGAAAAGTAATTGCACGATTACTCATTTCTTTTTTGATTTCATGTTAAAGGGCTTTATGGCCAAAATCGATGGCCTATTCTCAGAATAAGCCATCAAAAGCTGAAAGGTAGGGTGCCGACACCCAGCCTCCCAACTGTTCTGTGAATGCCACCAGAAGCATGTGGCTCCATTCACTGCATAGTGGCCATGCTTGGTTACTGCAGCTCAGCCCCCATTCACTTCAAAGAGAGCTAAGCTGCAGTAACCAGTCACAGTTGTTACTCTGTGAATGGACTGTCCCTGTTCAAAGCACAAATCTGTAATTTATAGCCTATAGTATTTATTTTCTATTTTTTATAATTCTTAATAATAGTTATGTGTTATGGGATATCTCAAACTAGGGAAGATAACACTCAAGGGTTCTTTGGAGATCTAAGTTTAGGTTCAGTAAAGCCACAAAGAGTCAGGTCTTGTTACCGCTGTAAACCCATCTTAAGTGGAGTTTTATGTAGCGTAAGACATATCCTGTGTTATCTTACCTGAGAGCTGGACTTCTTCTTGGCCTTGTCTGAAGGGGACACAGTGAGTCCTGCTGCACTCAGAGCAGCTATCCTGGTTTCAATATCTGACACCTAAACACGACAAAAATGAGATGGAGGAAAAGAGAAAGGCATCAAAAATGGAAGGAGGGGAACGCTATCTCACCTCACTTTCTGCCTGCTGCACTTGGGCCATAGCAGATGCCACGCTGACCTCTAATTCTGAAAGCTCAGAATCTGTTGTTCCGCTCTGACGTGCTCTCTCTTCCAGATCCTGGAGGTTCTTTTCGAGTCCATATGTCTTGTCTGCTACCATGTACACCTAAAATACATAAGATACAGGTTTGACCAGTTATGGAAGGTGCATATTGAAATTTCTAGTAGAGATGACATATTGATGTAACTAAATGAGTATAACTTGCTCTCTAAAGCTGCGTTCAAACTTACTCAAAACTGGAATGTCGACCTATACTATCACACACTTTAGCAGACCCCATTCACTTTAATAGCCCTAACATAGCTATTGACTATGGGCCGCTTCTCTTGTATATGTTTATTTTTCTGGACTCAATAGCATGGTCTGTAGCAATAATAAGTCCAGCAGTGGTGTCCCAGTACCAATGGCTGTCCTGCTTTGGCCAGCTTTACAGCACAAGGGGTTGGGCCCACCAAAGGACTTATTGTTCTATCAATTATGTTTGCACTTTATTGAGAAGTAATATATTTTTCTAACAAATTCTATTGTTCTTATCTGTATATATGTTACTGTACCCTTAAGAGAGGGCAGTGTACACCTCATGTGAACCTGTCTGCCAATGGGAACCACCAAATTCTCACCCTTATAATGTAGTGGGGAAGGAGTTGCCCCAGTTCATACCCAGTTACTTCTGAGCCACAGTGAGGTTCAGGTGTTTTAAGCTGTGCTGTGTGCTCTGAGGGAAGGCCCAGCTCAAATCTATTTCATCTGGTCATTCTGCAAGGATCACCCGTACGGTGGAAGTTCATGACCTGGCAGAGAAGGCGTCAATACCTTGACAGAACCCTACCTACCAGGATTCATCTACCCGTCTTACAAGTCAGTATTAATTATATTGGTGAAAGCACCAGCAAGGCAACAGGGCTCCCAAGGGGTTACATTGCATCCTCTCACCCAATACCAACTGTCTTTGTGATCCCATCTGCACCCAGCTCAGTAAAGACAGTTATCCGTAACCTTATGTCGCTGTGTTTATTTACTCTCTGTGTCTGTCACAGGAGAAGCTGTTTGCAACCTCAGACCGTGCATAGGATAATGGTGCCCTGGCGTTACGAAGTGATAAGGTATTACTTTTAACACCCTGTGGCTACCACACGTATACGAGTGACAAGTGGCCAGAATGTAGTCAACAGCTGACTACATTGAGGCCTTTACGGTGAAGGGGGCCCACTGCAGTACGTCAAAATATACATAGTTATCCCTGTATGTTATTAATGCAAAGTAAACCCAGCGTAAGCCTGAGGTCTATTATGACTGCTGACATGATACATTACACAAACTTGCATGACCAAACTACCACTGTTCATAACATCCACTACATCCTATTCCTTACATTTTCCTCTAACTCCTGGAACTCAGCCTGCGCCGTGCTGCTGCCTCCTGGTTTGGTGTAGGGAGTGATGGGCTGTTGGCTCTCACCACCAAAGGCTTCTTCTATGGCTCTCTCAGTGGCATTTATGGTCCTCAATGTTTTTGCCGTGATATCACAGAGAGCCTGAGCTGCTGTCCTCTGTAGATGGGAGAAGTTACTGTCCATTCAGAAATTTAACATGCACCCAAATAATAAAGGGTATGGGTTTGTTTAAAGGTAACCTGTCTTGTTAAAAAAGCAGTCTGACCTGTCAACAGCATGTTATAGAATCAGGAGTAGCTGAGCAGATTGATGTATAGGCCCTGATTTACTATTGTAAACCTGACATGTCTTGCCGGGCTGTGTGCCATTACTGGCGCATTGCGCTAGAAATTCTGTCTGTGCAAGAATTTGCGACAGAATTGAAAAAAAAAAAATGACCATTTTACTGAGAAAACCCGAAAATGGGGCGTGGACGGTGGGAAAATGAGGCGTGGCTACCGAAAAGGGGGCATGTCCCTGACATTTTTTCCAATAAATAACATATTTACTAAGGTTTCCACAGAAAATGTGGTGGATTTGAGCTGAGGAAAACCCTACAGGTCAGAGCATGTGTGTAAAAAAAAATTAAAATAAAAAATGTAGGGAAAAGTGCAAAATGTAGGGAAACCTTAGGAAATACCGAGGAATAAAAATTGTAGTGAATTAAAACCCACAAAGAAAACTACACAACACTCTTAGTAAATCAGGGCCATATGTTTGAGGAAGAAAAATAATTATAACTTGTACTTTGTTATCTTAATTTTTGCTTATGCTGCTTAGGAGTCTGATGGGTGGTCCTGATCATTGACACAAACCTATATATGAATCTGCTCAGCTGCTTTATGACTAGATGTTGGTAGATTGGACTTTGGTGTGCAGTAGTATTATCCTTCTCTCCAATATAAATGTAACTATTCCAGCTACCAACAAAGAAAGTTAAGAGCGGAAATTAGCTGTAATGACATATATGTTTCTAAGATGTAGCAGAAACGTAAGATGTTAGTAATAAACACGGGGCAGTAAGTATAGCAAACATTTGTTTTTGTATTTTGAGTATATATGTATGTTATGTGAATCCATTTTTTTTTTTTTTACAATGACTGAATAACCACTCCACGCACTTCATATTTCACCTTCCTTTTTAGTAACAGTTAAATAGATCCATTAGATGGAAAGAGATGTTGCTATTCCTAACACTCAAGATGCAACTTCCTACTAACGTGTTATACTAAATGGATGAAAAGGGGGTTGAATTAGGTAGGGCACAAAGGGCAGATGGTGTGCTAATTGTCCACGTTGGCACAGCTCCTTAAGAGCTCTCCGTTCCAGCCTTGGAACTCTTCTCAAGAGGCACTTTGATCTTCATGATGCATCTATTACTGTACTGAACATACTAGAAGGGACAGAGAGCTCCCATTAGCAGATCCTTATTGCAAGAGGATAGAGGCATGGGAAGCCTGGTTATTCTTTACACTTCTCTTTCTACTCAAACTCCTTCAGAAAAATAAACTGAATCTTAAGTTTAACCATTAAACATCCACTAAGACCATTTATATATGATAACCCAATGGAAACACTGTTATTACAAGGAGCTGATATACTTCAAAGGTTAAATAACTAATACCCGGTGTTGACACAGAGATTATAGTCTATATAATGACACTATGGGGGAGATTTACTATCATTATCTATTCTCTGCAGTACTTTAGATGAGAAAAGTATCTGAGCATGGGTCTATTGTCCGTGAAATTTATGAAACATCGCACTGCGTTTAGTAAATTTTGCGAATGGTCTTTGGTGTCTATTCTCCGCAGCACTTTAGACCAGAAAAGTCTCTCAAAAGTCGCACAGCCTGAGACAATTATCAAAAAAGTTGCAAGTTTCCTGCCCACAAAACTCTAATATCCATTTTATAATTAGCCTTCCAAACTAACTCACTTTGCCCTCTTTATCATCATTTTGCCTTTTCTTCCATGCCCCCCCTTAGCCTCAATATTCTACCTTTTCCTCAGCCTCCATGCCCTCACAAGCCTTAGCCCTTCTCATTTGTTCAAATTAATGTTTTGGTAAAATTTTGACTTTACAAATGCACAGACAAAAGAAGGCTGTCATGGCATGCTGGGAGTTGTAGTGTAACAACAGTTTGGAGACAGTAGTTGAGAAACATTGCTCTATGCTGTCAACTCTGTTAGTCTAAGTTCAAAAGGAGGAACATCTGTGTGGTTATTAGGCCAGAATCATAAGCTCGGATCACACAATGGAAATTCAATTCCGGATAGAAAATGGGCATGGAGATTCCGCTGCAGCAGAGTCACGTTTAATTCAACGTGACTCTGCTGCTCAGTGCACACGGTGGAATTTCCATGCCAGATCTTTCCTGAACGGAAATTCCTTTGTCCATGTCCACACAGAATGAACACGGTCATTCTTTGTGCAGAAGCCTCACGGAATGCATAACTGTCTATGAGACAGCGAATTCCTGTGCGGTCCTAGCATCGGAATATTCTGCCAGCGCACGCACTGTACGGAATGTGCGCTTCGAGATTCTCCGAGTGGAGACATTCCATTGTGAGAACGTAGCCTTAGGCACAGTCATTATTCAGCAGCATAGAGTCGTGAAATTCAAAAGGGGGAGATTGATAGAAACATAGAATGTGTCGGCAGATAAGAACCATTTGGCCCATCTAGTCTGCCCAATAATCTGAATACTATGAATAGTCCCGGGCCCTATCTTATATGAAGGATAGCCTTATGCTTATCCCATGCATGTTTAAACTCCTTCACTGTATTTGCAGCGACCACTTCTGCAGGAAGGCTATTCCATGCATCCACTACTCTCTCAGTAAAGTAATACTGCCTGATATTACTTTTAAACCTTTGCCCCTCTAATTTAAGACTATGTTCTCTTGTGGTAGTTTTTCTTCTTTTAAATATGCTCTTCTCCTTTACCGTGTTGATTCCCTTTATGTATTTAAAAGTCTCTATCATATACCCTCTGTCTCTTCTTTCTTCCAAGCTATACATGTTAAGGTCCTTTAACCTTTCCTGGTACGTTTTATCCTGCAATCCATGTACTAGTTTAGTAGCTCTTCTTTGAACTCTCTCTAGAGTATCTATATCCTTCTGGAGATACGGCCTCCAGTACTGCACACAATACTCCAATTGAGGTCTCACCAGTGTTCTGTACAGCGGCATGAGCACTTCTCTCTTTCTACTGCTTATACCTCTCCCTATACATCCAAGCATTCTGCTAGCATTTCCTGCTGCTCTATTAAATTGTCTTCCTACCTTTAAGTCTTCTGAAATAATTACTCCTAAATCCCTCTCCTCAGATACTGAGGTCAGGGCTGTGTCGAATAATCTATATTCTGCCTGAGGGTTTTTACGCCCCAGGTGCATTATCTTGCACTTATTCACATTAAATTTCAGTTGCCAGAGTTCTGACCATTCTTCTAGTTTGCCTAAATCCTTTTCCATTTGGCGGATCCCTCCAGGAACATCAACCCTGTTACATGTCTTTGTGTCATCAGCAAAAAGACATACCTTACCATCGAGACCTTCTGTAATATCGCTAATGAAGATATTAAACAATATTGGTCCCAGTACAGATCCCTGAGGTATCCCACTGGTGACAAGACCTTGCTCTGAATATTCTCCATTGACTACAACCCTCTGTTGTCTGGTACTCAGCCACTGCCTAATCCACTCAACAATATTGGAGTCCAAACTCAATGACTGTAGTTTATTGATAAGTCTTCTATGTGGGACAGTGTCAAAAGCCTTACTAAAATCTAGATATGCGATGTCTACTGCCCCTCCACCATCTATTATTTTAGTCGCCCAGTCAAAAAAATCAATAAGATGTGTTTGACATGATCTCTGTTACGCCTAGCGCTCCGGGTCCCCGCTCCTCCCCGGAGCGCTCACGGCGTCTTTCTCCCTGCAGCTCCCCGGTCAGTCCCGCTGACCGGGAGCGCTGCTCTGTCATGGCCGTTGGGGATGCGATTCGCACAGCGGGACGCGCCCGCTCGCGAATCGCATCCCAGGTCACTTACCCGTTCCCGTCTCCTGCTGTCATATGCTGGCGCGCGCGGCTCCGCTCTCTAGGGCGCGCGCGCGCCAGCTCCCTGAGACTTAAAGGGCCAGTGCACCAATGATTGGTGCCTGGCCCAATTAGCTTAATTGGCTTCCACCTGCTCCCTGGCTATATCTGGTTTCCTCCCTTGCACTCCCTTGCCGGATCTTGTTGCCCTTGTGCCTAGTGAAAGCGTTTTGTGTGTCTAAAGCCTGTGTACCAGTACTTCTGCTATCCACCCTGACTACGAACCTTGCCGCCTGCCCCCGACCTTCTGCTACGTCCGACCTTGCTTCTGTCTACTCCCTTGTACCGCGCCTATCTTCAGCAGTCAGAGAGGTTGAGCCGTTGCTAGTGGATACGACCTGGTCACTACCGCCGCAGCAAGACCATCCCGCTTTGCGGCGGGCTCTGGTGAAAACCAGTAGTGACTTAGAACCGGTCCACTAGCACGGTCCACGCCAATCCCTCTCTGGCACAGAGGATCCACCTCCTGCCAGCCGGCATCGTGACAGTAGATCCGGCCATGGATCCCGCTGAGGTTCCCCTGCCAGTTGTCTCTGACCTCCCTACGCTGGTCGCCCAGCAAGCCCGTCAGATCGCCCAACAAGATCACCAGCTGTCGTACTTGACCACCATGACACAGCAACTCCAGTCACAACTACAGCAAGTTCAGTCACAGCTACAGCAGCAACAACCATCTCCTCCGCCAGCTCCTGCACCCCTTCCGCAGCGAGTGGCCACTCCTAGCCTCCGCCTGTCCTTGCCGGACAAATTTAATGGGGACTCTAAGTTTTGCCGTGGCTTTCTTTTGCAATGTTCCCTGCACTTGGAGATGATGTCGGACCAGTTTCCTACTGAAAGGTCTAAGGTGGCTTTCGTAGTCAGCCTTCTGTCTGGAAAAGCCCTGTCATGGGCCACACCGCTCTGGGACCGCAATGACCCCGTCACTGCCTCTGTACACTCCTTCTTCTCGGAAATTCGAAGTGTCTTTGAGGAACCTGCCCGAGCCTCTTCTGCTGAGACTGCCCTGCTGAACCTGGTCCAGGGTAATTCCTCCGTTGGCGAGTACGCCATACAATTCCGTACTCTTGCCTCTGAACTATCCTGGAATAATGAGGCTCTCTGCGCGACCTTTAAAAAAGGCCTATCCAGCAACATTAAAGATGTTCTGGCCGCACGAGAGACTCCTGCTAACCTGCATGAACTCATTCATCTAGCCACTCGCATTGACATGCGTTTTTCTGAGAGGCATCAAGAGCTCCGCCAGGAAAAAGACCTAGATCTCTGGACACCTCTCCCACAGTCTCCATTGCAATCTGCGCCTAGGCCTCCCGCCGAGGAGGCCATGCAAGTGGATCGGTCTCGCCTGACCCTGGAAGAGAGGAATCGCCGTAAGGAAGAGAATCTTTGTCTGTACTGTGCCAGTACCGAACATTTTTTGGTGGATTGTCCTGTCCGTCCTCCACGTCTGGGAAACGCACGCTCACACCCAGCTCTCGTGGGTGTGGCGTCTCTTGATGCTAAGTCGGCTTCTCCACGTCTCACGGTGCCTGTACGGGTTTCTACTTCAGCCAGCTCTTCCCTCTTAGCCGTGGCCTGCCTGGACTCTGGTGCCTCTGGGAATTTTATTCGGGAGTCCTTGGTGAATAAATTCTGCATTCCGGTGACCCGTCTGTTCAAGCCACTCCACATTTCCGCGGTCAACGGAGCCAGGTTGGATTGCACCGTGCGTTACCGCACGGTGTCCCTCCTAATGTGCATCGGACCTCATCACGAGAAAGTTGAATTTTTGGTCCTCCCCAATTGCACTTCCGAAATTCTCCTTGGACTACCCTGGCTTCAACACCATTCCCCAACCCTGGATTGGTCCACTGGGGAGATCAAGAGTTGGGGTCCCTCTTGTTCCAAGGACTGCCTTCAACCGGTTCCCAGTACTCCCTGCCGTGACCCTGTGGTTTCTCCTGTATCCGGTCCCCCTAAGGTCGTTAAGGACTCTGCCTGCCACAGGAAATGCCTCTCCTCCCCTCCCAGTCCCATCAGGCAAGCCTCTGTGTCCCCTCATGGCTCCCGTCCTTGTGTCTTCCTGCCCCGTGCCAAGCTTCACCCTCTGCCCTCCCTCCCCATTCCTACTCCTGCTGTACTGCCTGCCATTGAGGAAACCATCCATTCCTTCCCGGTGTCCTCATCCCAGGGGAGGCAGTCACCGGACAAAAAAAAGGGGAGACCTAAGGGGGGGGGTACTGTTACGCCTAGCGCTCCGGGTCCCCGCTCCTCCCCGGAGCGCTCACGGCGTCTTTCTCCCTGCAGCTCCCCGGTCAGTCCCGCTGACCGGGAGCGCTGCTCTGTCATGGCCGTTGGGGATGCGATTCGCACAGCGGGACGCGCCCGCTCGCGAATCGCATCCCAGGTCACTTACCCGTTCCCGTCTCCTGCTGTCATATGCTGGCGCGCGCGGCTCCGCTCTCTAGGGCGCGCGCGCGCCAGCTCCCTGAGACTTAAAGGGCCAGTGCACCAATGATTGGTGCCTGGCCCAATTAGCTTAATTGGCTTCCACCTGCTCCCTGGCTATATCTGGTTTCCTCCCTTGCACTCCCTTGCCGGATCTTGTTGCCCTTGTGCCTAGTGAAAGCGTTTTGTGTGTCTAAAGCCTGTGTACCAGTACTTCTGCTATCCACCCTGACTACGAACCTTGCCGCCTGCCCCCGACCTTCTGCTACGTCCGACCTTGCTTCTGTCTACTCCCTTGTACCGCGCCTATCTTCAGCAGTCAGAGAGGTTGAGCCGTTGCTAGTGGATACGACCTGGTCACTACCGCCGCAGCAAGACCATCCCGCTTTGCGGCGGGCTCTGGTGAAAACCAGTAGTGACTTAGAACCGGTCCACTAGCACGGTCCACGCCAATCCCTCTCTGGCACAGAGGATCCACCTCCTGCCAGCCGGCATCGTGACAATCTCCCTGAAGTAAACCCATGTTGTTTTTCATCTTGCAATCCATGGTATTTCAGATGTTCCACAATCCTATACTTTAGTAGGGTTTCCATTAATTTCCCCACTATTGATGTCAGACTTACTGGCCTATAGTTGCTTGATTCCTCCTTACTACCTTTCTTGTGAATGGGCACAACATTTGCTAATTTCCAATCTTCCGGGACGGCTCCTGTTACCATTGATTGGTTAAATAAATCTGCTAATGGTTTTGCTAGCTCACCACTAAACTCTTTTAATAATTTTGGGTGTATCCCATCAGGCCCCTGTGATTTATTTGTCTTCACTTTAGAAAGCAAACGTAGAACCTCTTCCTCTGTAAAGACACATGCATCAAACGATTCCTTAGTTTTTCTCTCTAATGGAGGTCCTTTTCCTTCTTTTTCTTCTGTAAAAACTGAACATAAGTATTCATTAAGGCAGTCGGCTAGCCCCTTATTCTCTTCTACATATCTTCCTTCCTTTGTTTTTAATTTAGTTATTCCTTGTTTTGATTTCCTTTTGTCATTTATATGTCTGAAGAATGTCTTATCCCCTTTTTTCACAGACTGAGCTAGTTTTTCTTCTGCCTGTGATTTAGACATTCTTATAACTTGCTTGGCCTCTTTCTGCCTAGTCTTGTAGATTTCCCTATCTTCATTGCTCTGGGTTGTTTTATAATTACTAAATGCTACTTTTTTGTTTTTTATGATTTTGGCCACTTCTGCTGAGTTCCACAGTGGACTCTTCCTTTTTCTGCTTTTACTGACAAGTCTTGTGCAATTTTCTGTTGCCTTCAATGAAGCGTCTTTTAAGTAGTCCCATTTCTCCTGAACTCCATGTAATTTGTTCCAGTCTGATAGGGACTCATTTATGACTAATCTCCTTTTTGAAAAGTCTGTTTTTCTAAAATCTAAAACTTTTGTTTTTGTGTGGTGTGACTCCTTCACTGTTCTTATATTAAACCACACTGATTGGTGATCACAAGATCCCAAGCTTTCGCCAACAATAACATCATATACCAAATCCCCATTTGTGAATACCAAATCCAAAATGGCCTCCTTCCACTTTGGCTCCTCAACCACTTGTTGTAGAGATAATCCCAGTAGGGAATTTAGAATATCTGTACTCCTGGCAGAACTTGCTATTTTGGTTTTCCAGTTTATATCCGGAAGATTGAAGTCTCCCATAATGATAACTTCTCCTTTCATTGTCATTTTAGATATTTCTTCAACTAGTAGATCATCTACTTCTTTAACTTGGCCAGGTGGTCTGTATATCACACCTACACGAGTTACTGCATGATTACCAAACTGCAACGTAACCCAAACTGACTCTGTGGTTGCCTCACTAACTTGTTTTTAGTTAGATTTTATGCTATCTTTCACATATATGGCCCCTCCTCCTCCTTTCTTGCCTTCTCTGTCTCTTCTGTATAAAGAGTACCCTGGTATGGATATGTCCCAGTCATTCCTTTCATTAAACCATGTCTCAGTAGCAGCCACTAAATCTACATTCTCAGATGCCATTATTGACCCAAGTTCATTGATTTTATTACCTAGACTGCGGGCATTTGTAGACAGGACTCTGAGCTTGTCATTTCTTAACTTCTGGGCTACTGACATGTTCTGGCATTGTTTCGGGGGGGGGGGGGGGGGGCAATTGGACTCATGGATTTTCACTCTTTTGCCCCCACCCTTCCTAGTTTAAATACACCTTAGCAAATTCTTGGAATTGTTCACTGAGCACATTTGTTCCTTTGTTGATGGCAACATGTGTAGAGGAAGAGTGGTGCAGTTGACCATAGCAACCAATCAGATTGCTTTTTCATTTTTTTGCAGGTCGCAACATAATTTAAATAATAAAAGAAGGAATCTGATTGGTTGCCATGGGAAACTGCACCATGCTTCCACTACACATGTTTTGAGAAATCTCCAAAGAGACTAAATTGCACCATGTGCATGTAAATTCATATGCTTTCTTTGAATCAGCTGCAAAAGTGAAATTGGAGCACTAAAATATAGAAAACCAAAACAAAAAATTAGCATCAGACATCTACAAAAATAACAAAAATGACCCAAAATTTTTACAATTTGTGATCATTGGGATTTAATTGTATTATTTTAGAATTTTATATATTATTAGATTAGATTACCCTTCAGATTAAAGCTAAAATGTCATTTGAAATTTAAACTGCCCTGTGCCCCCTTGTACGTCCAAAAAAATTGCTAAAAGGCTTCCTAAAAACTATTTAAATTGGATAGTCACTGGGTCTGACATGGTCCAACATTTTTGAGTAGTTTCTGTTGACGCAACTTTTTTGAGACATTCTAATAAAAGTCAATTCCTGACCACTGTGGAGTAGGGCTCTAAAGCAAAAGTCACCTAAAAGTCTCAACTAAAAAGACTGAGACAATTTATGATAGACAAATATAGACTGTCGAACCTGGTCTTGACAGTTTGATAAATGCCCCCCTATGTTTTTTTTTTTTAACTGTGTAGGACAAAGGCACACCCAGGGTTGTATTTGCCATTTGGCATCTGTGGGCCTGTGCCTAGAGCAGCAGAGGGGGCAGCAATTCAGTGAGTAAAAAAATAATTTTGACGTAGCTGCTGTTGCCATGGTGTGGCCTAGAGACAAAAAACATTACTCTTTGTTTGGGTGAGAGAATTTTACCTGCAGATTTACAGCTGCAGGATACTGACTATGTTGTGGATTTGTGATTAAGTTCCCCACTTTCTGTGTATAGTAGTGAGAACCACCATAAATCTTCAAGAGAATCCATATGTATCACGTTGTTTTTGCTTAACATTTTTGACAGATCTGCATGAAAAAATTGCAACACGTGGAATCATTCTATTGGGGTGTATTCAGTCCAAGTGTCTAGGGCAGCTCAAACTCTAAAGATGGCCTTCTGTACATGTGGTGGCCCGGCACAGGAGTTGCACCCCTGTACCCTTGCTGCCCTGTCAGGCAGCCTCCATACAGTGTCCCCTGCCACCCCCCCCCCTGCACCTGTTCCATTGTCTATTCATTTATATGCCTGTTATACAGTATAATGTATTATACCTGTGTTATGCATTTAAGACCTGTTGTCATGTGATTAACCTGTTGTCATGTGATTGTAACCCAGTGAGGTATCAGTAACCATGCGACCTATGGGACCCCTCCTAGTCTTCCCCATAAAAGCCCTGGGTGGAGCTAGCTCACTCTCTTAGTCTCTTAGTTCCTGCTTAGCTGAGTTCAGCAAGGTCATGTCCCAGGTGTGTGTCTGGAGCCCAGAGGAGGCCTAAAGTCAGTCAAGCAGCCACGGATTCTAAAGTCCATTGCCCAACATGTCAAGTCAAAGGCTGGTAAGCTACAGAAGGGGTGAAGTCAGTCATAGTCTGTCATAGTCAAGTCAGTCCAAGTCATCCTGTCTCAAGTCAGCATGGCCTGCATCCAAATTGTCCAAGTCCACTATAAGTCCCAGCAAGCCCTAAGGTCTCTGAAGTCACTGGTCACCTCCGTAGGCATAGCCAAGCTGTATAGACTGTTACACTTGTCTGACTCAGTAAAGCTGCCGTTGTTCTGTAACTTGGCGTCTGAGTCATTATTTGCCCCTGCGCCTAGCCCCGGATCCAACAGTATTCCTTCGGGTGGTGTAAAGGATAAACACTGCCCTGGCATCACGAACACAAGGGGATAATGCCATCTGCCCCTAGGGTAATTCCAACTGACCTTCATCATATCCTCACCACATACACTTCCACAAAATTAATGGACACAAGGAGGACATGTAATAGCCATGTAGATAGCATGGTTGCTAAGGAGGTTTTGATCTCAGCAAAAACCAGCAGGAAATTCCATAGTCCCAAAAACCTGCTATACTGAACGATAAATGAAATTCATATGTTTGGTCCTCTGGTTCTAGAACAATTTAAAAAAAATACATGGAGGGCAAAATGTGCCCCAAAAAAATGTATAGGAAAGCAGGCATGACTTCAGAGAGATATATCATGTACAAAAATGCATTCCTTATTCGCAGGACCCCCCAGGATCTCCTGTATGAGGCCCCAGCTCTCTCAGGGAATGGGGCGTGTCAACCCCTGCACAAAGCAGCATTCAACATGCCCCCTCCATATATCTTCGGCTTCCCCATCTGTATGAGTGGGGCATGTTGGGCTCCGTTTCGTGCATGGGTCGACACGCTCTGTTCCTGGGGAGCACCGGGGCCCCATACAGGAGATCACAGTGATTTTAGTTAAGTTGAGCATGGCTTAAATGCACCAATGTGTGCCAAAAAAAGGCAACTAATTTGGAAAATGGTAAAAACTTAGAAAGTTAAACATTTTTCAAAGCGCCTGAACCACTTTTAAACATCTAACATGGTTTACACTGTCTAAGAACTAGACAATTTTTATTTAACACCCTTAATGTCTTAATTGTAAATGGAAGAACCACATTTGTGGTCACTTTTAGGATGACAAACAGAATTAGATTAACTTCCTTCCCAGAGACTCCCCAATAATAATTCTATATTAAATGCATCCAAAAACACCAGATGACAAGACAGATATTCTTGATATCTTATAATGTTTTTACCTTCTGGTTCTTATTAGTCGCATCCTCAATGGAACTTTTCAATGTTGACTTGAGTTTCGGTCCTTTTTCCTCATCAGAGGAGCCTCCTTTGTCACTCATGTTACTGGCAAGTTCTCCTAACTTTCGTTTAAGCGTTTCTTCCTCCAAGTCCGCATCGGTCTGCCCTGCATGGCTTGTGGACTAAGAGATTAGACAGTGTCAGGCTTTCAATGGATAGTTGTCTTCTGTACTGAGCACATCAGTAAAGAGTTGGGATTACCTCATCGGATTGCACAGAGATTCTCTCCTCTAGGCGGTTTAGCATGCGTTCAATAGCGGACATGCGCTTATTAAGATCAGATATCTGTGAAAGAGGGAAAAGTAGCTCATAGGACAGATCCCTTCACCAAGAGAGATAATTCCTGCCACCCATTGACCTGATTTTAAGGGTAGAATCAATATCAGAAAATTGTAGCATAAGAATAGGTTGGACATGTCCACAAAAGCAGGATGAATAATCTCCGGCACCAAGAAAAGAACAACCAGGCACCCACAATGCTGTGTCGGTCAGCAATATCACTATGGCAGAGCATTAAAATGTGTGTGTACATCTTGAGTTCTGGACACACAAGGAAATGCCTGCTAAGCCATTAAGTGGGCATGGTGGTAACCCTACTCGGCCTGTGATTGGCCTTTGCATCGAGATGAAAGTATAGAGTTCAGATAAGCATGGACCAGGCAGTATTGGAACAGAAGCCGCAGCATGGGATTAGGTAAGTGAGGACAGCTTTTTAAAACATTTTTATAACCCACTTTCAAAAAAAATAGAATAAAAGACTAAATGCCAGTAGACCACATTAATGTTAGTTCTCAAGATATTATACACTTTGAGAAAATACTCTTCATAGAGATTACAAAAATTAGAGATATGATAGTTTATATTTTCTAGCAACACTTTTTAAGATGTATGTTATTACTATCAATGTTGTGTTTTCTGTCTCTAGACCTGTTCATTACATGTATCTCTTCTTGGTAAGTACAGCGCACCCTTTCAGGTAATGGTGAGAGAACTGTCTGACACTGTGATGTTGTCTGCTGGATTACTAGAAACTTTTACTATGCACCATTTCAGCCCAGCAGACTTCGTCCCATGCAGAGTATAAAGAAGGTAAGTTTTGCGCTGATCAGGACACTGTGGCTTACTGGGGGTACTTAGCCTACGATGAGCACTATACCCCTGTAAGCACTGTTTGCTACTGGGGGGGGGGGGGTATGTCAGACAATTAAGAAAGATCTGAAGAAACTATGGCTGGCAATTGGGGGCAGATCTACAATTTACCAGAAACAAGAATCGGAGTAGAGATCCCGTCTGTAAATTGTAAAAATAATAATAATAATTATTGTTTTATTTAACTGCAAAGGTGGTCAGACAAGAAAATTCAACTTTCAAGAAATTAAAGAAGTTACCTAAACTTTATGCTTGTTGGCCCATATTCTGCTGGTTTTCAGATATGGTTAGGATCTACACTGTGAGCCCCCACCAATCTGACTTGCAGAGGTATGACTTGAAACTCCAATGCAAAACCTGTAATGGGCCCACCTATCATGTACCATCTTATAATAATCAAGTCTTATATCATGTATACAATTTATTTCTATGTGATGGTACTATATACTTCTTTGTGAAGCACATGTAAATATTATATATCACACGATACTGCTAATATTCAATGAACATACGTTAATTGGCTAGAGTCTTTGGATATGTTATAACGGAAGCAGATCCTGATATTATAGAGACAATATGGAAGATCTGTACTATCATTATGTCCTATTTCTTTCCAAGCTTGCGGGGTTTGGTGTTAAATAGTAATTTGTTCAGGTTTTAATATGTAAATATTTGTGTGTTTTTCAGGTAGGTATAAATCGCAACTCCAGTGAACCTGAGACTTGCACCATACTACTGCGTTTAATCTATGGATTTGAGAAAGTCCCATTGACTTGTTTTGGACAAAATCTGTAGATTGAACACCACTGGATTAAAGCTTTAACACAGTTTGCTGTGCTGACATTTTACAGAACTTAAATAAAACATTGAAGTTTTACCAATGGAGCTGGAAGAGCTTGGTGTTTGCTACTCATTAGGAAGGATGGCTCGATAGCTGGAGGCTCCCTTTTATGCTGCCGTCATTTTTATGTGAATGGATAAAGATTGCAAGTGTGCAGTTCTACTTGTTTATCTCTAGATCACTACTATATTAAAGCTTTCCTACACTAATGTGGGTGGTCTTACTTATTGGGAAATTCCTTGTCATCCCTTCTAAGCAACACTCTTCTAGAAAGAATAGCAGTAAATCCTACTGTAAGTACAGTGAAACCTTTCCAGAAGACCACCCCTTGAGAATATCACTTCCTTTTGTGTGACAGCATGACAGATTTTCAGTCAACCCTCTTTGAGAAGACTACCCCCACAGAAAGTTGTTAGAAAGAAGGGTTAATAAAGAGCTGTATGTCTTTTTTGCACCTCCAGTGCCCATCAAACGCCTCATCTAATGTTCAACAACCATAAAAATGATTTTTTTTTCTTTCTGAGAGGCACTCACTCTAAGAATAAGGCACCGAAAAATATAATTAACCAAACCACACAAAGAGGTGAAGAGCTTACGAGGGAAGTAAAAAATAAAGATCATTTACATCAAACGTGAATGTGATCCATAATAGAAATGAATGAGTAAGCGCTGAGTATAAGGGTCTAATGAAATCTTCTGCAAACACATCAGGCCGGGACGCCATAGTCTTTATTACATCCCATTCCATACCAGATGATTGCAAACAGGATCAACGGTTATATAGGTGTTACCTGTGGGCCTGAATGGTGGATGTTTTCCTGAGATGATGCACGGCTTCGGCGCCTGGGGGGCACTTTGGCTATGGCCCCCCTTTCTTCATCCGAGGTGTCCATGTCACCAGCGTACTGCGATTCCTTGGGTGCAAGGAAAGGGCTGCCTTTAGGGAGATAGCGGGTGCGAGTTAGTTGGGAATCAGGGAGGGAAAATTTTGTTTGGGATTCTGTTAAACAAGGAAGGTCTGAAGGATCAGATGAGGGTAAAAGAGGGGAAACAGTGTTATTAAAGGCAGTTGCAATGGAAAATATATTACGATTTGGGTTCTGATGTTTATGGGTATATAAATCCAAATAATCCAACCAGTGGCCCAGTTAGAATTACCAGCAATGAAAATCAGGTGACAGATCTTTATTCTAGACATGTTAATGTCCACAACATCTATGGCACTATGAACTTCTATGGGCTATCATGTCATACTTATAGAAAACATAAAAATTATCAAATCTATGTATAATTGTTTAAACCACATTCCACAGCTATTGACCTCAATGCCAAAAAGAAGAATAAAAAAAGCACAGGAGGTGTCTCACGAAACATTATTTCTGCAGTTGGATATACTGATGTTGTGAGAAGGTGCAGAATTGTACTGCAGTGGTGCCGAAAGACACCTTGATGTGCTCATTGTATTGCAGCTGCATGATGGTGCCCATAGTGACTCTCTAGTTAATGTGAATAACAGTAGTGATGGTGCACCACAGAAGAACAAAAAGCAATGCAAGTTGTACTCTTTTATAATGTAGATTTGACAAGTTTGGTCTCATCTGACAGTGAGGAGACACATACGATCAGTTATAGTTTGACACTATTAACATTTTTATGAATCCTCAGGATAGGTGATCAATGTTGGATTGACTTTGGGCTTATTGCCTGGAACCAACTCTCACTAATTGCTAGAACAAGGAACCCTGGTCCCATGTACCTCCTCCTTAAATTATCTATTATGAACAAGTAGTATTGTGTGATGTGAAAGCATGTGTGTGGTTTATGAGTGATACTGGTAGAGCTGAGCACACTCACTGGACAATCATATAAGGGTCAATCTATGGTTGCTATTGACCATTTTAGCAACCTGGTCCTCTGTACATATGTTGTACATGCATGAAAAAAAAAGATATTGGGTTTGACTTCAGTTAAAGGGGTACTCCTCCCCTAGACATCTTATTCATTATCCAAAGGATAGGGGATAAGATGTCTGATTGCGGGGGTCCCACTGCGATCTCCCTGCTCCGGGTGCAGCGCCGGAGGCTTGTGACATCACGGCATTGCCCTGCTTGTGACATCATAGTCACACCCTCTCAATGCAAGTCTATGGGAGGGGGCGTGATGGCCATCACGTCCCCTCCCATGGACTTGCATTGAGTGGGCGTTGCAGTGACATCACGAGCGTGGTGTGACTGTGACGTCACGAGCCTCCATCCCGAATTGCCAGTCATCCGCAGCTGAGATCGTGGGGCTCGTGATGTCACAGTCACACCACGCTCGTGATGTCACGGCCATGCCCCTCAATGCAAGTCTATGGGAGGGGGCGTGATGGCCATCACGCCCCCTCCCATAGACTTGCATTGAGGGGGTGTGGCCATGGCATCACGAGCAGGGCAATGCCGTGATGTCACAAGCCTCCGGCGCTGCACCCGATGCTCTAAAGGAATGACAGGTGCATCAGGGAGATCACGGGGGTCCCCAGCGATGGGACCCACGCAATCAAACATCTTATCCCCTATCCTTTGGGTAGCGGATAAGATGTCTAGGAACAGAGTACCCCTTTAAACCTGATTTTTTAGATTGAAGGTACATATAGACTTTCCTTATAGTCATTCCTCTAGCACTGGGGTTCTGAATGTGCACATATTAAGAGGTGGGCACCTCCATCACTCTACTGATAATATTGCTAACAGAAGCAAGGTGCTGGTACTTACTAGATCTCCTGATGTTTTCCAGACTACGGCGTCGAGAATTCAATGTCAAACGAACTTCAGTGCTGAACTCCTGCTCTGGGTTGATGACATTTTGGCCTTGTTCCTGGAGTAGCTGGTGGAACACTGAAGCCAGCTCAGCTTCAGCAATGAGTGACTCTTTTCGAGTGCCATCTTTGCCAGAGGTGGTATACTCGGAAAAAGACTGTAAAACAAAGGTGTCATAAAAAAATATTATAGTTTAGTTTTCTGATAAACTATTTCCGATACTTGTGGACAAAACACAGAGGAAGCTTTGTATGTTCACCATCCTACACCACCCAACCACCATGTGAATCAAGTTGGAAAAAAATGAAATAGCGTATTACAGAAAATAGTGAAAGCCCCTAAACCCCAAAGATACCTGAAAAACATCTTGATCTAGAGTTGGAGAAAGCTGCACTGACTGTCTGCGTGACTGAGCTGAATACTCAGAATCATTGTCAAAGTCATACGGATGAACAGACAGCAGACGCTTGGTCTTGCGCATCTTTAGGAGAGAAAATCATTCAGTAGTAAAGTAAAATGAAAAAGCAGAAAAATTAGGTTTGTACAATAGTGCATACACAAATCTATGATTTCATGATTCCAAGATTAAAGTACAGCAATAGTTGGGTTTCCATCATGATCTAAACCACCATGTGATGACAATGTTTTTTTAAAGGCTGCAGCTCAATGTATATATGATACAAAATAATATCCCTAAATCTCAAGATGCTACAATTAAACTTGCAATATAATTTTGTTTTTTAATGCACATAATATATTCTTACAATGTATCTTATAAAAGTACCGGTATATATTTTACAGTGGTTGGAGCTTAGTTTTCCTGACCAGAAGTTGTTGCCTAGATTAGTTTTTTGTTTTCTTAACTGAAATGCGTTTCTTTTTCTAAATTGTGATTTTATTTAAATTATGGGGCCAGACTAGAGCTGACCCATTGACTTCTATGGAAGAGTCTTTTAGGCATACTCTGTGATCTGTAGATAGGTAATTATGCGGGGAGGTGGTAAACTGTGACCATAACCTATTGTAAATAGCCTGATCTTGTCTTATCTTATGTACCTATGTACACAACAGGAAGTGTCAAGTTATTATAAGACTTAGTGGACAGAATGAAAACTGCTAATTTTCAGGATTGATTTGTAATGTAGATAGTAAAATCGAAAATTAGAAAAAACTAAAAACACTAAATCTTCACAGAAATAATAGCTAATTTTCTGATACACTCTGATTGTACTTGGAAAGCTTATTAGCTGTTGCTAGCGAGCCATTTGTGTCTTGTGAGCCCTCAGGGTGTTGCTAGACACAAGCTGAAGTCTAGCAGACTCTCTGTCCCATGCTGCTTACAATGGAAGGTCAAAAAAACAGGAAAGGTCTGGTGGAGCATTGGCAGGAGACATAGGACCTGGGGGGGGGGGGGGGGGGGCAGTGTGACAAGTGAGTGTTGTATTTTCCATGTTTTTACATAAGGAGGCAGTGTGGGGGACTTTGCAACTATATGGGGCAGTTTGGGGCTCATACTACTACATGGCCAGTGTGGGAGCCTTATGACTATATTGGGCCATGTGTGGGACTTTATTATTATACAGGGCAGTGTGGGAGACCATACTACTATATAAGGCAGTTTGGCAAACCTTACTATTCTATGGGGACAGTGTGGGAAATGGGGAACCTAACTACTATATGTGGCCACTGTGGGAGAACTACCTACTACATGGGGGCAGTATGGGAAACCTATCTACTATTTGAGGTAGTGGGGGGATCTTATGGGGGTAGAGGAGTAAGTAACCTTACTACAATATGGGGCACATATAAGTGATGTCAGGGGTACCTGTCACCCCATTGGCACCCCCGTAACATGATTGTGGATGCTAATTTGATTCCCTTACAAAATATTTTTGTTCCTGTTTTTTTTTTTTATCAGTTATATGGCATCTACAATATCACGTTGAATGGGGCTCATGGAGGGGCAGGCTGTGCTTAGTTAGCCTGCCCCCTGACTGATGAGCCGGGAGTGAGGGTTCCCCTTAAGTTAGGCTCCTCTCCCATGTTTTTCTCCTACCCTCCTTTTCTGTTGTTTTTTTCCTGGGAGGGGGTGGGTTATTAAGGGAACCTTTCCAATCCCCAGTGGGCTTATTTTCCCGGGCTATTAGCCCCTCCCCAGGTACCTTATAGCAGCCCTGGTGCCTTTTTCCTGCAGTCTCCCCTCATGGATCCCGGAGGTTGTCCCGCCGTCCCTCCCTGTTGTATAACATGTGTGTTGTTTTATGTGTTTTCTTTTATTTGCAGTTGTTGGTGAATTTATCTGAAGTCACAGCAGGCACTTAGAGAAGGCAAAGATGTGGTCAGTCTGGTGGGTGACCTGCACATCTGAGTTGGTGAGGCAGTACCAAACTGATTTTCCTGGAGAATTTGTGTGCCTTATGGCTGGTTTGATATGCTAATTTAATTGCAAAATTTAATGCTAAATTAATTAAAGGTTTAGATAACCTCTACACACTTAAAAGTGCAAACTGGTGTCCTGCCTCTCTATTTCGGGAGGGGGGTTAGGTACATTAGGAGCTGGCAGGGTCTCAGCAGTCTTACCATCTGTCAGTACCAGGGGTCAAGTCCTGGGAAAAAAAAGGGTGGGAACTCACCCAAGATTTCCAGTCAAGTTGTGGTCCTGCAGAACTCCTGCTAATGGGAACAGTGTTCCTGCTGTGGAAAAAGTGCAGGAACTCAGTTCCCACATGTTCCTGCAGGACTTAAGCCCTAGTCAGTACTAAAGTGGCTCTTGAGGAATAAAAATGTTGGGGACCACTGTGTTACACATTACAACTGATATAGATGACCCAGTCATATAGTAAAAGGAATGGTTTCCTTTCTCCATTAATTGTAATTTTTATTCTCACTGTATATATCATTAAATTGTACTATACATATTCCTTAGCATTCCTTTTTTTGTTGTTTATTCTTCTTTTTAAGCTGTCTACAAATTTAAGCTGTCTACAAATGTATTCTTCTTTTTAAGCTGTCTAAACTGTCAAAATATTGCCTTACCACCGGTTTAAATAAATTAAGTGCATATTGAGCTCTTATTTATTGGAATTAACCAGGCTTTAAAAGTTGCAGGCATATCCTCAGGAAATGCCATCAATATTAAATTTACAGTGGTCCGGGTCCCAATATCCCACCAATTACCTTACTGAAGAAGCTGCAACCCTTTCAGTGTTTACCAGTTTGTGCTATTCGGCAATTAAGGTGTCATAACTAAAGCTTCCGCGCACTAGTCCTGTGTGCATAGTGAAGTTTGGAGGCAGAGCCAGCGCACCAACATGACTGTAGCACGCTGGTCCGCCTCCAAACCTCACTGCGCACACAGGGCTATTGCTGGGTAGCCCTGTGTTTTGGCTTACTGAAGAATATGAAGCGTATTTCCCACTGCAAAGCCGATTATGCACAGCATGAAATACACTGCGTATATACAATGTGTGACCCTACCCAATAAAGGGGTGCTCCGGTGGAAAACTATTTCTTTAAAATCAACTGTTGCCAGAAAGTTTTACAGATTTGTAAATTACTTCTATAAAAAAAAAATCTTAATCCTTCCAGTACTTATCAGCTGCTGTATGCTCCACAGGAAGTTGAGTTGTTCATATCTGTCTAACCACAGTGCTCTCTGCTGACACCTCTGCCCATTTCAGGAACTGTCCAGAGCAGGATAGGTTTGCTATGGGAATTTGCTCCTACTCTGGACAGTTCCTGACACAGACAGAGGTGTCAGCAGAGAGCACTGTGGTCAGACAGAAAACTCAACTTCCTGTAGAGCATGCAGCAGCTGATAAGTACTGGGATTTTTTTTATAGAACTAATTTACAGATCTAATAAATTATATTAACCACACCTCAAGGACTTCACCAAACCAAATGGTACAGAATGATGATAATTGAAGACAGTGTGAGACAGATGTATAAGATTTATTAAACAATCACAAAACAATCAATAATGAATAAAATGTGCAAAGGAAAAAAATACAAATAAAAATGAAATAAAATGGTTAGAATATTGCACCACTTGACTGTATATTTGCCATTGGGCCCTAATGGTAAAAATAAAACACTGCTAATAATGGTTAAAGCGCTTTTGCAATGATAGTATTATCTATTAATCCGGCAATTCTGATTTTCAGACACTTTACTCAAGTAAATTTGAATAGTTCAGCACATGATGTTGAGCAATGAATATTGATTGGATATCAGACAGTCTCTCAGATGGCTACAATAGGCCACCTACAGTGTATTTACGTTGTAATATCTCACCGGGTCTCCGGCCGCTGGTCCTGTGCTGCGACGGACCAAAAATGTTTTATTTTTACCATTAGGTTTATTTTTACCATTAGGGCCCAATGGTAAATATACAGTCAAGTAGTGCAATACTCTAACCATTTATTCCATTTTTTTTTCTCTCCTATGCACATTTTATTCATTATTGATTGTTTTATGATTGTTTACTAAATCTTATACATCTGTCTCCAATTATCATCATTGTGTACCATTTGGTTTGGTGAAGTCCTTGAGGTGTGGTTAATATAATTTATTATATTTTTCCTATACTTGGTCGGTGGGGATCAACCCTTTTAACCACATATACCTTGGACTTTTTGGTTTTGAGCTGCACACATAACTTTCTAATTTACAGATCTATGTCTTTCTGGAACAAGTTGATTTGAAAAAAATAAAATAAAAATGTTTTCCTCCGGAGTACCCCTTTAAGCCATAAATATGAGTAGAAAAATGGCAGGTATGGGACCTTGCCTAAATATTCTTGTCTTAACCAGGCCTAAAGCATGTGATACTTCATACATCCAGTGCTGCCTAAAGGCAATGAACTTGGAGGCTTCAGTGAACTATGGTGGTAATCAATGATTGAGAAACCCATGTCAAGGTATTAGATAGAAGCAGAGTGCCCAAGTGATGAGATCGCTCACTGTATGCAGGTGCCTACCATACTATAGCGCTGAGCCTCTGCACTGTCCAGGACATCCTCATCCTCATCAGCAAACATCCCAGCCCTAGCCTGGCGCAGATATTCTCCTGGTGGCAGAATGAAGTTTTAATAGAACTATTCATTTTGCACATTAATAATGTATAATAGATGCACTTAGTAATAACATCATACTGTCTGGAAAATATGTTCCATATAATACCGTATATACTCGAGTATAAGCCGACCCGAATATAAGCCGAGGCCCCTAATTTTACCCCAAAAACCCAGGAAAAGTTATTGACTTGACTATAAGCCTAGGATGGGAAATACATCATCCCCCCATGTAATCATCCAGGCCCCCGTCATCATCCCCCCACCTTCATCATCGCCGCCTGTTATTCCCTTCATCAGTGGTCTTCAACCTGCGGACCTCCAGGTGTTGCAAAACTACAACTCCCAGCATGCCCGGACAGCCATCGGTTGAAGACCACTGCCGCCTTCGTCATCATCCCCCCCCCTTCATCATCACCGCCTGTCAATCCCTTCATCAGTGGTCTTTAACCTGCAGACCTTCAGATGTTGCAAAACTACAACTCCCAGCATGCCCAGACGTTGCGTCCCTGTGCGTCGTCGTCAAGGCAATGTCACTACTCCGGGACCGGGGCCGAAGCGCGGAGAAGAGGCCCCCCCTGTTAAAATGGACAGCCTGCAACGACTAACCATCCCCACCAGACGGTCCCCGCAGCATAGATGGCCCGGACCAGCTCACCCTAACTTCCCGCCGAGGGGAGGTGAGTACAAAACAAAAGGGGGGGGGGGGGGCTGGATGATGACGAAGGCTGCAGTGGTCTTTAACCTGCGGACCTCCAGAGGTTTCAAAACTACAACACCCAGCATGCCCGGACAGCCGATGGCTGTCCGGGCTTGCTGGGAGTTGTAGTTTTGCAACATTTGGAGGTCCGCAGGTTGAAGACCACTGATGAAGGGATTGACAGGCGGAGAGTTCACTCGAGTATAAGCCGAGGGGGGCGTTTTCAGCACGAAAAATCGTGCTGAAAAAACTCGGCTTATACTCGAGTATATACGGTACTAGTACACCCAGTCAGAGAAAAAAGCCCATAATAGTACTATATCTGATCTAAAATAAAGCTGCACTTGAGAGTTCTGCCGTTCTATTAGGAAACTGTATCTTATGCATAAGAGAATTCAGTAAAAGAGCAAAAGAGCAGCCGGCTCCATTGGACTATACTCTTTGGATAATTTTTTTTTTAAATTGTGTACAAACACACACACACACGCTGGAGTGTTTTAAACATGGATAAATTATAGGTGTTAATTTTGAAGGGGTAAAACATTTTTTTTTAATTAACTGGTGCCAGAAAGTTAAACAGATTTGTAAATGAATTCAACTTCAGAGGAAGTTCTTTTCTGTTTGAATTTCTTTTCTGTCTGACCACAGTGCTCTCTCCTGACACCTCTTTCTATGTCAGGAACTGTCCGAAGCAGGAGAGGTTTGCTATGGGGATTTGCTCCTACTCTGGACAGTTCCTGACATGAACAGAGGTGTCAGCAGAGAGCAATTGGTCAGACTGAAAAGAAATTCAAACAAAAAAGAGCTTCCTCTGTATTGTACAGCAGCTGCTAAGTACTGGAAGGATTAAAAAATTTTAATAGAAGTAATTTACAAATCTGTTTAACTTTCTGGCATCAGTTGATTTAAAAAAATAAAATAAAAATGTTTTCCACCGGAGTACCCCTTTAACTGAGGCTATCTATTGTGAAGTGCTGGACCTTCCAGGTATGGGGATCTTTCCTTTCTTGGTAATGTAAATATTGCACAAGTACAGGATCTGCTGCAGGTTAGATATCAATTATTTAGTTACAATGATATCTGCAAATTGAAACATCTGCAACATTCTGCATGTGTGAATGTATGCTAAGGGGGCATTTACAGGTGGCAGATTTGATGCATCTGTGGTGTCTGGGGTGTTGCAATGATATAACAGGGTCTGTTGGTATTAACCCTTACTTGTCGTGATGCCAGGGGGCGGTTTGCTTAGTACTGGAGGTTCTGCCGCCAACTGGCCCACAAACGGCAGGGATAATAAACGGAATGTCCACAGCAGATTTTATGAGATAGCTGGAACTTTTACTGAACTTCTTATGCAAACAGTCTCTACAATTAAACAGTTTCTCTTGAGGTAACCGGGATGCAGGTGCCTCACGGGCTTTGCTGGGACTTGTAGCTTTTAGCTTTAAGCAGGCCACTGTGCTACTAATTATAAGATTTGAGTAGAATAGTAGTCTCACACATGAGTTGCAGGTTGAGCTTTATAACTCCCGGTTTTAGTGGCTGCTGGTTCTTAGGCTTTCAAAGACGAATACAATAGGGATTTAGAGAAGTATTCCCACGATGCCAAATCTCCAGGTAAGAAAAAATCACTGTTGTCAAATTATGGTTTTTTATTGAATACACACAACGCGTTTCAAGGCTGAGTTAGCCTTTTCTTAGGCTGTGGCCTAGATGAATTGAGATTGAAGAAATGCTGATTGTGCTTGCTTGATAGTCTGGAACTAAGAGAGAGAATTTACAGACTACAGCCCTTTATATACCAGGGGGGCTGGACTAATCCCATTGGTTGCAAAGCCTGTAAGTCCTGAACCCAGAGAACTCTGGGTACATCACATACATCATCACATGACCCAGGAAGGTCCTAAACATCTATACAACCATTATCATATATCATGTGACCTGGGTAGGTCCTATACATTTGTACACTATATAAAATACATTTACATGAGGCGACCAAGGGGCAAGCCCTGCAGGAGAGCCCTGAGGAATGGAGAGACCCCAGCACCGGGACACCACACAACTTTCTGCAACTGTTTTATTCATCTGACATGTTCTTATTCAAGTAAATGGATCTGCTGGAACTGGTCATAGACATTTTTGCAACAAATCTGCCATGTGTGAATTCACCCTAAGACCGCTTTATTTGCCTACTTAGTAAAATTAAGATGAGCAATGTACTTACGATTAATATCAGGCAGGCTCTGTACTCTGTCCTGAAGCCCTGTCCAGAAATATACAAATGTACAGGTAAATTATCAGCTATACATTCCAAATAATTCTGTTTCAGATCGGACAGAAGGTTTGGTGCTGCCATCTATAGGTAGATTTCAGTATTACAGTAATAATTGAGAACTAGTGTGACAAAGCTATTTATTTATATTCCAGAGGATATAAGTGTGTCTCCAGCACCAGGTACACTGCTTGGAAAACACTGTTATAGAGAGTACAGTAAAAAGACCAGCTAAGGCTAAGTTTCTACTTGGTTTTTGGAATACTGCCATTGCAGTTTTTGAGCCAAAGCCAGAAGTGTATTCAAAAGGAATGGACAATATAAAGGAAGGACTTATACGTCTCCTCCCTTATGGATCCACTTCTGACTTTGGCTCAAAAACTGCAGTGGCAGTATTCCAAAATCTGCTAGAGAAAAAACCAAAATCTTGAAATAAACTGGTGCAAGAAAATTATACAGATTTTTTTTTTTATCACTTCTATTTGAATTCTTAATTCTTTCAGTACTTATCAGCTGCTGTATGCTCCAGAGGAAGTTGTGTAGTTCTTTCCAGTCTGATCACAGTGCTCTCTGCTGCCACCTCTGTCTGTGTCAGGAACTGTCCAGAGTAGGAGATGTTTGCTATGAGAATTCACTCATGCTCTGGACAGTTCCTGAAAGAGACAGAGGTGGCAGCAGAGAGCACTGTGTTAAGACTGAAAAGAACTATACAACTTCCTCTGGAGCATACAGTAGCTGGAAGAAGTAATTTACAAAACTGTATAGCTTTCTGGCACCAGTTGATTTGAAAACATTATTTTCCTCCAGAGTACCCCTTTAGGAAAACAAGTATATGCTTAGTAGGCTTTGTTCACATCTACGTTGCATCCATCACACAAAGAGCACCACTGCCGTGATGGACCCCACTTCCTTACAGTATCCACAGTAGTGTCCATCTGTTGTACTATTCACATCTACTAATTCTATTAAACTGGATGCGTTTAGATTGAAAACACATTTCCCCTTTGACAATCTAAAGTTAGCTTAGTCTAGATATACCTGTCATGTTATATCCTCCTCTACCATCAGACCGCTGCCTCAGGTACAGAGAGCGCATAACTTTGGCGCTACCAAACCGCTTGAATCTAGAACGTACATGGTCATGATACCATTCATGGGAGCCAATCTTCACCATTCTGTGGAAGATACAGGAATATTAAAAAGCAAACATTACAATGTAATACACCAATGGGAATCCATCAGAATGACTGAATCTGAAATCTTAACCCTTACAGTATTTATCAGCTGCTGTATGCTCTAGAGAAAGTTGTATAGTTCTTTTCTGTCTGACTACAGTGCTCTCTGCTGAAACCTCTGTCTTTGTCAGGAACTGTCCAGAGTAGGAGCAAATCCCCATAGCAAACCTCTCCTGCTCTGGACTGTTCCTGACATGGACAGAGGTGGCAGCAAATAGCCCTTGGGTCAGACAGAAAAGAACAACTTCCTGTGGAGCATACAGCAGCTAATAAGTACTGGAAGGATTAAGATTTTTTTTAATAGAAGTAAATTACAAATCTGTATAACTTCCTGGCACAAGTTGAAATTTTTTTTTCTTCCAAAGTACACCTTTAAAATACTGAAATTCACACACTGTGAAATAAAATATGCAGGACTCAGTTCACCAATAATTATCATTTGTTGTCTGCAGTATGCCATAACCTCATGGATCAAGACACTGCTTTTAAAAAGTTATTTTACTTTGCACTGTATAGCATTCACTCGTTTAAATGATTTAATAAAATGTTGTAGTTTTAAGTAGGGATCGACCGATATCGGTTTTTTAGGGCCGATACCGATAATCGGTGGAGGTCAGGGCCAATAGCCGATAACTTATACCGATATTCCGGTATAAGTTATTGGCTATTTATCCCCCCCTGCGGGCGCTTTAAATCAATGCACTGCAGTGGCTTTTGCGGTGCCATAGGCTGCCGCTGCCACCTGCTTATCTCCCCCTACCTGTCAGGGTGGTCCGGGCCATCCATCCTTCCTGTAGTGTCCGGCGGCATTCCGGGTGGAGGGGGAACCGGTCCGGGCTGTACTTCTTCTCCGGGGGTCCTCTTCTCCACTCCGGGCAGGTTCCGGCCTAGTAATGCAGCATAGACGCTGCTGCGCAGTGACGCCCGTGCGCAGCGACGCACCTGACGTCACGGCGTAGCGGCGTCTATGCAGCATACTAGGCCGGAGCCTGCCCGGAGTGGAGAAGAGGACTCTCGGAGAAGAAGTACAGCCCGGACCGGTTCACCCTCCACCCGGAATGCCGCCGGACACTACACGAAGGATGGATGGCCCGGACCACCCCCATTACGGGTAAATTATTTTTTTTTTATTGACTCGGAGGGTGGGAGAGGGGCCCGACCGATATAGCGATATGGGCAAAAATCCATACCGTGGGAGAAAAAAAAACCGGTATCCGGTTCATACCGGTATACCGCCCAGCACTACGGTGGGGGGGGGGGGGGTGCGACACGGTGGGTCGGGGGGGGGGGCGGTCGCGGTGCGGTGCAGTGGGTCGGGGGGGGGGGCGCTCGTGGTGCGGTGGGGGCGGTGCGAGAGCGGGGCATTATCGGCTTAATGGCAAGGTAATTGCCGATACCGATAATGCCCAAAATCGAGATTATCGGCCGATAATATCGGCCATACCGATAATCGGTCGATCCCTAGTTTTAAGAAAGAAAACAAAAAATGATATAAAGTATAGGGGAGGGAGGGCGTTACCCAGTGGTCCCCCATCCCCGTCTAGGGCACTTTTTGCTATTCAGTCATTTTATGCAGCACAGTACACCTTATAGTCAGTCGCAGTATGTGCCTACACAGTACTGTATAGTATTACCTTTACTGGCAAACATTTTCTCATTATATGTCCCCATTGTAAATTTTGCTTATTCAAGATCTGGAAGAACTGGAATTTTACTAAAGGAACATACAAGTCATAATGCCGGAAGTAAATTCTACACAATCACAGAACAGCCCAGATTGGATTACATTCCTAAAATGAACTGGAGCAGAGATTTCTCATGTGGAATGACTATTTTAGTATTCACAAAATGAGCTCTTATACTAGTTCCAAACCTTTTCATCTATACCAGTGCACATATCCCATTATGAAAGGTCACCAGGGCTAAAACGCCAGACACTTATTAATGAGAACATCTTAAAAAGAAAATACACTCATTGACAAAACATTATGCACCAAGAGGATGTTGATGTTTTCAAATGAAAGCTTATTCGTGTGAAAATATTGATAATATATTGAGGGGATTACAATATTTGCGCAAAAGGATAAGATTATTGGAAAAAACTGTGTGACCAAATGTAGCCCAGATACAAAATGAGATACGGTTGGGCATAGGGGCATACAGGTTCCATATGGCCTCCTGCAGTACCTTTACCCGCAGATGTTGCAGCTGGACCTGTAGATCCTGCACACTTGTAGGTTGCTGAACCTGGAGTCCTAGCTGTGTCCATAAATGCCCAACTGGTTATAAATCTGGTGACTGGGCAGGCCGAGGGAGTGCAACATTTTTGGGAAACCCTTTCTGTGTGTAGGCAAGCATTATCCGCTATAAAATGCCCACTGGAAGCCAAAATAGGCAACACATGTGGCCACATGATGTCCTGCACATATCGCTGAGCTGTAAGTGTCTCTCATATCATTATTAGGGGTGGCCATCGTATCATCACACAGCAGTTGGGTCATTGTGTCGCTCTATGGCAAAGACAGGATTCATGCGCTCACCACAAGGCCTTCATACCTAAACCTGACTGTGGTTGGATGCCAAACAGAACCTAGATGTATTGCTAAAGACGTAACAGTTCCAGTCAATGACAGGACATGTAATAGGTGCAGTGATACCAAATTTCCTTCTGCTAAGCACCTGGAAAAGGTCTGGGCAGAGAGAGGGGTGAATAATTAAGGTGCTGCCTGCATGAAAAAGAAAAGAGCGTGGGAGCTGCTCGTGCTTGATGGCGGATCAAAGGATCCTCTATACTGGTGGTCTGTCTGGGCATATGACTGCCATGTGTGGGTGCCCTCACGTAAACCACTGCTTCCAACACCTACCAACAGCTTAGTCAGAACAGCTTAAATGATAGGACATTTATCAAAATGACCATACTGTTTAAGTCCAATGATGCACCCAATGATGTCTGTTGAATGTTCCTGTAGATGCATGTTCCACTTCTGGGACCCCACCTATCTTAAGATCGACGGCTCCTTGGCCCACTCCGGCTGCCAAAAAGATGCCTTAGCATAACTACCTGTGACATTAAAAGGAAGTTGTGCAACCAGTGAAGCCCAACGAGCTTTACTGTTTATGTAAGTCTGGGAGTTTAAAGGGGGTATTCCAGGAAAAAACTTTTTTTTTATATATCAACTGGCTCCAGAAAGTTAAACAGATTTGTAAATTACTTCTATTAAAAAATCTTAATCCTTTCAGTACATATGAGCTTCTGAAGTTAAGTGTCTCGGGAAACGCCCAGTTTAGAAGAGGTTTGCTATGGGGATTTGCTTCCAAACTGGGCGTTTCCCGAGACAGGTGTCATCAGAGAGCACTTTAGAAGCTCATAAGTACTGAAAGGATTAAGATTTTTTAATAGAAGTCATTTACAAATCTGTTTAACTTTCTGGAGCCAGTTGATATATAAAAAAAAGTTTTTTTCCTGGATAACCCCTTTAAGCTTATCAACTACCTCCACAAACAGGCCAGACATGGGAACACTCCTTGTAGTCTGTTATTATGAGAGCTGCTTGTACAGAGCAGATTTAATTATTTCTCATGATGACTGGGAGACACACTTTTATAATGTATGTGTGTTCTGGTAGGACATATGGAAAAGTTTTATCTTCATTACATAGCCCCTTTAATAAATATGCATGCGACCTCCACTTGGGGAAGCTATTTTCTAAATGTTGTGCCACTCATACCAGTTCTCTGAACAGTAAGTGAGGCTTAGTGTAAGGGTGTGGACCCCCACAACATGACAAAGTTACTCCAATTTAATAGATCTTGGTTCAAGGGCACACCAACAGCCAAAGATTTTCAGAATGTATTAAGAGGCATGCCACATAGGCCATCACGTGCCCTTCCATAGACATGAATGGAGGGGGCGTGATGTCACGAGGGGGCTTAGTATGACATCATGTCGCCAGTACCAGAAACCCAGTGTTCGTGCCGGGTGCTGCATGAAGATTGCGGCGGTCCAAACGCCGTGACCACCCGCTATGAGACATCTTATCCCGTGCAGAATATCCCTTTAATGGGAGCCTGTCTCATTGAACATGCAGTCGGATCTGTCTGCAGCATGTTGTAGAGCAGGAGGAGCTGAGCAGATTGAGATGAGATTGAGAGCTCCCCTTAGTGGTAGTAGAAGATGGCCACTGTGATCATGGCAAATAGGTACAGCAATTCAATGTAAGCCTGTCTGCTACAATGAGCCACAATGTAGTGACAAGCTATACTGATCCTAATGAGCTTTTTACAAAACTCAAGAATTCAAGTTACCATTCATCAAATGATATGAAAATTGAATAGTAATCTGGATTTTCTATCATTAGGTAATTACATAAATTTCTATTGTAGCTTTACAGACCCCAAACTGTCCCAATTTGGGCCCCACGCCTGTCGTCTCGCTTCTGGCTGCCGCTGTCCTTCTGCCGGCTGCATTATTTGACAGTAATCAAGAAGCTGCTCTCTTTGACTATGCTCTGGCACAAAAGTGATGTCATGCTCCAGAGTGTGAGAAATGGAAGGAGAGAAGAGGAGCAGCCATGTCCTGGACTACGCAGGACCCAACAACCAGGTGAGTATGATTTTTTGTGTTTTCTTCTTATTAATCTTGGGGGGCTGCTATCTACAGTGGGGAATTATCTATTACTATCGGGGCCTACAACTTACAGTGAGGGAAATATCTATTACAATAGGGGCCTACAACCTACATTGGGGCAAATATCTATAAGGGGCTGCTACCTACAGTGGGGGGAATATTATAGGGGGCTGCTTCCAACAGTGGGAGTCATATCTATAGGGGGCTGCTACCTACATGGGGAAATTTATTTAAGGAGGCTACCTACCGGGGGCAACTATTTCCAGGGGGGTCTACCTACAGGGTGCAGCTATCTTGTGAGGAGTCTACATACAGGGAGCAGCTATCTAGGGTAGGGGGTGGGGGGATGTGACAACCTATTTGGGCACCTACGTAATGGTGAAAACTACCGAAAGGGACCTGTCTTCCTACTGGAGCGATCTAACTACATAATGGGAAGAAATGTACCTAATCTTTGCCAACCCACTTACCTACTCACTCTACTGTGTTTGACACCAAGGGGGGCATTATTACTGTGTGGGGCACTATCGGTCTTGGAAAAGTGCAGAGCCCGAAATGTTTTTTTTTGTCAGGTTGGACAGAGATGAGTCACAGCTGCAAAAAATCTTTATGACAATCTGAGCTGGATTGCAAAAAGGGAAAGTGACCGACTCTGATCAGAAAAGACGTCACTTGAGAGTCATCAGAAGTAACTTGTAATCAATGATATGGTCTGTAGTGGTAATGATGGTGGTTATTGTCAGTCTGTCTCCTGTGTATAGGAGGTCGTCCTAAACTCAGGTGACAGGCTGACAACATTATTGCCGTTAAAGAGAAAGTTCCCATTTCACATGTGTGGGCGTAGTTATGACGTGACCAAGGGCATGTTTGGGGTCCCAGCACCAGAAGCTGTCCCGTGGCTTTGGACTGTCTCGGGCAGCTCGGCAGCACAAGGTGTTGGGCCCACTGGAGTTCAGCTGTTGAATTAATTATGTATGTAATATAGTATCAAATAATATATTTGCTTAAATTTATTTTATTATTCTTCTATGCATATGTGTTTTATATGTTGTTGTGCCTTTAAGAGTGCAACCCATGAGACTGTGCAGTGTACCCCATGTCAATGAGAACCTTAAAAGTCTCCCCTGTATAGTAAGGTGCAGGGGAGGAGTTAGTCAGTCCACCGTTAGTTCACCCTAGTGTGGTTCCTGAGCATCAGCTAGCTCAGGTGTGCTGTGTGTTGTGTGTTCTGAGGAGAGGCCTGCTTCAAGTCTAATCCCTCAACTGGTCATCCTGCAAAGATTACTCACAATGAGGATATTCATGCCCCTGCGGACAAGTCTTCAGTGCCTTGACAGGACCCTAGAAACCATGATTTAATCTTCAGTCTCAAGTTATTATAATTCTGTCCGGTGAAAGCACCACTAGTCTCAGCAAGACAACAGGGCTCCCAAGGGGTTATGCTCCACTCTCATATCAAAGGCCAGCTGTATGTGTAATACCATCTGCACCCATCCAGTAAAGACAGTTATCCGTAACCTGACGACTGTGTGTTCATTCACTCCCCGTGTCTGGCCCAGGAGAAGCTGTCTCCAAACCTCGGACTGTGTATAGGATAATGGTGCCCTGTAATCACAAAATGATCAGGTATTCTTACTAACACCCCGTGTCACCACAAAACTTGGTCATCACGAGCAGGATAGTTGCTGTTCATTAGCCGATGCCAACCACGTGTGGTGAGAGTGTGGCTTGTCCATCTTTGCTCTCATTAGAAGTTGGGAGGTAGGTAACACTACAGTCTCCTACCTGGAGGCTCTGCATGTATCGCACACCCAGCCCTGTTCTTTCTTGTTGTAGCGGCTGCAGTTCTTGCAGACATTTAGCTGGCAGTCTTTACACTGGCGTTTGCTGTTGATCAGGAACTGGAAGGGCTGCAGGCAATGTATGCAATGACTGCTGTTCAGATGGCTCTGACTGCACAGGATCTCCCTCTTACTGCTCTCTTTTTTCAGTTTTACTTTTATCTCACTGAAAAAGAAAAAAAATATAAGATAATGAAGATGAATACATAGAGACATACGAATATACCAGCTACAACACAGTTACAGATTTTTACTAATATCATATATGTATGACATCAAAAAACACACAATGCATTCAATGGCCATAAACAGTGTTTTTTTTTTACATGATTCAATAGGCCAGAAAATAGGCAGCAAATGGGGATTAACTATAATCAGCACATAAGGGTACATCTAAATACCTGGCCCAATAGCCTGACTGCCATATAACAGGGCCTCAAAGTACTACACCTGGTACACAATAAAACTAAGCTGCTCTATTTAAAGTGTTACTTTAAAAAAAAAAAACTTCTGACATGTCACATAGACTTGTCAAACGTTTAGACTCCCCACCGATCGCTAGAATTATTCGGTATACGTGCGTGACCGAGGCCTTCACTCCTTGGTTTACTACCCTACCTGTCTTGCTGCAGGATTTGGATTCTATAGTAAGTCAATGGAGCTAGTTTCCTACAGCAAGAAAGATAAAGCGGTGAGCCGGGGAGGGAAGCCCTTAGCCACATACTTGTCCTAGCGATCGATAGGGGTCTGAATACCGAGACCCTGCAGATCAAAACTTTTGATGTGTCTGTGTGACATAATAAAAGATTTTTAAAGTTACAGTAATGTTAAAGGGGTTCTCCACCATAAGGTGATTTTAGTACGTACCTGTCAGGCAGTAATGGACATGTTTGGAAGGATCTGCGCTTGTCTTGGGGCTAAATGGCTATGTTGTGAGATTACCAAAACACTGTGGCTAGCTTTATTGTGAACTTCTATTTCCTGTTTGACTTTTCTTTTTTTGACTACAAATCCCACAATTCCATTTTCCTCCCTCCCACACATCAGCCACCCCACCCATTGAAACAAAAGACCTGTGGTTTTCAATCATGGTGCCTACATCTGCTGCATTAGTTGCAGATTGATCCCTTCCCACCAAGCGATCGCTCCCATTGAAGCAGACAGGCTCCCTGTCATCAGCTGACTAGTGAGTTAGGTCTCGGCCGCATTGCAACCTGGGAAAAATCTGAGACAACAGTAATTTTGTACGCTGTTAAAAAGAAATAGTGGGGTGAAAATCACAGAAGAATTGTGATAAAACCGTCACACACAGGTACAGACACTATATTATGAACTACACTAACTTTCCAGCCCCTGTAGCATAGTCAAATAAAAAAATTCTTGGAATACCAATTAAAACAAATATTGTGCTGTTTGGCTAATATACTAAGCATACAAGGGAAATATAAGAGGAGCACTTCTCCCTCCAAGGACTAAAGGCTGCTGCATGCAGATACATGGCAGTTCATCAATCACTGGTGAAGGGGTTATAGAAAGCATCGGTGGTGGGGGATGCATGCTTATTATAGATTTATTGTACCCATAACCATAATACAACAGCGTAACCGTGTCTATTCAATATTGCCCACCATGCTCATTTTTTTTGGTGTTTTCTCCTATCATTGCTCTTTTATTTAATATGAGTACTCTTGCTTGTTTGCTCAGTTAAAGAGGCAACTTTTTGTCTACATACATCTGTCCATATGGATTTATCTATGGATACAGTATATAGGTACGGTATATAAACCTATATGACTGTTTAGTCAGATGAAACAAAAGAACCCCTTTAATACCTGAAAGTTCTGTGTAGCTTTTTGTGCTTATAATCTTACATCCAGTGGATGTAGGTAATGAGGATCCTTGTTGCATTATATTAATACTATGAGTGCAGCAGTTTAGTGCCCACACTGTTTACTAGCGCGGGATGAATCACTGACTTCTACCTGCACATACCAGGAGCTGTTTGTTTTTGGGGTTTGATCAGGGTGGAGCAGGCATAATGTTTGGCTTGTAAGATGAGATTAATGGCAAGAGAATTCTTAGATATTTACTTTCTTCCACTAAGTTAATTGCATGTATTTCTTGTGCTTGATTATAAACCTGACAGCTAGAAAAAAGTCCTCAAATATGGTGTTTTAGTAGTTTATAGTAATATAAACTTACAATAAATGTACATACATGTTACAATTAGAGATGAGCTAATTTTTGAAAAATTCGATTTGGCCGATTCGCCGAATTTTTATTCTTTCCTTTATTTCGGTCCAAAATTATTTGTGGCGAATGGCTACTAAAAATGGCTATTTCTGGCCTATAGAGAGCCTCAAAAGGCGTGTAGAACACTTTGCCTTGCTGTAACACACATTGGGTGTGTGCTGAGTTAGTGAAATAATACTGTCATTCAGTATGACATGGAGATCAGAGGCATCGCTATTAGAATCACTGCCGCAGAGCGGCATAATGACAGAGCCTGGAGGTGGCATCAGTATGAGGACACCATATAGTGGCTGAAAGACACAGCGTGGAGGTGGCGGCAGCATGAGGAGACCATATAGTGGCTGAATGACACTGCGGGGAGGTGTTGGCAGCATGAGGAGACCATATAGTGGCTGAATGACACAGCGTGGAGGTGACAGCAGCATGAGGAGACCATATAGTAGCTCAATGACACAGCCTGGAGTTGGCAGCAACATGAGACGACCATATAGTGGCTGAATGACACAGCCTGGAGTTGGCGGCAGCATGAGGAGACCATATAGTGGCTGAATGACCAAGCATGGATGTGGTGGCAGAAGCATGAGGAGACCATATAGTGCCTGAATGACCCAGAGTGGAGGTGGCGGCAGCATGAGGAGACCATATAGTGGCTGAATAAGCCAGTAAGCCAGCATGGAGAAGGCAGCAGCATGAGGAGACCATATAGTGGCTGAATGACACAGCCTGGAGTTGGTGGCAGCATGAGGAGACATATAGTGGCTGAATGACACAGCGTGGAGGTGGCAGCAGCATGAGGAGACCATATAGTGCCTGAATGACACAACGGGGAGGTGGCGGCAGCATGAGGAGACCATATAGTGGGTGAATGTCACAGCGTGAAGTTGGCAGCAGCATATAGTGGCTTAATGACACAGCCTGGAGATGGCAGCAGCATGAGGAGACCATATAGTGGCTGAATGACACAGCCTGTAGGTGGCAGAAGCATGAGGAGACCATACAGTGGCTGAATGACAAAGTCTGGAGTTGGCGGCAGCATGAGGAGACTATATAGTGGCTGAATGACCCAGCGTGGAGGTGGCGGCAGCATTAGGAGACCATATAGTGGCTGAATGACAAAGCGTGGAGGTGGCAGCAGCATGAGTAGACCATATAGTGCCTGAATGACACAGAGTGGAGTTGGCGGCAGCATCTAGTGGCTGAATAACACAGCCTGGAGTTGGTGGCAGCATGAGGAGACCATATAGTGGATGAACGACACAGCCTGGAGCTGGCATCAGCACGAGGAGAATATATGGTGGCAGAATGAGACAGCCTGGAGGTGGACGCAGCAGCATCAGGAGTCCTGAAAGTGACTCGGGGATGTGGTGGGAGAGTGGTGTGGTGGGTGGCAATACCAGTACTGTACCCGGTGATGAAGGTGGGAGAAAAAAGGAAAACTTGGCATCAGATGTGTGACATCAGGCGGGTGGCAGGATCAGAATAGTAGCTGAGGCAGGTAGGCAGAAGAAAACGGTCTCTTTTGTAAAAGTGTTAGTGTGCTCAAGTAAGTATTGAGGATAAAACTTAACTTTTAATAATATGCTTAGGATAAAATATATGGACCAAAAATGTTAAATCAAACAAAAGGAAAGGTGTGCAAAAAACACCATGTGCTACCTACACCACCAAGTATTGATGTGATGCAAAGACCTCTAACAGGAGGAAGGGAACAACATATGGTCCATTGTAATTGGTGGTGGTGGGGTAAAAACTTCCTATGTAAGTCCCTACTCTCGCATTATTAATTCCCTCCTTGGCAAATGTTAATCGCCCTAAAAAGGGGGCGGCCCCACACAGGAACATCTCCCTATTTCCACCTACAAACACTGCCAGTTCCCTGGGTTTTAGGAGGAAATAGGGATTGGTTCCTGTGTGGGGCTGCACTTTTTAAGACAAGTAACACTTTCCTCGAAAAGGTGGAAGGGAACAACGTATTGTTCATTGTAGCAGGTGGGGGTAAAAACTTCCCCTGTAAGGCCCTACTCTTGCCCTATTAATTTGCTTCTTGGCAAGTGTTACTCACCCTAAAAAGGGCGGCCCCACAAAGGAAACTTTCTCTATTTGCACCTAAAAACCCTGGAAAGTGTCAATGTTTGTAGGGGGAAATAGGGAGAATTTCCTGTGTGGGGCCGCCCATTTTAGGGTGAGTAACACTTGCCAAGAAGGGAATTAATAAAGCGAGAGTAGGGCCTAACATGGGAAGTTTTTACCCCCACTTGTTACAATGGACCATATGTTGTTCCCTTCCACCTTTTAGAGTTCTTTGCATCACATCAATACTTGGTGGTGTAGGTGGCACATGGTGTTTTTTGCACACTTTTCCTTTTGTTTGATTTCCAAAATTTTTTGGGTACATATATTTTATCCTAAGAAAAGCTAAGTTTTAGCTAATGCATATCCTCAATACTTACTTGTGGTCTGATGCCGAGGAATGTCTGTAATTGGGGAGCAGGGCCTTAAATATGTTTAGCACTCTCCATATTAGTGAAGTGTTGGTGTGACACCATGGTCAATTTACTCTGATGCATCAGGCATTAGTGGGTGGAAATCCTGGCTGATCCATGCCTGATTCATCTTCACAAAAGTCTCTCCACATTTTTTGTGGACAGACGAGTTTTCCTTGGGGTTACTATGGCCCCTGCCGCACTAAACACACGCTCGGATGGCACATTACTGGCCAGGCAGGACAGCTTTTCCAGAACAAACTCTGCAAGTTGCGGCAGCAAATCAAGTTTGGCTGCCCAGAATTCTAGCGGATCTTCGAGGTGTGTCGGCCTGGTCAAGGTATGCCACCACCTGCTGGTTCAGGTCCTGCTCCATGTCTACCTGCTGCTGATGAGTTGCTTCACTATGCTGGTGAAGAAAGCTGCTCTTCAGCAACTGAAGACTCAGGCTGCTGCTGATGGAGCTGGTACTGCTCCTGCCACCCTACCCCTCCCCAGCAGCCATGGCAGTGGGAGGTGAGCGCAGAGGGCCCCTCGAGTCAGACCTGTGAGAGGATGGATGATGGCGCAGATAGGCATCGGCCAACTGACTACGTAGGATGTCTCTGTAGTAGGTCAGTTTGTCCTCCCTCTCAGTGGGTGTAAAAAAGGCCCCAATTTTGTGCCGGTAGAGGGGGTCCAATAAGGTGGAGAGAAGTCCTCCCGATGCCGAATGGTGACAACTGGGCGGTCACTACGCAAGCAACTGTGCATGCATCGTGCCATTTGTGCAAGTGACTCGGAGGGACTCCCTGTCTCCATCTCCACTGCATACTGCCATGGTGTGTCTGGGTCCTCTGTCTCGCCTTCCTCATAACCCTCTAGCTCCTCTAGCTGCTCCTGCTCCTCCTCTCCTGTAGGATGACTAGAAAAACCACCCATCTAGTGAAACCTAAACTGTGCTCCACTGTGCCCCTCCCCCTCCTCCAGTTCAGTCTCCACAGGGCTCATGTGGCCATGAGATGTAGGCGCCTGGTCTCCAGTGCCCTGACCGCCATTGTTTCCAACACATGTTGTTGTAGATGAAGCAGTGGAATGATGTTGTTCATCCCGTAATCCTGGCGACTGACTAATAATGGGGCCTGAGCAAACGGCAAGTGTCACATATGAGCTGCCACTGGTTGACATTGAAGTTACTCAGAGTCCCCCTATGCTCTTGGATCATCAAGAAAACGTTGATGGCTTTTCTCTGTTCGTATAGTTGGTCCAACATGGAGGGTGGAATTCCAACGTGTGGAAACATCACAAATCAGTCTATGTTGTGGGATAACATTCTGACGCTGCAGCTCAAGGAGGGTGTGCTTTGCGGTGTACGAGTGGCTGAAGTGAATGCAAAGTTTCCTTCCCATTGTTAGGATGTCTTGAAAATGGGGGAACACTTCAGGAACTGCTTGAGAACCAGATTGAACACATGTGCCATGCAGGGCACATGGCTCAGGCTTCCTTGTTTCAGCACCGACAAGACACCGTTGTCGGTCAACATGGTTCCTATTTCCAGATTTCGTGGAGTAAGCCATGATTTGATTTCTAGCCATGATTCGATTTGACTTTTAGCAGTTCCTCCCCTGTGTGACTCAGTTCGCCAAGGCAAACCATTTAAAGAACAGCGTGACACCGCCATGCCTTGCAAACATGGTATGCTGGAGGGGCACTGCAGTGGAGGCTGAGGACACGGTGGAGGATGAGGAGGCGAAGTTGCACACTGTCACAGGACCAACGGCCTGAGAGCATGGAGGCGGAAGCGGCATGACCTGTCCAAGTTGCTGTTGTGGCTGTGCAAGAACCATATTCACCCAGTGGGCCGTAAAGGTCATGTTGTCACTGACTGTAGTTACAGCTCTACACGTAGGCACTGCCCTGCACTTTGGTACATACTGACAGGTTCAAGGACTGGTCCACAAAATTATGCAGGGCTGGTACTGCCTTCTTTGCAAAGAAATGACAGCTTGGGACTCTCCACCTCAGCTCGGCACAAGCAATCAGTTCTCTAAAAGGTGCAGAGTCCACCACTTGAAAAGGGAGGGACTGCAGCACCAGCAACTTGGACAGGAGCACATTCAGCTTCTGCGCCATTGGATGAGTGGCGCATACTGTTGTCTCTTGGACATGGCTTCACCGATGGATTGCTGGCAGAATGACTCACTCGATGTAGGAGAAGCAGGAGCATCTGGAGCGACAGAAGATGGGTATGACACACAGCGTCACACAGCTCCCTTCGGCTAAGGTGGTGGAGCTTTGGCTGACTGAAACAGTGACCGGCGTGCCACTGGGTGATGCAGCAGGCTGGACCTCAACTTTGGAGCTACGGTTCTCCTTGCCGCTTTATGGTGATGCTGCATATGTTGACACAGGGCCGTGGTTCCAACATTGGGACTCTGGCAACACTTCACATTCTGCTGACACATCTTGCATGTGGCCAGGTTAACATCCTCCGGATGCTTGATGAAAAACTGCCACACCTTGAGGAGCTGATTTTCCCACCAACAGTCCGCACTGATTGACTGCTACTGCCGCCGTCTACAGGAACCCCTGTTCCACTACCTCCCAGGAAGGTAGCCTGCTGCAAAGCAGGTGGTCTACCCCAAGCAAGTTTGGCTCCAGACTTTCCACTTCCGCCACCACGCTGACTGTCAACCATGCTACCACCTTGCAGGCTCAGCTGCTGCCTCACGGGAAACCTGCAACCCTCTTCTCCTGATGATGAGGAAGCCCCTTCTGCACCCGGCTCCCAAGTGCGATTGTCTTCATCATCATTGAGTTGTGTCTGCACATCACTGATGTCCTTCTCAGGTTCCTTAAAAGTGTCTGCTTCAGGAGCCTGAACGCTCGCAACACCACCTCCCATGCCACTCTCCTCATCACTACTTGCCCGCCTAACGGAGAAAGTGACGGATGTCTCCTCCACTTCTTGGCTGGGCAGTAGCTGCTGACTGTCCTCTAGTAGATCGTCCTCACTAAATAGTGGAGCTGAACGCACAGCATAAGATACTTCTGTGGAGGAGGGAACAGCATAGGACCAAGGCAATGGGAGGACAGGGACTGCTCTCGGGCCATGCCAACTGAGGGTTGTGTCTGAGGAACCCACCGACTGTTGACTGGGGGTGTCAGATGTAACGTGTGATGAAGTGGATGACAGTGTTAACCAATCGATGACTGCAGATGGGTTGCTGGTCGAGACATAACTGCTAGCTGATACCGGGACTCAGGCCTCTCGCTGCGACTCCTGTTGCCACTCGTCCCTAGTCTGCTGCGACCTCTGCCTGATGAATTTAGGCCTCTGCCACTCCTCTGGCACTTCTCTGCCTGACATACTTAGTGCGTATATATGAGGGGAGTGCAATACGCTTCACTACGCTTAAAACAGTTTGTCTACAAACTTTGTCTACAACACCAGCAGGTGTGTACTTTTGGCTGGCCTGTGACAGTATCTGGGCCCTTAAGACTTTAACAGGAACAAAATGGTACACCATTTAGATGTAAGTTTGTGGTATGCACTTATGGGGGGAGGACAATGCGCTCCAGTAAGCTTAAAACAGTATTTGTCTACAATACCAGCCGGTGTGCACTTTTGCCTGGCCTTTCACAGTATCTAGGCCCTTAAGACTTTAACAGGAACAAAATAGTACACCACTTAGATGTTCGCACAGGTTACACTTAATAGAGGACGATATGCTTTTAGTGCTCTGCTCATCCTAACTGGCTGGCTACTATAAGTTTTTCAGTTGTTGTACACACCAGTGCTGCAGCACACAGTTGCTGTGTACTACACCCAAAATTGCACTCTCTCTCTAAATCTCACTCCCTTCCCTATCATTGCTTCAAAGCTAGATTTGGGCTCGAGGTGAGTCGTTGCTGTAAAAAAGCTTTTCTGTGCAGCACACTGCTCTCTGTCCCTCTCTGCAATAGAATGCTGATGTGACAGGGAGGTAAATCGCTGCTGTAAAAATGCTTTTCTGTGCAACACACTGGCTGTCCCTCTCTCTGTAATAGAATGCTGATGTGACTGGCCGCAATATGGCTGCCGATTATATAGGGCTGTGACATCACAGGGGTGACTGGCTGCTGATAGGCTGAATGCGGCATGTGATTCAGGGTCATCCCGCCGACCCTTGTTCCCACCTTCCCAGGATTCCTTGCCCCATGTCCTCACATGTGAATCTGCCATTATAGATTCCCTGGAGCCTGGACCGCACTAAATGTTGTTTAATGAAGCGGCGATATTCACATTCGTTGCGAATCAAATTATTCCTGAAATTCATAAGGGATTCGAATTTGTCTGATTCGATTCCCTCATCTCTAGTTACAATATCATATGCCAGTTATCAGCACCAATATTATACTAAGAGGATGAAATAGGCTGTGTTCAAACACCGAATTTTCCTTTATTATTTTTAACCAAAACCAGGAGTAGGACCAACCCAGAGAAAAACTATAATGGAAATATTTACACCTTTTCTGTGTGATGGGTCAACTCTTTTGGTTTAAAATACTGAGAAAGATACTGACCAAAATACTATGGGGGGGATTTATCAAAACCTGTCCAGAGGAAAAGTTGCTGAGTTTCCCATAGCAACTAATCAGATCACTTCTTTTATTTTTCAGAGGCCTTTTTAAAAAAATTAAAGAAGAAATCTGATTGGTTGCTATGGGCAACTGGTCAACTCTTTCTCTTATTACTGATAAATCTCCCCCTATGTGTACGGTATGTGTGAACATAGTGATGCATAGTTTATGACTGTGGGGTCTGAATTCTGGGACCCACCCCAATTGTGAGAACACCCATTTGGATTTTTCTGTACACTGAGGACAAGCAGGGCTCTGTGCAATGATGACAAGCAGGGCTCTGTGCACTGTGGACAAGCAGGGCTCTGTACACTGAGGACAAGCAGGGCTCTGTACACTGAAGACAAGCAGAGCTCTGTACACTGAGGACAATCAGGGCTCTGTGCACTGAGGACAAGCAGGGTTCTTTACACTGAGGACAAGAAGGGCTCTGTGCACTGAGGACAAGCAGGGCTCTGTACACTGAGGACAAGCAGGGCTCTGTGCACTGTGGACAAGCAGGGCTCTGTACACTGAAGACAAGCAGGGCTCTGTACACTGATGACAAGCAGGGCTCTGTACACTGAGGACAAGCAGGGCTCTGTACACTGAGGACAAGCAGGGCTCTGTACACTGAGGACAAGCAGGGCTCTGTACACTGAGGACAAGAAGGGCTCTGTGCACTGAGGACAAGCCGGGATCTTTACACTGAGGACAAGCAGGGCTCTGTACACTGAGGACAAGAAGGGCTCTGTGCACTGAGGACAAGCCGGGCTCTGTGCACTGAGGACATGCAGGGCTCTGTGCACTGAGGACAAGCAGGGCTCTATACACTGAGGACAAGCAGGGCTCTGTACACTGAGGACAAGCAGGGTTCTGTACACTAAGGACATGCAGGGTTCTGTACACTGAGGACAAGTAGGGTTTTGTGCACTGTGGACAAGCTGGGTTCTGTACACTGAGGACAAGCTGGGTTCTGTACACTGAGGACAAGCAGGGCTCTGTACACTGAGGACAAGAAGGGCTGTCACGATGCCGGCTGGCAGGTAGTGGATCCTCTGTGCCAGAGAGGGATGGCGAGGGCCGCGCTAGTGGACCGGTTCTAAGCCACTACTGGTTTTCACCAGAGCCCGCCGCAAGGCGGGATGGTCTTGCTGCGGCGGTAGTGACCAGGTCGTATCCACTAGCAACGGCTCACCTCTCTGACTGCTGAAGATAGGCGAGGTACAAGGGAGTAGGCAGAAGCAAAGTCGGACGTAGCAGAAGGTCGGGGGCAGGCGGCAAGGTTCGTAGTCAGGGGAGATAGCAGAAGTTCTGGTACACAGGCTTTAAACACACAAAACGCTTTCACTAGGCACAAGGGCAACAAGATCCGGCAAGGAAGTGCATGGGAGGAGGATAGATATAGTCAGGGACCAGGTGGAAGCCAATTAAGCTAATTGGGCCAGGCACCAATCATTGGTGCACTGGCCCTTTAAGTCTCAGGGAGCTGGCGCGCGCGCGCCCTAGAGAGCGGAGCCGCGCGCGCCAGCACATGACAGCAGGGGACGGGAACGGGTAAGTGACCTGGGATGCGATTCGCGAGCGGGCGCGTCCCGCTGTGCGAATCGCATCCCCAACGGCCATGACAGAGCAGCGCTCCCGGTCAGCGGGACTGACCGGGGAGCTGCAGGGAGAAAGACGCCGTGAGCGCTCCGGGGAGGAGCGGGGGCCCGGAGCGCTAGGCGTAACAGTACCCCCCCCCTTAGGTCTCCCCTTCTCTTTATCCGGTAACTGCCTCCCCTGGGATGAGGACACCGGGAAAGGATGGAGGGATTCCTCAACGGCAGGCAGAACAGCAGGAGTAGGAATGGGGAGAGAGGGCAGAGGGCGAGACCTGGCACTGGGCAGTGTGACACCAGGACGAGGGCCATGAGGGGACACAGGGGCTTGCCTGATGGGACTGGGAGGGGGGGAGAGGCATTTCCTGTGGCAGGCAGAGTCCTTAATGACCTTAGGGGGACCGGATACAGGAGGAACCACAGGGTCACGGCAGGGAGTACTGGGAACCGGTTGAAGGCAGTCCTTGGAACAAGAGGGACCCCAACTCTTGATCTCCCCAGTGGACCAATCCAGGGTTGGGGAATGGTGTTGAAGCCAGGGTAGTCCAAGGAGAACTTCAGAAGTGCAATTAGGAAGGACAAAAAATACAATTTCCTCGTGATGAGGTCCGATGCACATTAGGAGGGGCTCCGTGCGGAAACGCACGGTGCAATCCAACCTGGCTCCGTTGACCGCGGAAATGTGGAGTGGCTTGACAAGACGGGTCACCGGAATGCGGAATTTATTCACTAAGGACTCCCGAATAAAATTCCCAGAAGCTCCAGAGTCCAGGCAGGCCACGGCTGAGAGGGAAGAGCTGGCTGAAGTAGAAATCCGAACAGGCACCGTGAGACGTGGAGAAGCCGACTTAGCATCAAGAGACGCCACACCCACGAGAGCTGGGTGCGAGCGTGCGTTTCCCAGACGTGGAGGACGGATTGGGCAATCCACCAAAAAATGTTCAGTACTGGCACAGTACAGACAAAGATTCTCTTCCTTACGGCGATTCCTCTCTTCCAGGGTCAGGCGAGACCGATCCACTTGCATGGCCTCCTCGGCGGGAGGCCTAGGCGCAGATTGCAGTGGAGACTGTGGGAGAGGTGTCCAGAGATCTAAGTCTTTTTCCTGGCGGAGCTCTTGATGCCTCTCAGAAAAACGCATGTCAATGCGAGTGGCTAGATGAATGAGTTCATGCAGGTTAGCAGGAGTCTCTCGTGCGGCCAGAACATCTTTAATGTTGCTGGATAGGCCTTTTTTAAAGGTCGCGCAGAGAGCCTCATTATTCCAGGATAGTTCAGAAGCAAGAGTACGGAATTGTATGGCGTACTCGCCAACGGAGGAATTACCCTGGACCAGGTTCAGCAGGGCAGTCTCAGCAGAAGAGGCTCGGGCAGGTTCCTCAAAGACACTTCGAATTTCCGAGAAGAAGGAGTGTACAGAGGCAGTGACGGGGTCATTGCGGTCCCAGAGCGGTGTGGCCCATGACAGAGCTTTTCCAGACAGAAGGCTGACTACGAAAGCCACCTTAGACCTTTCAGTAGGAAACTGGTCCGACATCATCTCCAAGTGCAGGGAACATTGCGAAAGAAAGCCACGGCAAAACTTAGAGTCCCCATTAAATTTGTCCGGCAAGGACAGGCGGAGGCTAGGAGTGGCCACTCGCTGCGGAAGGGGTGCAGGAGCTGGCGGAGGAGATGGTTGTTGCTGCTGTAGCTGTGACTGTACTTGCTGTAGTTGTGACTGGAGTTGCTGTGTCATGGTGGTCAAGTACGACAGCTGGTGATCTTGTTGGGCGATCTGACGAGCTTGCTGGGCGACCAGCGTAGGGAGGTCAGCGACAACTGGCAGAGGAACTTCAGCGGGATCCATGGCCGGATCTACTGTCACGATGCCGGCTGGCAGGTAGTGGATCCTCTGTGCCAGAGAGGGATGGCGAGGGCCGCGCTAGTGGACCGGTTCTAAGCCACTACTGGTTTTCACCAGAGCCCGCCGCAAGGCGGGATGGTCTTGCTGCGGCGGTAGTGACCAGGTCGTATCCACTAGCAACGGCTCACCTCTCTGACTGCTGAAGATAGGCGAGGTACAAGGGAGTAGGCAGAAGCAAAGTCGGACGTAGCAGAAGGTTGGGGGCAGGCGGCAAGGCTCGTAGTCAGGGGAGATAGCAGAAGTTCTGGTACACAGGCTTTAAACACACAAAACGCTTTCACTGGCACAAGGGCAACAAGATCCGGCAAGGAAGTGCATGGGAGGAGGATAGATATAGTCAGGGACCAGGTGGAAGCCAATTAAGCTAATTGGGCCAGGCACCAATCATTGGTGCACTGGCCCTTTAAGTCTCAGGGAGCTGGCGCGCGCGCGCCCTAGAGAGCGGAGCCGCGCGCGCCAGCACATGACAGCAGGGGACGGGAACGGGTAAGTGACCTGGGATGCGATTCGCGAGCGGGCGCGTCCCGCTGTGCGAATCGCATCCCCAACGGCCATGACAGAGCAGCGCTCCCGGTCAGCGGGACTGACCGGGGAGCTGCAGGGAGAAAGACGCCGTGAGCGCTCCGGGGAGGAGCGGGGGCCCGGAGCGCTAGGCGTAACAAGGGCTATGTACACTGAGGACAAGCAGGGTTCTGTGCACTAAGGACATGCAGGGTTCTGTACACTGAAGACAAGCAGGGTTCTGTACACTGAGGACAAGCAGGGTTCTGTGCACTGTGAACAAGCAGGGTTCTGTGCACTGTGGACAAGCAGGGTTCTGTACACTGAGGACAAGCAGGGTTCTGTACACTGAGGACAAGCAGGGCTCTGTACACTGAGGACAAGAAGGGCTCTGTACACTGAGGACAAGCAGGGCTCTGTGCAATGAGGAAAAGCAGGGCTCTGTGCAATGAGGACAAGCAGGGTTCTGTGCACTGTGGACAAGCAGGGTTCTGTGCACTGTGGACAAGCAGGGTTCTGTACACTGAGGACAAGCAGGGTTCTGTACACTGAGGACAAGCAGGGCTCTGTACACTGAGGACAAGCAGGGCTCTGTACACTGAGGACAAGCAGGGTTCTGTACACTGAGGACAAGAAGGGCTCTGTACACTGAGGACAAGCAGGGCTCTGTACACTGAGGACAAGAAGGGCTCTGTGAACTGAGGACAAGCAGGGCTCTGTACACTGAGGACAAGCAGGGCTCTGTGCAATGAGGAAAAGCAGGGCTCTGTGCACTGAGGACAAGAAGGGCTCTGTGCACTGTGGACAAGCAGGGCTCTGTACACTGATGACAAGCAGGGCTCTGTGCACTGAGGACAAGCAGGGTTCTGTGCACTAAGGACATGCAGGGTTCTGTACACTGAGGACAAGCAGGGTTCTGTGCACTGTGGACAAGAAGGGTTCTGTACACTGAGGACAAGCAGGGCTCTGTACACTGAGGACAAGCAGGGCTCTGTACACTGAGGACAATCAGGGTTCTGTGCACTAAGGACATGCAGGGTTCTGTACACTGAGGACAAGCAGGGTTCTGTACACTGAGGACAAGCAGGGCTCTGTACACTGAGGACAAGCAGGGCTCTTTGCACTGAGGACAAGCAGGGCTCTGTACACTGAGGACAAGCAGAGCTTTGTGCACTGAGGACAAGCAGGGCTCTGAACACTGAGGACAAGAAGGGCTCTGTACACTGAGGACAAGCAGGGCTCTGTGCAATGAGGAAAAGCAGGGCTCTGTGCAATGAGGACAAGCAGGGTTCTGTGCACTGTGGACAAGCAGGGTTCTGTGCACTGTGGACAAGCAGGGTTCTGTACACTGAGGACAAGCAGGGTTCTGTACACTGAGGACAAGCAGGGCTCTGTACACTGAGGACAAGCAGGGCTCTGTACACTGAGGACAAGCAGGGTTCTGTACACTGAGGACAAGCAGGGCTCTGTACACTGAGGACAAGCAGGGCTCTGTACACTGAGGACAAGAAGGGCTCTGTGAACTGAGGACAAGTAGGGCTCTGTACACTGAGGACAAGCAGGGCTCTGTGCAATGAGGAAAAGCAGGGTTCTGTGCACTGTGGACAAGAAGGGTTCTGTACACTGAGGACAAGCAGGGCTCTGTACACTGAGGACAAGCAGGGCTCTGTACACTGAGGACAATCAGGGTTATGTGCACTAAGGACATGCAGGGTTCTGTACACTGAGGACAAGCAGGGCTCTGTACACTGAGGACAAGCAGGGCTCTGTACACTGAGGACAAGCAGGGTTCTGTACACTGAGGACAAGCAGGGCTCTGTACACTGAGGACAAGCAGGGCTCTGTACACTGAGGACAAGGAGGGCTCTGTGAACTGAGGACAAGCAGGGCTCTGTACACTGAGGACAAGCAGGGCTCTGTGCAATGAGGAAAAGCAGGGCTCTGTGCACTGAGGACAAGAAGGGCTCTGTGCACTGTGGACAAGCAGGGCTCTGTACACTGATGACAAGCAGGGATCTGTGCACTGAGGACAAGCAGGGTTCTGTGCACTAAGGACATGCAGGGTTCTGTACACTGAGGACAAGCAGTTTTCTGTGCACTGTGGACAAGAAGGGTTCTGTACATTGAGGACAAGCAGGGCTCTGTACACTGAGGACAAGCAGGGCTCTGTACACTGAGGACAATCAGGGTTCTGTGCACTGAGGACATGCAGGGTTCTGTACACTGAGGACAAGCAGGGTTCTGTACACTGAGGACAAGCAGGGCTCTGTACACTGAGGACAAGCAGGGCTCTTTGCACTGAGGACAAGCAGGGCTCTGTACACTGAGGACAAGCAGAGCTTTGTGCACTGAGGACAAGCAGGGCTCTGAACACTGATAACAAGCAGGGCTCTGTGCACTGAGGACAAGCAGGGCTCTGTGCACTGAGGACAAGCAGGGCTCTGTACACTGAGGACAAGCAGGGCTCTGTGCACTGTGGACAAGCAGGGCTCTGTACACTGAAGACAAGCAGGGCTCTGTACGCTGATGACAAGCAGGGCTCTGTACGCTGAGGACAAGCAGGGCTCTGTACACTGAGGACAAGCAGGGCTCTGTACACTGAGGACAAGCAGGGCTCTGTACACTGAGGACAAGAAGGGATCTGTGCACTGAGGACAAGCAGGGCTCTTTACACTGAGGACAAGAAGGGCTCTGTGCACTGAGGACAAGTAGGGCTATCTGCAATGAGGAAAAGCAGGGCTCTGTGCACTGAGGACAAGCAGGGCTCTGTGCACTGAGGACAAGCAGGGCTCTATACACTGAGGACAAGCAGGGCTCTGTACACTGAGGACAAGCAGGGTTCTGTACACTAAGGACATGCAGGGTTCTGTACACTGAGGACAAGCAGTGTTTTGTGCACTGTGGACAAGCTGGGTTCTGTACACTGAGGACAAGCTGGGTTCTGTACACTGAGGACAAGCAGGGCTCTGTACACTGAGGACAAGAAGGGCTATGTACACTGAGGACAAGCAGGGTTCTGTGCACTAAGGACATGCAGGGTTCTGTACACTGAGGACAAGCAGGGTTCTGTACACTGAGGACATGCAGGGTTCTGTGCACTGTGGACAAGCAGGGTTCTGTGCACTGTGGACAAGCAGGGTTCTGTACACTGAGGACAAGCAGGGTTCTGTACACTGAGGACAAGCAGGGCTCTGTACACTGAGGACAAGAAGGGCTCTGTACACTGAGGACAAGCAGGGCTCTGTGCAATGAGGAAAAGCAGGGCTCTGTGCAATGAGGACAAGCAGGGTTCTGTGCACTGTGGACAAGCAGGGTTCTGTGCACTGTGGACAAGCAGGGTTCTGTACACTGAGGACAAGCAGGGCTCTGTGCAATGAGGAAAAGCAGGGCTCTGTGCAATGAGGACAAGCAGGGTTCTGTGCACTGTGGACAAGCAGGGTTCTGTGCACTGTGGACAAGCAGGGTTCTGTACACTGAGGACAAGCAGGGTTCTGTACACTGAGGACAAGCAGGGGTCTGTACACTGAGGACAAGAAGGGCTCTGTACACTGAGGACAAGCAGGGCTCTGTACACTGAGGACAAGCAGGGCTCTGTGCAATGAGGAAAAGCGGGGCTCTGTGCACTGAGGACAAGCAGGGCTCTGTGCACTGTGGAAAAGCAGGGCTCTGTGCACTGTGGACAAGCAGGGTTCTGTACACTGAAGACAAGCAGGGCTCTGTACACTGAGGACAAGCAGGGCTCTGTACACTGAGGACAAGCAGGGTTCTGTACACTGAGGACAAGCAGGGCTCTGTACACTGAGGACAAGAAGGGCTCTGTGAACTGAGGACAAGCAGGGCTCTGTACACTGAGGACAAGCAGGGCTCTGTGCAATGAGGAAAAGCAGGGCTCTGTGCACTGAGGACAAGAAGGGCTCTGTGCACTGTGGAAAAGCAGGGCTCTGTACACTGAGGACAAGCAGGGGTCTGTACACTGAGGACAAGAAGGGCTCTGTACACTGAGGACAAGCAGGGCTCTGTGCAATGAGGAAAAGCGGGGCTCTGTGCACTGAGGACAAGCAGGGCTCTGTGCACTGTGGACAAGAAGGGCTCTGTGCACTGTGGAAAAGCAGGGCTCTGTACACTGAGGACAAGAAGGGCTCTGTGCACTGTGGAAAAGCAGGGCTCTGTACACTGAGGACAAGCAGGGGTCTGTACACTGAGGACAAGCAGGGCTCTGTACACTGAGGAACAGCAGGGCTCTGTGCACTGAGGACAAGAAGGGCTCTGTGCACTGTGGAAAAGCAGGGCTCTGTACACTGAGGACAAGCAGGGGTCTGTACACTGAGGACAAGCAGGGCTCTGTACACTGAGGACAAGCAGGGCTCTGTACACTGAGGACAAGCAGGGCTCTGTGCAATGAGGAAAAGCGGGGCTCTGTGCACTGAGGACAAGCAGGGCTCTGTGCACTGTGGAATAGCAGGGCTCTGTGCACTGTGGACAAGCAGGGTTCTGTACACTGAGGACAAGCAGGGCTCTGTACACTGAGGACAAGCAGGGCTCTGTACACTGAGGACAAGCAGGGTTCTGTACACTGAGGACAAGCAGGGCTCTGTACACTGAGGACAAGAAGGGCTCTGTGAACTGAGGACAAGCAGGGCTCTGTACACTGAGGACAAGCAGGGCTCTGTGCACTGAGGACAAGCAGGGTTCTGTGCACTGAGGACAAGAAGGGCTCTGTGCACTGTGGAAAAGCAGGGCTCTGTACACTGATGACAAGCAGGGCTCTGTGCACTGAGGACAAGCAGGGTTCTGTGCACTAAGGACATGCAGGGTTCTGTACACTGAGGACAAGCAGGGTTCTGTGCACTGTGGACAAGTAGGGTTCTGTACACTGAGGACAAGCAGGGCTCTGTACACTGAGGACAAGCAGGGCTCTGTACACTGAGGACAATCAGGGTTCTGTGCACTAAGGACATGCAGGGTTCTGTACACTGAGGACAAGCAGGGTTCTGTACACTGAGGACAAGCAGGGCTCTGTGCACTGAGTACAAGCAGGGCTCTTTGCACTGAGGACAAGCAGGGCTCTGTACACTGAGGACAAGCAGAGCTTTGTGCACTGAGGACAAGCAGGGCTCTGAACACTGATAACAAGCAGGGCTCTGTGCACTGAGGACAAGCAGGGCTCTGTGCACTGAGGACAAGCAGGGCTCTATGCACTGAGAATAAGCAGGGCTCTGTGCACTGAGGACAAGCAGGGATCTGTGCACTGAGGACAAGCGGGGCTCTTTACCAGGAGGACAAGCGGAGCTTTGTGCACTGAGGACAAGCAGGGCTCTGTACACTGAGGACAAGCAGGGCTATGTACACTGAGGACAAGCAGGGTTCTGTGCACTAAGGACATGCAGGGTTCTGTACACTGAGGACAAGCAGGGCTCTGTACACTGAGGACAAGCAGGGCTCTGTACACTGAGGACAAGCAGGGATCTGAACACTGAGGACAATCAAGGCTCTGTGTGCTGATGAGGACAAGCAGGGCTCTTTGACATGCTGTACTGTACTGAGGCTCTGTGACAAGCTCAGGGCTCACACAGCGGGCTGATTGACAAGCCAGGAGCCTGCACAGAGCCCTGCTTGTCCTGCCCTCACTTCCCGTATTGTGTCTCTGCACAGAGACACACAGGCAATAGCTTCAGGCACAGGACACCATTTTCTACCCAAAAATATAAACATTTTCTAACCAATGTATATTACAAATAATGTTATCATCTACATTATATAAAAAAGTTTTTGCAAATGACAGGTACGCTTTACATTTTTACTGTACACTGTATAAATAGAACATACATCATGGTGTGAGAACACATGCCCTGTATCTAGTGGGGGCTTATCTTAAAGGGGTATTCTGTCCCTATACATCTTATCCCCTATCCAAAGGATAGGGGATAAGATGTCTAATCGCGGGGGTCCCGCCCCTGGGCACCCCTTGAATTTTATCCAGAAAATGAAGTATTTCTCACAGTAAAGAATTGCAGTAACACATGTTTTGCAGTAACTTAATATTTGGTTGCACACGCTTTGGAAAAAATTACTGAAATCAGTCGCTTCATACAACCATCAATAACCTTCTTAAACCTCTCAGCCGGAATGTTCGACCACTCTTCCTTTGCTAACTGCTCCAGGTCTCTCTTATTGGAAGGCGCCTTTTCCCAACAGCAATTTTAAGATCTCTCCACAGGTGTTCAATGGGATTTAGATCTGGACTCATTGCTGCCACTTCAGAACTTTCCAGCACTTTGTTGCCATCCATTTCTGGATGGTTTTTGACGTATGTTTGGGGTCATTGTCCTGCTGAAAGACCCAAGATCTCGGACGCAAACCCAGCTTTCTGACACTGGGCTTTACAGTGCAACCCAAAATCCGTTGGTAATCCTCAGATTTCATGATGCCTTGCACACATTCAAGGCACCCAGTGCACTGTGGACAAGCAGGGCTCTGTACACTGATGACAAGCAGGGCTCTGTGCACTGAGGACAAGCAGGGTTCTGTGCATTAAGGACATGCAGGGTTCTGTACACTGAGGACAAGCAGGGTTCTGTGCACTGTGGACAAGAAGGGTTCTGTACACTGAGGACAAGCAGGGCTCTGTACACTGAGGACAAGCAGGGCTCTGTACACTGAGGACAATCAGGGTTCTGTGCACTAAGGACATTCAGGGTTCTGTACACTGAGGACAAGCAGGGTTCTGTACACTGAGGACAAGCAGGGCTCTTTGCACTGAGGACAAGCAGGGCTCTGTACACTGAGGACAAGCAGAGCTTTGTGCACTGAGGGCAAGCAGGGCTCTGAACACTGATAACAAGCAGGGCTCTTTGCACTGAGGACAAGCAGGGCTCTGTGCACTGAGGACAAGCAGGGCTCTGTACACTGAGGACAAGCAGGGCTCTGTGCACTGTGGACAAGCAGGGCTCTGTACACTGAAGACAAGCAGGGCTCTGTACACTGATGACAAGCAGGGCTCTGTACGCTGAGGACAAGCAGGGCTCTGTACACTGAGGACAAGCAGGGCTCTGTACACTGAGGACAAGCAGGGCTCTGTACACTGAGGACAAGAAGGGATCTGTGCACTGAGGACAAGCAGGGCTCTTTACACTGAGGACAAGAAGGGCTCTGTGCACTGAGGACAAGTAGGGCTATCTGCAATGAGGAAAAGCAGGGCTCTGTGCACTGAGGACAAGCAGGGCTCTGTGCACTGAGGACAAGCAGGGCTCTGTACACTGAGGACAAGCACGGCTCTGTACACTGAGGACAAGCAGGGTTCTGTACACTAAGGACATGCAGGGTTCTGTACACTGAGGACAAGCAGTGTTTTGTGCACTGTGGACAAGCTGGGTTCTGTACACTGAGGACAAGCTGGGTTCTGTACACTGAGGACAAGCAGGGCTCTGTACACTGAGGACAAGAAGGGCTATGTACACTGAGGACAAGCAGGGTTCTGTGCACTAAGGACATGCAGGGTTCTGTACACTTAGGACAAGCAGGGTTCTGTACACTGAGGACATGCAGGGTTCTGTGCACTGTGGACAAGCAGGGTTCTGTGCACTGTGGACAAGCAGGGTTCTGTACACTGAGGACAAGCAGGGTTCTGTACACTGAGGACAAGCAGGGCTCTGTACACTGAGGACAAGCAGGGCTCTGTACACTGAGGACAAGAAGGGCTCTGTACACTGAGGACAAGCAGGGCTCTGTGCAATGAGGAAAAGCAGGGCTCTGTGCAATGAGGACAAGCAGGGTTCTGTGCACTGTGGACAAGCAGGGTTCTGTGCACTGTGGACAAGCAGGGTTCTGTACACTGAGGACAAGCAGGGCTCTGTGCAATGAGGAAAAGCAGGGCTCTGTGCAATGAGGACAAGCAGGGTTCTGTGCACTGTGGACAAGCAGGGTTCTGTGCACTGTGGACAAGCAGGGTTCTGTACACTGAGGACAAGCAGGGTTCTGTACACTGAGGACAAGCAGGGGTCTGTACACTGAGGACAAGAAGGGCTCTGTACACTGAGGACAAGCAGGGCTCTGTACACTGAGGACAAGCAGGGCTCTGTGCAATGAGGAAAAGCGGGGCTCTGTGCACTGAGGACAAGCAGGGCTCTGTGCACTGTGGAAAAGCAGGGCTCTGTGCACTGTGGACAAGCAGGGTTCTGTACACTGAAGACAAGCAGGGCTCTGTACACTGAGGACAAGCAGGGCTCTGTACACTGAGGACAAGCAGGGTTCTGTACACTGAGGACAAGCAGGGCTCTGTACACTGAGGACAAGAAGGGCTCTGTGAACTGAGGACAAGCAGGGCTCTGTACACTGAGGACAAGCAGGGCTCTGTGCAATGAGGAAAAGCAGGGCTCTGTGCACTGAGGACAAGAAGGGCTCTGTGCACTGTGGAAAAGCAGGGCTCTGTACACTGAGGACAAGCAGGGGTCTGTACACTGAGGACAAGAAGGGCTCTGTACACTGAGGACAAGCAGGGCTCTGTGCAATGAGGAAAAGCGGGGCTCTGTGCACTGAGGACAAGCAGGGCTCTGTGCACTGTGGACAAGAAGGGCTCTGTGCACTGTGGAAAAGCAGGGCTCTGTACACTGAGGACAAGAAGGGCTCTGTGCACTGTGGAAAAGCAGGGCTCTGTACACTGAGGACAAGCAGGGGTCTGTACACTGAGGACAAGCAGGGCTCTGTACACTGAGGAAAAGCAGGGCTCTGTGCACTGAGGACAAGAAGGGCTCTGTGCACTGTGGAAAAGCAGGGCTCTGTACACTGAGGACAAGCAGGGGTCTGTACACTGAGGACAAGCAGGGCTCTGTACACTGAGGACAAGCAGGGCTCTGTGCAATGAGGAAAAGCGGGGCTCTGTGCACTGAGGACAAGCAGGGCTCTGTGCACTGTGGAATAGCAGGGCTCTGTGCACTGTGGACAAGCAGGGTTCTGTACACTGAGGACAAACAGGGCTCTGTACACTGAGGACAAGCAGGGCTCTGTACACTGAGGACAAGCAGGGTTCTGTACACTGAGGACAAGCAGGGCTCTGTACACTGAGGACAAGAAGGGCTCTGTGAACTGAGGACAAGCAGGGCTCTGTACACTGAGGACAAGCAGGGCTCTGTGCACTGAGGACAAGCAGGGTTCTGTGCATTGAGGACAAGAAGGGCTCTGTGCACTGTGGAAAAGCAGGGCTCTGTACACTGATGACAAGCAGGGCTCTGTGCACTGAGGACAAGCAGGGTTCTGTGCACTAAGGACATGCAGGGTTCTGTACACTGAGGACAAGCAGGGTTCTGTGCACTGTGGACAAGAAGGGTTCTGTACACTGAGGACATGCAGGGTTCTGTACACTGAGGACAAGCAGGGTTCTGTACACTGAGGACAAGCAGGGCTCTGTGCACTGAGTACAAGCAGGGATCTTTGCACTGAGGACAAGCAGGGCTCTGTACACTGAGGACAAGCAGAGCTTTGTGCACTGAGGACAAGCAGGGCTCTGAACACTGATAACAAGCAGGGCTCTGTGCACTGAGGACAAGCAGGGCTCTGTGCACTGAGGACAAGCAGGGCTCTATGCACTGAGAATAAGCAGGGCTCTGTGCACTGAGGACAAGCAGGGATCTGTGCACTGAGGACAAGCGGGGCTCTTTACCAGGAGGACAAGCGGAGCTTTGTGCACTGAGGACAAGCAGGGCTCTGTACACTGAGGACAAGCAGGGCTATGTACACTGAGGACAAGCAGGGTTCTGTGCACTAAGGACATGCAGGGTTCTGTACACTGAGGACAAGCAGGGCTCTGTACACTGAGGACAAGCAGGGCTCTGTACACTGAGGACAAGCAGGGATCTGAACACTGAGGACAATCAAGGCTCTGTGTGCTGATGAGGACAAGCAGGGCTCTTTGACATGCTGTACTGTACTGAGGCTCTGTGACAAGCTCAGGGCTCACACAGCGGGCTGATTGACAAGCCAGGAGCCTGCACAGAGCCCTGCTTGTCCTGCCCTCACTTCCCGTATTGTGTCTCTGCACAGAGACACACAGGCAATAGCTTCAGGCACAGGACACCATTTTCTACCCAAAAATATAAACATTTTCTAACCAATGTATATTACAAATAATGTTATCATCTACATTATATAAAAAAGTTTTTGCAAATGACAGGTACGCTTTACATTTTTACTGTACACTGTATAAATAGAACATACATCATGGTGTGAGAACACATGCCCTGTATCTAGTGGGGGCTTATCTTAAAGGGGTATTCTGTCCCTATACATCTTATCCCCTATCCAAAGGATAGGGGATAAGATGTCTAATCGCGGGGGTCCCGCCCCTGGGCACCCCTGAATTTTTTCCAGAAAATGAAGTATTTCTCACAGAAAAGAATTGCAGTAACACATGTTTTGCAGTAACTTAATATTTGGTTGCACACGCTTTGGAAAAAATTACTGAAATCAGTCGCTTCATACAACCATCAATAACCTTCTTAAACCTCTCAGCCGGAATGTTGGACCACTCTTCCTTTGCTAACTGCTCCAGGTCTCTCTTATTGGAAGGCGCCTTTTCCCAACAGCAATTTTAAGATCTCTCCACAGGTGTTCAATGGGATTTAGATCTGGGCTCATTGCTGCCACTTCAGAACTTTCCAGCACTTTGTTGCTATCCATTTCTGGATGGTTTTTGACGTATGTTTGGGGTCATTGTCCTGCTGAAAGACCCAAGATCTCGGACGCAAACCCAGCTTTCTGACACTGGGCTTTACAGTGCAACCCAAAATCCGTTGGTAATCCTCAGATTTCATGATGCCTTGCACACATTCAAGGCACCCAGTGCCAGAGGCAGCAAAACAACCCCAAAACATCATTGAACCTCCACCATATTTCACTGTAGGTACTGTGTTCTTTTCTTTGTAGACCTCATTCTGTTTTCGGTAAACAGTAGAATGATGTGCTTTACCAAAAAGCTCTATCTTGGTCTCATCTGTCCACAAGACATTTTTCCAGAAGGATTTTATCTTACTCAAGTTCATTTTGGCAAAATGTAGTCTTGCTTTTTTATGTCTCTGTGTCAGCAGTGGGGTCCTCCTGGGTCTCCTGTCATAGTGTTTCATTTCATTTAAATTTCAATGGATAGTTTGTGCTGACATTGATGCTCTTGGAGCCTGCAGGGCAGCTTTAATATCTTTGGAACTTGTTTGGGGCTGCTTATCCACGATCCGGACTATTCTGCATTGACACCTTTCATCAATTTTTCTCTTCCGTCCACGCCCAGGGAGATTAGCTACAGTGCCATGGGTTGCAAACTTCTTGATAATGTTGCGCCCTGTGGACAAAAGCAAATCTAGATCTCTGGAGATGGACTTGTAACCTTGATATTGTTGATATGCTTGAAACAATCTTATTTTCCCCCAATTTTGAAAGGGTGCCAATAATTTTGTCCAGTCTATTTTTGGAGTTTGGTGTAACATTATGTCCAATTTGCTTTTTTTCCTCCCTTTTTTTTTTTTTGTTTAGTTCCAATACACACAAAGGAATAAACATGTGTATAGCAATCCTTTTCTGTGAGAAAATTTTCAGGGGTGCCAACACTTACGGCCATGACTGTATGCAGAAGCAGGAGACCGCTGTTTACACAGTGGTCTTCTGCTTCTATGCTCAGGCTGCTGCAGGGGATACTTGCTGTACCCCCCTGACGACGGCCGTGGGATGGGGGGCTAGTGGCAGTGCAGCTCGTGCTGCCCCTAAAAAGTGGCGCCATGGACCATGGCCCCACTGGGACCCATGGTATGGCCGGCCCTGATATTACTGATCTGTGTGGTATGAACCTGTATATGATGTCCATATTACTGCAGAATTATATTTTTCACAGATTCTATATTCTGCTTTATTTCATGCTATATTAAGAGAGCTTACTGGTTTGTCGTATTAGTTCTGTAGGGTCTCTGTGCTACGTATGGTTCAAGGTCCTTGGAGTTGAGGCCTTAAACACATGGGGGGAGATTTATCAAAACCTGTCCAGAAGAAAAGTTGCTGAGTTGTCCATAGCAACCAATCAGATGGCTTCTTTCATTTTTGAAAAGGCCTCTGAAAAATGACAGAAGTGATCTGATTGGTTGCTATGGACAATTCAGCAACTTTTCCTCTGGACAGGTTTTGATAATTGTCCCCCACGATGTCCAGCATTTCTATGATGTTCTGGATTATTTATGGTGTACTTACTCCAGCCTCTGCTCTTCGGTCTTGCGGAGGTTCATGTCTCTTTCAATGACTTCCCATACATGTTTGGCTTCATCATCAGACAGCTTGGACAAGTCCAGTTTCTTCCCCATGGCGGTGGGCGCAATGTTCAGTGGGCACAACAGCTGTAAGATCTAGGAGATATGATGCAGCCTGTTATCTGGGTGTCACATGAAGCTCTCACAGATCAGCATTGTATAGCTGGCAGAAACTGACCTAGATTGTGTATATAAAACCCACATGATTCCTCTTATCTGAAGATGGCTTATGATAAAATAACTACTGGCAAAGTGAAAACAGGAAATGAATTAATAAAGTCAGTGCAGAGAATAAAGCATGCAATATTGAATAATGCGGCATCATGAAAGCATGACATTGTATACTGTAGAAGCATAGCTGGCAGCGGAGCCACATTGTGCTAAAATAAAATGAAAAAGGTTAAAGGTTAAAATGCATATATAAACTTTTTTTTCCCTAAGAACTGTGATTCTGGCGTTAACTTCCCAGCAGGAATAGTTTACTAATTTCCCATAATAAGCATGAGATGGTTCACAGAAAAGTCTGTGCCCAAGGCAGTCAGCTGACGGTCATACCACAAGGGGCTGACATCTGTAGATAGCATGTGCCTCTGACCACCCCACTGACTTCAATAGTCTTATTGTCAGCTTCAATTACATGTATTAAAAACACTCTGCTTTTCATGTACTGCCCTCTCACACACATCTTGAGGCCTAATGCATGAAAAATTGGTCGCATTGAGTTTGATTTTAACCTTTTATCTCCCTGAAGACAGTGCTATAGAAAACTACAGAATCAGGAAAGTGAAAATAGAACCAATATGCCAAACTATAGGGGTGAACTTTATGACTTCCCTGTGGGTATCAAACCAGCAGTGGGTCGAAAACATGGTTTTGGCTAAAATACAGGAATTTCTAGGAATAGAAATGAAGAACTAATTTATTCCAAAAACAGCATCACTCCTGTCCTCAGGTTGTGTGTGTGGTATTACTACTGGTCTTTATTCAGTTCAATGGAACCAGGCTGCAATACCACACACAACCTGAGGACAGGAGTGGTGCTGTTCTGTTTTTTTGATTCTGGATAACCCCTTTAAAGCAATACAGTTTTACTTTTGACATGTTACACAAATAGGTTACAGATGAGGGAGAAGCTGAAGAGATATATAGAAGAACATGCTAGACATGATAACCCCTATACGGGGGTCTGGACTTGTCCTGATTTAGGCTGCTGCACAACAGGATCTCCCCTAATGGCTTTCCAGTTGCCTCTGGCCTGTTTGTGGCCACTGGAGAAATCTGAAAACAGCCGAAACAGGCGAGTTACACAATGGAAATTTTGCAAATGGCACAGGCCTGTGAACAATGTAAACATACACATTCAGCTCTTTACTATACATACACACAGACACACACAACTCTGCACTGTACACACACACGTTTACTGTACACACAAACATAGCTATACTCTGTACACACACTCACAGTTCTGCACTGTACTGTACACACATATGGCTCTGCACTATATGCACACTCACAGCTCTAAAAACACACTCAGCTACACATACACACAGATATACACATTTTTTCCACTGTATTCATATACGCAGCTATGCAACGTATGCACACACTCACATCTCTGCACTGTACACACACACACACACACAGACTCACATCTCTGCACTGTACACACACACACACACACTCACATCGCTGCACTGTACACACACACCCAGTTTTGTACTGTACACACACAGCTCTGCACTGTACACACACTCACAGCTCGGCACTGTACAAACACACACACATTTCTTCACTGTACACATACACACAAGGTTTTGTACTGTACACACACACACTGACAGCTCTGCACTATACACACACACACAGCTCTGCACTGTATGCAGTGCATCACTCTATACACCACCCTGACTCTTTGTTTTTAACATTCGCAGATTTGGATTTTATGTACACTGCTCAAAAAAATAAAGGGAACACTTAAACAACACAATGTAACTCCAAGTCAATCACACTTCTGTGAAATCACACTGTCCACTCAGGAAGCAACACTGATTGACAATCAGTTTCACATGCTGTTGTGCAAACGGAACAGACAACAGGTGGAAATTATAGGCAATTAGCAAGACACCCCCCAATAAAGGAGTGGTTCTGCAGATGGTTACCACAGACCACTTCTCAGTTTCTATGCTTCCTGGCTGATATTTTGGTCCCTTTTGAATGCTGGCGGTGCTTTCACTCTAGCGCTACCAGGAGACGTGGAGGAGGCTGTAGGAGGGCAACAACCCAGCAGCAGGACCTCTACCTTCGCCTTTGTGCAAGGGGGAGCAGGAGGAGCACTGCCAAAGCCCTGCAAAATGACCTCCAGCGGGCCACAAATGTGCATGTGTCCACTCAGTGCATGTGTCAGAAACAGACTCCATGAGGGTGGTATGAAGGCCCAACGTCCACAGGTGGGAGTTGTGCTTACAGCCCAACACCATGCAGGACTTTTGGCATTTGCCAGAGAACACCAAGATTGGCAAATTCGCCACTGGCGCCCTGTGCTCTTCACAAATGAAAGCAGGTTCACACTGAGCACATGTGACAGAGTCTGGAGACGCCGTGGAGAACATTCTGCTGCCTGCAACATCCTCCAGCATGACCGGTTTGGGGATGGGTCAGTAATGGTGTGGGGTGGCATTTCTTTGGGGGGCCGCACAGCTCTCCATGTGATTGCCAGAGATGAGATCCTCGGACCCCTTGTGAGACCATATGCTGGTGCGGTTGCCCTGGGTTCCTCCTAATGCAAGACAATGCTAAACCTCTGGAGTGTGTCAGCAGTTCCTGGAAGAGGAAGGCATTGATGCAGCGGTGTAGCTGTAGTGGTCGCAAGGGTCGCAATCGCGACTGGGCCCGCGTGGCCCCCCTGCCACTTCACTATACTATGCTATGCTATGCTACAGCAACAGGTCCCGGGCCGCTGCCAGCAAGTCGCCCGGGCCCGCTGCTGCAAGCCGCTCTGCCTCCGGCTTTCATTCATTGTGCCGACCTGGCGTCCTCACATGAAATACCTTTCACTGCTGCGCTGAGGCTCCTCCCCCAGCTTACGAGTGGTGCGCGGCCGTACAGAGACGGTGGCTGCGTAATGACGTTCTAAGCTCTATGTCATTACGCGGCCGCCGTTTCTGTATGGCCGCGCACCGCTCGTCATCAGGTGGAGCTGCGCGGTGTCTTTTGCCTCCGACTCCTACAGCAGCAGCATCGTCGATGAAATGTGGTGCACTGCTGGATGCAGCCACCTGGTAAGTGAAGGGGACTGTCTACTGCAGTGTTTCCCAACCAGGGTGCCTCCAGCTGTTGCTAAACTACAACTCCCAGCATGCCAACGGCTGTCTGGGCATGCTGGGCGTTGTATTTTTGCAACAGCTGGAGGCACCCTGGTTGGGAAACAACGGTCTACTGGAGGGGAGGGGGGGGGCGTCCTAGCATAAAAATCTGAGGAGAATACCTGACTACTGGGGGGGGGGGGGGGGTGATATGAGATATGGGGTCCAGATGAGGGGGGGGAGGGATGATATGAGATATGGGGTCCAGAGGAGGGGGGGGAGGGATGATATGACATATGGGGTCCAGAGGAGGGGGGGGAGGGATGATATGAGATATGGGGTCCAGAGCAGGGGGGGGGGGGTGATATGAGATATGGGGTCCAGAGGAGGAGGGGGGGGGGGGTGATATGAGATATGGGGTCCAGAGGAGGGGGGGGGGTGATATGAGATATGGGGTCCAGAGGAGGGGGGGTGATGTGAGTTATGGGGTCCAGAGGAGGGGGGGGGGTGATATGAGATATGGGGTCCAGAGGAGGGGGGGGTGATATGAGATATGGGGTCCAGAGGAGGGGGGGGGGGGGAGGAATGATATGAGATATGGGGTCCAGAGGAGGGGGGGAGGGGAGGGATGATATGAGATTTGGGGTACAGAGGAGGGGGGGGATTTGGGGTCTGGAGGCAGCGTGTGTATGAATGATGTGTGTGTATATACTGTATTTATGTTGTATGAATGATAAATGTTGTGTGTAAGCTAGAAGGATATATGTATGATGTGTGGACATGTATTTTGTTGGGGGATCTGGAGGCGACAGGTGTATGTATATGTATGATGTGTATGTATTATGCATGTGTGGGGGGTCCAGAGGCGGCGTGTGTATGAATGATGTATGTGTACTGTATGTATAATGTGTGTGTATAAATGATAGATGTGTGTAAGCAAGATATATATGTATGATGTGTGGACATGTATTATGTTGGGGGGATCTGGAGGCATATGTATGTATTATGTATGTGTGGGGGGTCCAGAGACAGCGTGTGTATAAATTATGTATGTGTATGTACTGTATGTATGATGTATGAATGATGTGTGTGTATAAATGATAGATGTGTGTAAGCAAGATGTATATGTATGATGTGTGGAGATGTGTGGTAGCTAGAAGGATGTATGTATGATGTGTGGAGATGAATTATGCAGAGGGATCTGCAGGCATGTGTATGTATGATGTATGTGTATGTAAGATGTGTGTGTATGTATGTATTATGCATATGTTGGGGGGGGGGGTTCGGAGGTGGCATGTGTATGAATGATGCGTTTATGTACTGTATGTATGATGTGTGTATGAATGATGTGTGTGTATGAAAGATAGATGTGTGCAAGCAAGATATATGTATGTATGTATGATGTGTGGGAGGGTACAGTGTAAAGCATGGTTATTTTTGAGAGTTTATATTCAGGGGCACAGTGTGTGGCAGTATTATATTCAAGGGCAGAGTGTGTGGGCGTATTATATTCAGGGGCACGATGCGGGGCAGTATTATATTCAGGGGTACAGTGTGTGGCAGGATTATATTCAGGGGTACAGTGTGTGGCAGGATTATATTCAGGGGAATAGTGTGTGGCAGGATTATATTCAGGGGTACAGTGTGTGGCCGGATTATATTCATGGGCTCAGTGTGTGGCAGAATTATATTCAGGGGGGACGGTAGGGGGCAGTATTATATTTGGGGTACAGTAGGTGGCAGTATTATATTCAGGGGGTGCAGTGGGTGGCAGTATTATATTCAAGGGGTACAGTGGATGGTAATTTTATATTCAGGGGATACAGTGGGTGGCAATATTATATTCAGGGGGTACAGAAGGAGGCAGTATTATATTCAGGGGGTACAGTAGATGGCAGTATTATATTCAGGGGTACAGTAGATGGCAGTATTATATTCAAGGGTACAGTAGATGGCAGTATTATATTCAGGGGGTACATTGGATGGTAATTTTATATTCAGAGGATACAGTGGGTGGCAGTATTATATTCAGGGCAGTAGGTGGCAGTATTATATTCAGGGGATACAGTGGATGGCAGTATTATATTCAGGGGATACAGTGTGTGGCAGTATTATATTCAGGGGATACAGTGTGTGGCAGAATTAAATTCAGGGGGTACAGTATTTAGCAGAATAATAATGATTACTGTCTTCATACAGAGGATGAAGATCTACTGACAAAGTGTGAACCTATGATGTCCGGGTGTCAGACTCTGCAGAGAAGATGGAGCTGGAAGACGTCCTGACGTCTGGACCAGATGGAGAAGGAAAGAAAAGACAACAGAGAAGACGTCACTCAGGTCAGTGATATCATTGTGTTTTCTCCTGACCGTCCCATCAGAGCTGGAGTCACTTGTAAGTTCTGCAGGGATGATGGGTGATGCTGTACCCTAATCTATGGCTCTCCAGCTGTTGAAAAACTACAACTCCTATAATGCCTGAGGCTCTCTAGACATGATGGGAGTTATAGCTTTACAACAGCTGATTGGTGATTGGTGGGGGTCCCAGCAGTTGGACCCCCACCAGAAAAATGGGCGTATTATTCTTCAATGCCTGTTTTGTCTGCCTGGCCCTGCCTGTTAGTCACTTAGTCAGGAGAATACACAACTATATAAGTGACTAACAGATAGGGCCAAAGGGACAAAGATATCAGTGAATACAGCACTGATGGGACACAGTCAGGAGAATACACAACTATATGTGTCTCATCAGTGCTGTAGTCACTGATATCTTTGTGCAGCCGAGTAAGGGGTCGTTCGGGATTGGGGAAGAGGGTCGTCAGGTGGTAGGGGGGCCCAGGGCAATTTTTCGCACCGGGGCCCCGTGGTTTCTAGCTACGCCCCTGCATTGATGCTATGGAGTGGCCCGTCCGTTCCCTAGACCTGAATCCAATTGAGCACATCCGGGACATCATCTCTCGCTCCATCCACCAATGCCACGTTGCACCACAGACTGTCCAGGAGTTGTCGGATGCTTTAGTCCAGGCCTTGGAGGACATCCCTCAGGAGACCATCTGCCACCTCATCAGGAGCATGCCCAGGCGTTCTAGGGAGGTCATATGGTCACGTGGAGGCCACACACACTACTGAGCCTCATTTTGACTTGTTTTAAGGACATTACATCAAGGTTGGATCCGCCTGTAGTGTGGTTTTCCACTTTGATTTTGAGTGTGACTCCATATCCCGACCTCCATGGGTTGATAAATTTGATTTCCATTGATAATTTTTGTGTGATTTTGTTGTCAGCACATTCAACTATGTAAAGACGAAATTATTTCATATGATTAGTTCATTCAGATCTAGGATGTGTTATCTTTAGTGTTCCCTTTTTGAGCAGTGTATAAGGCAGGCTTTAGGGTGCGTTCATATGCTATTTGTTCTTGCGGGTTTTCCGCTGCGGAAAATCCGCCGCAGTTCCTACTGACTTCAATGGGGCTTGCGGCGGATTTTCCGCAGCATAAATTCCTCTGTGGAAAGTCTGCTGCGGACAGCCGAGAAGAGCCCGCCCCCTTTCAAATACGCAGCGGGAAACCCGCAAAAACAAATAGAGTGTGAACGCACCCTTAAACAGCGTTATAGCTGTATTTCTCAGGTATACGTCAGTGTCCCATCAAAAAAGGGATGCCGACATATATCGAGAGATACATAGTGACATCATGCTGTACCCCCATATGTCTCCCCCCCAATTAAATTCCTATAGAGGTCTCCTTGCTTGCCATTCCAGTATATACAGTTATAGCTGCACCAATGGGTTACACAGACCAGTGTTGTCTGGAGCAAAATGTGAGGAGGACAGGAGGGTAGGGCAATCACTGCCTCCTGCACTTCCTCTGTAAACAGAGAGGAAGAGAGGTACATAAGAGGAAAAGCCTGAGTGCTCCTTCCCCTCCTCCTTACTGTCCCTCATGTCCCCAATATAATGACTCTCATATGTTGTCCCTCATGCCGCTCATATATTGCCTCTCATGCCCCCATAATGTCCCTCATGCTTCCCATATAACGTTCCTCATGCCACCCATATATTGTCCCTCTTCCCCCACTATATTGTGCCTTATGCTTTACATATACTGTCCCTCATGCCTTTCATATATTGTACCTCATGACCCCCATATACTGCCCTTCATGTCTCTTATATATTGTCCCTTATGCTTCCTATACACTTTCCCTCATGCCTCTCATATATTGACCCTAACAGAGGCGTCCTTAGGACATGCGTACAATTAAAATATCCATGGCCAGTGGTGTATAGGAGGACCAGGCTTCCGGTACCACCACTCAGCACTCCCTCCAGTCTGCTGACACCTTTCTCTGTCACAGGAATTGTCCAGTGCAGGAGAGGTTTGCTGTGGGGATTTGCTGCTACTCTGTACAGTTCCTGAGACAGACAGCAGAGAGCACTGTTGTCAGACAGAAAAGAACAACTGAACTTCAGCAGCTGATAAGTACTGGTAGGATTAAGATTTTTTTATAGACATCATTTACAAATCTGTTTAACTTTCTGGAACCAGTTGATTTGAAAAAAAAAAAATGCTTTTTCATGGAATACCCCTTTAATAAAAAAAAGATAACTCCATCCCTTTTTTGGATTGCTGAAGTCCAAAAAAAGAATAAAAATAGCCTGCAAAAATGCCAAAGCAAAAACCCACATAGCTTTTTTCTTTGGGTTTTTTCACTCCCCATAAACTTCTATGGGAGAAAAACGGCAAGATTTTCCTGAAAAAAACGCCAAAGTCTCAACAAGAGGTTGTTTTTCAAAAACTGCCAGGGAGCACAAAATAGCTGAAAAATGCCAGAAGGATAAAAAAAAAAAAAAAAAACGCCAAACGGAAAAACGCCAGTGGATATGGCATTTTGGAGTTCCCTATTGACTTGTAGCTAACATCTGGCCGCATGTGGCAGAGTGGGCTTTTTTGGGGTAAAAACAGTAGTGGAATAGCAGCCTTATTTTGTTAATTGAAATCTCTTCTCATTGTATTATAGTAATCCAGTGGGTGGTCCTAAGCAGTAACTGACATTTACTTCTGTAGAGTAGAACCACCCACTGGACTCCCATGCCCAGAATGACAGGGATTTCAGTCAATAATCTATAAATTCTGCTGAATAATTTTACACAAATCTATATATCTATCTTCTTAGCTCCTTCAGCTCTATAACATTCTGTTGAATCTTCTTAGCTCCTTCTGCTCTACAACATTCTGTTGAATCTTCTTAGCTCCTTCTGCTCTACAACATTCTGTTGATAGACTGGGCAGCATTTATATGGAGATAGGTTCCCTTAAAATATTTGATACTTGGAGTATAGTGTCAGTGTTAAGGTTAAAATAACAGTAGCTCACATAATGTACCAGTAAAAGCCACAACTGCATAACTTCCAGTATGTTCCAGCTTTAGGGTTCTCTGTTATGCAGACTATTTACCCTTGTACCGTTCCAGTTTGTTTGTATAGCTAAGTGGTGGCTAATAGCGCAGCTAAATCTTTTTACAGCTCTCAGGTAGTTATACTGCTGTACAAACGCAGGCAGATCCTGAAAACATCCTGCTCTTGTAGGGTGATATCTTTCCTGTGAAGTAGTAGATAATACATTAAGTCCATAAGATAGGTGAAAATTGTCTGAGCATTGTGGGTCCAACTGCTGAGACCCAAACCGATGATGAGAATAGGCTTTGGATGAAGTAGCAGTATGTATAATTGGCAGCTACTGAATTCAAACAGAGGAGTAAGAATCCGCTGTTCTGGCTGTCATTGAAGGTTCCACTGATCAGACACTAAGGCTATGTTCACACTTCCCATAGAGGGCTACGAATTCCGTGGGGAGTCGGCAGAAAGAATGAACAGGTTCATTCTTTCTGTGGACATGAAAAACAGAATTTCCATGGCAGAAACATCTGGCGGTGAAATTCTGCCATGAACACAATGGGAAATTCCGGAAGTGTGAACATGGCCTTATGGGGTCAATTACTAAACAATGGCAGCTTTACACATGGTAATGGCATGGAAATGGTGATTTTTCTAAAAAAAAATGAACAAAAAAAATAAGCTACATTTGAGCATGTGCGCTGCTCGAAAGGGGCTTGGCTTCACATGTGACTTCAGGGCCAAAAGTCCCCGAAATCTACGCTAGCTCCAACCTGGCTTAGATTTCGGCACCAGGTGCAAGGGCTGCCAAAGAGTTGCTGGTTTTAGTAAGAGACGTGCACCTCTTAATAAATCCAGTGGTCAAAAAATTGGCAAAGCTTTTTACAAAATGCCACACATAGTAAATGTATACCCCTACACCATGAAGTTTTTTTTTTGTATTTTTGCTGTGCTGTTTATATACCAGAACAAGGTGTGGGTAAAATAGATATTGATAATATACTGAGAAGATGCTCTTCTTTTTAGCCATTTTTAATCCATTCCACACTAGAAAAAAATTCATAGAGGCCACATCTGTTCCAGTAGCATAGGTATGCCACTGCTTTAGGGCCCTGGGAACCTCTGTCCTGGGGAAAACAGTGATATCACTTGTCATCGCTGCCTGCACCAGCACGGGGGAGAAAGGAGGTGGCCCGGCTGTTCTATGCCGGAGATTAGGTAAGCATGATTATTTATTATTATTTTAGCAGGTAGGTGGGGGTGTTACGCCGAGCGCTCCGGGTCCCTGCTCCTCCCCGGAGCGCTCACGGCGTCTCTCTCCCTGCAGCGCCCCAGTCAGACACGCTGACCGGGAGCGCTGCACTGACTTTGCCGGCGGGGATGCGATTCGCATAGCGGGACGCGCCCGCTCGCGAATCGCATCCCAAATCACTTACCCGTCCCGGTCCCCGGCTGTCATCTGCTGGCGCGCGCGGCTCCGCTCTCTAGGGCGCGCGCGCGCCAGCTCTCTGAGACTTAAAGGGCCAGTGCACCAATGATTGGAGCCTGGCCCAATTAGCTTAATTGGCTTCCACCTGCTCCCTGGCTATATCACATCACTTCCCCTGCACTCCCTGGCCGGATCTTGTTGCCTTGTGCCAGTGAAAGCGTTTAGTGTTGTCCAAGCCTGTGTTACCTGATCTCCTGCTATCCATATTGACTACGAACCTTGCCGCCTGCCCCGACCTTCTGCTACGTCTGACCTTGCCTCTGCCTAGTCCTTCTGTCCCACGCCTTCTCAGCAGTCAGCGAGGTTGAGCCGTTGCTAGTGGATACGACCTGGTTGCTACTGCCGCAGAAAGACCATCCCGCTTTGCGGGGGCTCTGGTGAACACCAGTAGCCTCTTAGAACCGGTCCACCAGCACGGTCCACGCCAATCCCTCGCTGACACAGTGGATCCACAACCTGTAAGCCGAATCGTGACAGTAGATCCGGCCATGGATCCCGCTGAGGTGCCGCTGCCAAGTCTCGCTGACCTTCCCACGGTGGTCGCTCAGCAATCGCAGCAGATTGCCCAACAAGGACAGCAGCTGTCGCAGTTGACCGCCATGTTACAGCAACTTCTGCCTCTGCTACAGCAGCAACCATCTCCTCCGCCAGCTCCTGCACCTCCTCCGCAGCGAGTGGCCGCTCCTAGCCTCCGCTTGTCCCTGCCGGACAAATTTGATGGGGACTCTAGACTCAGCCGTGGATTTTTGTCTCAATGTTCCCTGCATATGGAGATGTTGTCGGACTTGTTTCCTACAGAACGGTCTAAGGTGGCGTTCGTAGTGAGCCTTCTTTCAGGAAAGGCCTTGTCTTGGGCCACACCTCTCTGGGACCGCAATGATCCTGCCACAGCCACAGTCCAGTCCTTCTTCGCTGAAGTCCGTAGTGTCTTCGAGGAACCAGCCCGAGCTTCCAAATTATCATGGAATAACGAGGCTCTCTGCGCGACCTTTAAAAAAGGTCTATCCTGTAGCATCAAGGATGTGCTGGCCGCACGAGAGATTCCTGCCAACCTGCAAGAACTTATCCATTTGGCCACACGCATTGACATGCGTTTTTCTGAGAGACATCAGGAGCTCCGCCAGGAAAAAGACTTAGATCTCTGGGCACCTCTCCCACAGTATCCGTTGCAATCTACGCCTGGGCCTCCCGCCGAGGAGGCCATGCAAGTGGATCGGTCTCGCCTGACCCAGGAAGAGAGGAATCGCCGTAGGGAAGAAAATCTTTGTCTGTACTGTGCCAGTACCGAGCATTTCTTGGTGGATTGCCCTATTCGTCCTCCACGTCTGGGAAACGCACGCACGCACCCAGCTCACGTGGGTGTGGCGTCTCTTGGTTCAAAGTCTGCTTCTCCACGTCTCACGTTGCCCGTGCGGATTTCTCCTTCAGCCAACTCCTCCCTCTCAGCCGTGGCCTGCTTGGACTCTGGTGCCTCTGGGAATTTTATTCTGGATTCTTTTGTGAATGAATTCTGCATCCCGGTGACCCATCTCGTCAAGCCGCTCTACATTTCCGCGGTCAACGGAGTTAGATTGGATTGCACCGTGCGTTACCGCACTAAACCCCTCTTAATGTGCATTGGACCCCATCACGAATTGATTGAATTTTTTGTCCTTCCTAACTGCACCTCTGAGGTCCTCCTCGGTCTGCCATGGCTCCGGCTTCATTCCCCCACCCTTGACTGGACCACCGGGGAGATCAAGAACTGGGACTCTGCTTGCCATAAAAAATGCCTCTCCCCCCCTCCCAGTCCCGTCAGGCAAGCCTCAGTGCCTCCTCATGGCCCCCGTCCTGGTGACACACTGCCCCGTGCCAAGCTTCACCCTCTGCCCTCCCTCCCCATTCCCACTCCTGCTGTACTGCCTGCCTTTGAGGAAACCCTCCATTCACCTCCGGTGTCCTCGTCCCAGGTAAAGCAGTTGTCGGACAAAAAAAGGGGGAGACCTAAGGGGGGGGGGGTACTGTTACGCCGAGCGCTCCGGGTCCCTGCTCCTCCCCGGAGCGCTCACGGCGTCTCTCTCCCTGCAGCGCCCCGGTCAGACCCGCTGACCGGGAGCGCTGCACTGACTTTGCCGGCGGGGATGCGATTCACATAGCGGGACGCGCCCGCTCGCGAATCACATCCCAAATCACTTACCCGTCCCGGTCTCCGGCTGTCATCTGCTGGCGCGCGCGGCTCCGCTCTCTGAGACTTAAAGGGCCAGTGCACCAATGATTGGTGCCTGGCCCAATTAGCTTAATTGGCTTCCACCTGCTCCCTGGCTATATCACATCACTTCCCCTGCACTCCCTGGCCGGATCTTGTTGCCTTGTGCCAGTGAAAGCGTTTAGTGTTGTCCAAGCCTGTGTTACCTGATCTCCTGCTATCCATATTGACTACGAACCTTGCCGCCTGCCCCGACCTTCTGCTACGTCTGACCTTGCCTCTGCCTAGTCCTTCTGTCCCACGCCTTCTCAGCAGTCAGCGAGGTTGAGCCGTTGCTAGTGGATACGACCTGGTTGCTACTGCCACAGCAAGACCATCCCGCTTTGCGGCGGGCTCTGGTGAACACCAGTAGCCTCTTAGAACCGGTCCACCAGCACGGTCCACGCCAATCCCTCGCTGACACAGTGGATCCACAACCTGTAAGCCGAATCGTGACAGGGGGCAGTAGATGTTGCAAAGATCTCTTGCATTATCCATTTATACCCAGGACTGTAACAAGGGGGTATCCTTTACACCTACAGGAAAAATGGTTTCTACACCAGCAAAGACAGGTATTCTTTACTGTTAGAGCAGTAAGATTATGGAACTCTCTTCCAGAGAAAGTGGCCATGGTGAACTCAGTTTAAAGAGTTCAAAAGGGGCCTGGACAGGTTTCTGGAAAGTAATGACATACTACATAATAATGGATACTAAATTTACAAGGACGGAAGGTTGATCCAGGGATTTATTTTGATTGCCAGATTGTAGTCGGGAAGGAATGGAGCAATTGGCATAAGTCTCATATGCAGCAAATTTTGCTTGATAAAGTTGTGAATTGAGCCAGATGAAAATGAAAAAAAAAATGACTCTAATTATAGAAGATGTCACTTGTAAGTCACTGGATGTAACTGAAGATACCAGACCTGGTGCCACAGGATGACAATAAGCAAAGATGTTCTGCCGCTGGTACTGTTTCATTGGCTAGCTAAGTCTCTCAGACACAGTGCACACCGCACGACTGATGACTCTGGATCTGCCTCCTATGCAGTCCACGTGCAATTGGGTCCCAGTTCGAAATTTTTGCTATGGGGTCCCATAAATTCTTTTTACACCCCTAGTCTATTCTTTGTATCATGAAATTCATTATGATCCACATCTGGGTTTGGCTTTAAAACTGCATCAGGAAATTTGAAAATGAAAACTGCAGCAAAACTGCAGAACACCCTCAGGCTACGTTTCTACCTGTTTTTTTGTCCTGCGTTTTTTTGTGTGAAAAAAAAACGCCTGAAAAAAAGCCAGTGCAATTTCCTGCGTCTGGCGTTTTTTCATCTGTGTGGAAATTGCATTTTTGGCTCCTTTGGGGTTTTCTCAAAATTTGTCGGGTACCAAAAAAAAAAAAAAAAAAAGGATGCACAGTAGTGATGGAAAAACATTTATTCAACGAAATTTATATTTTTTATGATGACATTTTTATACATTTTTAAACAGGGATTAATTTATGTGGGCAGGCAGGGCACAAAAAATGTAGCCGACAATAATAGAATTGTAGTGTGTGTGTATTTTTCACTTTTATTTTATTTTTCTATGTTTTTTTAGATAGCACACTGTTCTATGATTGGAGTAGTAGTTCCTGTACTAATGGACAGATCGCCCCGGGTGTCACTCCTGACAACCGATGCGATCGTCCATAATATAGCAAAGATGCAAAGCGGCTCTATACAGCACTCGCATTGCACTATACTCCGGGCCGGCCAGTCATGTGAATAGAAATTCAAATCACTCATTCATATTTTCCGCTCAGAGTGGGGATTGGTCAGATGGTGGCAGCCAATCACCGCACTCAACGGGAAATATGAATAAGTGAGTGGCCGGCCGGAGTACAGACCAGAGATGCGAGCGCAGGAGAAAGTCGCTCCGCATCTCAGGGAGGAAGGATGAAGGACGATTGCAGCGGGTGTCAGGAGTGACATCTGCTGTAATCTGTCCTTAAATGCAGGTACTACTGCTCCCAGCATGGAGCAGAGTGTGCTCCATGTTGGGAGAAGTAGTACCTGCAGTTAAGGACAGATCACAGCAGATGTCACACCTGACACCCGTTGCGATCCTCCTGTATAATGTATAGATGCGGGCGGCCTCTCTTCTATGGTCCCCTGCACTGCCATGTATATATATATACCTATTCATATTTCCCACAGAGAGTTGTGATTGGCTGGAACCATCCGGCCAACCACAGCTCTCTGCGGGAAATATGCGTAGGTGTATATATATGTCAGTGCAGGGGACCACAGAAGAGCGGCCGGCTGCATCTATACATTATACAGGAGGATCTCAACGGGTGTCAAAAGTACAGGTACTACTACTCCCATCATGGAACAGTGTGTTCCATGCTGAGAGTAATAGTCCTACCTAAAAAAAAATTTTTTTTTAAAGTGAAAAACACACACGCACTACATTTTTATTATTGTCTGCTACATTTTTAGGGCCCTGCCCACACACATAAATTGATCCCTGTTTTAAAAATGTATATAAATGTTATAAAAAAGCTGAATTTCGTTAGATACAATTTTTTCCATCACTACTGTATCTTTTTATTTTTTAATGGTACCCTATGAAATGTTATTAAAAAAGGTATCTCCATCACTTTTTTAAATCGGTAAAGTCCAAAAAAGAATAAAAACCGCCTGGAAAAATGCCACAGTTAAAACCCACATGGCGTTTTTCTGGGTGGTTTTTTTTTTTTACTCCCATAGACTTATATGGGAGAAAAATGCGACGATTTCAGGGGAAAAAAAATGCCAGAGGGATTTTGTCCCTCTCTTCTTTACAGTTACTCTCCATGTCATTAAGGTTTTGATGCTGACATTTTACAACTTGAACCTTCCGAGTTGAGTCGGTGCCAAAGAGCTAGATTTTGGTTTACATAACTGATTTGACCACATCACTTTCACACAGTTCTCCACTAAATGATTCACATGTTCATTGCAAGCTTTAGATGGGCCTGCATATATACTTTCTTGAGAAGGGGAACTATTGTCCCAGCTGCCTTGAGATAATTGAAAAGATCCTCCCATGTAGCTATGGGCTGATTCTTTACTGTTCTCATGATTATTGTAGCTCCACGAAGTGAGACCTTTGCATGGAGCTCCCGACCGATGGAGATTGGCAGTTATTTGGCGTTTCTTCCTTTTGTGAATAATCGCACCAACTGTTGTAAACTTCTCACTAAGCTGCTTGGCGATGGTCTTGTAGCCCATTATAGCCTTGTGTAGGTCTACAATCTTGTCCCTGACATTCTTGGACAGCTCTCTGGTCTTTTAGTCTTGGCCATCATGGAGAGTTTAGAATCTGATTGATTGCTTCTGTGCAAAGGTGTCTTTTATACAGGTAAAAAGATGAGATTTGGAGCACTCCCTTCAAAAGAGTTCTCCTAATCTTAGCTCATTATCTGTATAAAAGCTATCTGGGACCCAGAAATCTAGATAGGGGATTAAATACTTATTTCACTGAGTAAAAAAATTAAAATCAATTATTACTTATTTGAAATACATTTGTCTGGACCTTTTTGTTGTTATTCTGCTTCTCACTGTTCAAATAGACATAGACAGCGGAGGTCCCCCATACAATTACAATCTTTGAGTCACTAACTCTCAAGTAACTCAGCATAGAGCACCCACAATCCACCAGTAATATTCGGCCATAAAATTGTTTAGCACTGTACATTACATGCAATATAATAGACAGTAGAAATCTGCTTTTAGTGTCTATTCACATATACAGTATCCTGCTGCACATATTTGATGTGCAGGATTTGAAGCTGCAGATTTTATCCTGCAGATTTCATAGTAAACTAAGTGACTGAATACAGCTTCTAATCTGCAGTTTCAAATCCTGCGCATCACAGATGGGCAGGTCAGCATACTGTACATGTGAATTGACCCTTAAGGTGTCAGTCAGTCTCTTTCCTACTGGGCCCCTGTAAAACTGCATAGTTTGCACATTCTGTATGGTATATTGTGCTTGAAACAATGACAGAATGACCAATAACAGTTGTGAGTGACATTTCTAAAAATCCTCTTTTTTGATACCTCGTTGACTAAAGCAACCAAACTGTAACACTTGCATGTATTAGTGAACACTTTAGTTACACAATCCATTTGGTCAAAATTGCTCTGTAGCCCTAGCCTTAGAGCTCATGGCATGGACTATTGTGACTCTCTACATTTCGATACTTGCAAGGATCTGTAATATTGCACCTGTATTTGTGTATGGGCCCGTATTGTACCTATGCAGGCCTCAGATTCAGAGGCGTAACTTATAGCTTCTGGGCCCTGATGTAAAATTTGCAACAGCGTCACATGTGCCAATTATAATACTAATCTCTTATGGGGCAGATGTGCTTTGGGGCTCCCTTAGGCACCTGGGCCCTGGTGCAACTACTACATCTGCATCCCCTATAGCTACACCCCTTCTCAGATTTTATACAGGAGTCAGACAGGATTTTTTTCTGTCAAATTTTGTACAAATCTGTTCAGAACCTATATGTACAAAGATATTCTTCTAAAAAAAACATTGTTTCTGGAGACAAATTTCCACCTAATAAACATTGCATGGCATCACACTCATCCTGTGTGACTCTAACTTATGTGCACAGCCATACAAACCTTTAAAGTGTCTCTGTCACTTTAAAAAAATGTTTAACATGCCCTATAGACCTGTCAAAGGTTTTGATTGGTTGGGGTCTTCAGTCATAAGTGATAGCTGGGGGAAGCATGCAGCAGTATGCTTCATTCCCCAACTTGGCGCTCAGACTGTCTGATTGGAGGAGACAGGCACCATAGACTATAATGGAGCCCATCTTCTGTAATCAGTGAGACCGATCGATAGATAAAGCCAGGAAAAGTGCTCTGCTCAGCACTTCTCTCCTCAGCTGACTGCGCTCTCCATCTCACTCCATAGACTTACAATAAAGATTGTCTTCTGCAGCAAGATGGAAAAGGTTACTGCTTCTCCTGGCTCTGTGTATCGATCAGGTGGGGTCTCAGCATTGAGACCCTGACTGATCAAAACTTTTTACATTTCCCTAGGACATGTCAAAACTTTTTAAAAGTTACATATTTAAAAAGAGTTATACGGTGGAATTTTGTTTAATTTTAGTGCTATCTGCAGTCTGCCTACTAAAGTAAAAAGCTTCCTCAGGTCCCTTGTAGTTCCGGGATCTGGATGTTCTGTCTTATGCTGGTCTCTCCTGAAAGTCAGCAGTCGGCCGGAGCTGTAGACGTGCCGTCACAGTGCTGCTCAGCCAATTACTGCCCGTAGTGGTGTCCCGGCTCAGCCAGTGAATGAAGAGCGGCACTCTCAGTTCCCCTGGCTGTAGACGCTACCCTCTGCAGCTCGGGGTAGATCAGTGTCCAGCAGCCATGCATGGGTCACCCCGATACCTGAGACTATGAGGGAGCTAAGGAAGATGTGTTCAAGTTTTTATTATATTATTAGGCAGGCTGGGGACAGTACTTGAAGAAAAATTTCCACTGGTCAACCCCTTTAAAGTGTTCAGTACATTATTGCTTTATATCACATTGGAAGCATATGTCTGACTATATGTCTATTACCCGAATCATTCTCATAGAAAGAAGAGAGATTCTGGTAAAAGCAGGAATGGATAAAGAAGATTCAAAGCCCTGCTGCTCAGAGGCGTAACTAGTAGCTTCAGGGCCCCAATACAATATACAATCAATATGTAATAGGGCCCCGTGTCTACTATGCCCCATTCATAATACTGGTGTTTTCTTATGGGGCAGAAAGGCTTTTGGACCCCCTTGGGCACCAGGACCCCAATGCGACTGCTACCTCAGCACTTCCTATAGTTGCACCCCTACTGTGGCTACTTTTTCTGTTGCTTTAGGGTAGGGTCACCCGTGTCATATTTTGCTGCATTTATACAGCTGATTTTGCTACCTGTTGACTTCAAAGGGTAGGAAAAAACGCAGCAGTAAATACGCTATAAAATACGGCACGTGTGACCCTTCCCTTAAAGGGGTACTCCGGTGGAAAACATTTTTTTAATCATTGCACACAGGCACTTCAACCCAACGTACACTGAAATCTGAATGCAGCAGGAAAAGCGGCAGCAAGAACCTGCATACGGGGTGCATATTCAAGATAAGTTCAGATAAATCCAATAGGAAAGAAGAGAAATCGCACTCACCGCTCCGGTATGGACAAAAGCCGGCTTTTGTCCATACCAGAGCGGTGAGTGCGATTTCTTTTCTTTCCTATTGGATTTTTTTTTAATCAACTCGTGCAAAAAAGTTAAACAGATTTGTAAATTACTTCTATTAAAAAATATTTATCCTTCCAGTACTTATTAGCTGCTATATACTACAGAGAAAGTTATTTTCTTTTTGGATTTCTTCGTTTTTTTCTGTCCACAGTGCTCTCTGCGGACACCTCTGTCCATTTCAGAAACTGTCCAAAGCAGGAGCAAATCCCCATAGCAAACCTATCCTATTCTGGACAGTTCCTGATACAGACAGAGGTGTCAGCAGTGAGCACTGTGGACAGAAAAAAAAAATCCAAAAAGAAAAGAACTTTCTCTCTAGTAGAAAGCAGCTAATAAGTACTGGAAAGATAAAGATTTTTAAATAAGTAATTTTCAAATCTGTTTAACTTTTTTTGGCACCAGTTGACTAAAAATATATATGTTTTCCACCAGAGTACCCCTTTAAGCAGAATTCAGATGTTTTACACTATATTACAGCTCCTCTTTTAGTTCTATTGAACTGACTTTACAAGTAGTAAAGAATATGCACAATGTGTGGTCACAATATGTCACAGTGCTGTAATGCACAATATTGTCACTAATATTAACCTTACGGGGATATAGACTTTTACATAATTTTTATTATGCCCACTAGATTTGTAAAGTTCTATATTACTCTTATTAATTCAACAAAACAGTGTTTCCAAATTAGCATGCCTCCAGCTGTTGCAATACTACAACTCCCAGCATGCCCGGACAGCCAAAGGTTGTTCGGGCATGCTGGGAGTTGTAATTTTGCAACAGCAGGAGGCACAATGGTTGGGAAACACTGCAATAAAGTATCACTATACTGCTATATAAAGGGGACTAAGATCAAATTGCTTTTGACATATGTCAGATCCCAGATGCCAACACTATTGGAGATGCTTTTATGAAACAAACAATGGGAAAGTCTTTCCCCTTTTAGAGATAAACTTGAACCCTCTTATTCCAGTGTCACCAGCTGCTGACCTAATCCACATTACATCTTATAAATCAAAATACCATACCAGAGTCAATAGAATATCAGACAGGTTTCAGTAAAGTATCGAGACAGATGTCCTCCTATATAGTAAGTAAGAAGTAATGTGAATAAGAGACAAGAGGGGTTACAAGGGGCTGTTACCTGTTCACCGGCTGCAGCTGGAACGTCTCAGCTGGATTCCCTGTAAGACCAGATCCTGTGTATTTGTGAAGGGGGGGACGCCCCACCCTGCCTGTCACATACTGCCCTCCTTCACTGTCACCTCCCATAGCCTCAGGCTGCAGCATTGTCCTTATCACGAGTACAGGGCTGGGCACACTGTGGGTACTGAGTTTAGATCAGGTCGCAAAAGAATATAGAGAAAAAATAATTAGTTAAACCACTTTCTTTATTGCATACACTAGCTGAAGACCCGACGTTGCCCGGTTTTTCCTTCCTAATCCTTGTTGGGGAGGGAAATCAACAAAGGAGGAACTTTTGACTTCATATCCCATCCTCATATATTGTTGTCATATCCCAACCCCATATCCTGTCCTCATATCCCGTCCTTATACCCTGACCTCATATCTCGACCTCCTATCCCGTTCTCATATCCCGACCTCATATCCCGACCTCATATCCCGACCTCATATCTCGACTTCCTATCCCGTCCTCATATCCCAACCTCATATCCTGACCTCCTATCCCGACCTCCTATCCCGTCCTCATATCCCATCCTCATATCCCGACCTCATATCTCGACCTCCTATCTCGTCCTCCTATCCAGTCCTCCTATCCAGTCCTCATATCTCGACCTCATATCCCAACCTCCTATCCCGTATTCCTATCCAGTCCTCCTATCCTGTCCTCATATCTCAACCTCATATCCCGACCTCATATCCCATCCTCATATCCAGACATCATATCCCGACCTTAAATCCCGACCTCCTATCCTATCCTCCTATTTCAACCTCATATCCTATCCTCATATCCTGACCTTTTATCCCGACCTCCTATCCCGTCCTCATATCCTGACCTCCTATCCCGTCCTCCCATCTTGACCTCATATGCCGTCCTCATATCCCATCCTCACATCTCGACCTCCTATCCCAACTTCCTCTCTTTGTGAGATGGGGTGTGGCTTGCAAGCCGGACTGACACATTTACCAGGAGATGCAGAGCGGAGCATGTGGAGTAAGGTACTGGAAGTCCCATATACTCGCATGGGACTTGAAACAAAAACCCTTATTTTATGTAAGGGTGTAGGTAAGGGTTAATTTAACTATCATATCTTTTTATTTGACATATAAGTAATATGTGTACCAGGTATTATTGAAATATCTCCAGCCGTACGGAAGTTATGTGGGAACATACATTTCCCATTGATTTGCATGGGACAAAAACCCTGACCCTCACAAATGGGGGTAGTTAAGGGTTAAATTAACTATCCTATATTTTAAGTGGACATTTAAGTAACATGTGACGAAGTATTATCGAAATATCTCCGGCCGTTTGGAAGTTATGCAGTAACATATATTTCTCATAGACTTGTATGGGACTTTAAACAAAAACCCTGACCCTGGCAAATAGGGGTGAGTAAGGGTTAAATCACCTATCCTATGTTTGTTGTTGACATATAAGTAACATGTGTGCCAAGATTCATGTTCATTTCTTCGACGTGATGCTGACACACACATACACACACACATTGGGCCTCATTTACTAACATGATTCCGACTCTTTTTGTCGGGTTTTGCGCCTAAATTCTGACGCAGGGACCATGCAACAGAATGGGCCTCATTTACTAAGAGTTTCGAGTTTTTACTAGTGGGAAAAGTTGCTTCAGACTTGCAGGATTCCTCTCTATTTACATTTTCTGGCCAGCTTTTTCTAGGTCGATATTTCCAGCCATTTACCCACAGGATTTTCTGTGAATTGAATAGTAAATCGGTCGGGTTGTGAAACCACGCCCCTTTTTGGACTGACCACGCCCCCTTTGTGACAGACCCCTTTTCGGATTTTCACAGTGCAATGTCGGGTTTGTTGGATTATTCAGGCGCACACTGTCGCAAACTGGCGCAGACATGTCTCAGACACTCTGCGCCAAAATAACCAGACAAAAACCAGTCGGTTTCAGCTTAGTAAATGAGGCCCAATGTGCGACAGAAAAAACCCGACAGAATCTCAATCACTCTGAGTGAAAAAAAAACCCTACAAAATGGGCGTTTTTTTCGGGAAAAGGGGAGTGTTCCCTACATTTCATCCAAAACCACTCATCTTTTCTGAAAATCACTCCGAAAATCATGTGAATTTTCTGGGAAGAAACCCCAACACTTTAAAGCAAGTATAACGTTTCAGAAAATAGAGTAAATTCTCTGGCTGTTTGGTCCTTTTCCTGCCTTGTCTTTTTGAAGCGATTCTTACTTGTAATTTATAATTTTTTTTGCACAATTAAATTATTAAGCAACGTTTTATCTTTGGGGAGTCTTTTCAACACTTTTTTTTGGGACTTTAGCGATCCAAAAAAGTGTTGGAGATACCTTCTTGATTAAAATTTCATAGGGTACCATTAAAAAAACTAAAAAAAAAATAAAAATACAGTAGTGATGGAAAAGATTGTATTTAACGAAATTTCTCTTTTTAATAACAAATTTTTTATTAATTTTTAAACAGGAATCAATTTATGTGTTCGGGCAGAGCAATAAAAATGTAGCCGACAATAATAAAAATGTAGTGTGTGTGTGTGTGTGTGTGTTTTTCACTTTTTTTTCTAAATTTTTAGGTAGTACTACTACTCCCAGCATGAAACACACTGTTCCATGATGGAAGTAGTAGTACCAGTACTAATAGACAGATCGCCCGTTGCAATCCTCCTGTATAAGTTATAGATGCGTCCGGCTGCTCTTCTACGGTCCCCTGCACTACCGTATATATACACCTATTCATATTTCTCGCAGAGAGCTGTGATTGGCCAGATGGTTCCAGCCAATCACAACTCTGTGGGATATATGAATATGTGTATATATACGGCAGGGCAGGGGGCCATAGGAGAGCGGCCGGCCGCATCTACACGTTATACAGGACGATCACAGCGGGTGTCAAGAGTGACATCCGCTGGGATCTTTCCTTAACTGCAAGTACTACTACTCCCAACATGGAGCACACTCTGTTGTATGCTGGGAGCTATAGTACCTGCATTAATAGACAGATCGCAGTGGGTGTCAGAAGTTACACTCGCTGCAATCTGTCTATTAATGCAGGTACTACAGCTCCCAGCATGGATCAGAGTGTAATCCATGTCGGGAGTAGTAGTACTTGCAGCTAAGGAAAGATCCCAGTGGGTATCACTACTGACACCCACTGCGATCATCCTGTCTATAGCTGAGATGGAGCAGCTGTAAACAGCGCTCGCATCTCTGCACTATACTCCGACGGCCACTCACTCATTCATATTTCCCTCAGAGTGGGGATTGGCTGCAACCATCCAGCCAATCACAGCTCTGGGTGGAAAATATGAATGAGTCATGTGAATTTGTTGTATGGGGATGCTTCGGTCTTTTGCAGCGCTGAAGACCCTCTAGTTCTAGCCCACCTTGCTGCGCATGGTATCTCATTCATGTTTCAAACGGTTAGTTATGTGGATCGCAATGGTATATTATAGAGAGTCGATTATTTATATCTCCCATGCTTTTATTTATATTTTTATGCAGTGCTGGAGACCTGGAGTTCAAGCCCACTTTATGAGTTCCCCCTAGTTTTCTTTGGAGAGGGGGCCGTTGTGTAGTGGGAAAAAGGAGTTATTCGGCAGAGTTATAATATAGGTCGAGGGTAGGGTTAATTGGTGCGGGTGACATTATATCGACTGTATGATGTTGAGGTATTACGAACAGATATATTTGAGAGTGAGGTATAGTGGTGTGGTTGTTGGTTTATACATATGTGTGTATATATATATATATATATATATATATATACACACACACACACACACCAACAACCACACCATTATACCTCACTCTCAAATATATCTGTTCGTAATACCTCAACATCATACAGTCGATATAATGTCACCCGCACCAATTAACCCTACCCTCGACCTATATTATAACTCTGCCGAATAACTCCTTTTTCCCACTACACAACGGCCCCCACTCCAAAGAAAACTAGGGGGAACTCATAAAGTGAGCTTGAACTCCAGGTCTCCAGTACTACCGTATATACTCGAGTATAAGCCGACCCGAATATAAGCCGAGGCCCCTAATTTCACCTCAAAAACCAAGGAAAAGTTATTGACTCGACTGCCTAGGGTGGGAAATACATCATCCCCCCCATGTCATCATCCAGACCCCCGTCATTAACATCCTCATCATCATCACCCTGTCATCATCCCCCCTTCATCAATACCGCCTGTCATAATCCCCCCTTCATCATTACCCTGTCATCATTCCCCCCACAGCCATTGGTTGTCCGGGCATGCTGGGAGTTGTAGTTTTGAAATATCTGGAGGTCCGCAGGTTGAAGACCACTGCAGCCTTCGACATCATCCAGACCCCCCCCCCCTCCCTCACCCCCTTTAGCTTTGTACTCAGCTCCGCTTGGCGGGACGTTAGGGTGCGCAGTGCTGCAGGGACCATCCGGTGGGGAGGCATAGTCGTTCCAGGCTGTCCATCTTCACTGGGGGGGCCTCTTCTCCGCTCTTCGGGCCCGAAATAGAGATGTTGCCTTGACGACGACGCACAGGAACGTTGCTCATGAACGTCCCTGTGCGTCGTCGTCAAGGCAACGTGACTATTCCAGGGCCGGGCCCGAAGCACGGAGAAGAGGCCCCCCCCCGGTCAAGATGGACAGCCCGGAACGACTATCCCTCCCCACCGGATGGTCCCTGCAGCACAGATGGCCCGGACCAGCGCACCCTAACGTCCCGCCGAGCGGAGGTGTGTAGAAAACTAAAGGGGGGTCTGGATGATGTCGAAGGCCGCAGTGGTCTTCAACCTGCCGACCTCCACATTGTCACGATGCCGGCTGGCAGGTAGTGGACCCTCTGTGCCAGAGAGGGATTGGCGTGGACCGTGCTAGTGGACCGGTTCTAAGCCACTACTGGTTTTCACCAGAGCCCGCCGCAAAGCGGGATGGTCTTGCTGCGGCGGTAGTGACCAGGTCGTATCCACTAGCAACGGCTCACCTCTCTGGCTGCTGAAGATAGGCGCGGTACAAGGGAGTAGGCAGAAGCAAGGTCGGACGTAGCAGAAGGTCGGGGCAGGCAGCAAGGATCGTAGTCAGGGGCAACGGCAGAAGGTCTGGAAACACAGGCAAGGAACACACAAGGAACGCTTTCACTGGCACTAAGGCAACAAGATCCGGCAAGGGAGTGCAAGGGAAGTGAGGTAATATAGGGAAGTGCACAGGTGAAAACCCTAATTGGAACCACTGCGCCAATCAGCGGCGCAGTGGCCCTTTAAGTCGCAGAGACCCGGCGCGCGCGCGCCCTAGGGAGCGGGGCCGCGCGCGCCGGGACAGAACAGACGGGGAGCGAGTCAGGTAGGGGAGCCGGGGTGCGCATCGCGAGCGGGCGCTACCCGCATCGCGAATCGCATCCCGGCTGGCATCGGGATCGCAGCGCCCCGGGTCAGAGGACGTGACCGGAGCGCTGCAGCGGAGGGAGTGAAGCGAGCGCTCCGGGGAGGAGCGGGGACCCGGAGCGCTCGGCGTAACAGTACCCCCCCCCTTGGGTCTCCCCCTCTTCTTGGAGCCTGAGAACCTGAGGAGCAGACTTTTGTCAAGGATGTTGTCCTCAGGTTCCCAGGATCTCTCTTCAGGACCACAACCCTCCCAGTCTACTAAAAAAAAATTTTTCCCTCTGACCTTTTTGGCAGCCAAAATTTCCTTGACCGAGAAGACGTCCGAGGAGCCGGAAACAGGAGTGGGAGGAACAGATTTGGGAGAAAAACGGTTGAGGATGAGTGGTTTGAGAAGAGAGACGTGAAAGGCATTAGGGATACGAAGAGAAGGAGGAAGAAGAAGTTTATAAGAGACAGGATTAATTTGACACAAAATTTTGAAAGGACCAAGATAGCGTGGTCCCAACTTGTAGCTAGGGACACGGAAGCGGACATATTTAGCGGAGAGCCATACCTTGTCTCCAGGGGAAAAAACGGGGGGAGCTCTTCTTTTCTTATCCGCGAACCTCTTCATGCGTGAAGAAGCCTGTAAGAGAGAATTTTGGGTCTCTCTCCATATAATGGAAAGGTCACGAGAAATTTCATCCACAGCGGGCAGACCAGAGGGCAAGGGGGTAGGGAGGGGGGGAAGAGGGTGACGGCCGTACACCACGAAAAATGGGGATTTGGAGGAAGATTCAGAGACCCTGAAGTTATACGAGAATTCGGCCCATGGAAGGAGATCTGCCCAGTCATCCTGGCGGGAGGAAACAAAATGTCGCAAATAATCACCCAGGATCTGGTTAATTCTTTCTACTTGTCCATTGGACTGGGGATGATATGCAGAGGAAAAATTTAATTTAATCTTGAGTTGTTTACAGAGAGCCCTCCAGAATTTAGACACGAATTGGACCCCTCTATCCGAGACAATCTGCGTAGGCAACCCGTGAAGACGAAAAATGTGTACAAAAAATTGTTTAGCCAACTGAGGCGCAGAAGGAAGACCAGGAAGAGGGATGAAATGTGCCATTTTGGAGAATCGATCAACGACCACCCAAATAACGGTGTTGCCACGGGAAGGGGGTAAATCAGTAATAAAATCCATACCAATCAGAGACCAAGGCTGTTCGGGGACGGGCAGAGGATGAAGAAAACCAGCGGGCTTCTGGCGAGGAGTCTTATCCCGGGCACAGATAGTGCAGGCTCGCACAAAGTCCCCAACATCCGTCTCCAGAGTCGGCCACCAATAGAAGCGGGAGATGAGTTGCACAGATTTCTTGATGCCCGCATGACCTGCGAGATGGGAGGAGTGACCCCATTTGAGGATTCCGAGGCGTTGGCGTGGAGAAACAAAGGTCTTTCCTGGAGGAGTCTGCCTGATGGAGGCAGGAGAAGTGGAGATCAGGCAGTCAGGTGGAATGATGTGTTGCGGAGGGAGATCAACTTCTGAGGCATCCGAGGAACGAGAGAGAGCATCGGCCCTAATGTTCTTATCGGCAGGACGAAAGTGAATCTCAAAATTAAATCGGGCAAAGAACAGAGACCACCGGGCCTGGCGAGGATTCAGCCGTTGGGCAGACTGGAGGTAGGAGAGGTTCTTGTGGTCGGTGTAGATAATAACAGGAAATCTTGATCCCTCCAGCAGATGCCTCCATTCCTCAAGTGCTAATTTAATGGCTAGAAGCTCTCGATCCCCGATGGAGTAGTTCCTCTCCGCTGGAGAGAAGGTCCTAGAGAAAAAACCACAAGTGACAGCATGCCCGGAAGAATTTTTTTGTAGAAGAACAGCTCCAGCTCCCACTGAGGAGGCATCAACCTCCAATAGGAAGGGTTTGGAAGGGTCAGGTCTGGAGAGCACGGGAGCCGAAGAAAAGGCAGACTTGAGTCGTTTAAAGGAGTCTTCTGCTTGAGGAGGCCAGGACTTGGGATCAGCATTTTTTTTGGTTAAAGCCACGATAGGAGCCACAATGGTAGAAAAATGTGGAATAAATTGCCTGTAATAATTGGCGAACCCCAAAAAGCGTTGGATAGCACGGAGTCCGGAGGGGCGTGGCCACTCTAAGACGGCAGAGAGTTTGTCTGGATCCATCTGTAGTCCCTGGCCAGAGACCAAATATCCTAGAAAAGGAAGAGATTGGCATTCAAACAGACATTTCTCAATTTTGGCATAGAGTTGGTTGTCACGAAGTCTCTGAAGAACCATACGGACATGCTGGCGGTGTTCTTCTAGATTGGCAGAAAAAATTAGGATATCGTCCAGATATACAACAACACAGGAGTATAACAGATCACGAAAAATTTCATTGACAAAGTCTTGGAAGACGGCAGGGGCATTGCACAGTCCAAAGGGCATGACCAGATACTCAAAGTGTCCATCTCTGGTGTTAAATGCCGTTTTCCACTCGTCCCCCTCTCTGATGCGGATGAGGTTATAGGCGCCTCTTAAGTCTAATTTAGTGAAGATGTGGGCACCTTGGAGGCGATCAAAGAGTTCAGAGATGAGGGGTAAGGGGTAGCGGTTCTTAACCGTGATTTTATTAAGACCGCGGTAGTCAATGCAAGGACGTAGGGAGCCATCTTTTTTGGACACAAAGAAAAATCCGGCTCCGGCAGGAGAGGAGGATTTACGGATAAAGCCCTTTTTTAGATTCTCCTGGACGTATTCGGACATGGCAAGAGTCTCTGGGGCAGAGAGAGGATAAATTCTGCCCCGGGGTGGAGTAGTACCCGGGAGGAGGTCGATAGGGCAATCATAAGGCCTGTGAGGAGGTAGAGTCTCAGCTTGTTTTTTGCAGAAAACATCCGCGAAGTCCATATAGGCCTTAGGGAGACCGGTTACTGGAGGAACCACAGAGTTACGGCAAGGGTTACTGGGAACCGGTTTTAGACAGTTCTTGGAACAAGAGGACCCCCAACTCTTGATCTCCCCAGTGGACCAATCCAGGGTTGGGGAATGAAGTTGAAGCCAGGGAAGTCCAAGGAGAATCTCCGAGGTGCAATTGGGGAGGACCAAAAGTTCAATCCTCTCATGATGAGATCCGATGCTCATAAGAAGGGGCTCCGTGCGGAAACGTATGGTACAGTCCAATCTTTCATTATTTACACAATTGATGTAGAGGGGTCTGGCGAGACTGGTCACCGGGATGTTGAACCTGTTGACGAGAGAGGCCAAAATAAAATTTCCTGCAGATCCAGAGTCCAAGAAGGCCACTGTAGAGAAGGAGAAGGCAGAGGCAGACATCCGCACAGGCACAGTAAGACGTGGAGAAGCAGAGTAGACATCAAGGACTGTCTCACCTTTGTGCGGAGTCAGCGTACGTCTTTCCAGGCGGGGAGGACGGATAGGACAATCCCTCAGGAAGTGTTCGGTACTAGCACAGTACAGGCAGAGGTTCTCCATACGGCGTCGTGTCCTCTCTTGAGGTGTCAGGCGAGACCGGTCGACCTGCATAGCCTCCACGGCGGGAGGCACAGGAACAGATTGCAGGGGACCAGAGGAGAGAGGAGCCGAGGAGACGAAACGCCTCGTGCGAACAGAGTCCATATTGTTACGCCTAGCGCTCCGGGTCCCCGCTCCTCCCCGGAGCGCTCACGGCGTCCTTCTCCCTGCAGCTCCCCGGTCAGCGCTGACCGGGAGCGCTGCTCTGCCATGGCCGTTGGGGATGCGATTCGCACAGCGGGACGCGCCCGCTTGCGAGTCGCATCCCAGGTCACTTACCCGTTCCCGTCTCCTGCGGTCATGTGCTGGCGCGCGCGGCTCCGCTCTCTAGGGCGCGCGCGCGCCAGCTCCCTGAGACTTAAAGGGCCAGTGCACCAATGATTGGTGCCTGGCCCAATTAGCTTAATTGGTTCCCACCTGTTCCCTGGCTATATCTAGTCTCCTCCCTTGCACTCCCTTGCCGGATCTTGTTGCCTTAGTGCCAGTGAAAGCGTTCCTTGTGTGTTCAATAGCCTGTGTACCAGTACCTTGCTATCTCCCCTGACTACGAACCTTGCCGCCTGCCCCCGACCTTCTGCTACGTCCGACCTTGCTACTGCCTACTCCCTTGTACCTCGCCTATCTTCAGTATCTTCAGCAGCCAGAGAGGTGAGCCGTTGCTAGTGGATACGACCTGGTCACTACCGCCGCAGCAAGACCATCCCGCTTTGCGGCGGGCTCTGGTGAAAACCAGTAGTGGCTTAGAACCGGTCCACTAGCACGGTCCACGCCAATCCCTCTCTGGCACAGAGGATCCACTACCTGCCAGCCGGCATCGTGACAGTAGATCCGGCCATGGATCCCGCTGAAGTTCCTCTGCCAGCCGCCGCCGACCTCCCTACATTGGTCGCCCGACAAGAGCACCAGCTGTCGTACTTGACCACCATGACACAGCAACTCCAGTCGCAGCTACAGCAGGTCCAGTCACAGCAACAGCAGCAACAGTCGCTGCTACAGCAAGTTCAGTCTCAGCTACAGCAGCAACAACCATCTCCTCCGCCAGCTCCTGCACCCCTTCCGCAGCGAGTGGCCACTCCTAGCCTCCGCCTGTCTTTGCCGGACAAATTTAATGGGGACTCTAAGTTTTGCCGTGGCTTTCTTTCCCAATGTTCCCTGCATCTGGAGATGATGTCGGACCTGTTTCCCACTGAAAGGTCTAAGGTGGCTTTCGTAGTCAGCCTTCTGTCCGGAAAAGCCCTGTCATGGGCCACACCGCTCTGGGACCGCAATGACCCCGTCACTGCCTCTGTACACTCCTTCTTCTCGGAAATCCGAAGTGTCTTTGAGGAACCTGCCCGAGCCTCTTCTGCTGAGACTGCCCTGTTGAACCTGGTCCAGGGTAATTCTTCCGTTGGCGAGTATGCCGTACAATTCCGTACTCTTGCTTCAGAATTGTCCTGGAATAATGAGGCCCTCTGCGCGACCTTCAAAAAAGGCCTATCCAGCAACATTAAAGATGTTCTGGCCGCACGAGAGACTCCTGCTTACCTGCATGAACTCATTCATCTAGCCACTCGCATTGACATGCGTTTTTCTGAGAGGCATCAAGAGCTCCGCCAGGAAAAAGACTTAGATCTCTGGCCACCTCTCCCACAGTCTCCACTGCAATCTGCGCCTAGGCCTCCCGCCGAGGAGGCCATGCAAGTGGATCGGTCTCGCCTGACCCTGGAAGAGAGGAATCGCCGTAAGGAAGAGAATCTCTGTCTGTACTGTGCCAGTACTGAACATTTTTTGGTGGATTGCCCAATCCGTCCTCCACGTCTGGGAAACGCACGCTCGCACTCAGCTCTCGTGGGTGTGGCGTCTCTTGATGCCAAGTCGGTTTCTCCACGTCTCACGGTACCTGTTCGGATTTCCACTTCAGCCAGCTCTCCCCTCTCAGCCGTGGCCTGCCTGGACTCTGGAGCTTCTGGGAATTTTGTTCGGGAGTCCTTTGTGAATAAGTTCCGTATTCCGGTGACCCGTCTTGTCAAGCCACTCCACATTTCCGCGGTCAACGGAGCCAGGTTGGACTGTACCATACGTTTCCGCACGGAGCCCCTTCTTATGAGCATCGGATCTCATCACGAGAGGATTGAACTTTTGGTCCTCCCCAATTGCACCTCGGAAATTCTCCTTGGACTTCCCTGGCTTCAACTTCATTCCCCAATCCTGGATTGGTCCACTGGGGAGATCAAGAGTTGGGGGTCCTCTTGTGCCAAGAATTGTCTAAAACCGGTTCCCAGTAACCCTTGCCGTAACTCTGTGGTTCCTCCTGTATTCGGTCCCCCTAAGGTCTTTAAGGACTCTGCCTGCCACAGGAAATGCCCCTCCCCCCCTCCCAGTTCCATCAGGCAAGCTTCTGTGTCCCCTCATGGCCCTCGTCCTGGTGTCACACTGCCCCGTGCCAGGTCTCGCCCTCTGCCCTCTCTCCCCATTCCTACTCCTGCGGTTCTGCCTGCCGTTGAGGAATCCCTCCATCCTTTCCCGGTGTCCTCATCCCAGGGGAGGCAGTTACCCGATAAAGAGAAGGGGAGACCTAAGGGGGGGGGTACTGTTACGCCTAGCGCTCCGGGTCCCCGCTCCTCCCCGGAGCGCTCACGGCGTCCTTCTCCCTGCAGCTCCCCGGTCAGCGCTGACCGGGAGCGCTGCTCTGCCATGGCCGTTGGGGATGCGATTCGCACAGCGGGACGCGCCCGCTTGCGAGTCGCATCCCAGGTCACTTACCCGTTCCCGTCTCCTGCGGTCATGTGCTGGCGCGCGCGGCTCCGCTCTCTAGGGCGCGCGCGCGCCAGCTCCCTGAGACTTAAAGGGCCAGTGCACCAATGATTGGTGCCTGGCCCAATTAGCTTAATTGGTTCCCACCTGTTCCCTGGCTATATCTAGTCTCCTCCCTTGCACTCCCTTGCCGGATCTTGTTGCCTTAGTGCCAGTGAAAGCGTTCCTTGTGTGTTCAATAGCCTGTGTACCAGTACCTTGCTATCTCCCCTGACTACGAACCTTGCCGCCTGCCCCCGACCTTCTGCTACGTCCGACCTTGCTACTGCCTACTCCCTTGTACCTCGCCTATCTTCAGTATCTTCAGCAGCCAGAGAGGTGAGCCGTTGCTAGTGGATACGACCTGGTCACTACCGCCGCAGCAAGACCATCCCGCTTTGCGGCGGGCTCTGGTGAAAACCAGTAGTGGCTTAGAACCGGTCCACTAGCACGGTCCACGCCAATCCCTCTCTGGCACAGAGGATCCACTACCTGCCAGCCGGCATCGTGACACATATCTTGGCGGAGTTCCTGACGCCTTTCAGAAAAACGCATGTCAATGCGAGTGGCTAGGTGAATAAGTTCATGTAGATTAGCAGGAATTTCTCGTGCGGCCAGAACATCTTTAATGTTGCTGGATAGGCCTTTTTTGAAGGTCGCGCAGAGGGCCTCATTATTCCAGGACAATTCTGAAGCAAGTGTACGGAATTGTACGGCATACTCGCCAACGGAAGAATTACCCTGGACCAGGTTCAACAGGGCAGTCTCAGCAGAAGAGGCTCGGGCAGGTTCCTCAAAGACACTTCGGATTTCCGAGAAGAAGGAGTGTACAGAGGCAGTGACGGGGTCATTGCGGTCCCAGAGCGGTGTGGCCCATGACAGGGCTTTTCCGGACAGAAGACTGACTACGAAAGCCACCTTAGACCTTTCAGTGGGAAACAGGTCCGACATCATCTCCAGATGCAGGGAACATTGGGAAAGAAAGCCACGGCAAAACTTAGAGTCCCCATCAAATTTATCCGGCAAGGATAAGCGTATCCCAGGAGCGGCCACTCGCTGCGGAGGAGGTGCAGGAGCTGGCGGAGGAGATGACTGCTGAAGCTGTGGTAGCAACTGTTGTAGCATAACGGTCAGTTGAGACAGCTGTTGGCCTTGTTGCGCTATCTGTTGTGACTGCTGGGCGACCACCGTGGTGAGGTCAGCGACAACTGGCAGAGGAACTTCAGCGGGATCCATGGCCGGATCTACTGTCACGATGCCGGCTGGCAGGTAGTGGACCCTCTGTGCCAGAGAGGGATTGGCGTGGACCGTGCTAGTGGACCGGTTCTAAGCCACTACTGGTTTTCACCAGAGCCCGCCGCAAAGCGGGATGGTCTTGCTGCGGCGGTAGTGACCAGGTCGTATCCACTAGCAACGGCTCACCTCTCTGGCTGCTGAAGATAGGCGCGGTACAAGGGAGTAGGCAGAAGCAAGGTCGGACGTAGCAGAAGGTCGGGGCAGGCAGCAAGGATCGTAGTCAGGGGCAACGGCAGAAGGTCTGGAAACACAGGCAAGGAACACACAAGGAACGCTTTCACTGGCACTAAGGCAACAAGATCCGGCAAGGGAGTGCAAGGGAAGTGAGGTAATATAGGGAAGTGCACAGGTGAAAACCCTAATTGGAACCACTGCGCCAATCAGCGGCGCAGTGGCCCTTTAAATCGCAGAGACCCGGCGCGCGCGCGCCCTAGGGAGCGGGGCCGCGCGCGCCGGGACAGAACAGACGGGGAGCGAGTCAGGTAGGGGAGCCGGGGTGCGCATCGCGAGCGGGCGCTACCCGCATCGCGAATCGCATCCCGGCTGGCATCGGGATCGCAGCGCCCCGGGTCAGAGGACGTGACCGGAGCGCTGCAGCGGAGGGAGTGAAGCGAGCGCTCCGGGGAGGAGCGGGGACCCGGAGCGCTCGGCGTAACACACATGTTTCAAAACTACAACTTCCAGCATGCCTGGACAGCCGATGGCTGCCCGGGATTGCTGAGAGTTGTAGTTTTGAAACATCTGGAGGTCCGCAGGTTGAAGACCACTGAGGGCGGAGAGTTCACTCGAGTATAAGCCGAGGGGGGTGTTTTCAGCACTAAAAATCGTGCTGAAAAACTCGGCTTATACTCGAGTATATGCGGTACATAAAAATATAAATAAAAACATGGGAGATATAAATAATCGACTCTCTATAATATACCATTGCGATCCACGTAACTAACTGTGTGAATCATGAATGAGATACCATGCGCAGCAAGGTGGGCCAGAACTAGAGGGTCTCCAGCGCTACAAAATGCAAAGACTCCGGCAGACAAGAATCAACATGACACCTGCCGATTCCAAATCAGGCAAACAGCAATATTCAAGCTAACCTGTAAGGTTTCCTCATATACCTTCACCATAATCCAGGAAGACCCCATCGGAATGTTTTTGAACCGATGTTGTCTTCTCTTTGTTCAGACTTTAAGAGATCGCGATCCCCATTGTGCACAAATGTATCTGCAAACAGCTTGTTACAATGAAACAAAACTCCAGCACTTCTCTCACTAAATATAGATCAGGTACAGCAGAGTGGGCTCCAGAAGGAAGTACTCAAGCGCTGCAAAAGACCCCATACAACAAATTCACATGACTTATTCATATTTTGGGGTCCTGAGGTTTCGATGGTGTCTCGGCATTTGTTGGTTTAGAAGTCCCGAACGGGGTTGTCTCCCAGACCGTTCAGGACTTCTAAACCAACAAACGCCGAGACACCATCGAAACCTCAGGGCACCCCGGGACCCCTCATAAGGTACTCTTCCCTATAGCGTGCTTAGTACGTTCTTTCACTTTTATTTTTTCTGTTTTATTCACACTAAAACTAGGAATACAACATTAATTTCCTTTTTCTCATATATTATATACAGATCAGACCTATCTGCTTCACAGGTCTATATTATATCACCTTCGCTCCATAATCAACTTGTCCACTAGGAACATCTTTTGAATTCCCTCAGAAACATTGTCATCATAGGGTACGTGAAAACTTGTTAGCATTTAACCCGTACAGGACCTAGGGCGTATGGATACGCCTTCTGTATTCTGTACCTGGGTCTTAAAGGGTAGCTCCCACATCCTATTTTTTTTTTTGCTAGCCCGTTCCCCCCCCCCGGCTACGGCACTAGCCCATTACCTCCTCCCCCCTCCCCCCCGCCCCGCATACCCCGTTCCCTCATTACACTTGCAGTTACTGCAGAGTCCGACAGCGGGCGTGCAGGGACAGCGGCGGCAACGAGGTGGCGGCAGCGATGTGCGGGAGGAGTGGCCTCCCAGCCAGTGGCCGGGGAGCCAATGCGCTCGCTCCCACCTGTCTGATTGACAGGCAGGGAGCGAGTGCAGCCTAACTGAAAAAGGACTGATTGCCACTTCAAAATCAGTCCTTTTTCAGTGGCCGGTTTTTAAATGTAAATTAAACCTTTTTAATGAAAAAAATAAAAATAAAAGTATATTAGAGATATGTTGTAGTACATAAGTGCTACAACATATCAAAAAATAAAGTTGGTGACAGTGCCCATTTAAGGACCCAGGGCGTACCTGTACGCCCGTGGGAATTTCGGTCCCCGCCGTGCGGGGACCGGGTCGGGGTGACTGCTGATATCGATCAGCAGGCACCCCATGCAAATGCCCAGAGGGGTCATCAGACCCCCCCCCATGTTGGCGATCGGCGCAAATCGCAAATGAATTCACACTGGCGATTTGCGTCGATTCCGGGTCATACGGGTCTATGGTGACCCGGTGACCCGGAATATAAGGGGGATCGCGATTGTCTAAGACACCCACGATCCCCCTTTAGCGATAGGAGTGAGGTGGCAGAGGTGCCACCCCTCCTATCTCTGCTATTGGTGGTCTAGACGCGACCACCAATAGCAGATCAGGGGCGGGGGGGGTTTACTTTCGTTTTCTCCGTTCTGCCCACCCACAATAGGCGGGGCAGGACGGGGAAACGACGGGGACCGAACGCTGAAGTTCCACTTACCCGTCGGTGGAAGCTGCGGGACGGGATCGGCGGTGGTGATCGGCGCGGGCGGCGTGCCGTGCAGCAGAAGAGGACGGCTCCCTGGATCCGACGGAAGACGGTAAGTTGCCTAGCAACATCTTGAGGGCTGTAGCACTCCAGATGTTGCAAAACTACAACTCCAAGCATGCCCAGACAGCTACTGGGCATGGTGGTAGATGCAGTTTTGCAACAGCTGGAGGTCTACAGTTTAGAGACCACTGCACAGTGATCTCTATACTGTAGCACTCTAGATCTTGCAAAACTACAACTCCTAGCATGCCCACATAGCTGTTTGCTGTCTGTACATGCTGGAATTTGTAGTTTTGCAACATCTGGAGGTCCACAGTTTGGAGTGCAGTGGTCTCTATCTGTAGCCCTCCAGATGTTGCAAAACTGCAAATCCCAGCATGCCGAAACAGCTGTCTCGGCATGCTGGGAGTTGTAGTTGCGATCCCTCCAGCTGTTGCATAACTAGATCTCCCAGCATGCCCTTCGGCGATCAGTACATGCTGGAAGTTGTAGTTTTGCAACAGCTATAGGCACACTGGTTGGAAAATACTG